>NC_091821.1:147894403-148597736 GCF_038994185.2 Dermacentor albipictus | reverse complement strand
TATAGCCTTCGAATATAATTCCGGCACTCTGGTAGAATACTTTTTTGAGAAGAGAAGGCTGCTACATGTTGCTGACTCCACGTTATCAGACTCGTCGCTCATACCTAGGATGCTAGAATTGCTGAAGACCATACAGCACAATGTCCAACTACGAACGCCGCATACTATTGATGACTTGCTTACAAATATTAAATATTTATGCACTCTGCAGCATCAAGAGAATGCTTCTAACGGCTACAGTACTTCATCGAATGAAGATCACACACCGCGATGTAAAAACGTGACCAAGTTGACATTGGGAGGTCACCCACTCTCATTTCAAGAGCCCATCTTCCTTACCAGTCATGCCAAGCTTGTATATATTTTTGTGCAAGCAAGTGGGAGGGATGTCAAGGCTTTAGTAGATAGTGGAGCTTCGATAACAGTTGTAAACAAGAGCGAAATTCCGGACCTAAGCATTGTGGAAGATTGTCCTGTGAAGGTGTATGGTTACGACGGCAAGAAACAGACGTATAATGACTGGTGGGCAGAAGTGTTGATCGCGTGCAAAGGAAAAAAACACCATAACTAAGGCTGTCATGCTCGATGGAGTAAAATATCAGTTGCTCTTGTCTCGCCCAGTCATGCAACAGCTACACTTAGCCTTTACTGGGATGGGAAAGTCACTACTTGAGATGACCGCCAAATGTCTTCGGTTTCACTTACTGAACATCAACGGAAGCCCACTACAGCGGTGGACGTTATCAAGTATTCAGAGCTGAAATGCGTTTGGGGCTCTCCGAAGGCCACATCAAAGTTTGAAGTACTGTTTGAACTTCGCGACAAGACTAGTGAAACGCAAGACCTACAATATGTCGCGAGAGAAGAAACGTTGGTTGAAGGAAGAAATACAGAAGATGCTCAACACCGGTGTAATCCGCCCATAAACCTCTGCCTTCGCTTCTCCGATCACCATTGCTCCTAAAGGAGATGGCACATTTCGTCTCTGGACTGATTACAGGCAGGTCAACAAACAGAATGACGTATTTCCCTTTCCAATGCTACTTATCAACGAAATCATCAATGAAACAGGGGGCCGTAAGATCTTTTCTCACTTGGACCTTTACAAAGGCTTCTGGCAAGTGCCACTGTCAGAGGAGACGACTAAAAAGTTTTCCGCCTTCGTGACACCATTCAACATATATGAGTATAACAGACAACCTTTTGGCTGGAAGAACTCACCCGCAAGGTTTCAGAAGATGATGAACAATGTTCTGAAGCCATATATCGCAATTTTTTTCAATGTTCACATTGATGACATCATTGTGTATTCTAGGTCTGAGCAGGAGCACACTGAACACATGGCGAAGGTCTTACACACACTCAGCATTGCCGATCTGAAGATAAATGAAAAAAAGAGTGATTGCTTTTAGCCCAAGGTCCTTCTCAGCAGAGTGTTCAATGGTACTACAGCCAAATCTCGATATTGGTGCGGGATAGTATTTCCAATGACGAAGAGCCGAGCAGCAAGACGACGACAACGACGATTGGAAGCTAGCGCGGGCTGTTGCCTCATAGCCAACTGCGGCGTATTGCCTTGTAAATATACTTCTAAATAGCTTTTCGTCGGTGTCTTCCTACGTAACATACCTGGTGGAGGTGGACATTCCCTGTACCTCGTCACGTAGCTTCGCAGTGGACGGTACGTCGAGCCTTCCTTCATGGCTCCCGGCGACGACAACTCGACTCCGCCGGCTCTGACACCTGCTGCCACTTCGACGACCTACATCACTCTCCCCGCTACCTGTGATCCTGGCGTATTCTCGGCAAAAGATGGGGAAGAAGTCGAGGACTGGATCAGCCTGTACAAACACGTCAGCCGCAATAACCGGTGGGACCCTACCATCATGCTCGCCAACGTAGTCTTTTATCTCGGTGGCACACCTGGAGTTTGGTATCGGACGGACGCACGAAGATGAGCTCACCAGTTGGGATTCGCTTAAGCAAAAGCTCCGAGACTTGTTCGGCAACCCCTATGGTCACCAACTTGCCACGCAGAAGGCGCTTTCCGGCCGTGTGCAGACGTCAACGGAGCCCTATGTCACGTACATTCAGGATGTCTTGGCTCTGTGCCGCAAAGTTGACGCACACATGACCGAGTCCGACAAGGTCTCCCAATCCTCAAAGGCATTGCCGATGACGCCTTCAACTTGCTCGTATTTAACAACGTGGCGACGGTGGATGCAGTTATAAAAGAGTGCCGCCGCCTGGAACTCGCTAAAAGCCGACGTATCGACCAACAGTTTGCCCGTCTGCCCAACACCCCAGCGACATCTTCCTGTGCCGACGCTCCTCGTCCCAACAACACTGGCGATGTTACCAGGATTGCTCGGCGTGAGATCGAGGCCGCCTATCCAGCTGCCTTCGACTCCAGCGCCTCCAATGCACCTGCAGTCACTGTTTCCCTGATCCAGGCAGTTGTCTGCCAGGAGTTCGCCAACATGGGTATTTGCACCATCTGCTCGGCCCATCGCCCTGATACCCACCCGGCTTCTTCGATTCCACCCCGTCCCGCACCTTCTTACCCACCACGTTTCCGCAACCCCTCTGTATGGCGCACTGCAGACGACAAGCCAATTTGTTTTCACTGCCATCGAATTGGGCACATTTCTCGGCACTGTCGCAGTCGCTGGAGTTCTCCGAACCAGTCTACATATACTGCCTACTCTCACCACCCAGGTGGCCTTTCTCGTCCCTATGCTGCCCGCTCAGATAATGCTGCCACCAATTCTCCTGCGCCGAACCGCCCCTATTCTCGTTCGCCTTCGCCCCAACGACGACAATCGCACACCCCCCAGCCCCGACGCTCCTATCCGCCGACTCCCTTCGGACGCCGCTCCCAGCCAGAAAACTAGACGATGCAGCGCCTCGTGGTGACGCTGCATTGCTCCCTACGCTGCCAAATCCTCTCCTGACATTGCCCACTCATCTGAACCTTCTTGACGTGCAAGTCGACGGTGTTCCTATATCTGCTCTCATAGACACTGGGGTGCATTTGTCGGTAATGAGCGCTGACCTTCGTAACCGGCTGAGGAAAATAATCACGCCTGCCACGACGCCTGTTGTCCGTGTCGCCGATGGCGGAACAGCCCCTGTAATTGGTAGGTGTGCCGCCCGCGTCTCCTTCGCCGATCACTCCACTACCGTGCTATTCACAGTCATCGCTCACTGTCCTCATGACATCATCCTCGGCTTACACTTCCTCTCCGCACATTCTGCTCTCATCGATTGCTCCGCAAGTACTCTCCGCCTCGACCTGCCTGTTCTGGATCCCACTGAACAACACCTTACTCGCCTCAGTTCCGTCGACTTCGTTCGCTTGCCACCTTCGGCACTGACTTACGTTGACTTCGTGTCATCCCCACCAGTCCCCGACGGTCACTACATCGTGGCTCCTATGCAAGATGTCCTCCTTACACACGGGAACACAGTACCTCATACAGTTTTATCTATTATGCCGAATTGCGTCTGCCTGCCAGTGGTCAATTTTGGCTTGACGACACAAGTGCTGCCACGCGGGATGTCTCTGGCCCAACTTTGCTCATTCGAGGATCACTCTGTAGCATCGATTTCAGTAGACAACAATTCAGCCGTTCCTCCTCTACCATCGCAGTGGGCAACTTGTACCATCGCCAACTTACAGAAAATGATTGCACCCGACATGCCGTCCGAGCACGCTCGTGCGCTCTACCGCGTTCTGATTTCCTACCAAGATATTTTTTACTTTTAACGATCGTCCTTTGGCCCAAACAACAGCTGTTGAACATCGCATTAATACCGGCGATGCCCCTCCTATTCATCGCCTCCCGTATCGAGTATCACCGGCTGAGCGTCAAGTTATTCACACTGAAGTTCGCAAAATGCTTGCCAAGAACATTATTGAACCGTCATGTAGTCCATGGGCGTCACCTGTTGTGCTGGTAAAAAAGAAGGATGGCTCATGGCGCTTTTGCGTGGGTCATCGGCACCTTAACAGGGTTACCAAAAAGGACGTTTATCCCCTATTCCCTACCTCGGATTGATGACGCCCTTGACTGCCTCCACGATGCTCGCTATTTCTCCTCTATTGACCTTCGCTCCGGCTATTGGCAGATTGCCGTGGACGATCTCGACCGCGAGAAGACTGCCTTTGTAACACCCGACGGTCTTTATCAATTCAAAGTGATGCCGTTCGGTCTATGTAACGCTCCTGCCACTTTTGAACGCATGATGGACTCCCTTCTTCACGGTTTCAAATGGTCCACGTGCCTGTGCTACTTGGACGCCGTTACAGTATTCTCCCCAACATTCGCTACGCACCTCGAGCGCCTCTCAGCAGTCCTGGACGTTTTTCGGCGAGCCGGTGTGCAACTCAACGCATCGAAGTGCCAATTCAGCCGTTGCCAGATTACTGTCCTTGGACATCTCGTTGACCGAACGGAGTGCAACCGGACCCAGGCAAGATCCATGCTGTTACTCACTTCCCTGTTCCAAAGTGTGTCAAGGATGTGCACAGCTTCATCGGCCTTTGCTCGTACTTCCCCCGTTTCGTGAAAAATTTCGCGACCATAGCACGACCACTAACCGAGCTTTTGAAAAAAGACGCCCCTTTCCAGTGGGGCGATAACGAGGCCTCTGCATTCTCGCTTCTAATCGACCTTCTCACAACGCCTCCCATTCTGGCCCATTTCGATCCTTCTGTGCCTACCGAAGTCCATACTGATGCCAGCGGTCACGGAATTGGCGCAGTACAGGCACAACGCCAGCGTGGCCACGACCGTGTTATCGCTTATGCCAGCAGGCTCCTCTCGCCCGCGGAGCGCAACTATTCCATCACTGAGCGTGAGTGTCTGGCCCTAGTTTGGGCGGTTGCGAAGTTCCGCCCATACTTATATGGCCGACCCTTTTCCGTTGTTACAGACCATCACGCGCTTTGCTGGTTATGCTCATTGAAAGACCCTACAGGAAGACTTGGTCGCTGGGCCTTACGCCTCCAAGAATATTCGTTCTCTGTCACCTACAAATCTGGCCGACTACACAAAGACGCTGACTGCCTGTCTCGCTACCCGGTAGACGAGCCTGACGACGCCGACAGTAGTACTGCCGACGGCATTTTCTCTGTGTCTGCCTTCGCTAACATCGCCGATGAGCAGTACCGAGACCTGTCGCTGCGAGTACTCATCGAGCGTCTGCGCTCTACACCTACCGACGCATCCGTTCGCCGATATGTCCTCCAGGGCGGCATTCTGTACTGAAGGAACTTCCTCCCTGATGGCCCTGATCTTCTTCTTGTCGTGCCAAAACATCTACGACAGACTGTGCTCTTTGAGATGCATGATGCGCCTACTGCAGGACATCTTGGGGTAACCCGCACGTACGAGCGCGTCTGCCGCCGCTTCTATTGTCCTGGTCTCACTTGCTCCGTCCGACGCTATGTTGCTGCCTGTGATCCCTGCCAGCGTCGGGAAAACACCTCAGGTGCTACCTTCCGGTTGTCTCCAGCCGATCACCGTCCCTGTGGAACCGTTTTTTCGTGTTGGATTAGACCTCCTCGGTCCCTTTCCCACGTCATCCTCTGGGAACAAATGGGTAGCCGTCGCAACTGATTACGCCACCCGATACGCTATCACGCGGGCTCTCCCTACCAGTTGCACCACTGACGTCGCGGACTTTCTCTTGCGTGACATTATCTTAGTCATGGCGCCCCGCGACAGCTGCTTACTGACCGTGGTCGTAACTTCCTCTCGAAAGTTATCGCCGACATTGTGCGTTCCTGCTCTATTCAACACAAGCTGACTACCTCATACTATCCTCAAACCAATGGCCTGACAGAGCGATTAAACCGTACTCTTACCCACGTGCTGTCCAAGTACGTTTCGAAGGATCACCACAACTGGGACGTTGCCCTTCCTTACGTCACATTTGCTTATAATTCTTTCCGGCACGACACCGCCGGATTTTCTCCATTTTATCTACTCTACAGTCGCGAACCGACCTTGCCCCTTGACACAGTACTTCCTCCTGCTGCGACCTCAACAACCGAGTATGCACGCCGACCATGCACGCCAGCCTGCCCGTGCTCGACTGACAGACTCGCAAACCACGCAGCAGCGTACAACGCCCTCCACCGTGACGTACAGTTTTCACCTGGTGCGCTCGTGCTCCTGTGGTCGCCCTCTCGTCGCATCGGACTTTCAGAAAAGCTCCTTTCGCGATACACAGGGCCCTACCATGTGCTGCACCAGGTGACGCTTGTGACGTACGAAATTGCTCCTGTGAGCTCAACCTCGTCATCTACTCTGGCATCTAGTGATGTCGTGCACGTCAGTAGGCTCAAGACCTACTACACTGCTTCAGAGTCCGGCCTTTAGTCGCTCCGGGACGGCGCTTTTGCCGCCGGGGGTAGTGCTACGGGATAGTATTTCCAATGCCGAAGAGCCGAGCAGTAAGAGCCGAGCCGAGCCGAGCAGCCTACGTAACAATATCACGAATCACGTGGGACTGCCGAAAATCATTCGTTATTTTGAAATATTGTAATGAAAAACTTGCGGTTATAAGCCACTGGACAAACCTAGGAATGAAAATGACGTACATACTTTGGCAGAAGACGTGTGTGCAAACAAGAATACTCTCAAATAAAAATGTTTCACTCGCTTCAAAGCTGCTTTATTTGAAGAAATCGGTGATATTCTTCAGGTGCGTGCAGCACATGACTGATTAGAAATGCGTCTACATCTTCCTCTTTGCGCAATACCTCATCGAGTCCGTCATTGCACTGAGCAATGAAAGTGTGGACTTTGTTCATGTGCACTAAAACATCGATGTTCGACACGATCTCATCTTCTCTGTTCAGTGGCCCACAGTCGCCTTCCTTCGGGTCGTCATCATCACTGGAGATGTCGCGAATGCATTTAACAATCTCATCGGTTGTCAGGTCCGCTGCCATTAGGGCTACGCTGTCGCTCTCCACGTAGTCGTCGAAGGAAGAGACGGCGGGCAGCAGTTCAGCACTGTCGGTCTACAGGTCTTCTGGGTTGTTGTCAGTCACCTCCAGGTCATCTTCAAGCTGCACAGGCGCTTTGACAAGCCCTGCTTTTCGCCAGCTCAGTTGATAATGGTGGACGCCTTCAAGTTCCACCAAGCTTCTGTGAGCATTTCCGCTGCCTGACGAATATGGATTACAATCGGCTGTTTTAGGTGGAGGTTGATAAAGAATCGCTGCACAAGGCGCTTACGAAATTCTGCTTTCACACTTTCTATAATGCCCTGGTCTAGGGGTTGCAATGAGGATGTGTTGTTTGGCAACAGAAACTCCAAGCGAACGTGTGTCAAGCGAGCATTCACAATGTGGGGAGAGCAGTTGTCGACAACCAGTAGAATTCTTCGGTCATCCCTCCTGATTTGGTCACCGAGTTTGATTAGCCACTTGAAAAAGAGTTCTCTGGGCATCTAGGCTCATTTGTTGGCGTAGTAGTTGTACGGTAACGACATCATGTTTTTAGACTGCCATCAAGTTTGACACTCGGTATGCTAATTTTCACATTCAAGCCTAGACACAAAGATGAACCCTGGGCCCACCATGTGACATAGGTGATTATGTAGCACGCTAGCCTAGAAGCCCGCCAGAGCTGATAGCAGCCGTGCTACGGCCTTCTCTGGGTGATATTCCCTCGCAATAAGCAATGTAAATTTGGGGGAGGAGGCCTGTGTATAGGGTCCCACCTATGAATGCGAAAATATCTTACTGAGTGTCAAATTTGAGGATGAATAAGTAGACCTTCATGGATACATTCCAGTTACCTACGTTTTCCCGACACCAACTTTTGCAATCGAGAACTCAAAAAATGACCCAAGTGTTACACTCAATTTTTACCATTCCATATGTTCCTGAAAAACACAATTTTTCGGCATCAACTGCGATCGTATGCTACGTCTTCCGGCAGCTAGGTCTCATGTAAACAAGCAAATATGCGAGGCGCGCACGATTGAGAACAATATATAGCTGCCCACCGTGGCAGCTTCACCGCAATAACCGCAATACGTGAAAACGCCAGCGCGCACTCAGTTTCTCGTTTTGGTACCAGCAAATCTTCTCTGGGGTTGAGTCGTCGCACGCAGCACTCACAGCTATCACTGCCAATCCTATTTCAATAAGCATCTTCGCATATATGTTTCATAGCGCGTGGTGCCGACAAAACACGCTGCAGTTTCCTGCTGCAGACTGCGATCGTATACGTTTTCCGGCCACTGGATCCCATGTGAACAAGAAAAGACACCAGGCGCGCACGATCGAGAACAATATATAGCTGCCTGTCTCTTGTGAAAACAGCTGCACGCATGGTTTCTTATTCCGGTACCAGCAACTCTCTGCCGGGATCGTCGCATGCCGCATTCACAGTTATCGCTGCCCAACCTATTGCAATAAGCATCTTCACCTATCTGTTCTACAGCGCATGGTGTGTAGAGCCATTGGTAGCATACTGCACACTTTTAGTAAGCAATAATCCAAATGCTCCGTTGTTCCCTGCTGCAGGCGGCACAATGTGGGCATCTCGTTTCGCTTCGGCATCCAGCGTTGCCCACCAGCTTGATTTCATTTCGGTTTGCTGTCACCCTCTTAAACCACCACGCAATAGGAAAACAACAAAACCTGTCCCATGCTGCAACGATCCGCGCGACACTTTGCATTACGTAGATGTCAGCAGTAGTTAGTCTGTCAAATTTTTTTAGTTGCGTCAGATCGTACGTTTACAGTTAGTACATATTTTCTCGCATTTTTTTCTTAAACATTCGAACGAGGTTCTACTGTATATTCTGAAACGAAAGCGTTTTTGAAGACTCAAACAAACTGAAAGTCTTGAATTGATCACTCAAGTTTTTAATCAAAGCATATATACTGTCAAATAAAAAAAAAACATTCTCTTTGCCAGCTCTACTTCCTTGCAAAAGCTGTGTCTGCTGAAACACATAAGCCACCTATGAAAGCAAATATTTGGATAGCTGGCATTAGATTTATCAAAATTACTCGTACTTGAACATTAGAGGACTTTATATATAATATGGAGTTTGCAATTGCTTTAATTAATCTTGCTCCGAAATTCCATTTTACTGCTCCAAAACACATTTTTGGCTGCTGCAAAGGCTGCTCCGAAGTATCATGGGCCAGTAGCATCAGTGTATTGAGTAAACAGTGATGCAGGTGGCTGAGCTATTTTACCGTCCGCCAGCATGTAGCATTTGTCAACCACTTACTATAAGTGCTTCTTAAATGGGTACATGCATTTGACATAGTACATATCTTTGTGTTTGTGTATGTATGTATGTTTGTAAAGATATTGGGCCAGCAGGTCCTAAATGATTTGTGGGAGAGAGTCTGGCGCGAGGTCGAAGCAACATTTCCTCAGGTTCTAGCTGCCACATTTACAAATATATAATGTCAAGCTTCTGTTGTCTTTGCACAGCCACACAGAGAGGCCATTTTCAAGGAATGTTGTAGTTGTTCCTGTTTCTCGAATACGTTTTCAATATTTTCTTTAATTTTGAGAGAAAGAGAGAGGGACAAAAAATTCTGGAGAAACAGCACAGCAGGATTATACAGGGGGTTTAATTTGGCCTGTCTTTGTTTTTAGACAACTCTTTATGAAGCTTACTTTGAGTGGGACATCTTGTATGTCATTGCTAAATATTGATGAGTTTGTATATTTGCAGTGTCTGAGGGATCCAAAAAACGAATTGAGAAAGACTCGCTGTCCAAGAACACCCCCAAGATTCCGTTGCCACCTCCAGCATCTTTGGGAGTGGCTCAGAGTGGTGTGATGCCTGGCTACCGGGAGCCGCTGCCTCCGCCCTTGGATCTTGGTGCCTTTGAGGATGATTCAGCTCAGCGGCAGGCCCGCGAAGCTGCGCTACGGCAGCAGGGTATTTCCCAGAAGCCTCAGATAAAGCTTACCCTCATTAAAAAGGTAAGATATCATAAGAGCTCTTTTTATTACTTCCATTTAATTATCAAATATGTGATGGAAATTATGGAAGTTTCTAAATTGTGAATAAAATTTTGCCTTCAAGTCAGGACTGGAACAATTATGTTCTGCTGCACTTAAATTGTGCATACCGTATTTACACTATTGTAAGTCAACCTATCTTTCGAAATTTGCAATCTGAAGTGGGAGGGTCGACTCGCAATCGAAACCAAAATATGGCACCGCCAAAAAAGCGAGACCAACGAGATATCAGGGGAGCTACAGCGCAGTTACAATTTTATATTGCTCTATGGCTCTACCTGTAGCTTTTCACTATACCGCACATTTGTTCGCTTTTTGGAAGGGTTTTTCAACATTTTTGAGAGTTTTATAATGCGTACAACTCTGTTGTCGATAGTTGATGGAAGTGCCGCTGTTCCATTCATGGCAGCACCCTCAGAACGGCGGTGCTTGCGGTTAGTATTGATAGTTCATGGAAGAGCAGACAGCGCTGACGTGTTTCTCTTTCCCTGTAGCTCTTAGATTGATGCGTTCAACTTGAATACCAGCTACGTGCTACTTCCATGCTTCCTGAGAAAGTTATATTCTAGGGACCTTTGAAAGTGGGGCTTTCATTTAGGGCCTGAAACTTTTTACAAAAATTGCTGAAAGGCTGTATGTTTGCAGAAAATTGAAGCACAAATTATTGAATTCTGGGGTTTTACACGCCAAAATCACAATTTGATTATGAGGCACGTTATAGTGGAGGAGTCTGGATTAATTTTGACCACCAGGGGACCTTTAATGTGCCCTCAATGCAAGGGGCACGGATGTTTTTGCATTTCGCCCCCTTCGAAATGAAGCTGCCATGGCCGGGATTGACCCCGCAACCTCATGCTTAGCAGTGCAACACCATAGCCACTAAGCCGCCGTGGCGGTCAGTTTACAAATCCATAATTATGCTCCAAAAACAGATATCGCTGTTCTCTTAAAGGGCCCCTCACCAGGTCACTTAGCAAATTTCAGTTATACTTTGGAAGTTGTTTTGGGTTTTCTAGGTAGCGTTCTGCTGCAAAAAAATTTATAATTGGTTCATTAACAGCCAAGATCGAAATATTAGAGTGCTGCAAACCCATGATTTCAGGAGGCAAGCACCGCTGCCAATAGAGACACTCTCCCCACTTGCCCCCTCTAGCCTCCGCAAGCGAAATTGCTCTCCGGCGTTCTCCCATATCTGAGCTCGAGGATCACGTGACGTGTACGATACGGACCCCGCCTTCATTTTTTTTATTTTTTATTTTTTTTTTTCCTACTCGCTTTCTTGCAGTGCGACACACTTACGCTAACGGAGTCGCGTGCAAGCTGTTGCGATTGTCTTGCTTTGCACAACACAGGACTTTGCACGCTGTGCACAAGGACACCTGACTAGCGGTATAAGTCAGTGCTACACGAATACTGAGGCAGACACAAGGGGATCACAGAGCATGATCGTGCGCTGGAACACAATAGAAAATTACATAGTTTTGGCGACTGCACAACGTGGGAAAGAGCAAATGAAACGGAAGTACACCTCTCTTGCTGCGGTATAAAGTAAAACAAAAACGCGTAGGCATTCGGTTTGTGTGTTTTATTATCTCTCTAAACATTAATTGTCTATTGAACCAACAGATTACACAATTAACAGATGTTGCCTTGAATAATTCTCGAAGTCACGTGTCACTATGAGCAACGTCACAGCACAAACACACGTACGTAGGCGCACTAGCACATATACATCACCCTCTGGCTTGGAGCGTGGTGCCCGCGAGGAGATGGGCAAATGTCGTTTGGTTTGAAATTTGAGCTCTTTCCGCGGTGCGTAGCAAGGTAATGTTAGCAGACACGATCATTAGTGCGCATTATATGTATTGCGCTTGTCAGCTCAAAATGGCCAGACCTGGTGAGGAGCCCGTTAACTGCATCTGTTAGAGCATCTAAAGCGGACAAATTTGATATAGTAATTTACAGCTTACATGAATCTGTTACAATGTTTATGAATGTTTTGTGAAAGCCCTACTGACATAATAATAATATGTGCATTCCCTCTACTTTAGATATATTATTAGGTGCAGTTCAGAGTATTGTGATATAATTTTTCATTTCTGAGTTGCATAGTTGTACAAGTTAGCTTCATTTTTTGAAACTTAGCGATTTTGAACAATATTTATTTAAATATAATTATCTATGTCAAAATTTCGTATCCAACAGTCACTAAATTTTAAGTTGTCCTTTTAATTGCAACAAGCCTTATAAAATCACTGTAGTGATTGCCAAGAAAAATGATTTCTCCATTCCCCTAAACAGGAGCCCCCGGGCTAAAGCTGTCTCTTTACTCTTTCATTACCACTATAAATGTGCTCATTTTCAATGTTTTCATCTTTCAACAATTTATTTCACAACATAGTAGTTGCAAAGTATACTGCAATACATAAAATTATAGCTTGATCTCTAGTGTTTTGGATGGATGTGCGATAACAATAACTATTGCTCAGACAATTTTTGAGAATTCTTATGTGAAAGTTCAAAGAAGCATTTCAGGGAACACCAATCAAAGTAACGCTTTCTTTTTTATCAGTATAAGTACTGGGAGTTTTAAAAAATCTGTAATATATACAAGATATGCACCTAGTTCCTAGTTCCCAATTTTTCTAAGTTAGATCATGCAAAAAAAGATATGAAGATTTGCTGCCATCAATACTAGCCATAGGGATGCTCATGCTAGGTGAGAAAGCAGTAACCTTGCAAATGTGAAATCGGGTATGTTCCTATTGTTTTCAATAGAATAAGCGCCAAAAAGTGACAGCACACAAGAAGAAAACCAGACAGGACAAGGCACTACTTGCAACTGTTTATTGAAATGACAAGTGGCTGATTATATAGCCATGAGGAGAGGAGAATGAAAAAAGAGGGACACTGAATACAGTCGCCGACCGATTTTCCGGACTCCAAAAACTCGGACATGCCCGATTATTCGGTCAGCTTCCCGGCACCGCCATTCTCCCCATAGACCATAATGTATAACAACTGCCGAAAGTTCGGACACCTTGCAACCTCTCGTCTGATTTTTCGGACTCTCCTGGAGGCAACTCGGTCGAGAGCACCGTGCACCGACTCTGACCGGTGCACGGTTCGACTTGCTGAACGCCATTTTTGTTTTGAACGGAGCTACCTTGCTGCCCCACGAAGTGGCGCTACTGGAAATCCCCGCTCATCATCATCATTTCTGCCTGGTTCTATAGAGTGGCTCTGCAGCAGTTCCGGTTTCAGCTTAGTAAAGGCCCGTTTATAGTCCGACGTAACGTACGTGCGCGCGCACGCTACGTCACGTCGGCGCAAACGACCCCTCTATAGTCGGGCGCACCGGCGCAGCCAACGTAACCGGCGGCTTCCGACGCGCCCGGCGCCGATATGGCTCCTGAGCCATTCGCGCGTCGAAGTCGGCGGAACTCTGGCACCACAATGCATTGCGCGCGAAGAAAAAGGCGCCAACACAACTCCGCAGACGGCTTTTGTGGACGGCGCGCGACTTGGCGAACCTTCTGTGCATGCTCCGAAGATAGCAGCCTACGGCGCGCGCGTTGAAGTATAGAGGGGATGGCATCTCGGCTGGCGCAGCGCAACCGACGTAGCGTGACTGACCGCGAACGACGCTCGCCCGCGCGCCGATAACGTCGGACTATAAACGGGCCTTAAGCCAGGTCAAGACAATCCAGCAGCTGATTTGTTTCTTCGCGCAAGACGCTGCGAGCAGGCCGCGTTTTTCATTTGTTGGACTGGTGTCGGCACGGCGGTGTTTGCTTTGTGAGCTGTGTCGAGGTTTTGGCGATCCAACGCGGCATACGGAAACATCGCGTCAAGTCGCTAATGGCGCCAACAGTGCCCGCGCAGACTGCGCTGCGGAATGCCGGCAAGCGGGTGCCGGGAGGCCTAAGATTTGTCGCCTTCCGATGTGCTCCCTACCGACGCGGAAAATGTTCTGCCGAGACTTGCGCAGTGGTTGCATTGCGATTCCGGACACCGTCTCATTGACAGTTTCACAGGTAGTGACACTGCTGTACTGACATGCGCAGAACTCGACGACGGCGAGATCATTCGTCAGGTTTCTGCTGCACCGCCGGACGACGACCGAGTCGGTTGTTGACGCACCATGTGCTACGCTGCCGTCGCATGCGGATCGTGTACAAGCAGTGACTGTGCTTTCAGCCGCCTGTAGTGACCGTACGACCCTCTCCGAGATGCGCGTAAACGGAACAGCGTGCAACGGCGCATTCACGATTTCTTTAAGGCTACTGCCGAGCCCGAATAAGTGCGTGGAAATAAAGGATTTCATTTTTTTTTCTTAATCTGCTTTTTCGGACACCTGTTTATTCGGACATTTCCGCAGTCCCCGTGAGGTCCGAATAAACGGTCGGCGACTGTACTTGAATGCGCACATGCGAGAACATTGAAGATATAGGGAATCACGCTTAATCTAAATATAAAACTTATCTAAAAACATGCATTCATTCGTGTATATATTTAAAGACGGGGTACTGACACAGTTATCCCCTCTTAATCTCGTTGGCCTCCAACAACTCCCGCGCAACAGAATCTTTACTTTTATACATGATTGTCGTATCATGAAGCCTTGCTTCACATACCCGTTCATCCTCATTTCCGCAGGCCTTGCAATGCAGCGGCAAGTTAGAACCATATCCATTTTTCAATGATAGCTTATGCTCGCGCAGGCGTTCATTAATACATCGGCCAGTTTGGCCGATATAATCTTTTCCACACTTCAATGGAATGTGGTATACTACCCCTTCTTCACATTTAACAAAAGGGTTCGTATGTTTAATAGAACACCCTACTTTTTTAGAGTCATCCGGACCAATCAGGCGGCACAAAGTAGCAAGCTTTCGCGGCGCGGAAAAAACAACAGGAAATTTGTATTTCACGGCGACGTGTTTCAGATTATGCGCCACTTTATGAGAATATGGAATCACCACCGCTTTATCTTTCTTTTCGACTGATTGACCTTCTTCACTTCTTTTTCTTTCTTTTTTCAGTTTTTTCAGTAACGCCTCCGAAACTGAGCTTAAAACAAAGCAAGGAAACCCAGCCTTCCTCAACTTCAAAATCTGGTCGTCAAAGCTTGCTTGTGCCTTATGACGGCACGATTTTCTCAGCGCGGATTCGAGGCACATAGTAGCAATTGCTCGTTTGAGTCTTGGAGTGTGTAGACTTATACGGCAACACCTCCTTGCGGGCACGGGGTTGGTACATCCAGCAGGAGCCTTCGTCAGTAAGGGTTATGTCAAGATCTAAAAACTGCAAGCTGTTATCCTTGGCTAGCTCGAAAGTAAAATCTAAGCCTTTTCCTTGCTGTTTAAAATCAGTTAAAATGTCCTGCACAGTATGTGAGTAAGTCATGGAAGATCATTCCGTCAGTAAAATTTAAAAATCGTCAACATGCCTAAAAACCTTGAGCACTTTGCCTCCGTCAAACACCTTCGATAGCGTTCTGTCGATGCCCGCAAGGAAAATGTTGCAAAGTACGGGAGCCACGCATGAGCCAATACAAATTCCTTTCCTTTGCACATAAAAGTGGCCTTGAAAACACACAGCTGTTGAGCACAAATAAAACTCCAAGAGTGTCATGAAGTTATCCACGGAAATTCCTGCGGTATTCTGAAAGGATACCTGCCCGTTCATCTCAATGCAGCTCAGGACGGCAGCTAACAGTTCTTTTTGCGGAATAGAATAAAAAAGGTCAACAACATCTATTGAAAACAAGCATCCTAACGAATGGGACTCACGTAAAAAGGCTATGACGTCAAAACTATTCTTTACCACGAATGGGTCATCTATAACCAACGTGTCAAGCTGCTTTAGAAGGCAGCGGCTAACGTTGTTTTGCCAGGAAGCTCTTTTACTCACAATACATCTGAACAGTATATCATCTTTGTGCGTTTTTGCAGTAAAAATACATTTAAACAGTTTTTTCTACATTTCTGGACGCTATTAGCGAGCTTCTGTAGTCCAAGGTCTTCACACAAAGCTATGGCACGGCTCTTTTCCTTACTCGGCTTGAGTTTGGTTACCTTGAAATTCATCTGGATGGCTTGTAGAGCCTTTTCGTTAAACATGCTTGAAATTAGACAACCTGACAAGTTTCTGTGTCTTAACTTGTTGTCATTTAAGAACTGTGTTGCAGAGTCGACCAATGTGCAAATTTGCCGTTTTTTTGTTAAGTAAGTGTTAAGAGCAACCGAGACTAGTTTCAAAGATATCTTCAGTCGAAGTATTAGTTTCCAACACTCCCGAATCTGCCAAATATTGCCTAATCTGACAAATAGTTAAAGTTCAGACAGTGCATGATGTTGCTAGTCAGAATATTCCAACGGAAATGTTTAACAGTGCATAGAAATACTCTCGATCAAATTGATCAATTTGTATAGGTGCTGTAATGAAACAGTTAAGTGCATGTTAAGCTCGTAAAATTTCAGCAAAGTTTAGCATAGTCATAAATTTGGTATATCCGTGTTCTCTATAATGAGGTTTTAATGTATGTCACTCTTAAAGGACCCCGCACCAGGACAGACAGCAAATTTCGGTTATATGCTAGAAATTTTTAAGTCCCCTCTAGGGAGCTTTGTACCACATGAATTTTTCAAATCGGTTCATTATTAGCAGATATACAGATGTTCGAAGTGTAGCGAACCCATGATTTTAGGAAGTGAGCTTCACTGCTAACATACACACTCGCTACTTGCCCTCGTCTAGCCTCCACAAGCAAAGTTCATTCCCTGCATTCTCCCATACCGTAGCCGGAAGGCTGCGTCACGTCATGTCACGTACACGTCATGGTCCCTACCACTTTCTTCACTTTTTTTTTCCCTCTCTCGCGCTTTTGCTACGCGGCGCACTTCCAGTGAAGTCTCGCGTGCGAGCCCACGAGCTGTTGCATTTGTTTAATTTAGCTCTGTGAATGATTTCGGGAACCGTGCACGAGAAGACCTGCATTGTCTCGCTGCTTCTGCCAAATGGATCCCTCAGTGCGCACACATTTGAAGAGGGTGGCACCGGCTCGTAGATCTTGACCATGTTACACAGTGTTGTTGTACCGTTGGCAGTAGCGGTATAATAAGTCAGTGTCACATGAACACTGCGGTACACGTGAGCAGATCAAAGAGCATGACCGTGCGCTGGAAGACGGTCATTTTCTATAGAAAATGACAGTTTCGTTCTCATCGCGCACGACTGCATAACATGGGAACAAACAGACGAAACGGAAGTACACCTTTCTTTATACGTTATGAAGTAAAACGAAAGCACACAGACATTCAGTTTGTAGGTTTTATAATTTCTCTAAACTTTAATTCGTCTATTAAAGCAACAGTTCAAACAAATAACTTCTGTTGCAGCTGCACTTGTGCTAATGACATTGGCTCTTCGGCTGAGAGTGCAGCACCCGTGAAGAGAAAGGCACACAATGTTTGGCTTGAAATTTCAGCTGCTTTCCAGGCTCGTAGCTGTGTAATGCTTTGCAAACACAATCATTAGATTGCATTGTATGCACTGCGCTTGTCAGCTCACAATGGCTAGACCAAGTGAGGGGTCCTTTAAAGTGTTTAAAAAGTTTTGTTTGGCTTTTAGACCCATGCTGCAGAAAAAAACTCCACTTAAGTTTCATGCTGCTGAATGAGAAAATTGTAGACCAACATGAAAAACTCTCTGTACAGCTTTCCTTTGCTCAATACATTTTATATAAAAGTGTTCTTCAGTGCATGAAAGAAGCCCGCGAATACACTCAGTGCCTCGTGTGGCCAGTCACGCAAGCAATTTTGCATGTATTTGCATGCTTCTTTCACGCTTGGAAAAACATTTATGTAGCACGTATCGAGCAACAGAAAGCTATATCGGGAATTTTTCATGTCGCTGCGTAATTTTCTCATTTACAATTTTCAGCTAATATTTTAATATTTCTAATTTTTAATTTTTAATGTTTTAGAAGTTGATTAATTAAGACTAATTACATGATTAGGCAGAATGAAAGAAATTATCTGTGTACTCCAAGAAATGGCAACAACGTTACCTTTGTTCTATCAAGCTGCGTGGCATTTGCATATATATTAAGTTTAGCTAAAATTAAATGGTACATCCTGTATATAAAGAAGCTGCTTTTGTGGTTGGCAGATGAGAATTTCTAAAACTGAGGTAATTGTACAATGTGAACAAATTGCTATAACTCGTAGAAATGTCTCCTTGAATGAGGCCCCATCTCCAGTTCTTTCTGTTCCACTATGCTATAATATTTTGATACTTTTTTACTAGGTTTTCTGATAATTGTTTGTCTTTAAAGCGAAGCTTTCCTTGCCTAAACCCCCCAAAGTAAGGCTTGGCTGCTGTTCCTGGGTCAGGCAGTTGCTGTCTCAGCCAATATATTTGTAGATATGTATACAAGCATTATATCTTCGCCGAATGCAAGCTCCAGCAAACAGGCATATAACCCTGTATACCGCCCACTGTTATGCACAATAAAAAAAAATGATGTTAAACAAGTGCACATAATGTTTGCTCATAGATTTCTCTAAAGCACGCAGACCTCTTAATGGAATACAGTAGCACATTATATTCAACAGTTTCTTTGGGTATGTGCCATGGGGTATCTGCCTCTGTGACAGCAAGAAGTATAGAATTTTTAAATGTAAGATGTCATACTTCTCTGTGCATACACTTGTCATCACCATCATTCCCTTTTAAGCACCATACATCGCCTTCGTCCTCATGACATTGCTGTGTAGTTGTCTGACAGTGTGCATCTGCCAATTTGCTGTTTGCATTTCGGCATACAGTCAAACCTCGATATATCGGAACACGGATATATCGAATTATTGCGTATATTGAACACTTTCTATATCACGTGGAAAATCAATGCATTTTTAATTTTTTTATTTCGAACGGGGCCGGATGTAAAATGGATATATCAAACTCCGCCGCCACAGACCAAGTGCGCTCTGTTGACAGGAGGCGAGCTTTCCCGCAACACTCTCGAAGATAGCGGCGGCGCGATGGGCGTTCCAGACTGCTGCGTACGACAGCTGCCCACATCTGTTGCGCCGAGGGCGCCATTTGAACGTAGCGGCGTACGCACGCGGCGGCTTGGCTGGCTTGGCCTGGCCCTGGCTTGGCCGTGGCTTGGCCAGGTTGGCTAGTTTGACAACATCAACAACACGTGCGTCTCGGTGCGGCTGTTTGTGCTACGCCAGTCGTTCTGTTAGGCCTGTCGTGGCTGGTGTGATGGCTGCAAACGCGAAGAAGCGGACGACCCTGACATTTGCTGCGAAATTGGAAGTGATACAGCGCGTTGAAAATGGAGAAAAGAAATCGAGCGTCGCCGAAGCTTTCAACATCCCAAGGAGTACTTTGAGCACTCTGATGAAAAATAAGAGTGACATAAAGGCCAAGGCGGAACAGAACCAGCACTCAGGCGCGCGGCGGGTGCACAAAGCTGCCTTTGAAGACGTCGAGAAGGCGCTGTACAAATGGTTTATCGACGTAAGGGGCCGGAATATTCCTTTATCGGGACCAATGCTACAGCAGAAGGCCAAGAACTTTGCTTCATTCTCGGCGCCGAGAAGTTCACTGCTTTCGGCATGCGGGTTTCGTGACCCGCATTGAAGAAGCTTCCGAGGAAGCAACCGAAGATTTGACGTTGGATGGCACAGAGGAAGATTGCCAGCTTGAAGAAACCTGCAGCCAGTTCGAGCGTTTTGTCGGTGCTGAGCCACACAGCATGTGCATTGAGGCCTTCGTTGGCGGTGACGACAGCACCGGAACAGTGGCGGAGTTAACAGACGTAGAGATCGCTGCAGAAGTGACTGCTGAGCGGCCAAACGAAGACGCTGCCGAGGCTGATCCAGCGAGCGCTGATGTTGCCCTACTCCCGACTGCAACTGAGGCTGTAGCTTCTTTGCCCGTTGTACGCCGCTACTGCGGCGCAATAGAAGGCACTGGACTGTCTCTTGTGGACCGTTTGGACTATGTTGAGGACGCCGTGGTCAAACACACGGTTACCAATATGAAGCAGGCTACGCTGCTTCAGTACTTTCAGCGAACTAAATAAATACTTTGTTTGAAGCTTCATGTGAGTATCTGTTGCGCCACGATTGGTTCATTGATTGATTTGTGCTAGTTTTTGACGCGTTTTCTACGTGATTTTATATATCGAATTCTGGCTATATCGAACTATTTTGCGACCACCGCGCTGTTCAATATATCGAGGTTCGACTGTAGTTTGTGAATGGTAGCGTGCATACAGGGTCAATTATGAAAGTGGTGCGCATGATTTTATTTTGACGCGACTATCCATGACAGCGCGGTAAAATCGGTCGGGAAATGTCGTGAGGGTTCTGCCCTGCCAACGCAGCCGGTCGCCAGTTTACTCCGAGCAGTGTGAGTGGATAACATGGCACGATGGAGCGTTCTCTTGAACAGCGATATGCTATCAAGTTTTGCGTAAAGCTTGGGAAGAATGCAGCCAAAACATTCAAGAGACTTTCAAGGAAAACTGCATTTCAAGGTCACAGTCCGCGAGGTGGCACAAGGTGTTCAAGGAGGTCTGGGAGGAGGTCCAACAACGACCAGAACCGACGAAAATGTGGACCGTGTGCGGGAATTTTTTCGTTCCGACCGTCGATTGAGCATCCAGCAAATTGCTGACACCCTACACATGTCCACATTTGCGGTACATTGGATAGCGACCGAGGATCTGCAAATGCACAAGGTCTGCACGAAGCTTGTGCTGAAAGTGTTGACGGAAGATTAGAAAGAAGTTCGAGTTTCGTGCTGTCAAGAATTGTTGAGTTTGATTCAAAATTATCCGGACTTTCTTAACTCTGTTGTAACCGGAGACGAATCCTGGATCTTTGAGTGCGACCCAGAATAGAAAAGGCAGAGCAGCGAGTGGCACGCAAAATCATCCCCCCGCCCCAAGAAAGCATGAATGAGAAAGTCTCGCATCAAAACGATACTGATTGTCTTCTTTGACGCCTAAGGAATCGTCCATTTTGAGTTTGTACCGCAGGCAGAAACTGTCAACTCAGCCTTTTACTTGGAGGTGCTCAAGAGGTTGAAACGCAGGTTCGCACGCGTAAGGGCTCACATCAAACACACGGTCAAGTTCCACCATGACAATGCCCCCAGCCACACGTTTTTCATCATTACCAACTTCCTGCAACACTTCAGTTGTCCCCCATCCCCCTTACAGTCCCTACTTGGCTCTGTTCGACTTTTTTCCCAACTGAAGAGAGTGTTTAAAAGAAAGCATTGGGAGATCGTGAAAAACATCCAAAAGCATGTTACAGTGGTCCTGAGGGACATTCCCATCGAGGACTTTCAGGGTGCCTTCCAGGCGTGGCAGACACGTCTACGCAAGTGTATTGATGCAGGCGGAGAGTATTTTGAAGAATTCTAACGATTTGTATAGGTTTGGTCAATAATTCTATTTTTCCCAGAAAATGCACATTACTTTCATAGTGGACCCTGTAAACATAAACTTTGCATGAGACTGCATATTGCATGTGGGGAAAATAAATGCAATTGTATAGTGTAATGCAATCGCTAATAGCTAACTCTGCTATTAACCCTATGCAATTTTGAGTGACCTGACTGTCAGGCACTGCCAGTCAAGCCC
Source organism: Dermacentor albipictus (assembly GCF_038994185.2). Lineage (NCBI taxonomy): Eukaryota > Metazoa > Arthropoda > Arachnida > Ixodida > Ixodidae > Dermacentor > Dermacentor albipictus. The sequence goes on along the minus strand of NC_091821.1, from coordinate 148,576,043 downwards.
TCTGAGGCTTTGGTACGCCTGCTATCTGTACTTTGTTGTCCTTTATGCACAATAAAGATTGTATTGTATTGTATGCATCACCATTAGTTGTGCCGTATTATTCACTTCACATCAATTCTAACATATGCATTAAATCTGCTTTTTTTTCTTTTTCTTTTTTTGTTTCTGCACCTTTAAAATGGTGCGACAGTTTTTTCATACTTGCAAACTACTCATTTACAAGGATGCGATTTGCTTAGGTTTTATGAACATTCCCTCTCTCTATTTCCAGGCACTTCCATTGGCATTAGCAAAGAAGGAGGAGCCAGCTGTCAAGAACAATGGGGACAAAGGTAATGGAAATGCACTAGAATCTTGATGATACAATAGCACCCGATACAAATTTCAGGATGGTACAAATTTCCCAATGATGATGATAACGAATTTTCCCTATGTCCTGGCCCAAGTCCATTAGTTTACAGCGTGCCAAATATCTAATGCTACGAACCTCGTTTCATGCCTTAGTGGATGATGTGAACAATCGAGCTGCCACGCGCCGATGAGAAGTAAAACCCCTGAAACTTCATAAAGTAGCAGCACGCTTTGAAGAAGGCCGTCTCCTCCTCGCACGCCCTTGCCGACGCCATATCGCTATTGGCCTCCTGGCATCACATGGGACCTTGCGCCGGCTTTGTTTGTTTGCAGTTGCACTCCACCGCCATTTTTGCTTCAGAAGCACAATCGACTGGTGAGAAGTGCATGTTGGTGCCGTTGCACTTCCATGTGGGTTGTGTTTGTTGTTTGCGAACCCCCTGAACTAAGTTTTTTGGCATGCGCGACGTCACTTCGGGACGTTTTTCATCACAATGAGCTGCTGCGCCTTCAGATGTCAAAATGAATTCAGCGAAGGCAGAAAGCTCTTCGCGATACCATCCGGTAAGCGCAACGATTTAAAAAGGAAGATGTTGGTTTAACAGATTGGGAGGGAGAACTTCAGAGCGACATCTTTCACACGAATATGCGAAGTTGCGAGTCTCGTACTATAGTATATGTCGAGGCATGTGTAATTTGCTGGTGGCCTTAACATAGTGGATATGGCACAGTTCACTGAGCATGTTGCCGTGTATCAGCACATTTAGACACAATTCCTACGCAACGTGTACTTTGTTTATATAAGCACTATGGGGTCGTATTTTGTGCGCTTAATTTTTATATATGCCAACCGGCTTGAATTCGCAGGTATGCGAGGCTGCATGCGAAAACCTGATTACAAAACCTTTAGATTCAACACAGTCCTTTTCACAAAATGTGAGGCTGGAGCGTGAAAACTCATCTTAGGAAAGCACTTCTCAGCTTTTGTAGTTGCTTACTAGCCATCTTTAGAGCGAATAGCTTAGTTTGCCTCTTACGTTCATGTTCATTGTTGGCGGTTGGCCGGTGGATTTGCTATTAAAGGCACCAAAGAAAAGCGTGTGTGCTCTCCCGAAAACCAATTTTCGGGGTGCATTCTTTGCCGAACGACAGCATTATAGGTCTTTGAGACTTGCGTCCTAATTAGCGTGAGCTTTAAAGTATGTGAAGATTTAGATGCAGCAGGTGGAGTACACGCAAAGAAAACGTGCAATGGCCTGCTCATTCGCGGGCTCGTTTAGTCATTGCTTGTTTAGTTGTTCGCTTGCTTTAACTGTTGGCTCGATCATAACTTCACTAAAGTCACATCCACTAATGTTATTTCGGACCGAGTGCAACTGTCCTCAATGCATGCACCTGTATATTACTGATGGTGCAACTCAGTTCACAACAAATGCGTCACTTCGTGACAGGACGAGATAACGAACTGTCACTCGTGTTCTGTCACTCACCTGAAAGACTAAAAATAATTTACTCGATGTAAGCTCACTATGCTCTTGTTTGAGCCTGAGTGAAGTGTGGTTACCGCATTCCCACTTTACCAACAAATGTTAAATAACTGATTTCATTTTCTATGTACGTAGAGTCCAGACTCGGTGATCAGCCGTATAGAAAAGGCTTGAAGGCCTTCGTTATTCCTGCGTTAATCTGTCGTTATTAATTGCCACAACTAAAAAAACATAATATAGCCCTATCATTCTATTCTTTTCGAAAACTATATGAGCATGAGCGACGGCGAGGTTGTAGTCTGGCAGGCGCGATTGCACGCTGTTTCAACTATTTCTACAGCATCTCGGGCAGAATATTAGTGTGAATCTAATTTGATTCAATTATGGGGTTTTACGTGCCAAAACCACTTTCTGATTATGAGGCACGTTCGTAGTGGAGGACTCCGGAAATTTCGACCACCTGGTGTTCTTTAACGTACACCCAAATCTAAGCACACAGGTGTTTTTGCATTTCGCCCCCGTAGAAATGCGGCCGCCGTGGCCGGGATTCGATCCCGTGACTTCACCATAGCCACTGAGCGAACACGGCGGGTGAATTCAATTTGATTGAATATGAAAATGGTAATGCCTATAGTACAAAAAAGTATGCATGTCTTTAGTACAAGAATATATACAGCAGGCATTCTTGGGGGACGCTACGAGTAATATTAGTGCCAGCCAGCGTATAAATGCCCTCAGGTTTTCCAGCGGTGCATGGTGCCTTTATCAGTGCCTGGTGACAGAATGAAAAGGAAGAAAATGAGAATGCTAATGATACATTCTCAGAGCAAACATAAGCGCAGAACACTTCGTGTTTACTGTAGAAACAATGCGTCGCTGCGACCGGCGACACAAACATTATTTCTGCAGCTTCTATTCGTGACATAATGATGCCCGTTAGAGTAAAGTGATCCGTAATGTTGATTTTAATAAATACCATCGCCACGGTCAAACATTAGCACCAACGAGAGTTCCAATACAAGCCAAATTCAGCTGCAGTGCATGACTGCCGATGGTGCACAGCGAACTGGCTCAGCCGTGCTCGCATCGCAACTGGCGGTGCCGGAAGTATCAGCATACTTTCTTAGTGTAAAACTATTGTGAGGAGAGGGTAAAACACCAACAGCGCTAACAGAACGTGGCTGCTTGTGAGCGTGGGTGGTTCCTTCAGAAGCGCCGTCAGCTACTAATTCGAAGTAACTGGAAAAGGCTTAGCGATGATATCAGCGGTGAGTGATCGGTGGTGAGGTTGCCGGCAGCGCCAGAGCGTAGCCGCGACCACTCCTGTGTCCCTGAATGGCCACATTCCTGTGCCACAGGGAGATCATCTGTGTGATAGGTCGAACTCGCTGTTTGCCAGCAAGACCGCCGTCAGCTGGCAGTTTGCGAACTGCAAACACCGTGCGGCAAGTTGCCATGTCACTAACGTGGATGCGCCTTCAATCCCAAAGCCGTAGCAACCATAAGTAGCTCCAAGGAAATCAACATCACTCTGCTTATGAAAGAACTGCGTATATTTTCATCTAAAATATGCAGAAACGGAACAAGTGATCACTTAGGGAATTCCGACTGCGTTAATATCTTCGTCACTCATAAATTGTATTTCGCTGAAACCCTGAGGTATCGTTTTCTCAACCAAGAAAACAATTTACTGTATGCAATCCTCACCCTTCTCGAGATATTTTACATCAAAGAGCTCTTACAGTCAGTCGATCCTTTTGAAACCGCGCTGCAACATGATCGGCAGTATGCTCTTGCATCTGCTGGTACATGGCTCTCATGCAGTTTTCTGCGCGACACTTCTATAGGCCATTTCTCACAAGTAAATTTGGCCTCGGTGATAGTAGCCTCCTCACTGTTTTCAATATTCACACTGAGAGAAACAAAAAAGAAAAAGCAAATCACCGCCCCTTCTAGTCCGTGAAGATGGTCGAACAGCGAAGCTGTGTTAGTTTACCTAGTGTTACACCGAATGTTACACAATGCAAGTCAAACTTCGCAAGCAGTCTATATTGTAAATCTTTTGTTTCACCATTCTTTCATCTCATTTTCGCTTTTGTGTGCTTCGCGTGATGAGCATTCTTTAAGAGTGCTTTCTCTCTCTCTCTCTTTCTCCCAGTGTGTGTTTTTGACGAGCTTGTTCACGAGCCAACTCTCGCTGACGCTCGCGGTGGGCAGCGTCTTCCTCAGGAGTACGCACTACTTGTGGTCTTCCCATAGTTGTAGCCGGGATGGAGTGTGCGGAACCACTAATCCAAAGCTTCGTATATTGGACGCAAGGCCCACCACTGGAGATGCGGGCCCTGCAATCGTTTTGGCGATTGGTTGGATCGGTTTGACGAATAATATGGCTGCCGGCACTTGCGCTAGCAAGACACGCTCCTAGTATCATGTTTCAATCGCTTTGCACTGTTCATTGGCTGCAAACCGCCAGCATAACATTTGTTTCTTTCGCTGCAGGGTGGAATCAATCATCAATAAATTCGATGCCGATCTGGCTCGATTGCCAAAATTGCACCGTGTGATAACCGTATAAAATTCGCACAAAAAATAGAATTCTCACGGGGAAAGGAGTCACTCTAACCCTTTTCCCCTGTTAAGCTCTTCTTTTCCTCTGGTCACAGGTCACATGGCCTTTTTAGCGAAATCCGATGATGGCACAGTATCCGCATAAACAGCTTCACTGTAAAACAGGCTAAGCTCGCTAAGGTTAGTTTTGTAAAACATAAAAACAATGTGCTCCCTGTGGCCCTGCATTCGTTTGGGAGACCAAAAGTTGCAATGCTTTCTCACGGCGCTGAGGGCTGTGTTTTCATGAGTGCCCCCGGGGCAGCGCTGGTTTCCCTTAGCAAGGAGGCGCCGGTAGCAGCAGACACTGACAGTTGTCAGGGCAACCTTGCTTCGACTGCTCCGATACGCTGTTCGTATTCTGTTGCCAGGTCAACCTATGTAACTCCACCTTGACTCCACAGGCGCGCATTCTCTCCACCCTCCAGCATTGCTTTGCGCTGTATCGTACAACTTGTCGCATTGCAACTTTATTAGGAGCCAGCAGTCACCTGCGACCCACTCTTGCCACGTCAGCAATATCGGCGGCATTCACTTCCGTGGGTAGTCTTATCTCTGTATTTCACGCCTTTTGTCAGCGCCCGATGACAATTCAAAACTTTTCTACCTTTGCACTTCTCAGATCACACAATAAAATGTAGCTTCGTCGCCGCAAAGAAAACAGATTCCTTTATCAGGCAGCAGCTAGGACACAGCAACGAAAGGAACTCGAGATAACCAGGCACATACTGAAATAACCTCGGAACACGCGATGTGCGCAGTTTGCTGCTGCCAAAATGTGCAAAAAACAAACGCACCAGCCAAGTTCACGTTACCCAGCAGAAGTGCTCCCTTCGCGCCACGTGTCTGCTGTAACAAATCGCAACGCTATACTCATGGACAACTTTTCTTGGCTATGAAGCGAAGGCTACGGAAACTAAGCGCGCCTCTTTCACCACTGCTGGAAGTAGTCCCGCAGTTTTGCTCACGTTTTCTTATGTGGGAAATCGAAAACAATACGTAACATTTACCAGTCAGCCTTTGGTATTTTATTGTATTTTTAGTTTGCTCTTTCGAGTTTTCGCACACACGAGACCTTCGTACATTTTGCACATTCATCAAACGCAAAATGACACCCGTGGCTTCTGGCGAGTGTTTGTCGCTTGAGGTCCCACCAATCTATTGACCAGGCCATTGACCAACTTTAACAACAAAAGACAGTTGAAGCAATCAAAAAAAGTTTCTCCAGTGTCTGTGCAGAAACTAAGCGAACCCATCTGGGAATCGCAACCATCGGCATGTACAAACGAGCAAGTGAGCTGACTGCTGCGCCGGCTCTACCGACACCAGAGTTGGTAGCTCGTCCAAGCCCCAACCAACGCCATTACGGCTTTTCCAGAGCTCCGACACAGGCTGCGATGGTCGATCTTCAGAACTTGGTATATATCTGGTGTGAATAAACATTGATTCACGCCAAATTAATTGTATCTGCGTTGACTAAAGCAAAGAGGTTGTGCGAAGTTGGTGAAACCGAAACCTGTGCTGAGTGCACCCTGGACTACATTGCGTGCGAATACAGTCATGTGCAGAAGCTCCGCCCCTGTAGCTTTCGCTTCATAGCCAAGAAAATTTCGCGAGTATAGTTCTCCCTTCTCGCGCTTGCTTTTGCTACTTTTATTTCTGCATGATGATATACAGTGCTGCGCTATCTCTATCTCGGATCTGTCGTATTTGCATGATACCAAGAAGTCGGCTGTGTGTCAATGGGAAGCTGTGCTTGCGCAATCAGCGGTGCAATAGCACCTCCTGAAGCCGATTTTCTCCCTGATTTCGAAGACCACACTAAAAAAAGTGAAATTTTCTCAAATTCTGCAGCGCATTCAATGTATTTTGCTATAAGATAAAGGAATGTGTTAGGATTGAGGGGCAAGAAATGTTAAAATTGGAAATTTCTAATGAAAATTTTGGCATGCCATCCCTTCCCCATTATTTTGCATGTTATTGTGATTGCAATTATATGAACACTGCAGGTGCATTTCCACCGTTGGCGTCACGGTGATGTTCCATATAAAGTACTAAAGTCCAAGTGCGATATCCTGGCTGTGCGTTTTATGCTGTGCGTGCGAGGGTGAGCCGAAGATGGTGGCTCAATATCGCACGCGCAAGGAAGGAAGGTGGGGAGAAAGCACGCAAGGCACCGAGGGGTGTTCTACTCCGCCGGCGGTTATGTATGGTGTGCAGGGTGTCTACCAATCGGGAAAACCGGGAATTCTCAGGGAATTTGAATAGTCTGGAAGTACTCAGGGAAAATTAGCTGTAATTTTATTGAAAGGGAATGAAAGTCGTGTTAATGCTAGCTCCAGTAACAGACGAATCGCAACGAATCATCGTTGACACCGTGTCATCGGCACAAGGTATTGCCAGACTCGTTAACGGCTGATTTTCCAGAAGCCCGATTTTTCGGGCATGCCCGATAATTCGCGCGGCTTCATGGCACCACCACGTACTCCATAGAGTCAATGTATATTGCCCTGACTGCAGGTCTGAAATGACATTAATCAAAGCCACCACCGCCACCATTTCGATTGTCTCGCCGCCTTGAACCAGTGCACTCCCACGCCGATCCACTGGCAGCCATAGCCACCACCGCACAACGTTAGGCCTAGCTGCTTCTACGTTTGCTAGCTTCTTGCCGTACGGTGCCGCATTTTTCATTGAAAGAATTCTCCGCTGTCCGCAATGGCACTGACTCTGCCTTTGTGATCCTCGCGATTGGTTTCGAAGCTCGCAAAGCACAGCGCATTGTGCAATTTCAGTCTCTGAAAGTTAGCTTCGCCTCAATAGAAAAATGTTATGCGGTGAAGCATAACAAGCGTAGGAAGGGGCAATTGTGACAGGACACAGAATGTATTCCTTAATTATACACACGTGCACCCCCGTCTCCTGTCACAGCACGAGCACCGATATGCCTAATAAGTGTACTGACAGGCCTTAAAAGCTTTTTCGGATGTGCCTATGGCAGTTTGAGCCCTTAACTCTTTTGTTACCGCGAGAAAATGGTAGTTTTTTATAAGTCTAGGAAAAAAATATTAACCACTACAAATAACATTCCAGCAGCATAGCGTGTTGTGCATAATGAAATTCTTTTTCCAAAAACATACGTTGCCTAACAAAAAATTTTTAAGTAAAACATAAAAATTCTAGAAAGCACAGTTTTTGCTGCCAGTTGATAAAAACAATAAGAAAAACTATATCTGCTAAGACATTAATGTCAAAGGAAATTCCGAATATACATTTCAAAGATAAATATCTGAGGAAAAGTGTCTGAAAAAATAAATGCTCAGTACACCGCCATTCATCGTATAGAAAAAAGAAACTAAGACCAGTTCATTGCTCATGGCATGCGGTAAAGCAGTTCCTGGATTTTGTGAAGCATACCGTAAAAACCGGAATATAAGTCGAACTTTTTTTCAAAAAACCATCGCGAGAAGTCGACCCTCGACTTATATACTGGACATTGGCAGAAAAACTACGGAAGTCTTGCAACAATGGGCGGATGAAGTAAACAGCCGCCATCGCCATCAGCAGCAGCGCGCCGTCTATGGCGGCGTGGCGACGTTGGGGCACCGGCATTTTGCATTTCCATTGTCGCAAAGTTATATTAATTGAAGGCTGCATTTTCATTTTGTTTCAAAATGAGCGGAAGCCGACGTCAATTCACCGTCGCCTTCAAGAAAAAGGCGATTGAGTACACGAAAGCCCATGGCAACCTGGCGGCGCAGCGCGAACTTGAAGTATCAGAAAAGAGCATTCGGTAGTGGCGGAGGCAAAAGCAACGTATTACAACTTGCAGCAACCAGAAGAAAACGTCATTTCATGCCGGATCGCAGCGGACTGCAGAACTGGAAAGCAAGGTTGCGGAGTCCGTCCGAGAGCTGCGTGTAAGATCGCTGCCTGTGACTGCCGAATGCAGCCGTTTGAAAGGGGTAGAGATCGCACGCGCCTATGGACTGGGCAGCGAGAAGCACTCGTCATCCAAATCTGATCAAAGGCGCTGCTCTGATTCGGAGTAGCGCTTGCGCACTTCGTGCCCTTCTGTGTACTGTACACCCGACGAATTTTTAACAGTATCGCGCGACCATCGACCCGCGTGTTTGTCAGCACCTTGTCATCACGGCACGGAGCGGCGAAATAGCGAAAGTAAGGGCATGTGTACACATGCGCGTATCTCGTTTGTTTCGCTGCTCAGCGCCGTTAATAAGGTGCTGACAAGCACGCGGGTCGATGGTCGCGCGATACCGCTAAAAACTTGGCCAGGTGCACATGCGAGCAGCATTTAAATAAATACTGTCACCATTGTGCAACCCCCTGAGTCGCATTTGTTTCACGGTAAGGGTGTCATGTCTTTCGGTACTTTTGCCATTGATTTTTTTTTTTTTTTCATTTTGAGAATTCGTTAGTTGGGGGATCGACCTATAGTCCGGTTTTTACGGTAGGTGCACTCCGCATTTTCCCCACAGAATGTCTGGTATTTGTTCATCTTTGCCGTCCTCGAAACACATTTTGCAGTTCCGTCTTTTCGGCATCTTCTGAGGATGGTGCGATGAGAAGTCCAGGGAACACACTTCACCAGTTCGTCTAGAGTCATGCACCTCTTTCAGGACCAATTGCTCTCAGAGTAGCTCGGCAACTACAAGATTATGCATTCAAGCATATCTGTTTGCATTTTTGCAGATTTTCTTGATCTCTTCTGCAGAGAAGAGAAGAAACTGTCTTGCGCTGATCCGAAGTGCTGGGCAGAGATGTGCTACGGGTGGTCTTCTTGGTGTGAATGGAAGTTTCCTTGCTGCCGATGGCAGCACATCATAACCAATCGAAGTATACACCCTGAAGATGATCAGGAGAGCTCTCAGGTCGTGCAAGAAGATTGACAGATAAGTGCGCACAAGGAAGGGGACCGTTCAAGGCCGTAACGAAAACTCGCCGGTGAACAGTTGCGGATGTCCCATGCTGACTCAAAACATTGTCGCTGTCAGAGCTTGAATCTGCTTTGCTGTCATCTTCAGAATCATAATTCGAGTCCTCATTACTAAATTGAAGTGTAGGTGCAGCATAGTTTCGAGCACGACGCTTTTCTCGCAACGCAGCTGCGCGGGATGACGCCGTGGGAGCCACTTTCAATGACTGCACAGTGACACCGGCAGCGCCCCTTGCCTGGATTTTATGAGAGGAGTGAAACCGATACTCTTCGAAACTAGTTGAAAATGCCAGGTCCACATGCTAGACATGCGGTGGACCTTCAGAAATACTTTGGTGGAATAAAACGACTTGGACTCCAAACCAAAGCTCACTAGTGAACAGCTGGCGTCATTTTTGGTTAATTGTCACCACTCAGCACGATCAGATGGCAAAGCCGGCGATAAAATTTAATTCTTGACTTACTGGGAGTCATTTGATTACAAAATTTTGATGCTAGGGCAGTGTAATCGTGAGCGACATGATTTTTTATGAAGCGCGGCAGAAGGTGACGGCCATACCTCTTTTCGCTACAACGTATGCACATTCATTCGCAAAAAGGTCCATCAAAAGTCGCATCACTGGAGCGTGAAAATATTAACTGATTCTGAAAGTTCAGTGCCTGTACTAACTACTGGATGACCTTAAGTGGATAAAACGGCTCCAACATGACGAAATTGGCGATCTCAAGTATTGATCTCCGGGGATCGATTTTAATATGCATGGTAATAAAAGAGTTAAAGACATGCATTCATTTTTTTTTTTCGGACTGCCCACTTTTTTGGATGTTTTCTCAGCCCCTAGGGAGCCCGAAAAATCGAATGTTGACTGTAAAACTGACCAAGCGGATGCTTCATATTATCCAAGGGGCGAATATGTGGCAGAAGGAGGATGATAACAGAAAGGACCGATGCACTGAGGAATTAACAAAAAAGGAAGCGTGCTGCCGCCTGTTTGAAGGAGCTTGAACTAAAAAAACAGAGTGTTGGCTGACGCTGAGATGCAGCTGTCCCTCATCCAAACCAAAATGAACTCTTTAAAGCAGTGAAATTCAACACTGAGATATTGTGTACAGGCTGAGAGTATGTCGGGACAGTTGAAATTGACTTCCTAGCTGCTGAGAGAGAATCTTTGTTGCGACAAAGTTCAGGCCTCATACCGATGAGCTTGCTATCAGTTGATAGAAGTAGCTCATACAGTCGCCGACCGATTTTCCGGACTCCAAAAATTCGGACATGCCCGATTATTCGGTCAGCCTCGCGGCACCGCCATTCTCCCCATAGACCATAATGTATAACAACTGCCGAAAGTTCGGACACCTTGCAACCTCTCGTCTGATTTTTCGGACACTCCTTGAGCCAACTCGGTCGAGAGCACCATGCACCGACTCTGACCAGTGCATGGTTCGACTTGCTGAACGCCATTTTTGTTTTGAACGGAGCTTCCTTGCTGCCCCACGAAGTAGCGCTACTGGAAATTTCCGCTCATCATCATCGTTTCTGCCTGGTTAGATAGAGTGGCTCTGCAGCAGTTCCGGTTTCAGCTTAGTAAGCCATGTGAAGACAATCCAGCAGCTGATTTGTTTCTTCGCGCAAGACGCTGCGAGCAGGCCGCGTTTTTCGTTTGTGCGACTGGTGTCGGCACGGTGGTGTTTGCTTTGTGCGCTGTGTCGAGGTTTCGGTGATCCAACGCGGCATACATAAACATCGCGTCAAGGGTCTAATGGCGCTGACAGTGCCTGCACAGACTGCGCTGGGGAATGCTGGCAAGCGGGTGCCGGGAGGCCTAAGACTTGTCGCCTTCCAATGTGCTCCCTACTGACGCGGAAAATGTTCTGCCGAGACCTGCGCAGTGGTTGCATTGCGATTCCGGACACCATCTCATTTGACAGTTTTATAGGTGCTGACACTGCTGTATTGACATGCGCAGAACTCGACGACGGCAAGATCATTCGTCAGGTTTCTGTTGCACCGCCGGACGATGACTCTGAGTCTGAAGATGACGCACCATGTGCTACGCTGCCGTCGCATGCGGAGCGTGTACAAGCAGTGACTGTGCTTTCAGCCGCTAATAGTCACCGTACGACCCTCTCCGAGATTCAGGCTTGTCTGATTGCACGTAAACGGAACAGCGTGCAACGGCGCATTCACGATTTCTTCCAAGCCTACTGCCATTCCCGAATAAGTGCGTGGAAATAAAGGATTTAATTTTTTTTTCTTAATCTGCTTTTTCGGACACCTGTTTATTCGGACATTTTCGCAGTCCCCGTGAGGTCCGAATAAACGGTCGGCGACTGTATTTGAAAATGTTCGACTCGATTCGGAATGGGTTTTACCATTTCTTCTGCTGTGCATTTTAATTTTACTATCACCTTCTTTCTGTTCTCTTTTTGAATAAAATAGATATTACTCCTTCCTATTCAAACTGGATTAAATATATATATATTTATTTTTTTTCAACGTGCTTTCTAGAGAGTGACAGCATCGGGCAACATGATGTCAGCCCGTCTTGACATAAAACAATGTTCTGGCTCATTCAGGGAATTTTGCAAAGGTGCTCAGGGAAAACCTGGAAAACTCAGGGAATTAGGAAATGTCAACTTGGTAGACATCCTGGGTGTGGCTGCGAGGACCCTGTCTTGAAAGCGACCTGCAGTGGGTACACAGAGTCTAGGTGCGCCTATGACTGATAGCCTCTTGTTCGCTGTTTTCTCACAGCTTATTTTGCATTGAAGTAAGCGGCTGCGCAAAGATTAACTCCCTCGCTACCACTTACCTGCCGCAGTGGCTTAACGGCTGTGGTAAGCTCACGTGTATGAATCCCGGCCACGGCGGCCGTATTTCAATGGAGGTGAAAAGCAAAAAACGCCCGTGTCTCATATATTGGGGGCACGTTAAAGATTCCCTGGTGGTCAAAACTAATCCGGAGTCCCCTACTACGACGTGTCTCATAATCAAATCTTGGTTTTGCATGTAAAACCCCAGAATTCGTTCATTGCTGCTGCCATTTTTCCTCACACCAGCATTTTGACAGTTCGCGGTCATCGAGTGAAATGTGTTCATGTTTGCATGTGCGCGCAACACCATAGTTAACTTAGTTAGCAAGTGCATTTTTACTACAAATTTATAACAGCTGATAAAACTACTACACTTAGTTTGTATAGTTATAATGATTTGCTATTGGAATCGATGCTTTGTCTTTGGGGCGAAACTGCGACCTTTTTGGGGAATACAAATTTTTGCGCCGCCCCGAGAGATTGGCATCAAGATTCTACTGAAATAAATGCACATGCATGTGTGCCGCAGAATCGTTACGAATCTGTACCACATACAGCTGAGAGCAAAAGCCCGGAGACCACTGCATCAGCAAAAAATAACAATAAATAAAAAATAAAATGAAAAAAGAATTTCTTCCGTACAGCCATGCAACGTGAAATTGTCTTAATTCATGACGCTGGTCGAGCAGGCACACCTAGGCAGTAACACATGGTTTCAGCCTTTATGCCTAGACTGCGAAGAAAAAGAAAAGCAGTTCTGGTCCTCAGACTTTTCCTCTCGACTGTACATCATCTATCATCCTTTTGTTTAAGTGGATGTCATACTGCAATAGAGAACCAAATATTCCATGTTGTTTTCGGTTTTAGGTGCCAAGAAACGTCCAGCCTCTCCAAAGTTGGCCTCGTCACCCTCTCCTCCACCCACTGGTCGTAAATCGACCACTTTGAGACGTGAAGAACTGTTGAAGCAGCTGAAGGCAGTTGAAGATGCCATCGCCCGCAAGCGAGCCAAATTTAGCTAGCCTTCTGTGACTTCTCCTATCAAATCACTCATTTCTTTCCAACCACCAGTAATCCTATGTAAATAAATGGATTCTTCTGTTGCAATGTCAAAACAGAGCTGTGGCCCCATGTCTTACTGACACGTGCATTTTCGAAAGCTTAAGGGTGCCGGAGCCCGCCAGAATATGGGAAAACAAATGAAATATTAGAGTACCTTGTAACGTTCATATCATGGGGCTGCGTTCACATTTGACCGTGTGGGTAGCTCTACAGTAGCTTTCGGGGCAGTTTGCTTGTAAGCATTTGTGTACTGTTTGCAATTCGCTCAAATAAAAGCATAGCCAAAACAGTGGTATTGTTGCAAGCAAATATTGATACAACAGAGGTAGTAACCGTATTGTTGTGCCATCACACTAGCTCATGGAGTGACACATTTTCTGTCAAAACCACAGTTGTATACATGTTAGGGGTGTTTGAGTAGTGAAGTTTCCAAATCGAATATAACCTCCGAAAATTGAGTCCGTTATAGAATATTTTATTTATAAGCACACTGAAATATTGTTTGCATGGAGTCTTCATAAAAATTCATCGCCCAAGCACTCCGTACAGATGGTTAACCAGCAAAGCTGAAATTTACGGCCCCTGTGTTTATCACTGGGTTAATCCTAATGGTTCATTAAACGACAGCTTGGTTAGGCTGCTGGATCCTCGGTACGCAGTTGCTACTTGTGCTCCGCTGCACGAGCCTGCTCTTGTGTCTGGGCTGCAGCATCGGCACAGCATAGACAAGTTTGTTCCTGGCTCTGCTGCCGGCGTTGCTGATCGAAAGTTGCCTGTTCCTCAGGAGTATGTATGACGCGTGGCCTACCCATTTCGGAGCCAAAGAGGAACTGCTGTGCGCATGCTCGGCTGTGACAGAGAGCAGTTGGCGTGTCCAATCGCACGCCTGTTTTTTTTTTCTGCCAGAGCAGTTTTTGGCGTACAGGCGATGGATGGACGAATCGGCGTCCATCCAGACTTGAGGTTCCTAATCTATGCGGATGACGTCACTTTGTGGTCCATGCATGAAGATATATATAGACAAACTCAACAGCTTCAAGAAGCCCTTGATGTTCTGAACAACTACGCTCAGAAAGCAGGGTTGGACATTTCCGCCCAAAAATCAAGCTATGTTGTGGTGGCCAACAAGAAAGGACGCACAAGAATAATGCAGCACCCCTTTACATTTAGACTCAGCGCAGTGACAAACCCTGAGGCTTCTGGGGTCCGCATACTGGGTCTCGATATTCATCACTCCGGCAGTGGCGCACACTGGCTCCGTAAAACCAGACAGAGTTCGACAAAAACACTTCACTTTATTCGTCGCATTGCAGCAAAAGCAGCTGGAGCTCGTACTGACGTAGCTCGACGGTTGGTGCGTGCAGTCTTGCAGCCACGAGTTTTATATCGGGCACAATTTCAACGGCTGACTTTGGCACAGCTGGCACAGTTGGAGACAATCGCGATGCTATGCGCACAATCTCAGCACTGCCCCGCATCACTCCGATACCAACCTTACAAGAACATGCCCAGCTCAACACAATTGCAGAGCTAATTTTGCAACGTGAAAAAGCACATGAAATAAAAAAGCAACTTGTTCTGGCTGTCGCTGCGTTGCATGCTCATTTTCAACGCGGCTCGGATTGACAATCGGCCCTATCCAATGCCTCCCTGGGAATTCACCAGCATCACAACTAATAAGCCAACGAAGTTACGACGCAGCGATACAACAGGTATTATTGACGAACACAATATCATCGATGCATCATGCGCTAACATCTGCAAAGTCTATACGGATGCTGCCATTCTCCCAGACTGCGGAAGGACATCATTCCTGAGTACCACGCATAATTTCATCAGCGGCCACCAGCGCTATTTACCTACGGAAGCCAGCGCTCTAGTAATGGAACTTCAAGCCATCCACGAAGCTGTGCAAGATGCGACATCTAAGCTGCCTACCATCAAGCAACTAGATATATTCCCTAATTCTTTAGTGGCTATTCAGGAACTCAAGAAGGTTGATAAGGCGATGGAAATCTGCGAGACAATACACACTATGAATAGTAAAACAGCTACTTGCATCAAGGTACACTGGATTCAAGGCCATTCAGCGAACCCTCAAAACATTGCTGCTGACCAGCAGGCACACCGCCCTCCTAATCCTGATCCTCCACCTATTCCCCTCCCACCCCAACCCCGTAACTCGCTCCAAGCCCGTAAAAATTTTCTCCGGCAGGATACGCGCTCTTATCCCACCGTGTGTCTGCTCCCTCCCCCTTCACCTTACTAGGGCGGAGGAAGTTGTGCTTGGGAGACTTCGGGCCGGGGTGGCCCTTACACCGGCTGTTATCTCAAGGTGGAACTGGTCGCATTTACCACTGGGTGCTACGTGTCCATAATGCTCCGTACCTGTGGTGGAAGCAGATGCATACCACCTAATATGTACATGTACGGGTTTACAATCTGAACGCTCGCGTCTCCTACTGCAAGCCGGCCTCCGCTACATTGTGACAACCAGCTATGACCGCTGGATACATAACAGATTCCACAAAACACTGCTTCAATTCATACACAACACAGGCCTCACAGCACACATATAATACACATATACGCACCAAGAATTATGCCTTAAGGGCAAGTCTTTATCACAATAAAAAAAAAAGAATCGGCTACCCATATACAGCTTAGCTAAAATATTCAGTGCCATTACACTCTGTGAAGGTGAATGACCAGCGAAGCTCTGCATGTGGGCCCCTTAATGGTGAACTGCCCATTGCCATGAGTCAAACGCCATACGCACATAAATGGAAGGCGAGGCGCGAGAAGTCGCTCCTCCACGATGTTGAGCATCAGAAGATGATGAGGCACCAGGGGGTATACACACCCATGTATTACAATACACGGCGTGACACCCTTTATTAACGAATCCCGGCACGTAAAACACGCACCTCGCCACACTCCAAGGACACACACATTGCTTCACCGTAGCCAAGGCAATTGTGCGTTGGGCGACGTCCTGCAGTG
Source organism: Dermacentor albipictus (assembly GCF_038994185.2). Lineage (NCBI taxonomy): Eukaryota > Metazoa > Arthropoda > Arachnida > Ixodida > Ixodidae > Dermacentor > Dermacentor albipictus. Next base: position 148,559,762 of record NC_091821.1, on the reverse strand, counting down.
CAATAATGGTGAGGTCACTCGAAAACTCAAGTGCTCGCACCCAACACAGGCCACACAAAATCGGTTCCCCACAAAGTCGCTCTGAAACATGGCCGTAGTGTTGTGGGACAAATGTACATCCCAAAGTAAAGAGTATACTCTCTTAGATGTACATTCTTGGGTCGTATCTTGCCACACAATCGGCTGTCTTACTTGCGTTTCCATTCTTGAAAACGCCGCGCCCGCTACTTTCCTGTCGGGAATGGTATGTCATGCTGTTAACGCGCAGGCCATTCGTTACTGGGAAGTACCGGGCTGGCAGCGTTAAAGAAAGGAAATGTGGACAAGACAGAGGACGTTTATAGTTGTGTGGCAAGATACGACACAAAGGGTGTAAACTTTTCCTAGAGTGCACTGCCTAATGTCCTTCCCAAGTTCAGGTTATTGGGGGCGAGCTCCACCACTGGAAAAGCTGGCGCCACCGTCGGCGTGACGTGACATGAGGGATCACGTGGACACAGCTGCCGCGTCGGCAGCTTCGGTAGCGCCGAAGCGAGCTGAAAACGAAAGTTTAAAGTCCCAGCTGCGCCGCGGTTCTGATTAAGTGGTGAGGCTGTACCGCCTTGGGTGTATGCTTGACAACATTTGAAAGTACTAAGATAGTGGCTGCCTTTGGAGGCGTGCAGCATGGTAGGCTACTGCTCGGTGCCGCAGTGCAGGACGCACGCAACGGAGCCCGGTGTCAGCCTTATTCACACGTAGCCACAGGGTAAGGAGCTGCGTGAAGCTTGGCTGGCGAAACTTAAAACCGGCAGACAGCCATCGGCTACAACTCGGGTATACAGCAAGCACAGACGCGAGGAATATTCTGCTACGGCGCCGGGACTGCGCGATGTTCGGTGAGTAGCAGAAAACGCGCACTGAGACGCTCGCCGCTGCCCGGCTAATGTCATGACGGTTTGGTCTATGAACTTGTAGATACTGGCAAGTTCACTGGAACGGAAAGGGAGCGGTAAGACGCACAATAAAGAAAGGCACGGCGTATGGTCATGTTTGTGTTTTGAATTAATGCACTGGATTACGAAAATCGAGAAGAGGGAAATCGCACGCTGAGAAGACCGATAAACATATAGTGTGACGCAACTTGAGAAATAATATTGAAATGTCCAAGAATTTAGAAGACAAAAAAGAATGAATCGTCGCGACGGCACATCACAGTCGCCGTATCTAGGCGTCGTAGTCTCTTAGAATTATTTTTGAACAGTTCTGATAGCACCCACGCAACAATGGCTGCTAGTGTTCTGTCAGATGTTCATATGCTGCGGCCTGAAGCTCACGACATGGTGCGAAAACGCGCTCACAGCGAAAGCAAAACATTGTCCGCGGACATGCATGCAGACAAGCAGTCGGTCGCTACGAACCCGTGCGATCGCCGGATTGAGGCTTCATTCTGTTATGCCCCATTTGGTTATGCCCAATTTGGTTATTTCACAAAGTTTACTCTCGGCGTTTGCCTACCTTTCACGCAAGAAGCCGGTTCGGGAGACTTCATCGTGGCGACCGCGCGCAGTGGCGTTCACGTACTGTACGTATTCGGTAAAGAGATGGCGTTTGTAAACGATTCTATGCTTTCAGTTTGCCCAAGATTATTATATCGACAGTCAAAAACTTCCCTCGTTTTGAGAGTACTTGCATAAATGTCTAGGAGGGCTGCCGCGTGGTGTTTTTATTGAGCGCCGTAAGCGAAACCTATGAGGAGCGTGCCGCGTGATCCCACATACTACGCAAGTGAGGCGCTTCCGAGAGATGGCGACTCCCTCTCCTCGCCGCCAATACGCGGCGCATTTTGACTTCGAACTCATCGCCACCAGCTCAAGTGACGAGATTCGCGTGCGCCGGATGGCTTGCGCAAATCTCGGAGCTCATGGACGAAGACCGCGTAGTAAACGTGGTCAACATTGATGGCGACATTGGTGTTAAGTGCTGCAGATGCCTTTCCGCACTCTTGATATTTCGTGCGTTCAACACTGCTTACGTCGCGACCAACTTGTTGGAATACAGTCGCGGGGAGCCCACGACGTCGCGGCGGTCGCTGAGCGACGGAATTCGCTGTGTCGCTGACTGAAAATCGCGCCATCTGAAACAGCCTTATCCCAGATTTGGCGAGCAGGCGCAAATCGTTGTAGCTGCCTGGCGTGAAGTGTTCTGAGAACAAAACCAAAGCGTCAGATAATCGCCAGTCCTTCCTGCCCACATTAATCTTCCAAGCCTTAAGTTTGACCGGCTCCTTGGTGAAACTGAAGTACTATAGATGCTCCGTTCGCTCTAGTAAAACCCCTTAAACTTCGTAAAGTAGTGACACTCTCCTCCTCCGCCTTCACTCCTCCTCGTTTCTCCTCTCTTCCACGCTCCCTCCTCGACCGTGGCGCCGCCTGCACTGCTCGAGCGTAGCAACGGCGCCAACATGCGCTCCTCGTCATTCCGTAGACGCTTCTCGAGCAAAAATGGCGCTGATGCACGGTGCGAGGGCCCACGTGATGCTATAAGGCCAATAGCGACGCGGCGTTGGCCTTGACCAGAGCGCGCGAGGAGGAGGCGGCATTCTTCAAAGCATGGCAGTACTTTACGAAGTTTAAGGGGTTTTACGCTCTAGCACCCAACAGCGCTACATAGGCGCCGCGGTGGCATTGTTTCAGCCGCTGCAAGTTGAACTATTCTGATGGCAAGCTGAACAAAGCAGAAGTCTCCCGTATATGTATGTATATACAATGTATATACAATATACATGCTCGCTCGGCAGGCATACAGCCTGTGACGTCACGGCTTGGGAGGGTGTAAAGTGTTGCCCCACTGTTATGCAGTTCGAGTGTAATTAAACAATTCAATTACAAATCACGTGCTGGCTCAAATGCGCTAAAATTTTGCCACCGTGTTCTTGAACGCACAAAGATTATCTCACACAATACAGATTATGATAGAAAATTGGGTGTCATGCCCATAGAGTTAATATAACCAACCCCAGAGGAAATAGCTGGCCCGAAAAAGTGGGAACCGCTAGGGCGCCGCCCTGTTGCTACTGGTCAATGGGGTCAGTGCAGTTACCTTTGAAATAGCTGAAAACAAGTACAAGTCACCTTATGCTTTGGCATTTAAAAACACATACCTGATGTCTTTATGAAGGTGATGCGTTAATATTAAGTTTACAGAAAGCGCTTGCTAAGTGCGTGACTTATGTAAATCACGATGTACGCATTCCTGCAATAAAGGATGACGCGAATTTCGGTTTCGAATCTCTGTTTTTGGATGCGTAGTAGTTTCGTACAGTTTAGGTTTGACATGCGATCGCTCTTCAACATCGGACGCTATGGCACATTCGTGCCTTTTGTGCCACCCAAGCTCTGAAGTGCTCTGGCATATACCTTCACATGTAAGTAAACGAATGTACCTTCTTGTTCAGAACATCACGCGGGTAGACACCTCTTGTGATGCAACACAATCGATGCGCCCAATCGTTAGAGAAGCGTCGTAGTAGAGCATTTTTTTACATGCAGAGCAGTGTTTTTATTTGCAGGTTTCCCTTCAGTAGGAAATTGCTAGACAGGCGGATCAGCGCATCGGAATTGTACTGCCGAATACACAAGCAAGTCATAGAATCTGTTTAATTGTTGCGCTTTGAACAATTGTACTTCTACAAAGGCCACAGCAGAAAAACAGCCTGATGCCGAGTATTTCTGCGCCACGAAGCAATCAAGAGGCGAGTGCCTAATACGGACGAAATCGAGTGCATGAACCCACATATAAATAGCGTAGGCGTTTTATAAACTGTCCAATATTTTCAACACTTCCTTGCATGTCATTTCATGTGACATCTCTTTTCTTGTAACAAATGTGTGCAGCGAATATATTTGCATGATCGACTCTGGGCCTGTGGGACCGTTCACTTGCACTCGATGCTGAGTCTTTTACATGTATCCATAGACTGCAGATCAGATCCCTACGAGCATTTTCAAAATTCAATTATTTTAGACAAAGCGTATATATGCAATACTGACATAATCTCAAATACCACTAAGCAGCTGGGACACATTTTTGTTGAGTAAACTCGCAGGTAAAATAAGTAGATCATGTGGAGAAAAGAAGTCCCACCGAGCGGCCGCTGCTTCTTCGGTGAGATATTATTTTATTCGAAGAATCAGTGCTGTGTTGAGACTTCGCTGTTGTCCAGAGAGAACAGACATCTCGTGGGATACCTATTTGCTAAAGATCATGCACAATATGGCGTGGTTTTTGCTGCGCTCCGCAGCGCATCTACGCCTACCACGGCGGTATAGCAGCAAAGAACACCGGCACGAGCCATATGTCCGACTGCGCGTTTCTAGGCGAATGAGTGCCGCAGAATCGGCGTCGCACTCGGAAGTGCCCCAACACGCTCCTAATGTCATCAAGACGGCGACGCTAGTTTTCAACGCTGCACTACCTTCCAGTGCACCTTCAGAGAGTATGGCTGAGACAAGCGAAAGTGAAGCCAAGAAACCACGGGTTGACGACGACAGGACATCTACCTATGAGCTAAGTGAAGATGAAGACATAGACTGCGATGAAACGCCGTTCTCCTTGGTAATGTATAAAAAGAAGCGGCCTGAGGGAATTCCAGTTGTTTTTCGACCCTCACAGGAAAGACGCAACTTCTGGCAAGCGAATCCAAACCGCGCTGCGTCGGGAATTGTTTCCGCGGCAAAGGAAAAGGTACAGTCATTCCGCGTGAATATAGAGATGGAAGTTTCTCTGTCAACGTTATTTCAGTCTCATCTGCAAGACATCTACTGTCGATCAGTGAAGTGGCTCGTCTAGGAGTCAAGCCATTCATTCCGGCATCTTATACAAAGAATGTAGGCAAGATACGCCGTGTGCCAGTTGAGTATAGGGAAGAATAACTGGTTGAATTCCTGAAGGATTTTGGCGTGACATCTGCCCGTCGTCAGGCGCACTACAATCGCCAAGAAGACGGAGCGGTAGAATCACGCTCTCTGAGAACCGTCATTTTCCATTTCAGAGAAGACAAACCAATGCCGCAACGAGTGCATTTAGGTTTAACGAGTCATCCCGTAGAAGAATACCATGGCCCTGCTCTGAGATGCTACAACTGCCAGAGATTTGGACATTTATCGAAGAACTGCCGCCGTCCACTTCGCTTCAAGATATGCTCAGAAGACCACGATCATTCAGAGTGCAAGTTTCTGGGTCAGCCAAAGTGTGCCAACTGTGGCGGAAATCATACAGTTACGGAGACATGAGTTGAAATACGGAAGGCTGCCTCCTCTTAATGCGCCCCCACCCAACCTTGATACTGTAAGATACGCGCCTCCAACTCTCAACAAAGAAAAAGTGCAAGGGGTCAATTTGAACTATTCTGCAGCTATAAAGCACAACGTTCTGATAGCGAGCGACACGATCCACCTTCAGGGAATACTACTCATCTTGCCCAGGCATCGAGTGAAATTCGCCGACCTTCTCAGCAACACCATCTGCCATTGACACAGCAACCTCATCTAATATCTGAACGACTACCTCAGCATTCGCCTCAACCACACCAGTCATGCCAGCGACCATCTCAGTCAGTTCTTCAGCGACCTGCTTCGAGCACACATGAAGCTTCAGCGTCGTTTGGTGATTACGCGTATTTACTCGTGGCACAGATGATCCTGCCCATGCTATTCACAGCTCTGCGTGCAATTCTCAGTGCTATTCCACACGCAAACAACCTACCCGGGGTAAAAGCACAGCTTTCTATGGAATCGTTGGTGCTTCCACAACCACCAACAGCTCCACGGCAGGCTTACAATGAATAATCGTTACAACAATGTTTTCATATTTCAGTGGAATGCTAATACTTTTCGAAATAAGTCGGCTGATTTTGGGAAACTACTAGCTCAACATAACTTTCCTGTTTTATGTATACAGGAGGCAGGCGTATATACGAGATGACTGTCGTCTTTCAAACTGTTGTATATAAATCATCTCGCATTGCTGGAAGTAGCAGAGTGATGTTATGCGCGAGAAAAGACCTGCCGTCCTATGTAATATAGTCGAGCGATATAGATATACCGTAGTTTGTAGCATGCAAGATATCTTTTCAGAAATACAAGCGTCACAGTGATCAGTCTTTATCTACAATGTTCTAGCAAAATATCAGTAGACAGCTTGGTGAATGTGTTTGGTATCGCAAACTCGCATGTGCTGGTTTGTGGAGACTTCAACGCACATAACGTCATCTGGGGCAGTGAATATAATGATTCCCGCGGAAGCATTATAGAGTCTGCCGCAGAAAAAAAGTCATCTGATCGTGTTAAATGACAGCTCTCCAACGTTCTTCCGGGGGTTTCGTTACTCAAGCTGTATAGGTATTACGCTCTGCTCACAAGACCACCTTGATGGCGTTGAATGGTCAACAGACATAGAAACGCACGGTAGTGATCATTTTCCGATCCTGGTAAAACATTGTCTCATACGGAGTGAAGGGACCCGGCGCTACTCAAAATATACTAATTGGCAAAGTTTTCGTCACTATTTAAGTAACTCATTGGGCGAAAATCCGAACTTTCAAAGTTTTGCAAATATATTGTCTGAGTCTTACAAGATCTGCACAAAGCAAGTCATTGTTCCAAATGAATACGCTGCAGTCCACGGGGAATACGAATGTCTAAGAGCAATTAGAAGACGCGCAAACGTGCTTACCGCCGCAGTGGAAAGTTGGATGACTACAAGATGGCACCCAAAGCTCAATCAACTTCGCGCAGATGCTTACAGAAATTAGGTACTAGACGATGGCGAGAATACTGCGCGTCGTTGTCTCCTTTCCCTCCAGTTCCTACAAGTTGTCCGATCTTTTAATGATCCACTTAGCCAGAGCCATCCTTTCCGAGCCCTTGCCGTGGCTCGAAACGCTCCGCAAACATCTGCTGCTGACGAATTCTGTCAACTTATATCCAGACCAGGAATTCCGTTTACTTGCCTACAATTTACAAGTACGACAACACTAGCAGAACAGAAGGTTCGTGTGTGCTTTATGTCACAGCATCTTTAACGTGACTGTGAGTTTAGTTTAAATGAATTGAAATGTGCTTTTTCGTCTTGCCGTACAAAGACAACCGCAGGCCCAGATGGTGTTACGTATGTGATGTTAAAGAACCTAGGTCCAGCAGGAAGAATGGCTCTTTTGGAGATATTTAATGATATCTGGATAAGAGAGACTCTTCCAGATTCATGGAAATTAGCTCGGGTAATTCCAGTAATGAAGCCAGGAAAGACTCCCCTTTGTCTAGACTCCACTGACCCGTCAGTCTCACAAGCTATTTTTCCAAACTAATGGAGAAGATGATAGACAGTCGACTGCAATGGTGGTGTGAACACACAAATGTGTTTTCCAACTACATGACCGGTTTTCGACAAAATCGGTGTACAATGGATGCAGTATTAGACATTGCCACATGCGTAGAGCATGAACGAATTTGTGGAAATGTGACAGTAGCAGTATTCTTAGACATTCAAAGAGCATTCGACACTGTAAGTCACATACACGTCCTTGCTGGTATGTTAGAGCTTGGCCTACACGGTCGAACACTGCGATGGGTACCAAATTTCTTGAAAGATAGAAAAATATTTATGGAAACAATCGAAGGAGAGAGTAATTATCACAGCATCACGCAGGGCGTTCCACAGGGCAGTGTTCTCACTCCGTTTTTATTCAACTATGTCATGGCAGCCTTGCCACAGAAACTGCCGTCTGGTCTACAGCTTTCTCTGTACGCAGATGACATCTGCCTCTGGATCTCATATGCAAGACATTCAAACAACGCTGCAAGAGAGTCTTGATAGTATCGACACCTTTTTAAAAGAAAGAGGCATGAGTACGGAAGTACGGCTCTCTTTCATACGCAAAGAGAGCCGTACCTCCTTTCACTAGACGACAGCTGAATAATTTTTAACTTACGCTTTATGGGCAAACTTTGATGTTTGTGAAAGAGCATAAATTTTTTGGAATTATTATTGACCGCCAGCTGACATAGGCATCACACATTCGCGCAATTAAAAAGCAGACCAATGCTGTAATAAACGTTCTTCGGCGACTCGCTGGCGCAACGTGGGGGCATCAGTCTCTTCACTGCTACAAGTTCATAACGCACTCATAAAACAAAAAAAATTGCTTACTCGGCACCTATTCTCCATGGTTTATCGCAAACTTCTGAGGAACGTCTTCAACGTTTACTGGCAAGGGGGCGGCGAGTGTGTCTTGGGGTTCCGCAGGCTACCTCGAGTCCTTTGGTAATTGCTGAAGCTCGTCACCCACCATTTCCAGTCATACGAACGGTTGAAACATGCCAACATATTTATCGCATCTTAACCCAACACGAGAAGCATCCTTTAAACCTCGCGCTTACCGAAACAAAAGCAAAATTCACGATATTATTCGAGAACAGAAAGCATTATTACCAAGATTTGAATTATGCAAAGTGGATGTTAGTTACCGTTATTTTAGGACATGTTAACCCTCCCTGGATGTTAACATGTTCTAAAATACAATTATCGGTTGACGGGATTATATCTAAGAGAGAGTTCATATTAGCCGCACAACAACTGGCACTCTTCCAAATTTACTCATTATATCCCCAGTACATTCACGTGTATACAGATGGTTCGTGTCATAAAAATTCCTCGACTTCAACATTCGTCATTCCACATTTAGCGCTAGAGCAAACATTTTAATTATCCCGAGAGACATCTTCTACCGTGGCAGAACTGTTTGCAATCCTATGTGCTTTGCGTTTCATAACATCAGAAAAACATTCACAAAAATGGGTTATCTTTAGCGCTTCGCAAGCCGCTCTCACATTACTGCAGAGCAATAAGAAAAATTCTTTGAACACTTTGCTATTGTATGAGAAGCGCAAAGAACTTACAAAAGCAAGCGCAATGAACCATGTAATTGCATTTCAGTGGATACCTGGGCACTGCAATATTCCTGGTAATACTGCAGCGGACGCAGCTGCGAATCGGGCGCACAATAACGCAGAGACAACCAATCTTCCTCTATTGCGTAGTGAAGTCCGTCTGATCCCGAGACAAATTTCCTGTCGCCTCAGAAAAACTACCTGGTTTGATCAGCAAACTAAGAACTCGGAGTTATACTTTATAGACCCATGTATAAACTTATCAGTGGCGGAAAATCTAAGAGATAACAGAAAATTTGAAACATTGGTACACCGGCTGCGTCTTGGTACTGCATTTACGAGACACTTCTTGTACAGGATAAAACGTGACTCTAGTCCGCAGTGTTCTTGTGGCCATCCAGACGAAGATGTTCATCATCTTCTCCTCAAGTGCACGAAATACGATCCACAAAGAAGGGTACTGCAAGCAAATTTGTTGATATTAGACAGAAGAACATTCACCCTTAAAAAAGATACTTGGCCCATGGCGAACTGCGGGCCTTCAAAAAAGAGCACTTCTTGCTCTGAAAAAGTTTTTAGAGGACACCAACATTTTGGGAAAATATTAAGTATCAGATGATCCGAATACGCTAAATGAGTTACATAAACGTTGTTCGTGGTTCATAATTGGTTTATGTGGTGATCTCAACTTTTACGCAATATGCATAATTCTGTTCTGTACTTGCAGGGTATTACATGTGTTGTGTGTTTTGGCTGTTCAAAACATCCGACTTTATATATGCGTACGTGGACTGAACTAATGCACAGAACTTTGCGACTCGTGTACTGTTGGACTGTATATTTTTTATTGATCCGGTGTTCTACTGAGTGTTATATTTTGTGTCTTTATACCCCATTTTTATGCAAATTTCATTCGTTTGCCAAGTGACAAGGAGTAGCCGGTGCCACCATAACGGTGCCAACCTCTCCTAAGATTCACTTCAATAAAAAAAAATATGTATACAAGGACGGTAACCGTTTAGGTTACCGGTCCCTTTCTCAGAGCAGTTGCAAGAATTTTTTCCCTCCGAACGCGCTCCTGAGAAGGCTGATTTTTCGACGTCGATGACCCCGGGGTTCTTTGATCGACCTCCGTGGCCTTCTCTGAGGTGCTGGAGGATCGTGAACTAGGCGCTGAAACTTGCGTTCCAGGCCGTGGAGTTCGGTTTAGCTTTAAAACCTGCGGAACCGAGGTATGCAGGCCCACCTGCGATAATGATGGAGCAGCACTTGCTGCTGCCACCAGGGGGGCAGGCGCAGTGATTACCGGACCACTATCAGTGACCGCGGTAGACTCCCGAGGCATTTGTGATGCTGTCCCCCGTCGCGCCACCTCGGAAAAGCTCGTGTGACCTAAGTACGAAAGATGTTTCCTTGCTTCGTGAAATGTTATATTTTCTTTGACCTTTAGTGTAATGATTTCTTTTTCTTTCTTCCATTTAGAGTGTGTCTTGGAGTAGGCTGGATGGCTTCCATCACAGTGTCTGATGGATGATAATTCGAGGTGCATTTCGCGCACGTCTGCCTTCCTCGGCATGTCTGGGGTCCATGGCCATACCTCTGGCACTTAAAGCTCCGTCGAGGATTTGGGATGTGCGGACTAACACGTACTTTGATATGGCCTGTACGCAATGTACTAGGCAGCGCACTAGTACCAAAGGTTAGTACAATGTGCTTTGTTAGAAGTTGTTCGCTATTCCTGCGGATTAGGATTCTTTCTACCTTGATGACATTGCGGTCCTGAAAACCTTCAAGCAGCTTCGTTACTAAGGTCCAAGAGGTCGTCCCCAGAGATTACTCCACCGCTCGTGTTCATGGTTCGATGTGCTGACACAGTGACTGCTACATCGCCAATGCATTTCAAGTCATTCATTTTATCATACTGGGTTTTATCGTTCAATTCAAGGAGCAGGTCTCCATTGTACATCTTTGTGGCTTTGTAGTCAGGTCCTGTCGTGTTTGCGAGGCATTTCGCCACCAAGAAGGGAGAGAATTTACGCACGCTCGTGTTGCCTTCACTGCGGATTACGTGATACCTAGGGAAGTGTTCTTCACTGTTCTTCAGAAAGAATTGAAAGGTTGCATCGGTGCGCCCTTTCTTTAGAAGGCGATCAAGCGAAATCGGTTTACTAGAAGTCGTAATATAGGGATCTTGAGTTCGGAAGCAGCGCCAACCGCCCACCCCCGAGCCCAACATGGGGACGGAGCAAATCTTACGAGTAAGACAAGCCCTAGCCAGTTGGTACGGTGCTACTATAACCCAATATGGAGGACCCAAGGTTGGCCACCCATACAAGGTTAATCCTCGCTGCCAGGAAAGTCGAAAGTAAATGGAAGACAGGAAAGATTGAAATGGAGAGAGAAAGACGCCGATTGGAGAGGGGGACAGGAAACGGCAACTACCAATTTCCCCCGGGTGGGTCAGTCCGGGGGTGCCGTCTACGTGAAGCGGAGGCCAAAGAGGTGTGTTGCCTCCGCCGAGGGGCCTTAAAGATCCTGACACTCAGCATCGGCTCAACCCCCAGGATCCCCTTTTCGCCGGACACGGCTAAGCCACGCACGGTTAAACGCGGGAGTGTCCAACCCTCGTGTGCTCGGGTACGTGGTGTCGCAACACACCAAACGCCTGCTGACGCAGATGCCCCACCGGGGTATGAGTAACTAAGAGGAAAAAACCGAAATCAGGAAAGAAACAATGTATGATAACTCCAAAGGAACTCGTTACTTTTCGAAGCGAGATCAGGATGTCTAAATCAGGATCAGGAGTCGAAAGTAAATGGAAGACAGGAAAGATTGAAATGGAGAGAGAAAGACGCCGATTGGAGAGGGGGACAGGAAACGGCAACTACCAATTTCCCCCGGGTGGGTCAGTCCGGGGGTGCCGTCTACGTGAAGCGGAGGCCAAAGAGGTGTGTTGCCTCCGCCGAGGGGCCTTAAAGATCCTGACACTCAGCATCGGCTCAACCCCCAGGATCCCCTTTTCGCCGGACACGGCTAAACCACGCACGGTTAAACGCGGGAGTGTCCAACCCTCGTGTGCTCGGGTACGTGGTGTCGCAACACACCAAACGCCTGCTGACGCAGACGCCCCACCGGGGTATGAGTAACTAAGAGGAAAAAACCGAAATCAGGAAAGAAACAATGCATGATAACTCCAAAGGAACTCGTTACTTTTCGAAGCGAGATCAGGATGTCTTAGAACGCGCAGGTAAAAGTGAGCTACACCAAAAAAAAAAAACAAGCATGTGTTTGCTGCAATAAAGCTGATGTAGCGTATCAGCCGGACGCCAGGGTGGAACATACAACGTTTATTGATGCCGTGCCCTTTTTATATGGTGATGAATATGTGATCTGCCGACTGCTGCTTCCGTGGCCGATGAGCGATTATCATAACAATGCAGTGTGACACGCGATATCAGTATACAACATTCCTTTCTCCTATGATTCGTTACACAATTGCAAAATGTCTGGTCAGTCATCCATGCCATAACGTGCGATAGGCCGTCTAACGCGTGTTTATCTTCGCGGCTCGACCGGGTCTTGGGTAGCTTGGCCCGGACTTGCCCCTGCGGCTGCTTCCGTGCTGACCGGCAGCTGTTGTGGTCGCCTGGCTGTAGGAGGCAGCCTGACGTGGTAGTCTGCACTTGAGACTGGATCGGCTTCGAGCCTCGTCCAGGCGCACCTCAACTGGTTCCGGTGCCTGTGATGGCGCTCGCCGTTGTCCAGCTGGACGATGTACGACATCGGGCCTCGCACTGCCACAACCCTGGCCGCCTTCCACCTTGGACCTGGACACAAGCTTTAAGCATAGACCGCGTCGCCGACACGGAACCTCTTAATCTCCGGTCGTTGTGCTTCAGGCGCATGTTGTCGGTCCGGATGAAGTCTGTCCAAGGCTGTCCTCAGCCTTCGTCCGATCATTAATTCTGCCGGAGATTTTCCCGTGACCGAATGTGGCGTCGTGTGCTGTTTAAACAGGAAGCGCGAAATCTTGCACTGCGTTGAACCTTCCTGTTGCTTCTTTAACGCTTCTTTAACTTCTCTGACCATTCTCTCCGCCCTACCATTACTGGCGGGATTGTAAGGTGCAGTGAAAATAGCACGCACACATTGCACTTTAAAAACGTTTTCAACTCCGAGCTAGCGAATGCTGTGCCATTATCCGAAACGATAACGTCTGGCACCCCGTGTGTCGCAAACATCTTCCTTAAGCTTGTGACGGCAGCTGTAGCTTTCATGGATGACATGACTTCGACCTCGGCCCAGTTGCTGTAGGCGTCTACCACGATTAAGAATACTTCTCCATTAACTGGACCAGCGAAATCAATGTGTAGGCGATCCAAGGTTGACCTGGCTTGATCCAAAAATGCACTGGAACCTTGGGATCGCTTTGCCGGTTACTCTGACATGGCTGACAGTGGCGTACAAACTCTTCAATTTCGTGGTCCATTTTCGGCCACCACATGAGCCCTCTAGCTGACGCTTTCATAGCACTCATCCCAGGGTGATTTGCATGCAGGAGTTGAAGCACACTTTCTCTTGCTGCGTTAGGAATTACAACGCGATTCCCCCACAGTATGCAATCACGATGCAACGACAACTCCGACTTCCTCACCTCGTAAGGCGCGAACTTGCTCTCCAGTTGTGTTGACGGCCAGCCACTAAGGATCCATTCCTCTACCATGGATAAGACTGTCCTTGATCAGCGCAGCGATATCTGCCGCCTGAAGCGGTGCACACTCGACCGCTTCCAACAGGAGCACGTCCCCAGGCGGACGTGGCTCGTCTTCGTCTCCCGGAGCTGGCAGACGACTGAGTGCATTGGTGTTGGAGTTTTCTTGGCCTCGCCTGTACTGAAGGCTGTAGTTATACGCAGACAAACATAAAATCCAACGGAGCATTCTGGGCGACACAACTTCAGGCACCCTCTTGTCAGTGTTAAACAGGCCCAGTAACGGCTTGTCGTCCGTTATGACCGTAAATTCTCGCTCAGCAAGGTACTGGTGGAACCGTTTCACGCTAAAGACAACAGCTAAGCCCTCTTTATCAATCTGAGCATAGTTAAGTTCACTGGCTCCAAGCGTCCGGGAAGCATAAGCTATGGGCTGTTCCTACCCATCAGTCGTACGATGGGCTAGCACTGCCCCCACTCCCACAGGAGATGCGTCGCAGCACAAAATTAAAGAACGATTGGTGTCATAGGGCACAAGTACAGAGTCGGAGCTAAGCAATTTTGTTAGTCTCAAACGCACGTTGGTGCTCACCTGTCACCCGCCGTGGTTGCTCAGTGGCTATGGTGTTAGGCTGCTGAGCACGAGGTCGCGGGATCGAATCCCGGCCACGGCGGCCGCATTTCGATGGGGGCGAAATGCGAAAACACCCGTGTACTTAGATTTAGGTGCACGTTAAAGAACCCCAGGTGGTCAAAATTTCCGGAGTCCCCCACTACGGCGTGCCTCATAATCAGAAAGTGGTTTTGGCACGTAAAACCCCATATATTATTATTATGTGCTCACCTGTCCACTTCCATTCGTGGTCATGGTCGAGCAGTCGATAGAGTGGTTCTGCCACTTCAGTCTTGCCCTTGAGGAAACTGCTGTAAAAATTTAGTAATCCCAAGAACGCTTGCAGCTCCTTTTTGCTTGTGGGTGCGGGCGCTTTATGGATGGCGTCAGTCTTTCTTCGGCTCGGATGTATTCCCGTGGCGTCAATCCTGTGACCCAAGAATTCAATGCTCGGCTTCTTGAATTCGCACTTGTCTTTGTTTACTCTTAACTTCGCATTCTGCAGACGCGATAGCACGGTTCCTAGTCTCTCGGCGTGCTCTTCCGCGTTACGGCCAGAAATCAAGATAGGCTTTCACGCCGGGAATGCCTGCATGCTAACAGCGTATCAATGACTCGTTCAAATACCCACGGCGCCACCGAAATTTCTAACGGCAGCCGTTTGACTTTGTACAGTCCGTTTATAGTGTTAACTGTGAGCACTTCAGCCGATTCGTCGTCTAGCGTTAGCTGTTGATAAGCTTGAGCTAGATCCAGCTTTGTAAAAAATTTGCTTGAACCCAGAGCTGCCAGAATTTCAGCGGTAGTGGGCAAAGGATACCCGCTGCTTTTAATAGCTTTGTTTACGGTGCTACGGTAGTCACCGCACAGGCGTAAAGTTCCGCCTTTTTTTCTTACTACTACCAGTGGTGTGGCCCAGTTGGAGTACGCGACGGGTTCCCATACCCCTTGTTGCACCAAGCGATCCACTTCCTTGCCCACGTCGTCCTTGAGGGCCAGTGGAACTGGTCGACTTTTGAGAAACAGTGGTTGCGCGTTGTCTTTCAGTTCGATGTGAATTGGTGGTCCGTTAAAGCCAGGAAGGTCCCTGCGAAACACCTCGGAAAATCGTGAGAGCACGTCTTCCGCGTTTACTTTCTCGATTCCCCGCAAGCAAATGCCTAACGGCCTAAACCAGTTTCGCCCAATAAGGCTGTTGCCTCGATTGTTTACTACCAACAATGACAGCTTTGCCTTCCGGCCCTTAAATGCTACCAAGACGGCTGCTCGACCCAGCAGCGATAACGCCTCCTTTGACCAGGTTACGAGATTTGTTCCATAATCTTGGAGTGGTATTTCACCCCGATTTCTCTCGATTACTCGAAATGTATCTTCACTCACAATTGAGCACGATGCTCCGGAATCAACCTCCATCGGGAATTCTTGTCCTTGTATCTGTACTTTAACCATAAACTTCTGTTCTTGCTCATTCACTTCGCAAAGTGAAAACAATGCACTCATTTCGTACACGCCCTTGCTCTTTTCAACTTTCCTCTTTTGCTCATGCGTCTTCCGGGCCGCTCTACTTTCGTCTTTTGAACGACAATTAGCCCTCGCTATATGTCCAACCCTTTTGCATTTGAAGCATGTCGCTTTTCTAATGCTGCATAAATGCGGAGCGGGCTTACAGTTGCAACGGTAGGGCTTACAGTTGCAACGGTAGCAACTAGATCCCTCTGCCGTGGCGTCTTGCTTCGTGCAGGTTGCTTGTATCATGCCCTGGCAGTCCTTCGCCTCGTCTCGGCCTTGCATCCGTATGTCTCGCTGTTCCTTGGCTGTGGCCTCTGCGGTCGCGGCCATGTCGTACGCAACGTTGAACGTAGGTCGTGTTCTGCGAGAAGTCGCTGTTTAACTGCTTCGTTCTGGAGGCCGCATACGAAACGATCTCGCATCATGATGTCCAACGGGAGCTGCTGCTCGTCGCCAAAACCGCAGTCTTCGGCTAGCTTCCGAAGCGCCGTGACGTAGTCCGCAACCGATTCCTCGGCAGCCTGGTTTCTCTTGTAGAACAAAAACCTTGCGTATAGCTCTGAAGGCCTTGGATGCAGGTGCTTGCGAACCGCCGTCTTAATTTCCTCGTATGTTGCTGCTGTCGGTCTTGATGGCTTCACCAGAGTCACGATGAGCCCGTACGCTTCTTCGCTGCAACAACTCAGCAGGACGGCTCTTTTCTGTTCTTCTTTCGCTATCTTGTTAGCTTCGCAGAACATTTTGAGCCTATCGACGTATTCGTCCCATGACGCGTTTGTGCCGAGATGATACTCGCCGATCCTGCCGACGGCCATCGCCGCCGCTTCCTCGTCGCCAACTGTAGCTTATCAGCCGGACGCCAGGGTGAAACCATAGAATAAAGAAGATACTTGTGAAACCAATTTCAACAAGAGCGGACACTCCCATAGAGCCCAGCGGCCGAATTGACTGTAGCACACCAAGCGGATGTTGTTGACTCCTTCCGGTTTCGGTTTTGGGCGCGCGCGTTTTGAAAACCAGTTGGTACACGCTGCGCCGGGTCCGCTGCTCGGCGCGGCATTCATTTTTTTATTTTTCGCTTCTGTTGAACCTCACGTGGAATCGTTTTAAGTAGAAACGATTGCGATTGACCTTTACAAGACTGCGCCGAATCTGTCAGGTGCAATTTCATAAAGAAAACGAAAGACGTCTTCTGAAATGATGGAATGTTTATTTTGCTCTATATAAATGCTCGTTCCGGGCTTCTGCATTCATCCAAAGTTGTGGCACCAGGTAAGCAGCAGTCATTGCCGCACGATGCTCCACCGGATGCCATCAGCTGAAAGAAAGTAAATTACAAGCATGTATGATTTCCGTATATTGACCTAACAGGAGTATTGCGTGTAGATGCGAAACGTGCGTAAGTGGTGAATGAGCGGCATTACAGATAAATTCACTTTTACGTACATTTCGCAGCAAAGACTCCTCCGAAACAATGCCATAAAATCTGAACATCCGATTTTCAAGCACCCCTCCTTTCCCGGGCATTATTTCCTGCACTTTAAGTGCACAAATACACGGGTGACTGCGCGTTTCCAAAACAACTTGGCCTCGGCCGACACGATGGTACGCCAAGTACACAAAGGTAGCTACAACACAGGCTAGGCCAGAACATGTTACACGCTCGCAGAATGCCTTCTAATCGCACTCAAGTCAGACTCGTCGGTGCAATGCCTGCTTTCAGTCGCTCAGAATGCATAAATGTCATGTTCTTGAGCTCCTCCGTGTTATCTTTTACGCGTCCTGCCGGCGCATGCAACACTCCCGTGTTATCACTCTCGGCAATCGCTCGTCGCGTTTTCGAGAAGCGCGAGTACCGCAATAATGTATATGTTGTTGCAGGGCTATAAAATGCGTCACAAACTTGTCCCACTAAAATTCAGTACACGCAAAACTAACTCACTGTGGCCGCGGCCGCGGCTTGCTTTTTTCGCTAACAGCTTCACAACCCCAGGCGCGGCGAGCAAGCCTCAAGGTATCCCAAAAAGTTACCAAATAATTTAAATACTTTTTTCGGGTCAGAGAACGCGTCACGAACTTCTACCAATAAGATTCAGTACACGCGAAACTGCGGCACACAGCCGAGCTGCTTTTCGCTAACTGCGTCAATAAGCCGGGCGCGGCAACCGTGCTTCTAAACTACCCCAAATATAACGACGCTAGTTACAATAATGTTGGGGGCCACAGAATGCGCGAAAACTTGTCTGTCTCAGGCGCTACGACGTAGTGCACGCATGCACACGCGCAAATGCCTCACACGGCCGAGCCGGTTTTCGCTTACTGCGTCAATAAGCCGGGCGCGGCAAGCGTACCCAAATACTACCGAAATAAGTTACAGTAATGTTGCGGCTCATAGAAAGCGTCGCAAACATCACCCGGGACGAGGCATTAACTCAAATTAACTGCGCCAGGACGGCGGTGCTGTTTTTCGCTAACTGCGCCACTCGAACTAAGCCTAAATGTGATTAAAATGCGCCGCACACTGTCGAACACAATTTCTCACCTTGCCGTAGTCCAGTAGTGCAGTGGTGCCGTGTGGAAATGCAGACGACACGCAAGAGAAGCATAGAGAAGGCCGGGAGCCCCCCAAAAAATGGGCTATATCCAAAACAGACGGGTCGCCGAGCACGCGAGCTTCGCACGTACGACCGTCCTCGCTCACTCCTGCGGCTTCTCTGGCGCATGACGTAAGCACGCGTGTCTGGCGTGCCGCTAGCTTGTTGCTAGGCAACGCAACAAAAAGTTGCAAAGTATAAGTTCATTTACACGCAAAACTTTTTCACTTTTAGTGGGAAGGAACACAAAAATAAAACGTTGTCTGGAAGTTTATTTCACATTCTTTTTTTCTGATGCTCGCGTCAACTAACGGACGTTGTTGAAACTAGGCGTGACGTGTTTCCTGTTGCCAGTTTTTGAAGAGTGTCCCCTCTTGTTGAATTTCTGTGAAACAGACAACGTTTATTGATGCCGTGCCCTTTTTATAGGGTGATGAACATGTGATCTGCTGACTGCTGCTTGCGTGGCCGATAAGCGCTGATCATGAAAATGCAGTGTGACACGCGATATCAGTATACAACAGCTGGGAAACGATGGAACATGTTTTATTAGAATGTGAAGATATCTACTCAGCTATCTGTTTAGGCTCTTCTGGCCTCCTTGAAGCCCTTGGGTTCAGGGGTAGCAGAGGGAAACTAAACATGTCCGCAATAGAGATTAGTAAGAGGCGATTGGAGGTTTGGTGGTGGAAAAGTAGGGAGACTACGAACAATGGAGGCGTACAAAATCTAAAGTTCCTAGTAGTGGTTCAGAAAGTTTGATGATAGGTATTGTTTGTGAGTGTGTGTTTTCTCAAAAAGTTAGGTAGGACATTAGGCAAAATAAGAACAAGAGCTTGGTGGCACGGCCCGCCACTGCGCTTCAAAGGGGATGTTCGTAGCATCCATTCATCTATCCATCCATCCAGTAGTCACTGGAAAAAATTTATGAGTATCGCATTTGTACTCCGCGCGCCGCCATTGCGGTAATTGGGTCGCTTGTGTCACGTCTCGCCGCCATAACCCTTCCAAGCATTCTGTGTGTACGCACGTTGAACACGCAGCTTGGACGTGCATTTAGCTGCACTTTGTCGCTTTATTGAACGCGTGCAAACGCAGGCACCAAAAATTACCGCAGCATCATGCCTGCATGTTGCGCCTTCGGGGCGACCGAATGGAGTCTGGAAATGAATTTTCCTGCATTCCGCGCAGCAATGACATTCTGCGTAGCGCCCGTTTCCGTGGTTGGCGGCTATTGGTGGTCAGCGATGGTTAATGGTCGGTGGTAGGACTTGCGACGAAGGCTCCGACGGAAAGGGCGTGTGCTCTCGTGCAGCTGAATTGCGGGGAAGAAATTGAGTATCTTCTTTTTCTCATTGCTGGCGATTGCTGCGACGGACACCGGTGGCGGCGGCGGACACCATCGCCAACCAAAACGGCTATTGGAATGAGCCCATAACAGCTTACGCTGTAAAAAATGCACAAGTTAGGTGGTAGTTGGTCGGCTTTATAGAAGTAAATGGTGGTATGAAAAGGCAGTCTGAATTAATTTTTTTCAAAATGTACTGAATACTTGGCTGAACAGCATGTGTGCCTGCATGTGATGAAAAGTCTGTGTGAATGAACTTTAAAAAAAAGACTCTCGGCTTACATGCCAACTGATAACAACATTTGTGAGAACTGTTCAGCAGGAGTTGAGCTAATGCATGTGTAAAACAATTCACAGACTTGTGCGTTTGTAAATGCAACGGACAGCCTTGAGAAAGAAAGAATCAAAAAAGTTTTCAGTGCTATTTAGAATGTATGGTTCGTCTGGCGGCCTTTCCTTTACTGTGTCAGCTGCCTGTATTTCTAGTGCCACAACGGAGGAAGGTTGCATTGCAAGGTAATGGAAGTTTAGAATTCTATCTAATTCGGCGGAGCTTGCATAAATACGTTCTCCAAGTAGTCAGTAGCATGAATATCTTCAATTTTTGCGCCTGTCGGTTTAGTTACCGTGATATTTCTGCATTCTGACATTTGGTCGAGATAGTTTTTAAAAGATGTGTGTGCTATATTTTAGTCCTTTGCGGGTACAGGAACACAAGTTTTAATGCAATCATAAGTGTTTAAATTCGGTATTCATCTAAACTTGAAACGTTTCTGCGTAAAAAGCTACAATGAGAATGCGCGCCTTGGCGCAGCCTTTCGCGTTTGACCCAAGATGGCGGCGTCAGCGGCTGCGCGTGCTAGGCTGAAAAAAATAGAGGCTTTCCAGGATGAGCTTGTCAAACAGGTCAAAAATCTCAAAAATAAGCTAAATATGGAACGGGATGCACGGAAGGTAGTGGAAAAAAGATTTCAAACAGCCAAGGAAAAGCTGAACAGGCCCGCCATTGTGAGGGATAATGGTCGTGACAATGGAACGCAGTGTCCCGTCGTGACAGGAGAGCGAGTGTCTGCAAAGCACGTGGAATGCGTGCAACGTGGGGAGGGGGTAGCTGGAAAGAGCGGCACCTACCTTGTGGCCGCCAGACAAAAGAGCAGAAGCGCAGGGGTCAATGCTCCTTGTCAAGTCCGTATCACGCGGAAAACGACAAAGGGAAGCAGGCCGAGGTAGTAGAGAGGGAAATGGTGATTGTCGCTGGCGGCTCAAACTTTTCTAGGTGCTCAGAAGCAATTGTGGAGAGGGTGAAAGGCGATAAAAGAGTGGCGGTAGGGACATTTCCAGGATGGACACTGGGTTCTGTCATGGAGCGAGCAAAAGCACAGCTCGCGGGAAATAACCACGTGCGCAGCCTTTTCATAGTAGCAGGTGGGCTAAATGACGTCCTAAACAGGAAAGGGACAGGATTCGCCCAGCACTTGGCGAAGGGGGTAGACGACTTGCGCGAGCTGTCCCTTAAGGTGCAGATCGTGGTGTGCATGGTGCCGGAGGTGCCTGTACGTGACAGTCACGTACAAATAGCCGTAGTGGCTGCTAATGAGGCGATATGGAAAATGAGCCGAGAGGAAGGTTTCGAAGTTGTCGAAGTAAACAGGGAAGGGAGAAGGTGTGGTGGTTTTGAACGAAACGGGATCCACTTCAATTACAGGCTTGGACGACAAGTGGGCTGGAGACTTGCTGGGTGAGCTGTTGCTTTTTTAGGGAGCCCACGGGCGCTCAGGAGGCCAGAGTCGGTAGTAATGAAAAAGGTCCCCTAGGGGAACCTCAGAATAGCATCGCCGTCAGTAACAGAAAAAGGAGGAAAACAAGAGAGCTCGCCATGCAATAGGCTACATAAAAATGCACGGTGGCAGAAGAAAGGAAAAGTGGGCAGAGATTGAGGAGAAGTTAAATACAGAACGGATAGGGGTGTATGCGGTTACAGAAACGCACCTTAGAGACTTGGAAGAGCCGCCAGTGATTGAGAATTATGCTTGGGAAGAGTGCAACAGAACTAAGTCGGAAAGTAAGGGAGGGGCAGTCGTAATGCTCATCCATCAGGGAGCCAAATGGAAAAGAGTCAATTCAAAACGTCAAGAGCACCTTTGGTTATCACAATGAGTGGAAAGGAAACTTGGCTGGGCGTAACGTATTTTGCACAGAGATCGTAATAACTGCGCAGAGAATAATCAAGAGTTAGTAGGATGCATAAGTGCTGATATTAAGGGTTTCGGGAATGATGCCGAAATTATCCTATTCCTATTAGGTGACATGAATGCCCACATACAGGATTTAGATGGCTATACCGACAATAACGGGAAGTCAATGCTGGACCTTTGTGAGCAACATAACCTCGTGATCGTGAATACAGGGCCTAAGTGTGAAGGACAGATCACGTGGGAAGTGGGAAACTGGCAATCGACCATTGATTACTGTCTGATGACAGAAGGAGTTCATGATAAGTTGAGAGAAATGGTCATCGATGAGGAAGGGTTTAACAGCATAGGGAGTGACCATAAACGCATCATTTTGAATATGGGATATGTAGTTGGGAAAGAGAGCAAGGAGAGCAAAATGGCCAGTCCAAATTTGAACGCTAAACAAATAGCAAATACAGTCACTAGAGTTGAGGAAGAACTTGGCAAATGGCCTAGTAAAGAGTAGGAATGTGGTGAGCTTCCAAGTGTAATAACGACAGAAATACGGAAAGAGAAACAACATGTTCGTTGGAAAGGAAAAAAGAAACCGAAAAGCTGGTGGAACAGGCAGATACGAGCAGCGATCGCCGAACGTCAGAAAGCATCTCGAGAGCACAGGCAGGCAGAAGAGACGCAGTTCCCGCAGGATGAAGTATCCAGTAAATGGGAAATATACTAGGAGAAAAAATCTGTGGTTCAAATACTGGTGCAAGCAAATATAAGAAGTCTAAGGGAGAGTTGGTTGTCAGAAATACGTGAGAAAAAGAAGGCCGCACCTAGAATACTTTGGAACCACTTAAAATTATTAGGCAGGAAGTCAACAACAATACAACGGCACATCCTACACGAAAATGGAAACAAACTGGAAGGGAAAGCGGCATTAAATTACATCTAAAAAATAACAACCGAATCTTTCCAAGGCAATGACGAGATTGTATTTGAAGAAAAAAAGAGCATGAAAGAGAACCAGATGGAAAAGGCGCTGTTGCTGACAAACTACGACAGGAAGAAAGCCGAAGAGAAAATTCCTAAGCGCACAGCCACACGGCTAGACGAGGTTCACGTTAGGCTGATTAATGAACTAGGACCAAAAAGTAAGGAAGCTCTAGTGAATGCAGTTAAAACGATTTTAAAAGATAGACGAATACCAGACAGTTGGCAGCAAAGTAGAATGAATGTAATTTTTAAAGGTAAGGCGGAGAAAAATAGAATTCACTCGTATAGACCGTTGACCATTACATCGGTAATATACAGGTTAGCAATGCAGGCAGCCAAATTAAAGCTGCAAGCATGGGTAGAGAATAATGACATTTTGGGAGAACATTAGAATGGCTTCAGAATAGGTAGGTATTTGGATGATAACTTATTTGTTTTTACTCAGTGCATTGAAGTATCAAGAGTAGAAAGCAGGCCGCTATATGTGGCCTCTTTAGACATTCCAGGAGCGTATGACAACGTAGACCGCAACATTTTGTGGGATATTCTGGAAGAGGAAGGCTTAGGCGACGATTGTCTGTAGCTTTTGAGAGAGATTTACCTAGAAAATATAGTTTGCGCTGAATGGGAAGGGATGAGGAGCGAGGAGAAAAATTATATCAACAAGGGACTGAGGCAGGGGTGCCATTTATCCCCAGTGTTGTTTATGATGTGCATAGCGAGGATGGAGAGGGTGCTAGAAGGTAGTAATATCGTGTTTAACCTCTCATACAAACAGGCGGGTACAGTGTTAGAGCTGCAGCTTTTTTATGCAGACGACATTGTGTTGCCAGCTAACAAGCTAAGTTATCTGCAACGTCTGAATAACATCTGTGGACAGGAAGTGGAGAATTTAGGTTTGAAATTTGGCGTTAGGAAATCAGGTGTTATGGTATTTAATGAAAACAGTGAACAGACAGTGGCAATACAGGGCCAGGGAATACATCGGGTAAAAGAATATAAATACCTTGGTATATAGGTAAACGAAGGCAATAGATATATGGAAACACAGGAAAAAACAATAACAATAAGTAGGAAGAGAAATGCAGCCATAATGAAACACAGAGCGCTGTGGAAATATAATAGGTACGAGGTGCTCCGGGGTAGGTGGAAAGGTGTAATGGTTCCAGGGCTTACTTTTGGAAATGTGGTTGTTTGCTTGATGACAACCAAAGGTCAGTGGGACACCTCGCATTGCGCGCTTACGGGAATACTACAAATGAAGCTGTGCAGGGTGATATGGGCTGGTATAGTTTTGAAGTGAGGAAAGCTCACAGTAAAGTTGATTATGAAGAACGACTGAGGAATATGGAAGAAAGTAAATGGGGTAGGAGAGTGTTGAGGTATTTGTACAGGAATAACGTTGATTGACAGTGGAGGAAAAGAACTAGGAAGCTTACCAGCAAGTATGCAGCCTGTAGGGTTAGCAACACAGCAACAAACAAAGTCAAGCGGAAAGTCAGCGAGGCTAAAATATTCTCATGGGTGGCGGCAATGGAAGAGAAACCTGTCATGAGTAACTGCTTAATGGGAAAAAACAAAATCAGGAAAAGAAAAATTTATGATAACTCAAAGGGAAGCTCATTACTTTTCGAAGCGAGATCAGGATGCCTTAGGACACGCACCTATAAACCGAGATATAAGATGGAAGAAGAAGCACGTGCTTGCTGCGGTAAAGCTAGGGAAACGATGGAGCACATGTTTTATTAGAATGTGAAGATATTTGCCCAGCGGTCGATTTAGACACCACTGGCGTCTTTGAAACCATTGGGTTCAGCGAGAGCAGAGGGGAAGTAAGTATGTCCGCAACAGAGATTACTAAGAGGCAATTGGAAGATTGGCGGAAGGAAAGTAGCGAAACGACAAGAACTGAGATGAAACAGCGCGAAAAAGACGAGGACACAAGGAAACAAATACCACAGACAAGCGCTGACTGCCAACTGGAAGGTTATTTGAAAATCACCGGACATTTATAGCTTTCATCAGCATAGGCATGCGCACATCATTCACAAAAACATCTGCAAATCATCATTTTAATCTTTCTTCCAAAAATGTTATTTCTTTTCCCGACAAGGCAAGAGAGGGAGTGCTCACACATTTATCGCCTTCCTTTCTTATATGAAAGGCCTCTATTATCTCCCTTTCCTTCTTGCTCTTTCCTTTCCCTATGAATTTAGTCTTTTCAAATAAGGGGGTGCATTGACACTTGTTACAGTGTCCAGCTAAATGACTCCCATAGCCATTCTTTAGGTTAGTGCTGTGTTGACGAGCTCTTTCATTGAAGCACTGTCCCGTTTGACCTATGTAAGATTTCCCACAGCTTAACGGTATTTGATAGATGACATTGCTCCTGCACTCAGTGAAACGTGTTTTATGATTAGTGGTGCACAAGTGCCTTTCGCGCTTGTTCATGCGATTGCATATCGAGGACAACTTGCACGGGGCACTGAAAACCAAATTGATATTATGTCTATTAGAAACTTTCTTCAGATTGTGAGACAGCTTGTGTAGGTATGGCACCACTTGCACTAGTCTTTTGTCTTTGTTTTTTTCTTGGGAAGCATCGGAACTTCTTTTCTCTTTCTGCAAAATGGCTTCACATACTGAAGTGATCACAGAACTGGGAAAGCCTGCGTTCTGTAGTCGCGATATCTGATTTAAAAAACTATGATCGCACTCATGCTCACATGACTTACTAAGTGCTGCCTTAATGCACGTCGTCGCTAAGCCTCTCTTAATCAATTTAGAGTGTACGTATGTGTCATACGTATGTGTCAACCTCATCGCCATAACCACTTGCCAGTCACGTTCCTTGAGTTACTACCTGAGAAGACGCATCACGCCACCTGAAATCACAGCCCTTTTTGGTCTCGTAGAACCTTCTTGGGGACACGCAAAAAGGATGTGCAAATTGCTGAAGTCTGAAAAAATGGCGCCAAATACGTTTATACAATGATTGGCTGAAAGTACTCGTTGAAGAAAGGAAAGATCCCTGCAAAAAGGACCGAACGCTGCGCGACTACAAGAGACTTGCCGGGCAATCCACAGAATTTCTGTGGCAACGCACCAGGATCTCTTTACCGAAGCCGTGCACCAGGATCACCAATGCCAACGTAGTCACCACGCTTGGGGAGGCTACAATTCCAGAGCAAGTTAGGAGGACCCTGGAAAAAGGCCCGAAATATAGTTTTGAGCCAAAACTTACTGCTCCACAGCTCCTAGCCATGGGTAGAAGCATAGGAGACCGGGTTGAGGATCAAGACCGTGAACGAGTTGTCGGTGAAGCCATGGACTGCGTCCTAAAACACGCACCGTGTGGAAAATCAGGTACGCCTCCCATAGAGAAAATTGTAAAGAAGCTAAAGAATGATGAGCTTGAAATACTACAGGCAGATAAAGAAGGCGGTTTTGTTGTTCTGCCTAAAAACCTTATGAACCAGAAATCCATGCAAGCTATTATTAAGAATTTCAAAGCTGTTCCCTTCGACCCGAAAAAGCAAAAGAAGGCCGCCCTGAAGTTACTCAAAGACTTGCACCTAGACTCGCTACGGCAGCTTGTGAACAAAGCGGAGACGGATTTCCTTGATGTTTTCTTCACTTGCAAGACACACAAGCCTGAATACCCTTTCAGGGTTATTGTGTCCGAGAAGACGTCATGGCAATGTCATGTAGGAAAAGTTCTGCAAGGCCATCTCAAGATGTTGCAGATAAATGACCCTTTCCTGGTAAGAAGCTCGGAAGAAGTTATCTCGGCCATAAATGAAGACCAGGGAACCGCACTAACCGCATTTTCAGTAGATGTAGAGGACTTGTATTATTCTGTGCCGCGAGATGGTTTGATGTGCGCTGTGCGCGATAGGATAGAAGATTTCGGGGAAGTTAATTTTCAGAATTCTGTATGTGTCAACAGCGACAATTTTTTAGCGCTTTTAGACTTTTATCTTCATTCGACTGCTGTCAATTATGATGGCCAATTTTACATCCAACGTACTGGCATCTGTATAGGATCAGCCATCGCCCCCATTTTATGTGACATTTTTTTTTATCCTCGGTTGACAATGTAATTTCTGCTAAGTTGTTTGACATGCCTGTAACGCGAGTGTTTAGATATGTTGACGACTACTTAATTGTTATGAAGAAAGATTCCTGTATGCATTTTCATGACGCGGTCGAAGAAATTTTGAACCTGTTCATCAACTCATCGGGAGGACTTAGGTTCACGTATGAATTGCCAATTAACAACCGTATTCAGTTTCTAGATATTAACCTCTGTTTTTCTTTGGACGAGCACGTATGCTGGCGATATCATCCCAGATCTAAGAAAACTTTGTTGCGTTACGACAGCGCACACTCTAAATTGATTAAGAGAGGCTTAGCGACGACGTGCATTAAGGCAGCACTTAGTAAGTCATGTGAGCATGAGTGCGATCATAGTTTTTTAAATCAGATATCGCGACTACAGAACGCAGGCTTTCCCAGTTCTGTGATCACTTCAGTATGTGAAGCCATTTTGCAGAAAGAGAAAAGAAGTTCCGATGCTTCCCAAGAAAAAAACAAAGACAAAAGACTAGTGCAAGTGGTGCCATACCTACACAAGCTGTCTCACAATCTGAAGAAAGTTTCTAATAGACATAATATCAATTTGGTTTTCAGTGCCCCGTGCAAGTTGTCCTCGATATGCAATCGCATGAACAAGCGCGAAAGGCACTTGTGCACCACTAATCATAAAACACGTTTCACTGAGTGCAGGAGCAATGTCATCTATCAAATACCGTTAAGCTGTGGGAAATCTTACATAGGTCAAATGGGACAGTGCTTCAATGAAAGAGCTCGTCAACACAGCACTAACCTAAAGAATGGCTATGGGAGTCATTTAGCTGGACACTGTAACAAGTGTCAATGCACCCCCTTATTTGAAAAGACTAAATTCATAGGGAAAGGAAAGAGCAAGAAGGAAAGGGAGATAATAGAGGCCTTTCATATAAGAAAGGAAGGCGATAAATGTGTGAGCACTCCCTCTCTGGCCTTGTCGGGAAAAGAAATAACATTTTTGGAAGAAAGATTAAAATGATGATTTGCAGATGTTTTTGTGAATGATGTGCGCATGCCTATGCTGATGAAAGCTATAAATGTCCGGTGATTTTCAAATAAACTTCCAGTTGGCAGTCAGCGCTTGTCTGTGGTATTTGTTTCCTTGTGTCCTCGTCTTTTTCGCGCTGTTTCATCTCAGTTCTAAGTATGAACCAACTAGCCCTCATCAAGATCTTACTAATGGAAACGACAAAAAGCGGAGACGTACAAAAACAATGTTCATAATAGGGAGTCAGAAAATTTGGTTATGGGAATTCATCGTGTTTTTTTTTTCTTTTTTAACCTAGGATAGGACATTACGCAGTATAATAGCAAGAGCTTGGTGGCGCAACCCAGTGCCATGTTCCAAAGGGGACACTCATAACAAATATCCATCCAGAAAACAAAACTTCCGTTCCATTTGGCATTTTCCGTTGTGCAAAGTCGCGACAAAACAACACACAACACTTTCACAGGCATACTATGCACAACAAAGCAACACGGAGCAGTTGCGCACATACAGCCCAACCACAACACACGGCACATACACAAACACTGATCGAGCTGATCGAGCAACCTTCTCATATAGCCATGATGTTTCGAACTGCATTGTGGTGCCAGTGAGTGACTGTTACACGTATAATTCAGCAATAAATTTCGATAGAATACTTATTTGGGTACAGTCACCTGATAGGCACGGCAAATCCACACAGAGCTGTTAATATAAAACCGCACAATAATGAATGCTTTTGACTAGCGGCTTTCAATTATATCAAAACGGTGGCGACGGCGATCTAAGCCTTCCGTTTTGAAGTCGTAGCGGATGGCGCTTTGGGAACCGCTGACGTTTACAAAATACATTCTGTTGAGATGGCTTCAGCGTTTTCTCGCCTAATTGCATACATAAATGGCAAACAATCTGCTGTGCGTGGTGTCCGCACGCCGCTGCAAAGCGGGTACCTGCGAGCCGGCGCGCGCTTGCCCGTTGTAAGATTTTGGTGTCGGGCTTGTAGGACGATCGGAGGAACTTGGGGCGACAGGACTAGGCGAGCAGGATTTATTTGCAATATTTACATTTGAACGTGGGATACATTTACGCAGTCTAGCGTGACTCCCAAATGGAGCCCGCCAGACGAAGCATACAGCAAACGAGCACACAGCTCACGAGTACATTGACGAGCACAGAGCACGAGGAGCACACCCTAGCCGCCGACAACAGCTGGTTTTATCCACTTCGTGTTCCTTAGATCCCTAGGTGAGGCAAAACGTTCGACGTCAGCGTAAATAAGCCGCCTCTATGCGGGACGTTTTACAAACACACGCACACACAGGTTTCAGTGCCCCCTCCGCGGGCAGACGACCTTTGCAGCGCAGTCGTCGTGGTGTCCATTGTCCTGCGTCCCCGTAGCCAGGTGGTCACGCCCGAACCCAGCCGGCGCCTCTAAATTCCAGAGCTGCCGTAGTCCGCAGTTCTCCAAAGGACGTTCACGGTTGGTTAGCGCTGTCCTCGCTGGTTCTCTGAAGGGCGCTCCCACTGCGGGTGGATCGAAACACGTGCAGCGGGCTAAAATAACTTGCACGTTGCCACCCCGGCACGCCATTCGTAACAGCTCCTCCATAACCCGGAAAATCTCGCCTGGCCAGTGCTGGCAACCGCTGGGCAGGAAGCTTATGGCTGGCGAGCAAGACGATGGCTTTGCTCTCTGCAACCCCTGCGCACTTGGAATGCCATCAACCATCTCACAACAACTGGTACAGAAGAGTCGATCCCGGCAACACAATACCACTCAGCGTGCAAACGCCCGGAATTAGCTGTTAATTCCGCCAGTCTAGGTAGCCAAGAGAGGGGTGATCTAGTTAAGAATTACTCAGACTGTGCGGGTAAGAGACCGATCCGGGCCGACGAAATGTGTACCGGCCAGCACGAGACACGAGAAGGCGACATGAAAGCAAGTTCAAAGAGAAAGCGCCGCAGAAAGAAGCGCCGTAAACATCAGAAAGCGGTAAATAATGTTGCGCGTCCAAAGTCGGCGACAGGCGCAAAAAGGCTGGGCGCGAAGAAAAGAAAGATGCGGTCGTCGTTGACGATACATGTTGGCGCATCAAACACGATCGAGCCACCGGTCAAAAAGAGATTGAGAAGCATGTTCTGCACGGACGCGGACAATGGACACGGGGCAGTTACGTTCCTCGTCGTTCTTTTCGGAGTGCAGCATGTAGTGCGAAGGAGCGCAGGGTGGCAAGACGATATGAGGTGGTACGGAGTCGTGACGCGGTCAGTCGAGATCGTAATGAAAGCGTGGCGCCAGGACGCAAATTGGCAGGAGAGTGTAACGTCTTGAAGGAGCTGATAGTGTGTCAGCCCTTTTGGTGTTCCTGGGTAGCCAGAATAGCTTTTGAACCGCGACCACCTCGAGTACGGCTCAAAAGTATGAGTCAGCCGTAAACACTTGGAACGGGAGGCCAAGAGAGCTTCCGTAGAAGTGAAAGGTGTTGTTTTGTTTTATTTTTGAGCACTTGGAAATTTTCGCGATATTAAGACTAAATTTTCTTTCAATATGTAAAAGTATGAGCTTTGTTTGTGTTTTGTTCGAGAAGCTTCGAGATTTGAAAGATGCGTTTTATGTAAACATGTAGTTTCGCGAGTGTTCATTATGAGTAGATAGGCTTTTCTTTTTTTAGGTGTGTGAGTAACCTGAAGGTCAAGGTTACCGTTGAGAGGCCTATCGTAACGCGCGTGTGTATTGGTTAACCTTCTTTCTTTATGTGTTTTCTTTATTTTCTAAGGTTAAGCGCGTAGGTTTTCAGTAAGTGCGTGATTTGCACTAAGCGTTCTTAGTTCCTTTAGCGCGTGTCCTGTGTGGACGGAAGGAAGCAGATTTATGACTATGTTGCTCGTGTGTGTTGAGGGCAGCCGTATTCTGACTTCTCTAGTACGCGTGCGTAGAACGAGTTATTAGCAGACGCATTTTTTAAGGGTTCTACGGAGCGCGTAAGTTACGCAAGTTTAGCTGCTCGTTTGAGGTACGTGTTCTGTATAGACTAAAAGAACAAATGTGAGTAAGCGTGATGAAATGCTTACGTACGACGGAAGTACGCGTTCTGAATAGAGACCACAAAGCTAGCGCGATTGTGATTACGTACCTGTGGAGTTGGCCAGACCGTTCAGTGACAACCGTACATGAGATAAGTACTCCACTGTGATAGGGTAAGAACAGACTGTTCGTGAAGCTAGGCTGCTTAAGTTTTGGGTATTGGTATTTGAGAGCCTTCGGTTTAATTCTGCGTAAACCTTTACTATTGTGCAGCGCGACGGTCGGGTTCGGTCGAACTCAAGGGGAACGTGAACGCTCGTTGGCGGCACAAAATTTTGGGGCAGAATTTGGGGTTTCCCAGTTGAGTGACTTGCATCGAAATTTTGATAGGAAGCCTGGTGGGTTAGAGCCGCACCGATCCCTGAACAATGCAGTTGTTTTCTCTTGAGCTACGCAGCTCGCAATACTGAGAGCTGCCCTCAACTGCATCGTCCAGCTGCCTCTGCCCTTCGGCACGCAGATCTGACTCGACATGGGTGCTCGCGTCTGTCGGGTCAACAGTACTCTCTACCTCGTTAGCAACCTCGCTAACATTAGAAGCGACGCACACGCGCGGTAACTGTGCCAATTTGTTCGCAGCTGGCCTAGCTGTCTCTACAGTCCTCTGTTGGCACAGCACCTCGTCGCTCTCACTCTGGCCTTTAACGGCCTCTGCCGCCACTAAGGCATCGTTAGCTGCTAGCACTTCGAGTTCACTTATGAACGTGCCGCTAATCTCGCAAGTGCTACTCCTTCTCTCGGCTTTTGAGCAAAATCTGCTATCGACTTCCTCCCACTTTCGCTGCGTCCAGATTTCTCAAGCCGCTGTTGACTTTGCTCGATTAACTGCTCCAAACCTTGAATCTCCTTGTTAAATGCGGCAACGTACTGCCTCGTTACTTCTGTTAGGTCTTTCTCCTGCGAAATGCTTTTCAGTTCCTGCCTAGCTTTTCCTGTTCTTGCCTAAAGTCTTCCTGTTCTTGCCTAATTGCTTCCTGTTCCTGTTTTTTGCTTAGAATTCGGTTACCAATTTGTTCTATGAATTTCAAATCATTGTTACTTTCGAGAATGGTTTTACGAATCTCTCCTTCCGGCAAGTCCTCCTCTATGTCTACCTCGATCTCTTCACACAACTACAACAGGTCAGCTCTCGTCAAACACATTAGAACCATGGTCGCTACTTTAAGTTTTGGCTCTGCTGTCACACAATACTTGCTGCGATACCCACGCAAATCAGAATACAAGTAAAAGATCCCAGCGAATCAAATCTACACACACAGCGAAATTGAAGCCTGGTAAATCTTACAGCCAAAACCAAACGCTTACCCACTGAAGCAGCACCATTATCACCAGTCCTTCTCCGCCGTACCCAGTCAGTTGCAAGAGATGGTCAATCCCAAGTCGCCTCCAACTTGATGAGGATACCGGTTGGTCACCATGTGCCAAAGTCCGTCAGCTGCCGTTGCTGTCTCCGAGTCGTAGGCCTATCTACGAGCCGTAGGCCGATCTCACCACTGCCATCCAGATGTAACATTTTGGTGTCGGGCTTGTAGGACGATCGGAGGAACTTGGGGCGACAGGACTAGGCGAGCAGGATTTATTTGCAATATTTACATTTGAACGTGGAATATATTTACACAGTCTAGCGTGACTCCCAAATGGAGCCCGCCAGACGAAGCATACAGCAAATGAGCACACAGCTCACGAGTACATTGACGAGCACAGAGCACGACGAGGAGCACACCCTAGCCGCCGACAACAGCTGGTTTTATCCACTTCGTGTTCCCTACATCCCTAGGTGAGGCAAAACGTTCGACGTCAGCGTAAATAAGCCGCCTCTATGCGGGACGTTTTACCTCTCTGCGGGACGTTTTACAAACACACGCACACACAGGTTTCAGTGCCCCCTCCGCGGGCAGACGACCTTTGCAGCGCAGTCGTCGTGGTGTCCATTGTCCTGCGTCCCCGTAGCCAGGTGGTCACGCCCGAACCCAGCCGGCGCCTCTAAATTCCAGAGCTGCCGTAGTCCGCAGTTCTCCAAAGGACGTTCACGGTTGGTTAGCGCTGTCCTCGCTGGTTCTCTGAAGGGCGCTCCCACCGCGGGTGGATCGAAACACGTGCAGCGGGCTAAAATAACTTGCACGTTGCCAGCCTGGCACGCCATTCGTAGCACCCTGTGTTGCATGCGGCCGGACTTGAGGCCAGGAGGAGGCTGACCGGGACGCTGAAGCCACCGCTTTCGAGCAAGCCTTCGAAATCATGTTTTGCCTTCCTGGCCACAGACTAAATGTATTCGGCTACGACGAGCTTCGGCTTCGCTGCTACACGCTGTGCAGCTAGCCTGCGATTTGTAAGGATATTGGAGGAGAGCGGATGTAAATACTAGCATAGCACCCAAGGAGGCTATGGTACAAATTACTCGCCGTGATGTCAGGATACTACTACATACGAGAACCAAAGATTACTCACCGTGGTTGGCGTGACTGGTCCCGCTCACCATTGACGATATCAGAAGGCTAATTCTGCTGGTGTCTGTTGTGTTATATCCATCTCCAGGAGAGTCGTGGTAACCAAGATTATTGCGATACAGCCTACTAGGTTACAACTACTATAACCATAGCGTAAATACAGTGACTGAAGCTTAACCGTCGCGACAAGTGATCGGGAACGATAGCTCCGACTTAGGAGTATGCCGTCTCTCTCCGAGTGCCTCTACTGAAAAGCTGTGTCTGCGCCGTGCTAGCCGTGCTTTCTGCTAGAGAGAGGATAGTTTCGCTTCGTACCGACGTTCAAATTCGACAGCGCCCTGCAGCTTTCTAGAATCCTGGCACTCGAAACCGTGCACGACGCTGCCGTACCCATGTGTTTCCCATTATCTTGGTCTCCCGTTCACGTCTGGGCATATGCTGCATTTGCCCCGTACCTTTGTGCCTTTCCTTAGGCTTTTCGTACTTTGTGGTTTCAATCGTCCCTCTACATGTTATCTTCGAGGGTGTCTCCTTTTCTTCACAGACGCCGACAGCCGTATGTGTAAAACTGGAACACGGAAGTCAGCAATTTCTAAAAGCTTTTTTTCAGATTTATTTTCTGAAGACATTATGTTTGGACGTTTGCTTGTGCCCCGTCTTTTAAGAAATATATCTTCTATTGTTGGTCGGTGCTTCCTGTCTCTGTAGTGTCGTGCGCGCTACTCGATGTATCATGGAGAAGCCGCCATTGGCGGGCGAAGACGCATGACGAACCAGGATGTGACGCTGCCAAGCATAAAAAAAAACAGGCAAGTGACGCTAGATATACAGATGTATATCTGGTTGCATGGTGTGTTCGAAAGCATCCTTGCTGTGCGGCAGGTTTGTGTTCCAGCTGTGCATTTGACGGCGTCGCTTGCGGCGGTGATGCGTTCACACCGCTCAGCTACGTGCCGACGGCGCCAGCAAACGTGTTTTGCTTTCGCTTCGAAGCCCTCGCGGATGGCGCTTCAAAACGACCACAAATGCATACATTTGAGATAGCTTAACCTTCTCCTCATCCTAATTTCACGCATCAAACGAGAAAGGATGGCTGATATCTGCGCTGTATGTGCCGAAATGCCTGAATACGGGCTTGTCTCGCTGTGCGTCACCAGCCGGGCGCTGCTTTGAGTTGAACTGTTCTTGTATCGCAGCTCCCGTTCGAGCTAGAGGTTCACACTGGTGGTCGCTTGTCATGAAAGGTTTAGACCTCATGTTTTGCTGCTTAGCATTACTTTCCGTCGAAAAGAAGTTATTGTAGCCGATGTTCAGGTCATCGGCGGCGGCGACGCAAGATACGCACGCAAGGGAGAAACGTTCCTCCCCTTTTGATCGCCACAAGAGGGCGCGACATGTGAAATGCGTGTGAAGGAGGAACTAAGCCTGAAGGAAGAAAACGGCTACTTCCTCCTTTCTCGCTCCCTTTTTTAAAGAGTGTATTGATGACCGGACTGGAGAGCAGACTTCACACAAAAGCACCAGAATATGCATGCACAATAAAGCAACTTCTGTCTCCTCAGAGTCTCCGTATTTCAGCTTCTTAGTTGGCGAACCTCAGCGAACCTTAATTGGGACCTCGTCACGAACAAGGCGCTCAAGAACCTCGATGACGGCTCGATTGAAAACCTCGCAAAATACTTCAACAAGTGCTGGAGAGCGGGCGCGCTGCCAAAGCTGTGGAAGACAGCCAAGACCATCCTGATCCCCAAGCCGGAGAAGCCGCCAGACACGGATAACATCCGGCCCATCTCGCTCACGTCCTGCGTGGGCAAGGTGCTGGAGCACGTCCTGCTCAACAGGTGGCTTGCGTGGGCAAGGTGCTGGAGCACGTGCTGCTCAACAGGTGGCAAGACTACCTGGAACGAGAAGGGCTATACCCGGCCATTTTGATCTGCTTCAGACAGCACCTCAGCACGCAGGACGCGATGATGGCGGCAGCGCCCGCGACAACAAAGTAATCCTAGGGCTCGACCTGCAGAGCGCCTTCGATAAGGTGAAACACTCGGCGATTCTGTCCCAAGTCTCCAAGCTGAACATGGGCGAAAGATCCTACAACTACATCAAGGACTTCCTCACGGACAGGACCGTCGAGCTACAAGCAGGCGACCTACATACGCAAGAGAAGAAGCTCGGGAGCACCGGCACACCGCAGGGATCGGTCATTTCGCCGATGCTGTTCAACCTGGTAATGATCGGAGTGGCCGAAAAGCTCGGGCACATCGAAGACGTCAGGTACACCATCTACGCGGACGATATCACGCTATGGGTGACCGGTGGCAGCGACGCCCACATCGAGGGCGCGCTGCAAGCCGCCGTCGACGCAATAGAAGACCAGCTGGAAGGCACCGGACTGAGATGTTCGCCGAGCAAATCGGAGCTTCTCATACTCCCACTTACCAAAAACAGCAGAGGCAAGACCAGACAACGCGAAAACGAAAAAATCAGAATCGTCACTAAATCCGGCAACGTGATCCCCGAGGTCGGCAAAATTAGGATCCTAGGCATGGTCATCGAAAAGCCCGGAAGAAACGGCGAAACCGTCACCCGTCTCAAGGCAAAAGCAGCCAACGCGATTCGACTCCTCAAACGAGTCACTCCCGGTAGGCTGGCATGAGAGAGGAGAGCCTAATTAGGCTCGTCCAATCCTTCGTCATCAGCCACGTCGCGTACGTTGCAGCCTACCACAGATGGCTGCAACACGACCGAAACAAAATCAACGTGCTCATCAGAAGAGCGTACAAGACAGCGCTGGGCCTGTTCGAGTCCATGAGCACGACCCGCTTGTTACAACTCGGTATACACAATACGCTCGAAGAAATAGCCGAAGCGAAACGGATCTCTCAACTGGAGCGGCTGTCCATGACCAAAGCCGGGAGGAAGATACTGGGCGATCTGGGAATTAGACGCTCGAACAAGGTGAAGATGAAGCTCCCCGTCCCCGAAGAGGTCCGACGCCAGACCAGAATCGACCCCATACCGAAGAACATGAATCCCGAGTTCAATAAGGGAAGAAGAGCGGCGAGGGCCAAGGCTCTCATCGACCAGCCGACGACGAACACGCGCGGTACGTGGACGCGGCCGAATACCAACGGAAGTTCCGCCTTCGCAGCGGTCGTCATAGAGGCGTCAACCGGCGCCACGAGGACGGCAGCGAGCGTGAGAAGCGCCGGAGCGGAACAAGCGGAGGAGGTAGCCATCGCCCTGGCCATCGCCGACGCAGACTGCCACACGGTGCTGAGTGACTCAAGACAGGCGGTGCGAAACTTCGCCAAAGGGCAAATCTGCAGGGAGGCAGAGCGCGTACTGCAAGCGGTCAAACTAGAAGAACGAAAAGTACGACTCAAGTGGTTCCCGGCGCACGCGGGCGACGCGTCGGAACGCAATGAGAAACATAATGAGACGGCACACGCAGCAGCGCGAGCGCTGACCAACCGCGCCCCGGCGACAGACCGTCTGACGTGGTTCGGAACCAAGGGCCGCATGACGGATTACAATGAAATCACGAAGGCCTACCGCCTGGCTCGCAGGACTCTCCCACCCCCGCACCCGAGACTGAGTCGAGCGGAGGTGGTAGTACTGCGACAGCTCCAGACCGGATCGCTACCGAGCCCGAGACTGATGAATTGCATGTACCCCGAGACATATCCGACCTATAAGTGCAGAGTCTGCCGGAGGGAGACCGCAGACTACACGCACATCTTGTGGGACTGCGTTAAATATCCAGAAGAAGCAAAATCAAGAACGTTCCCACCGCGGCTCGGGGCAGCCGCGAAGAGCTACGACCGAGACGATCAGCTCTGGGCCGTCCAGCAGGTCCTCGAGGCGCTCGAAAGGCACGGACCCAGCGAGCCGGCAACGGCGAGCGGAGACCCGCGCCGAGTAACGGCGACTTCGAGGATGACGTAGGCCCCTCTTCGGGGCGCGCAAGCGCTCAACTGCAGGCATAAATAAAGTTGGCTCCAATCCAATCCAATGTCAGTGGAGGTGCAGCTGTATATGGTCAAGGTATAACCGTATAATTAAT
The DNA here is from genome assembly GCF_038994185.2 of Dermacentor albipictus. Classification (NCBI taxonomy): domain Eukaryota; kingdom Metazoa; phylum Arthropoda; class Arachnida; order Ixodida; family Ixodidae; genus Dermacentor; species Dermacentor albipictus. The sequence continues at coordinate 148,522,173 of NC_091821.1, read as the reverse complement.
ATTATAGTCACATAAAAATAGCATGCTGTCTTTGCTTCTCAAGGCTTTTAACGCTTACTGAACTCACCGAGAAAAAACGGTGCTCTAGACCCTCATAACAAGACAAAGGAGAAACGGTACCGTAAAATGGTTGAACTCGTACAACTTTTAGATATCGGAGCCTGAATTCACAAAACTTTTCGTTCGTAAGCGCAATTCGTCATTGGCTGGCCGCATTCGCTGACAATATGTTGTGGGGGTCCGCTCTGCGTGCGGCTAGGGCTGAAGGCGAGCTCCGGATCTAGCCACACAGTCGTGCCGTGGTACTCCCCAGTTAACCCGTAGGGTGTTTAATCGCAGCTACGTCGGGTGCGAACGAATAAGTCAACCAGCGGTGTCAACTTTAGCAACGTTTATTGCTACAAACCCTAAGGGACACTGGCAGAGGGAAGTCCACTCTGTAATAAGTAATAAATAGGCTTGCCTCCCAGGTAAACGAGGTCACTCACGGGCTGCAGCAGATATATCAATCCGGCAGGTTAAAGGTCGAGCGCCCGAGAGAGAGTTTCCCGCGGTGATGCGCTTTTTATGCCTTTTACATTTTGCGAGAGGAATATCCTCCTCGTCCGTAGGGTACGCGCCTCACGAGAGCGAAGGTAATAAACCGGAGGGTATACAAACCATGCATGGTGCCGTGTCTACTACGCCGGCTGTCGACGCGTCGTGCTGGCAGGACGACGCCAGGAAATGGGCGCGTGTGCTCTCCACCATGGCCTGCATCGAAATTGTTTAGAATTTGTTCTTACGAACAATTCTAGCGCAAGAGGTTTCTGTGAATACGGGCCCAGATGTCACAAAGCTGTTGCCTAGGCTAAAAGAAATTAAAAAGACTTGCTTCTTCAAGCATTCTTCTCTTTCTCGCTCGTGTAACGAATGACTTTCAATTGAAAAAATGGCAGTATAATTTTTCCAGAACGTTTCTTTATTGTCATCCTACAAAGATAGATTTTCCTATAGATACAGTGATTTTCTTTGGGAAATATGCTCCTTATCAAGCGCTGCTTTCTTGAAGGTGTTCACATAGAGGAAGATCAAGCAAATATATATGTAGTCTTCTCCCACACATTCGTCCCAACAGTTGCCGGTGTTCCCGGGAACTGTTGTATATACAACGAATACAACCTTGTGCTGACGATCTTCGCGCTAGAGGCGATGTGCCGCTTAGGACAAGAAGAATCGGTCATTTGAGCGGATGTGTGACCGTTGGCTCAGGCAATTTCAAGTAAGAGAACTAAACAAAGTAGTTATATGGTAGTTCGGGAGCTTGGCAGCCCTCTTCCCACAGTCAGTGGTCACACTTTCCTGCGTGGCAGGCCTCGTGGTACACGCGGTGAGCTTCGTGCACCCCGTTGTCTGCTGCGTACTTGATCAGCTTTTTGGCCTCCCTGTAATAGAACAGCTTCGGTGAACACAGGAACAAAATATTCGGGCCCCATTTCGGGTATAGCGCGTCTGCGACCCCGCCCCACTACGGCTGCAGCTTGCTCCGCTTGGGAATGTCAATTCTAAAGCATGGCTCAGTGCTGAACGTGATGACTGTATTCTTACAGTTAAATGCAGCACGTTGCGGTGAACCGTTCAACTCAATACCCCGGTTTGTCGCCCAATCGTCGCCGACTGTCGAAAAAGCAAGTTGCGTAATGCTTGCCAGTACCTGACCGCGCACTGCGGCGGCAGCAGATATAAAAGTACTGAACTCGGGACAAGAATGCACCGGATGCAGCGCTGCATGCCATGTTTTCGTGTTGTTTTTCCTGAGTTTAGCATTGTTTGTTCTCAAACGTGTACCAACTAGCTGACCCAGTCGCCTTTCTGCTATCGACCAGCGTCGAGCTGACGAGTGATGTCTTAAGTCTGGTTTCTCGGCCTTGTAGGCGCCGGGGTAGCATGAGTAGAACATGCTGACAACGATCGTGAAAAATCATAAATCACATCAGCAAAACTTTGGAGTTCAACGCTGTAATTAGAACGGTAAATGTTAGCAATATTTTCTAATGCCTTCGAAAAGGCAAGGATACATGTATGTCTGCATATCCTGCGTACCATTCCCCAATATGAAAACCCTAATTTTAGTAATTACTGTCATTGCCTACATCGTCTTGTGTGCGCTTCCAATGTGTTGATTCATCGCGTAAAATGCACGCGGAAACTTAGGAAGTGCGCACTTTGAGTCGTCTACAGAATGACCACATTCTGGGCGGAACAGCTCTTCAGTTTCCTCAGTGCAGAAGTTATAGCACCCCCTCTGCTCCCTCTGATGAAACCAGGCTGTCTAGTCGTCCAGCCTAGTTCAAGTCGAGGGTTGGAATCCAACATGCATTAGCCCCACTATCTTGAATACGCCTCAGTGGTGTGGAATGGGACGAGAAATTCAAATGGCATATTAATTGAGCCTGTGCAGAAAAAGTTCGTGAGCATATATAAACATCGTTTTCGATTACATCGGTTCCGCAGAATACAACCAGGGAACATAGACCCTTACAGGTTTCTGCCTGTTTGAGCAGACACTCGCTTCACCACAGAATGCAAAGTATATACAACGGTCGATCGTTTTGCCATCTTCATATTTTTCAAAACATGTATTTTCTGGTTGTTTGGGCTAGTTAGTTTGGTACAGCAATGGGGTTCATAGCGCTAAACACGGACAAGAGCAAGACAACAGGACGAGCGCTAACTTTCAAATTAGAGTTTATTTCCAGAAAAACACCGTATTTGTAAGTCCGCACACCGAAAAGGCCCATTCACCGCACATGAAAACCAGCCGCTTCCAAGAACATAAATTCACTTGTAGACAGAGCAACTGAAGGGAATCTGATGCAGTTATCAGCGGCCATCGCTATCAAAGCAGCTTCAACAACTTCTCGCGTAACTTTATCTACATTTATATACAAAACAGAACACTTCTTAAGCAAGGGTTTACATCCACAATCACAGCAATGCACAGACACATGACCATTCCGGTATCGGTTATTCAAGGTCAGGTTAAAATTATTTATTATTATTATTATTATTATCTCAGGTGGAGATGACGTGGGTCTTTACCACTATCTTAATAATGCGCACTGGTCCTCAGTCGTCGAACTAAGCGATGTTAATGACCAAGTCACGGCTTTCACGAATATTCTTCACGATGGAAGGAATAACTTTGCATCACTAAAGAGTGCTAAACCCTCTAAATTGCCCCGCTGGTTTTCCGTTGAAATGGAAGCAGCTTTCAAGCTTAAAGACCGTGCTCACAGCAAGGCACAACGTACAAATCAGGAACATGCACTGGCATATACATTTTAAAAAGTACAGGGAACTCTCTAGGCGTCTTTACAAGCGTGATCATTCCACCTATATAGCACATGTGGAAGCTAGTACTTTTAAAAAATTTTAATCTTTCTGGAGACATGTTCGTGAACAGTTATCCAACAATACGAAACAAGATATGTCTACTTAGTGGCGTCAACCAACCTGTTCCAGATTACGCGGGCGCCTTCGCCCTACACTTCGGGTCTGTGTATACGGTGAAGGGTACACTGACGGAGTTTGTGAGCTTTCCAATCACCCTTCCCAGGACTCAAGCCTATCGGTCTCAGAGGAACTTGTTCTTAAGAGCGTCAAACACTTAAAACCGTCTTTTTCCTATGTTCCTGATGACATTCCACCTGCTTCGATTAAGACGTACGGGGCATTGCTTGTTCCAATGCTTACTTGCATTTTTAATTCTGTTTTAAAGACGAACGCATTCTAAAAGACTTGGAAAACAGCTTGGGTCGTTCCCGTCTTTAGGTCAGGGGTAAAAAATGCTGTGTGTGACTACAGGGCTATTGCTCTCCTATGCATAGCATTTAAATTATTCGAGTCAACTCTGCACTAAATAATTTCATCCTTTATTAAAGATGCTCATTCCTCAGCGGCACGGTTTCGTATTGGGACGCTCCGCAACTGCCAACCTCGTTAGCTTCATGATGCATACCTCTCAAGCAGTGTATAAGAAATGACAGTTGGATGTCTCTTTTTTTACCTCAGTAAGGCGTTTGATGTTGTATACCACAAAATACTTCTTCAAAAGTTTAAACAACTTGCTCTGCACCACTCTTTCACAGCGCTGAAAAGAAGCTACCCACGCGACCGGTACTGCTACGTTAGGGTAAATGGTCAGTCGTCAGAACTTTATGCGGTTACAAGTGGAGTTCCTCAAGTATCTGTCTTGGGCCATCTTCTTTCCTCGCTGTTTAATAATTAACGACGTTTCGGCAGTCATTCAAAACTCTTCCATTTTGTTGTATGCCGATGACGCGTAGCCTTTCCGTGGTAAAAAATGTTATTGATTGCGCCGCTCTTCAGAAGGACATTGCGAATTTTGCGTTATGGTGGGCTGTAAACAAGCTGGTCATAAACGCATCAAAAACGAAAATTGTAAGCTTCACACAGAAGACTAACAGGACCTTATTCCCTTATAGCGTTAAAGACGTTCTCCTGCCAAGAGCTCAGGGAACGAAATACCTTGGAGTGTACTTCGATAGCTCTCAGAGTTTCTCGCCCCACGCTCCGCAGACGAGGCAGCGTGCACTTCGAACGCTCGCACAGTATGTCGGGTGACGCGAGGCTTCAAACAACTTGGGTCATTTGTAACTTTATATAAGAGCGTATGCCTTCCAATTCTGGAGTACGCCTCCGTGGTTTGGGGCGGCACTTGTAGGCCGAATTGAAAATTTCTCGAAAATGTGCAAAAGAAAAAATTGCACATCTATATTTAAGCATCGATTTTGTCAAAAGTATTCCATCCCCATAGAGCTAACACAGACACTCACGTTACCGAACCTCACCTCTAGACGCAACAAATCGGATGTTCTTTTTCTTCACAAATTAATACAGGGAAAAATCTGCTGCTCGCACTTGCTTTCTAATGTGCGCTTTTACATTCCACAGAAAAGCACAAGGAAACAGCGCGCCTTTCAGCCTTCCGATTTTTGTGACCCTCTACTATATATCATATTATATATTATTATATGCAGGCGACATATAACGCCCATTCAGAGTGCCTGGATACCTTCATACCTAACTTTAATATTTTAGTGAAATGAGTTGCAGAGGAATTTCAATAACTGAACAATAGCTATCATCTGTTGTATGTTCCGTCATTCTGAAATGCCAGTACGGCGTGTCATTGGGCAAGACGATGACGAACACATTTCAACATGCCGAGCGCGGAAGAAACGCCGCCAAGAAGGCGCACAACAATGGGGCGCTCCGGGCAGACTAGGGGCCGAATCTTATAACGGTTCGAAATACGAACCGTTCGCTTCACCGCTTACGTCACTAGATGTGCCACTCCCAAGCCGGTGGTGGAAGAAGGGGAGGACGCGACCAATAGATGACAGGGTGCCACCTCTGAAGTGTGCGTCATTATATGACGAGCTAATCGAGGAATTGCAGAATGTTTCAGCTTGCCTAATAAATGTATAATATAAATTAAATATTATACGCGAAATTCTGAAGTGTAAATGTGTGGTGCCGGGCGTTTACGCAATGCAGAAGTAATTTATTAAGGTCATTATTTTTCATTCTCAGCCAACAGGCGGTATCGCTAGCGTAAATCAGTTGGCAGAGCGCAGCGCTATATGTCGTCTGCTACCAGGAGCTCGCACGATGTACGCAACAGGAACGCACTGCCAGCAGTTCCTAAGTAGCGAGCCGACAAAACCGCGACCTGGTACTTAGGACCACCTTAACTAGCCGACTATTTAAATTTTCCTTTTTTTTTCTCGCACTTCGTCATCGGCTCGGACATGACTCGTTCGCCGCCGCGCTGCCGCTGTAACTGCGATCTGCCCCACGGCGCGTCGCGTGATGGAAGCAATAGAACTTGAAATGAACATTACGATATGCGGGCACTGCATTGCCTACGTGAAATCAAAGATCGTGGTGCTGACGGTGCGCGCTGTGCCGTGAAATTGAGGAACAAAGTGCGGCACTCCCGAACCAGAGAAAAAAAGGGCAGCCAAATAAGAATTTCCCCACAATATCTTCCCGCCCTGACTACAGTTTTATCAGCCAAACGAAGGAAGCGCTGGACTAGCCTAGGTTAAACGCTTCTGAATTGCTGAATGGAGATCTGCGAGCTATTCACGCTGACGATAGCACTGGGGATTCGATCTCACCATGCAAATATTTCCTTGGAATTGGCTTTGAAGCAGCGGTCACGGGAAAGCTGACCCAGCCCTTCTACCGGCCAACACAGTAATTGCGAGAGCAACTTTGTGGACAATGTCGGCAGCAGAGATCTAGGCCATTCCGATGAATGCTTCGCGTCCGACCGACCTCTGGGAGCTGCAGGCCGGTGGCGATGAACCGCAGCGCGCAATATTCCTTCCTCTGCGTGGATGACTACTGGTACGCTTGCATCCGAGTCTCCTCCATTTGATAGCGTAGCCTGCAAAAGGTCTTAAAAAGCCGGCAAGGGGGGTGCAACTAATTATCCGTCACTTCTTCGAACGCGTATCGCACTCCCAGCCGTGGTCGACACCGAAAGAGCAACGCCAAGCAGACGACGAATAGCCTCCGAAGCAACCAACGCACGCGCGCGCGACGCCCCCGTGTCTCCGGGCTCGCGCGGCCAGGGTCGCAAGCCAACAGCCAATCCACAGCAATGGAACCCTAGGGCGCTATTCTCGACACGCATGGCGGCTGCACGGCCGCCATCATCCGCCATGTTTACTCTCCGATTGGCTGTCGAGAGGTCACGTGCTTTAAGATTTGTGCCGGGAAGCGGAAGTATTGCAAAATGCAATTTTGCGTTTTCATCAAGATGACGAAACGTGACGTGGAGCTGCAAATTTTATGGACTAATACATTTTTTTGGTCCTTGGCAGCTATATTGCGATGTTAGCGCTTCAAAAAGAATGTGAGCGGTAGCATGCACAACCAGTGCAATGCATGTGTGGCGATTCAAGATATGCGCCATGCCAGTTTGCCGATTGGCTGAAGGAATATCTCGTGATGTGCGTCACAGGAAGGGCATGTTTCGTAAGCGTCATTTTGACGATGCGTGACGTTGCGCTGGGCCGCCATTGCTGAGATTTTCCGCCATAATTTTTGCTGCGACGAGCCGCGCGAATTATGCTATGTATTATGAACAGCCATATGCAATGGAAGCCGAGAGGAATGCGTATCGCCACATTTTCCCCGTCGTTTGGCGCCACGAAAATCTTTTGTTCATAACGCGTGCTCATAGTATTTGCATCGCTCTCGGGTGGTGTTGGCAGAATAGCGCCCCAGGGGCGCTATTCTGGACATTCCGCCATTTTCTTCGGTGCGTGACGTAGGCGCGACGCAAACAAAATGGCGCTGGTGGCCCAGTTTTGCTTACGTAACGTGACGCTAACTTGACGTTTCGCCTAAGAAACTGAAATGAAGGCACTGAATGTAGCGTTATCAGTAATGCAAAACAGTTTTCCTCCGCAGTAAAAATAAAGCAGCTATCTCAAAGCATATGATTATTCGGTCGAAAACGCTTCTCGCTTCCGTCGTCTGCTGCGTACAAGACGTCGTCTGCTTCAATAGCTAGGGGCGTTATTCTGGACACGCATGGCGGCTGCACGGCCGCCATTATCCGCCATGTTTACTCTCTCATTGGCTGTCGAGAGGTCACGTGCTTTGAAATTTGTGCCGGGAAGCGGAAGTATTGCAAAATGCAATTTTGCGTTTTCATCAAGATGACGAAACGTGACGTGGAGCTGCAAATTTTATGGACTAATACATTTTTTTGGTCCTTGGCAGCTATATTGCGATGTTAGCACTTCAAAAATAATGTGAGCGGTAGCATGCACAACCAGTGCAATGCATGTGCAATTGCGCGAATATGTGGTGGCGATTCAAGATATGCGCCATGCCAGCTTGCTGATTGGCTGAAGGAATATCTCGTGAGGAGCGTCACAGGAAGGGCTGTTTCGTGAGCGTCATTTTGATGAGGCGTGACGTTGCGCTGGGCCGCCATTGCTGAGATTTTCCGCCATAATTTTTGCTGCGACGAGCCGCGCGAATTATGCTAATGAGCAGCCATATGCAATGGAAGCCCAGAGGAATGCGTATCGCCACATTTTCCCCGTCGTTTGACGCCACGAAAATCTTTTGTTCATAACGCGTGCTCATAGTATTTGCATCGCTCTCGGGTGGTGTTGGCATTTGTGTTTGGGGCAATCATTTTTTAAAAGAACGCGTTTATACGAAATAATCTTGGTTGAACATAGCAAACTTTCGTCAATGTTGTCCACTTTTCACTGCTGCATTTGCATTGTAATCAAGATTAATGCCTTTTTGCACAATCAAAAGTTATGACAACGGGCTCTTTCTAATTTATAAAAAGAAATGTACGCAAGGCGGCGCCTTGAAGTTTCCTCCCGCGGTGCGAGAACCAGCGAAATGAACAAGAGATGGCAGCGCCGGCGCTTGCGTCGCGCTAGTGGATATATCTGGCGCGCGCAACGCTATCGGTGAAATTCGGCCGTTTCTCAGCCAGCCGAGTGGGGCTGAGTCACTTGCGTTTCACAAGATAGCGATAACGTGGCCTAGAATGTGCGCGCATCACCACTGGTAGGTCGCGTATGTTGTCTCAAACAAGAAAACAAGCGAGTTGGCGCCAACATGCGATGACTCATTCCATTTTCCGGGGAGACGCATCCTAGCTATTGAAGCAGACGACGGCTTGTACGCAACAGACGACGGAAGCGAGAAGCGTTTTCGACGGAATAATCATATGCTTTGAGATAGCTGCTTTATTTTTACTGCAGAGGAAAAACTGTTTTGCTTTACCGATAATGCTACATTCAGTGCCTTCATTTCAGTTTCTTAGGCGAAACGTCAAGTTGGCGTCACGTTACGTAAGCAAAACGGGGCCACCAGCGCCATTTTGTTTGCGTCGCGCCTACGTCACCCATCGAAGAAAATGGTGGAATGTCCAGAATAGCGCCCCATAACCATAATTCGCGCGGTTCGTCGCACCACAAATTATGGCGGAAAATCTCTGCAATGGCGGCCCAGCGCAACGTCACGCAACGTCAAATTGACGTTTACTAAACGGCCCTTCCTGTGACGCTCCCCACAGCATATTCCTTCAGCCAATCAGCAAGCTGGCATGGCGCATATCTTGGATCGCCACCACATATTCGCGAAATTGCAGATGCCTTGCACTGACTTCTGTACGCTACCGCTCACTTTCTTTTTGAAGCGTTAACGTCGTAATATAGCTGCCAAGGACCAAAAAAATGTATTAGTCGATAAAATTTGCAGCTCCACGTCACGTTTCGTCCCCTTGATGAAAACACAAAATTGCATTTTGCAAAGCTTCCATTTCCCGGCACAAATTTCAAGGCACGTGAGCTCTCGACAGCCAATCAGAGAGTAGACATGGCGGATAAGGGCGGCCGTGCAGCTGCCATGCGTGTCGAGAATAGCGCCCCAAGGAACAATACCGCGCCGCGGTGCAAGCTTACGCGCTCTTGCGCGCCACCGGTGTATGTACAAAAGCATCGGCCTGCGTCGGAAAGACGGAGCCGTCGGGGGAGAAGGAAACGATAAGAAAGACGCGGCGAAACGAAGATAGCTCTCTTATTTTCGGATTGAAATTTCTGCTTACTTGGTATCGTTCCCGTTTCTTTTTTGCTTTCCACCTTTGCCTTAATATGTAAATAACCGTTCAGTTACGTTTACCGACGAAAGCGTCACTCCTTATACTTGCTCGGCATCAACACGAAACAGGGCTTCCGGAGACTGGGCTGGCAAAGAGACGCCGAGGCGTCCTGGTTCGACCAAACTCTTCCTGGCCTTAAATAGGGCATGTAGGGCGGCGTCGTGTTACGCAAGTGGATACCACTCACATATGCATTTATGTCTTGCAATAAGTAATTATGGTGTTGTACGCAATTCGTACATGAGAGCATGCGCAGTGCCATGTATGGTCTTACCCTTTTTTCACATCGGTAGCAAATCCTTGCATGTGACCTACGGCCAAGTTGTACGCTGAATGTGCGTGCCCTTGGTCAGCCGCCTTTCTGAACCAGTAGAATGCCATGCTGCTGTTCTTAGGGACACCATTTCCTGCGAGAGAAAATATTGCCTGGAAGAATTGGCGCAATCATGATAACGAACAGCGACAATGTGTGCTGTACCTGTCCAATTCCAAGGCTGTGCGAGTATCGCCCTCGCCTCTTTTTATTTAAACTTTGTTGTTTTATATATTTCAAATATGTCTTTAATATGTTTCATAATAGTATATTTAATATATGCTTAATAGTACCACTCATTTTTTGTTACATAGATGCACGTCCGACTTAAGGATCCGTTACGATAGGCATTTCTCCCTGTCGCACGCGAGCACCACCTTTCATATTGTCACGTGGTAGTGACGGTTGAGGACACAGCAAGAAAACTGAATGACGAAACCAACTTTATTGGGCGAACCTGTGCCCAGAAAAACAGGCTGCACTCAATGCTCAACGAAAACGGCGAACACAGTCGGCGATCGTCGAAATCTGATCGGCGAGTCAAGCGCGCCGGCTTTTATAGATCAGTCGTCGAATGTTCCAGAGTAATAGCTCGGGCCCGCGTGCCTTCCACAAAGTTCTACGCCATGCGCGTCGCGCATGCATGTAATCAGATTACACACAAGGTTCGGCGACAACAGACAGCGGATAGAAGCATCGATAACATTCTAGAAACTTCCGATACATGTAGACGCGTCCTGCGCTGAGCGATAACATTTCTTAGACGGTAAAAGCGCCCACCCGTAAAAGATAAACGAGTTCACGTGTCAATTTCCCCCTTTCAAAAGGCATCATCCCGATGCTGCAAACATAACGGGAGGTGAAACAAAAAAGGACACTTGAAACAAAGTAACAAAACAACAAAGAAACAAAGTCTAAGGTGACACAGTCCAAAAAAAAAAAAGTCCAAAGTTCAGCTATGCGACGTCCCCAAAGTTCATTAGCGCTGGTCTTGGGCTTAAGTCGCACAACATGAACTACTTCAGGTCGTGAGCGGCGCCGCTGTGATAGCGAAATGCCGTCTGGCACGACCTCATAGTCGAGTGCACCAATGCGTCGGATGATCTTGTATGGTCCGAAATAGCGGCGTGAAAGCTTCTCACTCAGTCCTCGTCGGCGTATAGGGGTCCAAACCCAAACTCGGTCGCCGGGTTGGTACTCGACGTAGCGTCGTCGAAGGTTGTAGTGTCGGCTGTCGGTTTTCTGTTGGTTCTTGATCCGCAGGTGGGCGAACTGTCTGGCTTCTTCGGCGCGCTGGAGATATATGTGGCGACGTCAAGATTCTCTTCGTCGCAGATGTGCGGCAGCATGGCGTCGAGAGCAGTCGTCGGATTCCTGCCGTAAACCAGCTTGAACGGCGTGATCTGTGTTTCTTGCACTGCCGTGTTGTAGGCGAAGGTTACGTATGTCAGGACGGCATCCCAGGTCTTGTGTTCGACGTCGACGTACATTGCTAGCATGTCGGCAAGGGTCTTGTTCAGGCGCTCCGTGAGACCATTCGTCTGCGGGTGGTAGGCAGTTGTCCTCCTGTGGCTTGTCTGGCTGTATTGCAGAATGGCTTGGGTGAGCTCTGCTGTAAAGGCCGTTCCTCTGTCGGTGATGAGGGATCCTGGGGCACCATGTAGCAGCAGGATGTTCTCGACGAAAAATTTCGCCACTTGGGCTGCGCTGCCTTTCTGCAGAGCTTTCGTTTCAGCGAAGCGGGGGAGGTAGTCCGTCGCCACGACGATCCACTTATTTCCAGATGTTGACGTCAGAAAGGGTCCCAACAAATCTCTCACGATCTGCTGAAATGGTCGGCAACCGGGAGGCTCGATCGGCTGTAGTAATCCTGCTGGCCTTGTCGGTGGTGTCTTGCGTCGCTGACAGTCTCGGCAAGTCTTGACGTAACGGGCGACGTCGGCGGTCAGACGTGGCCAGTAATACCATTCCTGTATCCGCGACAGCGTCCGGGAGAATCCGAGGTGCCCAGCGGTTGGATCGCCATGTAGGGCGTGGAGTACTTCTGGACGCAGTGCTCACGAAACAAGAAGGTAGCTGGCGCGGACTGGCGAAAAGTTCTTCACGAGCAGGTTGTTTTGTAGCGTGAACGAAGACAACCGCGCTTAAATGCCCTAGGGACAACGTCGGTGTTCCCTTCCGAATACTCGGCGAGGCCTTTTAGCTGCGGGTCTGTGCGTTGCTGTTTAGTGAAGGCTTCCGCGCTTATTATCCCGAAGAAGGCGTCGTCCTCGTCGTCTTGCGGCGGGGGTCGATGGGGGCGTGTGATAGGCAGTCGGCGTCAGAGTGTTTTCGTCCGGACTTGTAGATTACCGTGACGTCATATTCTTGCAGTCCGAGGCTCCATCGCGCCAGCCGTCCTGAAGGGTCCTTTAAGTTAGCTAGCCAACACAACGCGTGATGGTCACTGACGACTTTGAATGGCCTGCCATGTAAGTAAGGGCGGAATTTTGCTGTAGCCCAAATGATGGCGAGGCATCCGTTTTCAGTCGTAGAATAATTAATTGCCCTCTGCTTTTGACAGCGACTGGCTAGCATAAGATAACACCCGTTCAAGTCAGTCTTTCCTCTAGGCTAAGACGGCACCGAGGCCTATAGGCCTCGGTGCCGATAGGCTACAGGCGTCAGTGTGGATTTCGGTATCGGCGTCTTCGTCGAAGTGTGCAAGTACTGGCGGCGACTGCATGCGTCGTTTGAGTTCTTGAAATTCGTCGGCCTGTGGCGTTTCCCACTTCAACTAGACATCACATTTGGTTAGATGTGTTAGTGGCTCAGTGATGCGGGAAAAGTCCTTGACAAAGCACCTGTAGTAGCCGCACATGCCAAGAAATCTATGCACTGCCTTCTTGTCGGTGGGCTGCGGGAACTTTGCGATGGCAGCCGTCTTCTGCGAGTCGGCGCGTACTCCAGATTTGCTTATGACGTGGCGTAGAAACAGAAGCTCATCGTAAGCGAAGCGGCACTTTTCCGGCTTCAGAGTGAGCCCTGATGACCTCTAATACTGTCGCAGGCTGTCTAAGGTGATCGTCGAAATTTCGGACGAAGACAACGACGCCATCCGAGTAAACAAGACACGTCTGCCACTTCAATCCTGCTAACACTGTGTCCATGACACGCTGAAACGTTGCAGGCGCCGAGCACAGTCCGAATGGCATGACCTTGAACTCGTAGAAGCCGTCTGGCGTGATGAAGGCGGTCTTTTCGCGATCTCTCTTGTCGACTTCTATTTGCCAGTAGCCAGACTTGAGGTCCATCGACGAGAAGTATTTAGCGTTGCAGAGCCGATCCAATGCGTCGTCTATCGGTGGAAGAGGGCATACGTCCTTCTTCGTGATCTTGTTCAGTCGACGATAATCGCGCGACGCAGAAACGTAGGGTTCCGTTCTTTTTTTTTTCACCAGGACTACAGGATATGCCCACGGACTATTCGACGGTGCGATGATGTCGTCGCGCAGCATTTCGTCGACTTGGTGCCTAATATATATATAGCTTCACGTTTTCGCGTCGAAACTCGGTAAAGGCTCTGGCGGAGTGGCCGAACGCACTCTTCGGTTATTATGCGATGCTTTGCTACTGGTGTTTACCGAATACTCGATGACGTCGAAAAGCAGTCTTTGTGTCGTCGGGGAAGACTTCTGTATTGTTGCTGCTTACTCGTGGTGAGACCTGGATTTACATCGAAGTCTGGTTCGGGAACTATGGTCGTCAGGGTAGATGCGGCAGAATCCGAGAGGACAAACGCATTACTGGTTTCCAGAAGTTCCTCGATGCACGCGATCGTCGTGCCCTTGTTGATGTGCTCCAACTCCTGGCTGAAGTTTGTCAGCAACACTTTCGTTTTTCCTCCGTGCAGTGGAGCAATCCCTCCTGCGACGCAAATTTCACGGTCTAGCAGTGGGCGTTGGTCATCCTCGACGACGCCTTCTACGTCGGCAGGTGTTTTGGTGCGGACGGAAATGACAATGCTGGAGCGGGGCGGGATGCTGACTTGACTTTCGAGCACGCTCAAGGCATGGTGGCTACCAGAGCTATCCGGTGGTATCGCTTGATCTTCCGACATGGTTATCGACTTCGACTTCAGGTCGATGACTGCGCCGTGTTGGTTTAGGAAGTCCATGCTGGGAATGAGGTCGCGTGAACATTGTTAAAGGATAACGAAGGTGGCAGGGTAAGTCCGGTCACGAACGGTAATTCTTGCCGTACAGATTCCAGTCGGCGTGATGAGGTGTCCTCCAGCGGTCCGAATTTGAGGGCCTTCCCATGCAGTCTTAACTTTCTTCAAATGGGCGGCGATGTGTCCACTCATGACTGAGTAATCGGCTCCTGTGTCCACTAAGGCGATGAGGGCGTGGCCGTCGATCGAGAAGCACGTCGAGGTCGGTGGTTCTTTGTCTTGCGTTACAGTTAGGTCTTGGCGTCGGATCACGGCTGCGTCGTGTTGAACTGAAGCTGGAACGTCGCGTGGTCAAGTTGTCTTTCGTCGGTGAAGTCTTGGCTTCCGGACTTCGTCGGGACGGCGGCGTATCATCGAGGTAGTCATAGAGGTAGTCTCTACGGCGTTCTCGTCGTCGGCGAAGGATCTTCGTCAGTTCGACGAACAGCAACCGCACCTCCATCGGTTGCTGCTTTTAGTTTTCCGGATATGGGCTCGCAGAGCGGCCCCGGGCTGGGCCAGTGTATGGTCGGCGCTGCGGTGACAGGTAGCGGCCTGGTGATGACGAACAGGATGGTCGTTGAGGGCTCCACTGAGTGGCGGCGAGGTAGTCGGCGATATCGCGAGGTCGTTTGCCAAGCTGTGGTCTCGGCGCCTTAACGGCGAACTCTCGGAGTCCCATCTCCCGGTATGGGCATCGACGGTAGATGTGCCCGGCCTCTCCTCAGTGATGGCAAAGCGGACGGTGGTCGGGGGCTCGCCAAACGGCAGTCTTCCTTGTAATGCTGTGTGGTGTGACGGGTTGGCGTGCTGGCGGCGGGGGTGGTGGCGGACGACGGAACTGTGTTGTCACTGGGCCCTGCCGTGGGCGCGGAGCTGGAACGTGACGGCGGGCTACAGCGGCATATGTCATCGCTTGCGGCTGAGCGCTGCGGCGATTCAGGGGCTACTCCGAGTTGTTGGAGCTCCTCACGGATGGCGTCGGCAATTGAATCCACTTGAGGCTGTGATGAAGGGAACAGCTTTTGTAGCTCCTCCCGCACGACCGCTCGGATAGTCTCGCGCAGATCGTCGGTGGCAAGTGACTGAACTCCGGCGTAGTTTGTCGAGTTCGTGCGGTGGTTGAATTGCCGGTTCCGCATTTCCAGTGTCTTCTCGATGCTAATGGCCTCGCGAAGAAACTCGTCGACGGCGTTCGGTGGGCTCCGTACCATTCCGGCAAGAAGTTCCTCCTTTACACCATGCATCAGTCGGCGGACTTTCTTCTCCTCGGACATTTCCGCGTCGGCGTGGCGGAATAGGTGGCTCATTTCTTCCGTAAAAATCGCGGTGGTCTCATTAGGCAGCTGCACTCGGGTTTCTAGTAGTGTTTGGGCTCGTTTTCTGCGTACGACGCTTGTGAATGTCTGCAGCAAGCCACTTCGGAACAGATCCCACGTCATTAAGGCAGCTTCTCGATTCTCGAACCACGTCCTGGCGGCGTCTTCCAATGCGAAAAAGACATGTCGAAGTTTGTCGTCGCTGTTCCAGTTGTTAAATGCAGCGACCCTCTCGTACGTCTCAAGGCAGGTTTCCGGGTCCTCGAACGTTGAACCGCGGAACGTCAGAGGCTCCCTGGGCTGCTGCAGCACGATGGGGTCGCTGGGGCTGCCATTGGGGTTGACTGGGCGACGATCTTCCTGGTCGTCTCAAGCAAAAGTCCGTGCTCCGGGGGAAGTCCTTGCAGCCTACGGCTCCTCGCTGGTTTTTGGCGACGTTGGCGTTGTCTTCCGCGTTCGGGCTTGGGTCACGGTTGTGTGGGCGTCCGGTACATGAACCCAAAGCACCTCTACCAGATGTCACGGGGTAGTGACGGTTGAGGACACAGCAAGAAAACCGTGAATGGCGAAACTAACTTTATTGGGCGAACTTGTGCCCAGAAAAACAGGCTACACTCAATGATCAATGAAAGCGGCAAACACAGTCGGCGATCGTCGAAAATCTGATCGGCGAGTCAAGCGCATCGGCTTTTATACATCAGTCGTCGAACGTTCCAGAGTAATAGCTCGGGCCCGCGTGCCTTCCACAAAGTCCTACGCCATGCGCGTCGCGCAAGCATGCAATCAGATTACACGAGGTTCGGCGACAACAGACAGCGGATAGAAGCATCGATAACATTCTAGAAACTTCCGATACATGTAGACCCGTCCTGCGCTGAGCGATAACATTTCCTAAACGGTAGAAGCGCTCACCCGTAAAAGATAAACGAGTTCACGTGTCAATATGGTGAGTTTCATTGTGTAGGCGTTCGTCACGTGGGCATTCAGAGAACCGCAATGACGCCCCCTCAGCGCTTCATCGCGTTATTTGTTTACTTACTTACATCTTAGTAATTTTATGGCGTAAATTCCTGATGTAGTAGAATTACGCAAAGGCGTTCGATGCAGCGGTGATACCAGCCGCCATAGATGCATTGTTTCGTAGTAAGAGGGTAACTAGAGGAAGCATGCCTAAATATACTGGGAACTATCTACCCAAATTCCACAGCTACTATAATTCTCAACCAAAGCAGCGAAATAGCGATTAAAAACGGTGTCGGGCAAGGAGGCACAATCTCTCCAATGCTATTCACTGCATGCTTGGAAGAAGTATTCAAGCTGCCATACTTGGAAGGGTATAGCTGTGACGATCAATGGAGATCTCTGCAACTTGCGGTTTCCAGATGACATTTTTTCGTTCAGCAACGTTGGTGATGACTTGCGACAAATAACTGCAGAACCTATCCATCACTCTGAAGGTAGCTTTGCGGATTACTATGCAGAAAACTAAGGTAATGTTAAATAGCCTGGAAAGAAAACACGTGTTCGTGGTTGGTCGTGAGCCTCTAGCAAGTGTGCGAAAACACTACAGTTATCTAGGCCAGGGTCGCGAGAAAGAAATTTGTAGTCAGAGAAAAATGGGCTGGAGCGTATATGGCAGCCACTACACCCAGTCATCACCGGCAGCTTACTGTTATCCTTGCAAGGACGTGTGCAATCGTTGTATTATGCCATGTACTAACCTATGAGACTGAAACTTCAAGGGCAACAAATAAGTTTTAGAAGAAACTGAATGGACTGCGCAACGAGCAATGGAACGAAAAATGATAGGCGTACCTTAAGAGACAGGAAGAGGGCGATATCGATCAGAGAGTACATGGATCTAGCTGACATTCAAGTTGAGAATAAAAGCAAAAAGTGGGAGATGGGCAAGTCATGTAGTACGCAGAGTACATAACAGATGGTCTGTGAGATCAAAAGAATGGGTGATGGGGAGATTAGTATATTTACACGCATAGCATAGAGTCTGTTGACGCGAGACAGGGGTAGAGATCGCTGGTAGAGCAATAAAATGGGCTGTTGATGATAATGATATTAAAAATAAAAATTTGGGCTAGTTGGCACATTATCTTCATTTTGAGTAGCACAGGGCGAACAAGGACACTAGAAGGAACACCAACACAACAAGGCGCCTTGTGCTGTCGGTTGTCCTTCTTTTGCCGTTCTTCGCCCTCCGCTGCTCGATGTGATGATGATAATGATGAAGATGAGTTTGCTTTCTCCACCATCTCTTATCCTGCGTGGCTGGGATATTTATTATTGGCTTCTTATTGTGACGCGCCGATATACAGTATAGTATAACTGCTTGGGGTTCAGCTACAGTGTACCACCTACAGGGACCCGCCGTGGAGGTCGCGGGACCGTATCCCGGCCACGGCGGCTGCATTTCTATGGGGGCGAAATGCGAAAACACCCGTGCGCTTAGATTTAGGTGAACGGTAAAGAATCCCAGGTGGTACAAATTTCCGGAGTTCCCGCTACGGCATGCCTCATAATCAAATAGGGTTTTTGCCACGAGAAACCCCATAATTTAAAGTTAACCTACAGGTTGTTTCACGTAAGTGGAACCACATTTCAACTCTCAGAGAAGCGGCTGAAATTGCACGGCGTCGACGTAGCAATACTATAACTTCTGCTATGAAGAACACTTCTGCTTCCGCCTTACTACCAACACTAGCGCCTTGTAAAGCTGGCGTTGTGGGCGCGCCGGGGACAAAATCCGGAAGGCCTGACGGTTCGAATGAATGGTTACGTATGTGTCGGCTGCCAAGAAATCGCAGCGTACTGCCCCTGCTCTGACTCGCAGTACTCCTGATGAAGCGACAGTTGCAGATGGACAAGTTATAACAGGTGTTTTTTTTTTTGGTAATCTTTTTTTCAATTGCCTGTGCAAGATAGAACAATTCTAATTCTTTACCTAAATTACTCAATGAGGCGGCAGTTACTTCTACGAGAAATAAAAACGCTTAATGAGATAATTCACATATTTACACTAATTAAATTTTAAATTAGTTACATTGCGACACATATTTAAACCTGCGAATTATAGCCGGTGAGTTCGCAAGGCGTATTCACTTGGTACGAATTATTTGGACTGCACCAGTTTTGAGATAATTATTAATATCCGACTAAATGCATTGGTGTTATAGTTGCTCTTAAGAAAACCCGGTTTTATGCACTGAAGCACAAGCGTAACTGAAGCACCAACGCATTCCGTCGGACACTTTGAAAATTAATATTCCGAAACGGGTGCAGTCCAGATAATCCGCTCCAAGTGGACACGCCTTGCGAACTCACCGGCTACAATTCGCAGATTTAAATGTCCCGTAATATAATGAAACTAAAAAGTAATTTGGATAATCGTGCTAATGAAATAATTAGTACATAATTAATTGATTAGCTGTCTTCAGCTTTCATAGAAGTAATGACCACCTCATCGAGTAATTTAGATTAACCGTTAGAATTGCGCTATCTGACACAGGCAATTAAAACTGTTTGGCCTTCTAAAAAGAGAAAAATACCTGGTGTATCTGTGTAACTGCGATCATTAATGTACGTTGCTCCCTGCGCTTTAAAACAACCAGCACTACTACTTCGGCTCAAAGTGCTACGCATGTACTCGATACCCTGAGTGCAGGGCTGGCATCCATAGAGCGGAGGAAATACGACACAAGCTGTCCTCATTTCGTATAGAGAAGATATGAATAACAAAACTGTCTCGGCACAGGACACGATGCGCTTCCTACAGCTGGCCTGTGTGCTGAATAATGGGTTAGTGTGTTCAGGACGGATTCACGGCTGCCGCACTTGATGTCGAAAGCCACGAGATGGCGCCACCAGAGCATGGGCAGTCGCATCGTGCACCGCTTGCCATGCGCTACGGCGCTTCGCACACATCGCGCTTAAGAATCCGGCTTAAGATGCTGGCTGAGCCAGGATCCGTTAGAGAACTTCTTGAAAATCTACAAAGAACAACTGTGGAAATCTACAAAGAACAACTGTGGAAACAACGTGTCACACATGAAAGAAAATGTATCAGTGAAAACCTACTCCTTCGTATGTAGACATCGCTCAAGCAATGCATGAATAATGTGTAAAGAGACTGATTACTTCATTTCTAAATGTCACAGGATCAACAATGTATTGGATATAGCTTAAGTAATTAATTACAATATGATTTAACTAATTACGCACTTATTTAGGTAATATAAATGATGCAAACGAAAATACAATAATTTATTTATTAATTAATTACCGTTCATCAATAACAAGCTTTACTTATGTTCTTATTTCACAGTTACATAATTAAAATTAATTCAATGATTGCATAATTAATTAAACGCATTCAGCTCTTTATATTGCGGTGACAACCGCTGTGTTAGACTGTTAGAAAGAAAGCGACATCGGAACACCTTTTCTGGTAATATTGAGAAACTCAGTAGCAACGAGCTGAAAGCGGAGCCTGCGAGGTTTGTAAGTACCCTGGAACATATGGCTTAGTAAATCGTTTTGTTGGGCGAATTGGTTCATGGCTGAGAAAGAAAAAGAATCAGTAGCGCAAAAGGAACCTGACGAGACGAGAACACGATTGGTGCTAACTTCCAACTGTAGTTTATTGAGGAAATATGAAATTTATACACATCACGAGACCAGTAGACAGGTATCACCTTCACACTAGAGCAGGCGGAAAACAGTCACCGAAACCCCCAAAATAACACATCACCGCCACGCCCCTTTGCGCAACCGTGCATACCTGTGGAAGAGATGAACAAGCAATTTAGAAAGCATAGAACGCCCCATTTTTCGCGAGATACTTTGACCTTAGCTGAGAATGCGCATGCGCTGACGGCCGACTAAAAACTACAAATTAAAGCAGCTACGACTTAAAAATGTAATAATAATATTTGGGGTTTTACGTGCCAAAACCACTTTCTGGTTATGAGTCACGCCGTAGTGGAGGACTCCGGAAATTTTGACCACCTGGGGTTCTTTAACGTGCACCTAAATCTAAGTACACGGGTGTTTTCGCATTTCGCCCCCATCGAAATGCGGCCGCCGTGGCCGGGATCCGATCCCGCGACCTCGTGCTCAGCAGCCCAACACCATAGCCACTGAGCAACTACGGCGGGTACTTAAAAATGTAAAAGCAACTATAGAAAGACTGCTCGGAAACCCGGCAGAGATCATCATCATCAGCCTGGTTACGCCCACTGCAGGGCAAAGGCCTCTCCCACACTTCTCCAACTACCCCGGTCATGTACTAATTGTGGCCATATTGTCCCTGCAAACTTCTTAATCTCATCCGCAGACCTAACTTTCTGCCGTCCCCTGCTACGCTTCCCTTCCCTTGGAATCCAGTTCGTAACCCTTAATGACCATCGGTTATCTTCCCTCCTCAATACATGTCCTAGCCCATGCCCATTTATTTTTCTTGATTTCAACTAAGATGTCATTAACTCGCGTTTGTTCCCTCACCCAATCTGCTCTTTTCTTATCCCTTAACGTTACACCCATCATTCTTTCCATAGCTCGTTGCGTCGTCCTCAATTTGAGTAGAACCCTTTTCGTAAGCCTCCAGGCTTCTGCCCCGTACGTGAGTACTGGTAAGACACAGCTGCTATACACTTTTCTCTTGAGGAATAATGGCAACCTGCTGTTCACGATCTGAGAATGCCTGCCAAACGCACCCCAGCCCATTCTTATTCTTCTGATTATTTCAGTCTCATGATCCGGATCTGCGGTCACTACCCGTCCTAAGTAGATGTATTCTCTTACCACTTCCAGTGCCTCGCTACCTATCGTAAACTGCTGTTCTCTTCCGAGACTGTTAAACATTTCTTTAGTTTTCTGCAGATTAATTTTTAGACCCAGCCTTCTGCTTTGCCTCTCCAGGTCAGTGAGCATGCATTGCAATTGGTTCCCTGAGTTACTAAGCAACGCAATATCATCAGCGAATCGCAAGCTACTAAGGTATTCTCCATTAACTTTTATCCCCAATTCTTCCCAATTCATGTCTCAGAATACCTCCTGCAAACAAGCTGTGAATAGCATTGGAGAGATCGTATCTCCCTGCCTGACGCCTTTCTTTATTGGTATTTTGTTGCTTTCTTTATGGAGGACTACGGTGGCTGTGGAGCCGCTATAGATATCTTTCAGTATTTTTACATATGGCTCGTCTACACCTTGATTCCGTAATGCCTCTATGACTGCTGAGGTTTCGACTGAGTAAAACGCTTTCTCGTAATCAATGAAAGCTATATATAAGGGTTGGTTATATTCCGCACCTTTCTCTGTCACCTGATTGATAGTGTGAATATGGTCTATAGTTGAGTAGCCTTTACGGAATCCTGCCTGGTCCTTTGGGTGACAGAAGTCTAAGGTGTTCCTGATTCTATTTACGATTACCTTAGTAAATACTTTGTAGGCAACGGACAGTAAGCTGATCGGTCTATAAGGTTTCAAGTTTTTGGCATCCCCTTTCTTATGGATTAGAATGATGTTAGCGTTCTTCCAAGATTCCGGTACGCTCGAAGTCATGGGGCATTGCGTATAGAGGGTGGCCAGTTTTTCTAGAACAATCTGCCCACCATCCTTCAACAAATCTGCTGTTACCTGATCCTCCCCAGCTGCCTTCCCCCTTTGCATAGTTCCCAAGGCTTTCTTTACTTTTTCCGCCGTTACTGGTGGGTTTTCAAATTCCTCTAGACTATTATCTCTTCCATTATCATCGTGGGTGCCACTGGTACTATACAAATCTCTATAGAACTCCTCAGCCACTTGAACTATCTCATCCATATTAGTAATTATATTGCCGGCTTTGTCTCTTAACGCATACATTTGTTTCTTGCCTATTCCTAGTTTCTTCTTCACTGATTTTAGGCTTCCTCCGTTCCTCAGAGCATGTTCAATTCTATCCATATTATGCTTCCTTATGTCAGCTTTCTTACGCTTGTTGATTAACTTGGAAAGTTCTACCAGTTCTATTCTAGCTGTAGGGTTAGAGGCTTTCATACATTGGCGTTTGTTGATCAGATCTTTCGTCTCCTGCGATAGCTTACTGGCATCCTGTCTAACGGAGTTACCACCGACTCCTATTGCACACTCCTTAATGATGCCCATAAGATTGTCGTTCATATCTTCAACACTAAGGTCCTCTTCCTGAGTTAAGGCAGGAATAAGAGAGAGCATAACAAAAGAAAATGGAAACACCTACCCATAACACAAAACAACTTTTCTACCTATTCGATAAAGAACAAATAACTTCGATTCCGCTACACCTGTGTTTTCACCCATATGACTTCACTCAAGTGGTTATCACATTTCTAGTTTCCTTTCTTTTTTTTTAGGTAAACATGTTTCATCATCATCATGACCGTGGAAGCGAATAAGGCGCGAACTTTTACGGCGAAGTTGTTATGGCGAATAACCGCTGCAAACACAAACGTTAACACTCAAAGCGTTACCGCTGAAAGTGCGACATTAAAACTCCGCCTACATCCGAATAATTAAAGTATCCACATTCAGTACCAGCGTTCGTACCAAACCGTCCAAACGTACTCAGAAAATGAATGCTCGAATGCGTCGTTTGAGCTACCGAAATTTCGCAAACTGTTTTGGTTGACGCGCTGCTTCAGTTGTCAGTGAGTTCTATCACAGTGGGTAACGGATATATAATGTTTATTGAGGCAATGTGCTGGACAGGCTCTCACCATGCAGGTACTTGTGCGCGACCACGTGCTGGGCATGCGCGTGTCCAACATGGGCGTAAGCGTGGTTCAAGTGAAAGTGCACCGCCTCCTGGTGGTAATAGCCCAAGTAAACGAGCACGAACACCACCGCCGCCCCCAGCACCTGCGACGGCCAAGGGAGAAGAGAGGAATGTTCCTGCAAAAAACCTAGTTGGTAGGCTCTTTCTTTTTTTTTTTGCTCCCTCAAGTCGTCTGTCGCCCCGCCTGTACAAGCTCTGAGCTAGCCTTGGAACTACCTCCCAATCCTTCCAGAATATGTGCTAACGCTTCCTTCGTATACTTCCTGCTGATCAAGCTGCCCTTTAGGCACTGTGTAGACCAATTATCAAGACTTGTGTTGGTCTTGTTCGCGCCAGGGCAATACAATATTGGTCGTATTGCAGCTTTTCAAAACGTGTTCTGAGGCTATAGCCTGAGATATAACAAAACACAGCAATCATGGCTGCATTATCTGATTCTTCAGATCAATATATGAGGACTACACTGTATGGTCATTGCATGCGTAAGTTGACATGTGGCACCGCATGCACGCATAGTAGTTCTACAACATTGCTGCTAAAACTCGGATATTTTACGATTGAAGGCACTGTTCTTTAAACGTCTGTGCATACTGATATTACCAGTAGAACTAACATAGTATACAGGGTGTCCCACGTAACTTGAGCCGAGACCTTAAAAACGAAAGGCACGTCGGAAGGGAATGGAACAGAATGCATACTATTTGCAGTATCCTATAGTAACTTGGACAACTTATTGTTTTCCCCATAAATCACTAATTAATTAAGTTTAATTACCCAACTTTTTAATTATTGGCTGAGGACCCCATGTATGATACGCAGATTTGTAGAGCACCTTCAGAAACCACCGATCGAGTTGTTTCCTGTGCGATACGTCTCACGTAGTCTTTTTTTTTTTTCGTATTGCAAAGAAAGCCCGCGAAATATGAAAAAATTCACGTGATGGAGCGCTTGCGCAGTGGTATCGTGCTGCTCTCAAGCGTGCGTTCGGTGAACAAGGTCGGCTGCATCGTGCCTGGCGACGTTGAGGCGGCAGGGTGTTATGATGGTTGTAGGCGGCTGGGCCGGACGGCGCAAATGCATGCTGCTGGTCGAGCGCTGCCGAATAGATGAAGAACGACCCGCCGCTTCCCTGTCGCCAGTCACGATGCAGTCAACCATGTTCACCGAACGAATATACCTATACCATATACGCCGACGACATTACAATCTGGGCTGCAAAGGGCAGTGACGGCCAAATCGCAACTGCCCTACAAGACGCCATTGACGTCGTAGAAAATTCTCTTGAAGGCACTGGACTCCATTGTTCGCCTGAAAAGTCGGAGCTTCTCCTATACTGCCCCACACTCCGTGGACGCCCCCCACGGGGCTCCACGAATAAACGCTAATACGACAAAATAGAGCTCAACCTGAGGGATGGCAAACCCATACCCGTGGTCCCTAGCATCCGCGTTCTTGGTTTGACCATAGAAGCCAACGGAGCTAACTCTACGGCTATCTCCAAGATCCTTCGACAGACCGCTAATACATCCAGACTGCTGAAACGAGTGACCAACCGACGAAGGGGTAAAGCCTCATCCGCCTTGTCCAATCTTTTATCATCTGTCACATTACTTCGTTGCACCCTTTCTCAACTGGTACAAAGCTGAAAAGATTAAACTGGGCATCATCATCAGAGGAGCCTATAAGCAGGCCTTAGGACTACCCAACCACACCAGCACGGAACTTCTACTACAATTAGGTATCCACAACACGCTAGACGAGTTAATCGAAGGCCAACGTCGATCTCAACTAGAGCGGCTTACCTTCACGGAAACGGGCCGCAGCATTCTAACAAAGCTTGATATCTACCAACGTCAACATGGAGACAAACACCCAATACCACGCGACATTCAGCAATGGATACACGCCGACCCTATTCCGAAAAACATGCACCCAGACCACAACAAAGAACGCAGGAAGGCACGAGCTACCTCCCTCATCAAAGCTTATGCCAACACTGCGGGCGTCACCCTCGTCGACGCAGCTGAGTACCAAGATGGAGGGCGCTTTGCGGTGGTTACCACAGCAGGCGGCTTGCTCCGGCATGCTGCCAGCGTCGTTACCCAAAATGCCGAGACGGCCAAGGAAGTGGCCATCGCCCTGGCCACTCTTGACCCAGCCTGCACACCATACTGAGCGATTCTCGCGCAGCAATCAACAACTACATCAAGGGTCGTATTTCTCAGCAATCATCCGTATCTAACAACAAGCCCCGCATTCGTCTGAAAATCAAATCACCCTCGTCTGGATCCCAGCACACGTTGGCGTTGTCCACCCGCACCTCACCAACCTCAACGAGGTTACACACTCCGTAGCACGAGGACTAGTCAACCGTGCCGGAGACGGTGCAGGCGGTCCCGCAGGACGCGACCGCCTTACTAGATACAACGACCTTGTGAAGACATTTTACCTCGCAACAAGAACCTTCCCCACCCCTCACTGCAAGTTAAACAGAGTACAGGCAACCACCATTCGCCTGTTACAGACGAATACATACCCCTCCTTCACACGCTATCACACCATATACCTCGACATCTACCCGAGCCAGACGTTCAAGGTCTGTAAAACTGAATCAGCAACACTCCCCCACATGCTATGGGAGTGCAAACATCAATACCCAGACCTTAATCCCGTGACCCTCTCGTCGAGATGGCACACCGCCCTGCGCAGCTCCCATCTCGACGACCAACTCTGGGCTAGAATAGCAGCTTGGGCTTGTTGGTTTTCCATCCTGCTAGTAACAGCGCAAAATGTAGACAAGAGACGAGACAAGAAGACACCACAAGCGCTGACTTTCAACAACGTTTATTCCGAAAGAAACACGGCTTCTTATAACCATGGTCCACACGCGTCGCAGTCACGTGATCGCACATCATGTGAAACATGCACTTTTTTCTTTTTTGCACTCAAGATAGTGGTTGCACGTGCAAAAGGTCAAGTTCTTTTTTTTGTCAGTAACAAGGACGGCGTGCTAACGCATTGGTCACGAAGTCTGGTAATCTCGGCTGCCTCAATTATCTCCCGGACCAGCTGGTCATTGTGTTTCTTCAGCACTTTACAGCGTCTGAATCCTGCGGCGCAATCTTTTGAGGGGCAATCCCTGATATGTATGCCTAGATTCCTGTTAGCCTGCTCGACGCTAAGTTTGTGTTCCTTCAGTCTTCCATTTGTGCATCTAGAAGTTTGCCCTATATACCTTTTTCCACATTTCAGAGGTATTGAATACACCACGGCTTCTGTGCACTCCACAAACCAATTCTGGTGATTAATCGTGCACCCTTCCTGGTTTATCGGCTCTTCAGCATAGACGCGTCGGCAAAGGCTTTTTAGTTTTTTCGGGGCAGTAAGCACTACATTAACTCCAGCTTTGCGCCCAATCTTTTTCAAGCGGTGAGATAAGTTGTGCACGTATGGCAGGGCCACGGTCCGTCGCTTTTCTTTCATTTTTGGCTTCTCGCCACCTGGCTCGCCATGGGCACGCTCGAGTTTTAGGTTCTTGCTCATTTTTTCCGCAACGGACACAAGAAGGTGCGACGGGTA
This sequence comes from Dermacentor albipictus, assembly GCF_038994185.2. Taxonomy (NCBI): domain Eukaryota; kingdom Metazoa; phylum Arthropoda; class Arachnida; order Ixodida; family Ixodidae; genus Dermacentor; species Dermacentor albipictus. The sequence continues at coordinate 148,495,248 of NC_091821.1, read as the reverse complement.
ACCAGCCCTAGTAAGCCGGTCAACCTGCCGACGAAAACTTTGTTCCATTGCGTGGATGCACGATTTTTTGAGCGCATTTGTTAGACAAAGGTTTGCAATTGCTCTCTTCACTAGTTTTGAATGCGCTGATTCGAATGGCAGTGGCGCCTTGTCGCCTCTGGGCTCATAGGCCCAGCAGACCTTCCCTTTGGAGAGCTCGAGTCTGAGATCAAGGAATCTCAAAGACCCTTGCGTGGGGACCTCGTGGGTAACAGCAAGCGGCTGAAGGGCATGACTAAAGCATGTTACTGCCTACGAAACTGCGTCATCTGAATTCGTGCCAGAGCCATCACATAGAACCAAGTAATCGTCAACATACCGAAATACTCCCCGGACGTTTGTTCTGGTTAGGGCGTTCTGAAGTAATCTATCTCTCTGGGCAAGAAACAAATCGCTAAGTGCTTAGTCAGCTAAATGTCAGCTATTTAGTCTGCTAAATGCTTTAGTCATGCCCTTCAGCCGCTTGCTGTTACCCACGAGATCCCCACGCAAGGGTCTTTGAGATTCCTTGATCTCAGACTCGAGCTCTCCAAAGGGAAAGTCTGCTGGGCCTATGAGCCCAGAGGCGACAAGGCGCCACTGCCATTCGAATCAGCGCATTCAAAACTAGTGAAGAGAGCAATTGCAAACCTTTGTCTAACAAATGCGCTCAAAAAATCGTGCATCCACGCAATGGAACAAAGTTTTCGTCGGCAGGTTGACTGGCTTACTAGGGCTGGTTACCTGTCGCACCTTCTTGTGTCCGTTGCGGAAAAAATGAGCAAGAACCTAAAACTCGAGCGTGCCCATGGCGAGCCAGGTGGTGAGAAGCCAAAAATGAAAGAAAAGCGACGGACCGTGGCCCTGCCATACGTGCACAACTTATCTCACCGCTTGAAAAAGATTGGGCGAAAAGCTGGAGTAAATGTAGTGCTTACTGCCCCGAAAAAACTAAAAAGCCTTTGCCGACGCGTCAATGCTGAAGAGCCGATAAACCAGGAAGGGTGCACGATTAATCACCAGAATCGTTTTGTGGAGTGCACAGAAGCCGTGGCGTATTCAATACCTCTGAAATGCGGAAAAAGGTATACAGGGCAAACTTCTAGATGCACAAATGGAAGACTGAAGGAACACAAACTTAGTGTCGAGCAGGCTAACAGGAATCTAGGCATACATATCAGGGATTGCCCCTCAAAAGATTGCGCCGCAGAATTCAGACGCTGTAAAGTGCTGAAGAAACACAATGACCAGCTGGTCCGGGAGATAATTGAGGCAGCCGAGATTACCAGACTTCGTGACCAATGCGTTAGCACGCCGTTCTTGTTACTGACAAAAAAAGAACTTGACCTTTTGCACGTGCAACCACTATCTTGAGTGCAAAAAAGAAAAAAAGTGCATGTTTCACATGATGTGCGATCACGTGACTGCGACGCGTGTGGGCCATGGTTATAAGAAGCCGTGTTTCTTTCGGAATAAACGTTGTTGAAAGTCAGCGCTTGTGGTGTCTTCTTGTCTCGTCTCTTGTCTATATTTTGCGCTGTTACTAGCAGCAATTCTGGGCGACCCAGCAGGCCTACGAAGCGGCGAAGAAGCAAGACCTCGACGTCCCACCGTGGGAGGCCTAGGCCCAGCCGACTGAACTGTTGGTGCTCATTAAAGTTCACTCTCTCTCTCTCTCTACGTGAGACGTATCGTACAGGAAACAACTCGATAGGTGGTTTCTGAAGGCACTCTACAGTTATACCTATCAGACTTGGGGTCCTCAGCCAATAAATAAAAAAAGTTGGGTAATTAGACTTAATCAATTAGTGAGTTATGCGGAAAACAAAAAAATTGCCTGAGTTACTATAGGCCAGTGCGAATAGTATGCGTTCGGTTCAATTCGCTTCCGACGCGCCTTTCATGTTTAAAATCTTGGCTCAGGTTACGTGGGGCACCCTGTATATAGGGGCACATGAAGGATGCACATTGAATAAAACGCAAGTACTGATGCCATTTCATGGGCTGCTCTTGATACACACAACCTTTTAGTAAAGAGATCCAAAAACAACTGTGCAAAACGAAACTTTATTTCATAAATAAATGCAGTTACAGTATGCTTGCTTCACATAATGTAGGAGAGCGCTCGAATAACTCATATACAGTGATTTGTATGCGAATGAGCCAAGAGTGCAATCAAGAGACCAATCAAGAGGATCACAGTCAAGCGCCGCGTCTTATGCGTCAATGCTACGGAAACTCACTAAACAGGCAGAAAGTAATACACCAGAAAGATCCAATGTTCGCACACATTATTCTCAGCGACCTTACGCGCCTACTGCAGCAGTAATGCCAGTTAATAGCGTCCATACCACCTCATCGGTGGCGCAGATTATTTTGCCAGTGCTTATCGCAGGTCTTAAGGCAATCCTATCTGATCTGCCGGACGTAAACAGCGTACCAGAAGTGAAAGGCGTGTTGCCTCTGGAAGCACTACTGTGTTAACAATCTGGGTAAAAGCTGTGGCAAGCAGTATGTGAATAACCGCTGCAAAAATTGTCTCCATATTTCAGTGGAATGCCAACAGTCTTCGAAAGAAGTGTGCTGACTTTCGTGAACTGCTCGTACAATACAACTTTCCAATACTTTCCATTAAAGAGGCGGGAATCAGTGATTATTTTCGCATCTAGAATTATGTGATATGCAAGACGTCTTGTCAAGGTGCTGTTAGCAGAGTGCTCCAGTGCGTCAGAAAACATTTACCATCTTATCGAATTCAGTCCAGTGATTCATACTTTCCGCAATTCATCGCATGTGAAGTATCCTTTGGTAAGCTGTGCAAACAGTGATTAATCTATATCTACAACCTTCAGACCGTATTTCAGTGGAAACGCTAGTGGACATCTTCAAAATAGCTCATTCTAATGTATTTATCTGTGGAGACTTCAATGCACACAACATTATCTGGGGCAGTGATCGTTGTGATGCACGTGGTAATGCTATTGATTACGCCATAGATAAATGCAACTTGACTGTGTTAAACGACGGATCTCTAACATTTATTCCTGGATATGATTATTCAAACTGCATAGATGTAACCCTGTGTTCAGAAGATCTAGTGAATGGTGTGGCATGGACAACGGATGTGGAAACGCGCGGAAGTGATCATTTTCCCATCCTTGTAAATCACCCTAGCATGCACTGTGATATCAGGCGGTACAGCAGACTAACCAACTGGAAAGCTTTTTGGTACCGCCTAACGGATCAAATTGATCAACATACAACGCTTGAAAGATTTACTGAATTTTTGCAGGATAGTGTGAATATATGCACACAGAAGGTCTAAATTCCAAAAGATTATGCTGCAGTTTACGGGTATGAACACTTAAGAATCATCAGACGCCCATCCGAAAGAGCGTATACCAACGGAGCGTAAGTTTAAAAGCATACAAAACGCTCAGAAAATTCACAATGTAATGCGCAGACACATGGAAAATTTAGGCAAACAGCGCTGGCGCGATTTCTGCAGCACGCTGTCTCCTCACACGTCTGTCCCACGAATTTTCCTAGTAATTTGTTCTTTAAGCGGACCTTTAACACAGAGCTTCCCCTTTCGTGCTCTCACTGTAGCTAGGGACACGTGTGAGATAATACTTGCAGATGAATTTTGCGAGCTTCTTTCCAGACCTGATTTTTCATCACAATGTGCAGGATTTGATAATTCAGTAATCTTAGCTAAGCAGAAAATTACTGCTTGCTATTGGGCACAACATCCTCAATTAGATCATGCTTTCACATTAAGCGAGCTTCAATGTGCAATTGCATCATGTCGCCTGAAGTTTGCTGCTCGGCCGGACGGCATTACGTACAATATGCTAAGAAACCTCGGGCCGACAGGTACAAACGCTCTCTTAGACATCTATAATAATCTATGGATAGAAGAAAAGGTAACTGACTCTTGGAAGGTCGCTCGAATAACTCCAATTTTAAAACCGGGTAAGACGCCTTTGTGCCTTGAATCCTTCCGCCCAGTGAGTTTGACAATTTGTTTATGCAAAGTAATGGAGAATATGATTGACGCGTGACTTCAATGGTGGTGTAATGAAACGGATGTGTTTGCCAACTACTTAGCAAGTTTTAGAAAACAGAGATGCACAACGGATGTAATATTGAATACAGTAACCTTTGTGGAGCACGAACGTGCATGTGGAAACTTGACGATAGCAGTATCCCTAGACATCAAGAGGGCATTTGACACTGTTATTCACGTTCATGTTTTGCTAAGTATGTTAGAACTCGGAATGTCTGGCAGGTCCTTGCGATGGATTTCTAAATTTTTATCAAGTCGCAAAATATTCGTTCAGACGGATGAAGGAAAGAGTGCTGAACGTTGTCAAACAGGGAGTACCACAGGGAAGCGTACTCAGCCCTTTTCTTTTTAACTGCGTCATGGCTGATTTAACAAAAAGACTGCCATCACATTTGAGATTCTCACTGTATGCCGATGACGTGTGCATACTACTATGGCCACAGCGTGCGACTCAACTGCTTACGTGCTCATGACTCCTCATTGAGTTTGCATTAACTTATATAAAAATGAATACGAAGTTGGAAAGAAGTTTGACAATTCAGCGAGAGAACTCGCGGCGTCCGGTCATCGCCTCGCACGTTACAACTGCATGATCTGTGCGGTTATATACGTATCCATAACAAGGGACGCAACCGGGGTGCTATCCTGGACATTGACAATTTCCGCCGTATTGTTGAATTCTCTATCTTGTCAGTTTTGATGAGCTCATAGGGTTGCTACGGCTTCTCTGGTTGGCTGAAAACGCCACCCCGGAGGAACTTGACAGTACCCAGAAAGCGCTCCCGGTCCTAAACGGTTCTGTACCGATAAATCAATCCAAAAGGAAACAACTGAAGTTCACAGTTAAGCCCGAAACGAAACAACCGATGGATCATCCAAAGCTTGTGAGGTGGTTGATGTTACCAGTTGTGTCAATTACATCGTTGAACACAGCTTGAACAATATGATCACTTGTCATAATTAAGATGTGCTGGCTGTGTTGGCCGTGTACGTGCTCCTACTGCAGTCAAAGGCGTAGATGCCGACTCGCGCCAAAATGCCTGATACGGTACACTGACACCCGTACAAGCACCCTGCAATGAAGTTTGCCTGCACATGTCGCGCCACCTAGCAGCGGCGGTGAGCATCCGCGAGTAGGGCCTCAGTGCCATTTCACCATTGTCCGTGGTGCGCTCAGGCCCGCCTGAAAGCCTGCTTTTCCAATTTTCCAATAGATTCCTCGCGGCCTCTCGGCAGTTCCTCCGTGAGAAGCGTGAACAAAAAGAACAAGCGCAGATACTGCTGCGTTAAGGATTGTCACAACCACGAAGGAAATGTCGGCATCAAATTGTACCGCTTCCCTTCTATAAACCGTGGGAAGAAGCCCGGCGGTTGAAGTGTATCGTCGCGGTTCGTGTTGCTCTTGCGAATTTCTGCTAAACGAACTCAGACGTAGATGAAAAAAGAACAAGCATTGGCATCCGTAAAAACGCACAATAAAGCGACGACTGCATAAAAACGTGTGAACTAATTGATTCCCGCTGTTGTAAATTGGTTTAGGTAGTTCTTTAGCTCGTCTCGCTCCAAACAAACGCGCCGTGGTTGTTACGTGTAAAATCTAGCTTCGTAAATGCTCCGTGCTGGAGCTTTGTACGCACTGTGCTTTTTGTTGTTCGTTAATAACACTTGCAGCTTCTTTCTGCGCCAAGATCAAGACGAGACTACTGAAACTAGGCTCATTCATGCGGATGTTTTCTCGTGCTTAGAAAAACAGAAATGAGGTTGGAGTACACCGCAGCACACGTCGAGTATTCACAAATTAGCTTTTCTATCACGTACGCTAGCGCAAATTTGTTCAGCCTTCGCGTTGTTTAGTCTCAGCTGATTGCTCTCTATTGTTTCAACGGTGATCACATCTCACGTTCGAGCCCGAACGACAATACCAGAATATGCTCAAGGAACTTTGTCAAAGGAGAAAAAAAGCGGTTACCTGCCATTTCGCCAAAACCTCTACAATTGTGAGGAGCAAGGCACGCTCCACTTAACGAAGCCACAAATGACAGTTGAAAAACGTCTACGCCCGTATTTGCTCACTTAAGTTGCATAAAATAATGATTTGTTAACTTACTTTGAGTTAGACGTCGTAAGCATGCTCGCTTTCTTGTGACAAACACTTCGCGACCTGCGGTGATTGCTTAGTGGCTATGGTGTTGGGCTGCATGCTAAGCACGAGGTCGCGATATCAAATCCCGGCCACGGCGGCCGCATTTCGATGGGGTCAAAATGCGATAACACCCGTGTACTTAGATTTAGGTCCAGATTAAAGAACCTCAGGTGCTGCCCACCCAGGTGGTCCAAATTATTCCGGAGTCCCCCACTACGGCGTGCTTCATTATCAGATCGTGGTCCTGGCACCTAAAAACCCATAATTTAATTTAAGCACTTCGCTGCGATGTCCGTGCTGTTTACTTCTTTCACGCGATATACATGGTTGTAGTCGTAAATTTGACGTCTTTTCTCAAGCGTCGGTGGTATAAAGCGGGCTTCGATGTCTTCGATTGCCTTAAAACCACAATTTAGAACGACCGACACGTTTCAAACGAGCGCCGCAAAAGCTTGCCTCCGTAGCAGTGGCCGCCTCGGTGTTTCGCGTAACTGACACGGTGGCGCTGACGGCTGAGCCGATCGCTTCACCGGCTGACCATTGAGAATACCTTATATAGAGTTGTGTCGAGACGCCCAGATGTGGCGCGGCGCGAGGTTATTAGTGCAGGGTCCCGTTGGTTGGTTGTGGTCATGGAGGTCGGAAAAAGAAAGTTTTCTTCATTCGGGATTCTCTGGGACCATGAACGACAGTGTTGCGTGGTTATTAAATTTGTAGCATTTTATTCACAAGCGTATTATTCACACATCTTAATGTGAAAATTTTAGTGAAGACTAAGTTCTGGTATACGCTGTCCGAACGAGACAAACGTAGGCTTTCGTCCACTGGCGCGACTGACGCAATGCTGGCGCCCCACTGTGTTCTCGGCTCTCTGCTGTCTCACGTTGTTGGTGTCACGTTAAAATTAGTACACGTGCCAAGTGCAGAAACGTGTTGTCCGTCACCGCGTCATTGCGGGACCCCCTTCTGAGCGAAGCTTGTGGGGGAAAATATTCTGCGTAAATGTCTTCATAGTGTCTTAATGATTTCGGTGTCTTCGACTTGAAAATGCTTTCAAGATTTCTAAATGCACTATACATCAGACGCCTGCTCCATAACTTCATTTAGCATTATAGCTTGGTCAAGTTGGGTTGAGTAGGCAGCTGACTTTTGCTTCCTGAGTTTCACCCGCTACGACGTTTAGCTAGCCGGACGTATACGGCCTCATGAGAATGTCGCGTCATATTTTTTTATTGAATCGTTTCAGCGCCTGAGCTGCGCGATGTCGACGCGATTACCTGAAGCACTCTGAACATCTCGAAAGCGCTTGTAAATTGCGCCTAAAGAAACCTTTTCCCGCTCCTGAGCCAGCATGACGAAAGGACAGGGGCAATATGGAGATCGAGAGCGGAAAGGTATTTTCGTTTTCTCTCTCTCTCTCTCTTGCCAACATATGGCGCCTGCCACTTTAACAAAAGCGCACCCACAGTGACTAAACCAGATCAAAATACGTTTTTTTTTAATTATGGGGTTTTACATGCCGAAACCACGGTTTGATTATGAGGCACGCCGTAGTGAGGGACTCCGAAAATTTGGACCGCCTGCGGTTCTTTAACGTGCACCTAAATCTAAGTACACGGGTGTTTTCGCATTTCGCCCCCATCGAAATGCGGCCGCCGTGGCCTTCGTTTGTTTTCCCCAATGCTGGCAGAGAGAATAAAAAATAAAAGAGCACGCACCCACACTTTAAGTATTCGAGCAGCATCAGCTTCGACGAAAGCGAATACCTTGGTTCCGCTGCCGACACGTGTGCTGCGTACCAGATAGGAGTCGCGTGCCTTGCGGCTTCCAGCGGAACCCCGCGCTGCCGTCCGGCGACCTTTTGCTCCGGTCAGCTGAGACGCGGCGATAACTACGCGATCCTCGTCCAGTGACTTGGGTCGCGGAGTCTGCACCCTGACAATTAACAGCCGACATACTTTGGACTCCCGACGCCCATTTGCAGGCGGTCCACGCGGAGCTCGCAGACGCGCATGGCTGCAGGCCCATCGGCCCGATCGCGTGCCCTGCAAACCTACTTGCTTGTATATACCATAGCCACCGAGACGCGCACAAAACGCGCTGCGCCACCGCATTGCATTCGTCTCGTGTCCACAGGGTGGCCTCGGCGGAAGTGCGCAGACGGGCTTGCCGCTTCTATATAGCTCATGAAGGGCACCAGTGGTTGACCATTTTGTTTTTTGTTTGCTTATTGAAGTCAACAGGCATTGCCAGTATATTGACAGGCACTGCGAGACTACATAATCTAATAAATGTCGATACGAGCTGGCCTCGGACGCACTAATGGTATGCAAGTGAAGCTGTTGCGCTTCACATACTTTCGGTATACGTTTAAAACGTGACTGACCGCAATTAGGTCTAGGTCGCGAGTGGACAGCGCCTCACCCCGCTTGTTATGTCGTAGAACGACAATATATATATATATATATATATATATATATATATATATATATATATATATATATATATATATATATATATATATATATATATATATATATATATATATATATATACGCTTCCGAATACACGCCTGTGTCTGAAGCCGCCAAATACGCCGAGGACTGTAGGCAGCTCGCACGAACCCTTACGACCGCTGCTCAAGGTCGTCAAAAGCTGCTGCGTGACAGTGGCGCGCTTATACCACTTATTCAGACTGGTTCCCTTGTTTGGTTATGGGTCCCGCCTCACAGCCCTGGTCTTTCAACCAAACTCCTTGCACGCTATGATGGCCCCTACCGCGTCGTAGACCGTACCTCGGCTGTCACCTACGAACCTGTAACGCCATCCTCCGACCTTAGGCATCGCGGGCGTGACACTGTTCATGTAAACCGACTTAAGCCATCCTATGACCCCCTCATCCTACCTACGCCGTAAGTCGCCAGAATGGCTCCTCTTCTCTCCCGATGTCCATTGTAGTGAAGAGGAACACGAAGAAAATGCTCTTGTATCGGCTGTGCCCGCGATCAGCGTTCGGGTACTGCCGGTGCAACTAGACTGTGCTAGTGTCTTATAATAAATCCTCATATTACATTACACACACACACACACACACACACACACACACACACACACACACACACACACACACACACACACACACACACACACACACACACATATATATATATATATATATATATATATATATATATATATATATATATATATATATATATATATATATATATATATATATATATATATATATATATATATATATGTATATATATATATATTTATTTATTTATTTATTTATTGCAACGGGGGTGTTCGCGTAGCAGCACTAGTTCTAGGTTGCAGCGGTAGGCTTAAACAGGTCGGTGCTATATCGAAACGGGGAAGCCAGCACTCCTCGTCTTCTCATTCACTAGCACCATGCCCACTGCCCAGTGCCTTCAGTACAATGGTCAAATGGACGCGCGTCTCCCACTTGATCATGCCAAAAAGTAGCATACTCCGATCCATTGACATTAGAGTTTGCTTTAGTCACTTGCTCGAGGCATGGGACTCGCTGGGTAGATGTGCCTTTCTATCGATAGATGTGCCTTGCTATGGCAGCCAGCGCGATGCTGCTCCGTGCCCCTCGCGGTCGCAGCGCGCTGGCTGCCCGCTGCTGGGTGACGTAAGCAAAACGTCGCATCGAGGGGCGCGGCTTTGCGCTCGCTGCAGCCTCCCAGTTTCACTTTCGCCCGCTCTTATAGACGACATTCGTCGTGGCAGTTCGGCGGGAAGTCGCATTTTTCCAGATCCAAAAGTGTATATACCTTGTACGGAGAGCTCCTTTCAATTTCCCGGTTACGATGAGCCTGCTGAAACTAAAAGCTAAAAAACGTAATTAATGTAGTTTTTATATAATTAACGACTAATTACCACGTATCACCCGTCATTCCGTGGTAGCCACCACTGATGGTATGTCTCTGGAGGAACCGTCCTTTTATTTCAAAACGGCTATTTTTAAATATTACTTAGTCATTGCAGAAAACCGGCAAAAAACAAAATTGTAAGTCTTCGCTAAAACACCCGGTATATATTAACTTGGTGGCACTGCTCTTTTATAACAACGCCGTTAGAAATCTTCTCTTGCTTTCATCATAAAACAAAAGCGTTATTGATCTATTTTCGCGGTTAAAAAGAATGTTTTGAGAGTTGAATATGTAAAACACGTGAAATTCAGTTTCAGCACACATGTGGCTTTAGACTGTCTTTTTTTTTGACAGACCTGATAAAAATGAGGAAAACTTCTGGGAATAGAAATCGGGGATGTTATTGCACTGAAAAATTGAGACAGTAAAGTTCATCGAAGCAAAGTTTTCCATGCACGGGGAAAAAAAATGGAAGAGCAGCGACAACGTCGGTGCCCCACATTGGTATACTAAACGGAATCACGGCGGCGCGTATACAGGTGGGAGAGCCAAACAAGGCCCCGCCTGCGCGCTCTATCCCCGAGCTGTCGCTGCTTCACCATGAAACGTGCTGTTGAATTGCATGAATGAGTGAGCAAAACGTCATTTCAACGGATGGCTCTCTGGCTTAGAAAGAGAGTTGGGCAATAAGGGTAGGATAGGTGAAAGCTATCAACGGCCTTGAAGTCTGGCAAAATGCCGTGCACAGTGCGTTCGTTTTCCGGAGCTCGGCTCTGGTTTCTCTTTATATTCCCCCTTTTCCTGTGTGGGGTATCAAACTGGACGCCCGTTTGGTTGACCTGAGTGAGTGAGTGAATAAACTTTATTGTAGGTCCGGCGAGGACGTGAACTCGTCGCGCACCCGGCTAGTCCCACGTCGGGACCGGCAGGTCTAGCCCACCGGCCCGGTCGCGGGCACGCCGGACGGCCAGGATTTGCTTTTCTAGAGCGGGGCTACGCAAAAGCGAGTCCCACTCCTCCTTGATGAACTTGGGGTATGTCGACCCGCACTCCCAGAGCATGTGAGGTAGAGTGGAGGTCTGGCCGCAGGACGGGCAGGCGTCGTCGCGATACACGTCGGGGTAAGCCTCGTGGAGAGCGGACAGACACGGATATGTGCTGGTCTGTAGGAGCCTAAGCGAAACGGCTTGCGCCCTATTCAACTTGGGGTGAGGGGGTGGAAAGACCTTTCTGGACATGTAGAAATATTTAATAATCTCGTTGTGAGTAGCGGGAGCGTCGCTGTGACCGTAGAGAGGAGGGGAGTCAGTGCTCCTTATAGAGGAAGCGCGGTCGGTGAGGTCACGCGCAGCCTCGTGGGCAGACTCATTGAGGTTCGGGGGAGCACTCTTGACCGATCCTACGTGAGCGGGAAACCAGTGAATTGAATGGTTTGTGAGAGCATGTGGACTCGAGCCGCTAAGACGACGAACAGCTTCCTTGGCGATGCAACCCTTTTGAAAAGTCCTAGCTGCCGTTTTGGAATCAGTATAGATTTCGGACCCACGACCGTCTAGCAGGGCGAGGGCGATGGCGACTTGCTCGGCGACTCCGTGGTCTGAAGTGCGAATCGAGGCGCTATTGGAAATGTTTCCGCTCGAGTCGACCACAACGACGGCAAAGGTCTTCCCGTCACTGTACTCCGCAGCGTCGACGAAGCTTGCGCTAATGTCGTGTCGCTTGATCTGTTTGAGGATGGCTGCTGCTCCGGCCTTGCGTCTGCCCTCGTTGTGGACGGGATGGACGTTTCGGAGCACAGGGGCCACTACGAACTTGTCTCGAATGCACCTAGAGATCGGGGTACTGACCATCGAGAATTCCGCAGGGTGGTAACCGAGCTCTTCGAGGATGCGTTTACCCGCCGCTGTGGTGGCCAGGCGACTGAGTTGCGTGCGTTCTTGGGCTTCGGCAATCTCCTCGGCGGTGTTATGTACCCCCAGCTTCAAGAGATCCTCGGTATGGGTCCTGATGGGTAGCCCGAGAGCCCTCTTGACTATTTTGCGGATAAGAACGTTGAGCTTGTCTCGCTCCGCTCTGAGCCAGTTGTGCATAGAAATCGTGTACGTGAGGTGGCAGAGTACGAAGGCATTGATCAGCCTGAGAAGATTGCTTTCCTTCATGCCTCGATGCCGGTTTGCGATTCTGCGAACGAGGCGGAAAGCGTTGTCCGTCTTTGCGATAATCTTGCGGAGAGCAGTTCCGTTTCCGTCGTTGAATTCGACAAACATGCCCAGGACCCGAATAACGTCGACCCTGGGTGTCACCCCCCCCCCCCGTCACAAGTGCGAAGTCTGATGCTGCTTTCAGAGACTGGCTTCCAATCTTTGGGTCTGCCTCCCTTCTCCTTTCTGTAAAGTAGCAGCTCCGACTTGGCGGGGGAGCATCGAAGTCCGGTGGGGCGGAGATACTCCTCGATCACGTCAATCGCCTCCTGCATGGCTTCTTCGAATCTGCCCTCGCAGCCGCGGGAGAACCATATGGTGATGTCATCGGCGTAAATGGTGTGCTTGACATCCTCGACGCGCGCCAACCTCTCGGAAAGACCAATCATACAGATGTTAAACAATGTTGGGGAGATGACGGCGCCCTGAGGAGTGCCCCGCCCTCCGAGGGGCACATCTTCGGAGCGGAAGTCTCCAATGCGAAGCTTGGCCTTCCTGTCAGTTAGAAGATAGCTGACGTAGTTGTGGAATCTGGAACCGAGACCCAGGTCTGAAGTGGTCTTGACGATGAAGGTGTGGAGCACGTTGTCGAAAGCCTTCTCGAGGTCCAGACCGAGCAGAGCCTTGACGTCTCTGGAACGGCCATCCACAATCTGATGCTTGATTAGTTTCATGGCATCCTGCGTTGAGAGTCCGGCGCGGAAGCCGATCATGTTGTACGTGTAAACCTTGTTGTCTTCGAAGTACCCGTTAAGACTGTTGAGGACGACGCGCTACATGACCTTGCCGACGCAGGAGGTCAGAGAAATCGGCCTCAAGTTTTCGATGTTCGGGGCCTTGCCGGGCTTGAGAATGAGCACCGTGCAGGCCGTCTTCCATTCTGCATGTACAATGCCGCTCTTCCAGGACTCGTTTATCTTGTCGGTCAGAAAGACAATCGACGTGTCGTCGAGGTTTCTCAACATTCCGTTGGTTACTCCGTCCGGACCCGGAGCAGACTTGCGGTTGAGCGCGAAGATGGCCTGTCTGACCTCGGCAATGGAGAAGTCTTCATCCAGCTCGGGGCGTGGAGGGCCTCGGTAGTCCAGGAGTTGGGTCGACGGATCTCCGTCGCGACGGACATGCAGGTACTTCTGTATGAGTTTTGCGACGAGTTCATCGACCGTGTTAGACCTGGTGGCTTCGTGAAAGGCCCGGGCCAATGTATGCCTTTGATTTGACTTCGAGCCGCTTTCATCGAGAAGGTGCTTCAGCATACCCCAGGATTTGCCGTTGCGCATCTGTCCGTCGATGGATTCGCAGAGCTCGTCCCACTGCTGCTGGCATAGCGCCTTGCAGTGGTCTTCGATGACCTTGTTGAGCTCCGAAATCTTCTTTCGGAGTCTGCGATTGAGCCTTTGACCCTTCCATCGGCGGAGCATGGCGGTTTTGGCCTCGATCAGATGGGCGAGTCTGCTGTCCATCAGCTTGACGTCGAGATCTGTTTCCACTTTCTTGTTGGCCGCGGAAGCGTCGTTCTGGATACCTTCACACCATTCTTCGAGAGTGGCGGGTGCCCTGGCTCTCCCGGGTTCGTCACGAATCTTGCGAAAATGGTCCCAATCGATGAACGTGAATTCCCTGACCCTACTCCGAGACACCTTGAAGTTGGTCTCGAGAATGTAGTGGTCGTTGCCGAATTCCATGGCGGTGTTCTCCCAACCCACGTCCTCGACGTTCCTCACGAAGGTGAGGTCGGGTGTCGAGTCCCGGGTGATGGAGTTGCCGATGCGCGTAGGAAAATTCTTGTCAGTGACTAGAGTGAGGTCCATCTCGTTGGCGTCTTGCCACAGGTTTCGCCGCTTGATAGTGTCGTAGACGTAACCCCAGATGCCATATGGTGCATTGAAGTCGCCGACAAATACGAAGGGTCGAGGGCCGGCCAAGTCAGTCGCCTTCTTGAGAATGGTCTTGAACTGCTGGCGCGAGTCTCTGGGGTTGCTACATACATTGAGGACGAACACGCTGTTTCTGCGCTGATTCCGCTGCGGAACGTCGAGCAGGATCTCAACCATGACATATTCGATTCTACACCTCGCCAGCTTGAGGTCGTGGGTGATATGAGTTAGCCGTTTATCGATCAAGGTGCAAATCCCTCGCCCCCCGGGCCTGCCCGACACGGCCCTGTATCCCTGGAGTGAGGCGGCGGAGATTAATGTTTCCTGGAGAGCAATGACCTGAGGTTTCGCAGAGAAAGACCTGAAAAACTGCTGCAGGGGGCTTTTTTGTTAGAATACTCTCTGCAGTTCCATTGCCAAATGCGAAAACTCTCTTTGAATCTATCCATTATGGCTGACCTGACGGACTACCACCTAACGGGGCAGTTAGGCCTGCGCAAAGAATGGGTCCTCCTGTCGCCGCGCTGGTGGGATAATGAAGTGTAGCCTTCTTTAGTATGGCGGGAACGGTTAGCGGTTGTATGACGGAGGCGGATGAAGCCATTCGCGCCTCAATGGCGTCGATGCGATCTGCGAGAGCTCCGAGGCCCCTGTTGGGGTCTCCGAGCGCAACCTGAATTTGGCGAACGTTATCACTGAGGCAAGCGACGCTAGCGGTGACCTGTTTGAGGCCGTCTGCCAGCCCAATGAGACTTTGCTTAATCTCGCTGACTTCTGCAGACAACGCTCCCGATTCACATGTTTGTTTGAGTACTGCCATGCGTTTGGAGGACGTCGCAGTACCGTCTACCGGAGCTGGGATTGGAGTCTCGGTGGCCGTGACTGACGCACCGTTACCCGACACATTCGAAACGAGTTTCCTGATCTCTGCCATTTCGCTAACTAGTGTCTTGATCGTGTTCTTGAGGTCGTCGTTTTCTTTGCGTAAGCGAATGACTTCCGCGTCTCTAGCTTGCTCTGTGGGCGGGTTTCTACGAGATGTCGGAGCAGCCTGGGTATTGACGCCGGGCTTGGGTCGTACCAGATCGGCCCAAAGAAGGGTCGGCTACTTTCCACAACGTGTGGAGGCTGGCTGAGGCCCGGATGCTGGCTGGGTTCTGGAAACCGGGAGGCCCCTGGAACCGGATCTGGACCTGGATCTGGATCGCAACAGAGATCTTGACCTCGACCTGGCCGTGGTCGGGAGCGGCTGCGACCGTATTGGCGTTCAGGCGATGCTTGCCGGCCTTGATTCGCGCTCCATGGGCGGCAAATGTTCGGCGTTGAGGGCGCGGGAGCGTTGCCCCCGTCTGCGCCTGACGAGATATGGCGTCTGAAATCGTCGCTTGCACTCCTTGGCGGCGGTAAGGTGGTCGCCTCCGCACAGCTTGCATTTGGTATCGCACCTATGCTGAGCGGTGCCCGAGTCTCCCACAGCTGTAACACACGTCCATTTGCTTGCAAAATAAAGTGCACCTGACGATAGTGCCGCCGTAGGAGACAAAATTTGGCACCCGGTACCCCTCGAACAGGACCACCACTGTGCCGGTGTTCTTGATTCTTTTGGCGCCCAGCGCCGTGGGATTTCTCGGGTTGACGAGTTTTTTGTCGATCGCCGCGGGCCCGTCGGTAAGGGAGACGCCTCGGATGACGCCCTTGCACGTGTAGTGGGGGGTGGCCTCGTAAGCGCTCACCTCGAAACGTTGGCCGGCGACGGAGATGCCCTCGATGCCGACGTAGCGTGCAGCGTTGTCCCTGTTTGGTGTGCTGATCACCATTATGTTTTGTTGAAAGTTGGGACACATCGTGTCGGTGTCCCGCGACGCCGAATCCAGCCCGGCAGCCTGCCATATGGCGTCGGCGACTGCGGCAGGTCCACACTTGCTGATACACAGGCCTCCCCTGGGCCGCATGACGATCTTTTTCTCTCCCTTGGGCATCGGAGGCATCCTTGCTCCTCGAATGATCTTGCTTTTAATGCCCGCGCGGTCGGCGCTACACCGAGCGTTGAGACCGGTGTTATGCTGAACGTCGGCCGCACTGGCATTGGCCGCGTTTCTTTCGCTCATTGAAGAACGTCTGGCAACGAGCTGCCACCCTGAATCTTTAGTGAAGTCCTCGGGGGATAAAAACTCCCCTTCCACCTCACACTCCATTACAAAGTCCGTGGAAAAGCCTACGACGAGAAGAGGTGGGCGAGCGATGCCTCGCCTCGCGAACCCTAACACGGTTAGGCACAGCACACGGTCATGGCGTATAGTCGAAAGAAAAACGGCAAGAAATGTCACAAAAGTCCACCCACCCACAAAAGTCGGGTATCGGCGTGTTCCTCTTGACTTCACGGATCCGAAAATGTGGAAAGTTCAGGGGTACACACTCGAAAAACATCCGAAAATGCTGGCAAAAAGCGGGAGCCGAGCGAACCACGTCAGATGTGGCTGAAACCCACTGCTGACCCCCTGCATTTGTTGACCACTGTTGACCTCCCTGAAATTACTCTCCTCACTCTCTCTCTCTTGGCTCTGGTTGAGACGCTGCACTAGAGCGGGCCTACATGTTTGCAGAATTGATTATGTTGTCGGGCTGGGCTTTCAGCCGGAGCAACTGTAATCACCGCAAGTACAAAGGCAGTGCGAGTACACTTGCGAGGCAGTACACTTGCGAGGCGGAAACATGCGGGGTCTCGCGTCCCATCGTGCGGACACCCGTTGCAGCGAACGAAAGCGGCACACGGAACCAAGTCCTGACATTCAACTTGCTGATCACATTTGTCCTCCGTCTTTACAGTGCGCAAACGTACGGTTTGTCTCGCACAATTTCAGTTCGCTCGGTCGACGTGAGAACACAATGCGAAAGGAGCAATCACAGTGCTTACTAGTAGCGTGAATGGAGCACATATAATATCGTGACGCACGTGCGACGTGTTTTCTTGTGAAAAGAACGAATCTTATGTTTAGTGTAAAGCCGTTCTAGAAGCTTGGGACGCAAATTCGATAGGTAATGAGCAATTTCTCAGGGCATTTAGCTCAGGTCCGAAACGCATGTCGCTGGCTCGGCTTATGTTTCTGTTTCAAAGCAGTACTCCAGACAGGCTTTAGAATCTCCTGCATGACTGGTTTTAGAAATACTGCGTATTTAACGCAACAGAATGGCTTGTTGGCCTAGTCGATGCTTACTAAAAGAGTTTTTTTTTTTTTGCCGCAAGTTACAACACACAGTAAAGGAAGACACATAGAAGACGCGCTCGACAGCATCGAGAGCGACGTCGTTTGGGGTGCTGAGGGCGCCCGCGAGGCATCCGACGAGGACGACTTGTCAGGTAGTATCGACGAGGATGCCGCTTGTGGCATCGACTATCGAGATTTAGTAGCCGAGCTTATACGGTAAATGAAAGTGTCATGTTGAAAGTTTATTGTTTTTCTAAAATGATATGCGTCGACCTATACTCGAACTGTAAGTTTTGCATTCTCGGAGCGATCAACGTATAGGAGTCGACCTATATTCGTGTTTGACCTATTTTCGAGTAAATATGGTAGTTGCAACATACGATGTCCTGCACACTTATGCATATGAGTCATGGGCAGATGTAGGACAGTCTCATGAGGTGCGTTCGTGTGTGTGTGTGTGTGTGTGTGTGTGTGTGTGTGTGTGTGTGTGTGTGTGTGTGTGTGTGTGTGTGTGTGTGTGTGTGTGTGTGTGTGTGTGTAAAAGGGGGTAGCCGGGTGGGAGGGGGTGGCAAGGCCATTCCTCTAGATCTGCCAGGGGTATGAGTGCATAGCGTATTATATCAGCCACATTTTACCGATAAAGCTGAAGAAGTTTAGAATCTAGAATTGCACTATTCATGAATCGTCATTAAGGGCTAGGGCAGCAGAGTGAGCTAGTGGACCGTGCTGAATCAGAGTACGCCATTTGGAAAACTTTCGAATAAAATAAATAAGAAAAGCGATAAGGAAGTAATTCAGAACATAAGTTATCGTCGGACATTGGACAGTCAGTGCCAAAAAGTGGTGTGATCTGCAGATTTCGGATCGAATGCCAACATACTGCGAGAAATATAAGACCAGTTTCCTGTCGACCTTCCAGCGCAATGATGCCACGAGACGGTATCTTGGTATCATCTAAATAGCTATTTCGGGTCCTTGTCAATATACATGGTATCGAAATGAACGTACTCACGAACAGTGACGACTTTATTTCCACCATCAACAAGAAAAGAGTAGATGCATGCAGTGGCGTAACTAGGTCGTCTGGCACCCGGGGCCCATAGGTCTTCTGTCAGCCCCCCCCCCCCCACCCCGGTTGTAGTCGAGGAAGGCGAGGATATCAACAAGTTCCGGGTGTCTTCAGACGTATATGACACCCCCCTCCCGCCCCCTGGCCCCTTGCACCCGGGGCCCACGGCCCCCCGGCCCCCCCTGTTGCTACGCCACTGGATGCATGCCAGTCGTTTGCATAGCGGGAGAGCGCTGCCCGTCCAAGGTTGCGATGAGGCGATAAGCTCCCATAATGAGTGGGCATCTGTGTTGACGGAATTTCGAGGACATCGCATAAGTACGTGTTGGCAACGCCCTGATGTCGCCTACGACTTCCTTTCATCTCGTCTCGACACGACAAAGCTAAAGAATGACCTTTATAGGGACCTTTAACCTTTAATGGGTTGAAGATGGCGCAAAAGTGGCGCTCTATGCTGCTTGCTCCTCTCTCAGCCCGGCGTAAGTGCTTTCGCCTTGCTTTATTTCATAAACTATATTTCGACAATTCGTACCTACGCGATAATCTAATATCACCTCCTACCTACATTTCCTCTCGCATCGACCATAGCCACAAGGTTGGAATCATTCAGTGCCGCACCAGAACCTGTAACGAATCATTCATTCCTAAGACCTCTCAGGAATGGAACCACCTTCCCGGCGCAGTTGTCGCAATCAAGGACAACTCAAAGTTTCGTTCGGCATTATCAGACATCATTACTCCCGGATGCAATTAACTAACCACATTTGTTGTTTATTGCTGCTTTGTTTATTTATTTGTGTATATTTTTTTAGTCACTCCCCTCTGTAATACTTCGGTCTTGAGGGTACAATAAAATAAATAAATAAATAAAAAAGTGACGCAAGGCGTGGAGACAACAAACCCTCTATGGTCAATCCACTGTCGTGAAGGCATATGAGAACGAAGTATCCAGAGCTCGTCTGCATAGAAAATTATCCTCCGGCGACGCAGTCGCACGCTGTTCCATTTACTAATAAGATGTTCGTATAGCCAAAGTACACGAAAAAAAAAAGACTACACAAGACAGAGCGCTATTCCTTCTTGTTTCCCATGTACTTGCGCTATACGAACAAGCCCAAATTTACACGATGGTGTTCCTTTTGAGCAAGCAAGCAAACAGTGGTTCGGGAAGCCTCGTGCAACATGTAAAGAGAGCTGAAGGCGTGGTTAAAATAGGAATTGCAAGTGACGTTGGAGGCCGACAGCATTCGACCGCCATTTGGCATCTGTTGTGCCTATACTACTGCCGCTAAAGAAAGTGCTAATTCGTCCTTGCACTGATTATAGCACTCTTAACTGCCAAACTGAGTTACTACTGCTTCCAATGCCAATGTTTGATACTGCCGTATTATCAAGAGAACGGTGGCTGCGACTTGTTTTCACTTATTTGGGAATGCTTATGGTAGATTTCATTGAACTAAAGGAGACCAAACTTGCCCACATCAGTTACGTTCTTTCCATTTGTTCGGATATGATTGTCTGCCTTTTGGTTTGAAGAATGAGTCAGCCTGGTTATAAGATATCACGAATGACATTCCGGGCTGTTTTGGCAACTGATATGAACGCCGTCATCATGTTTTGAAAGACAGAAGAAGTGCATGAACATCAGATTTCTCAAGTCTCCGACGCCCTCAACCTATAGCGCAACCGAATATGAGCTTCCAGAAAAACGCTCTCTTTCAAGATAAAGTTACCTTTCACAGCAGGGTCTTCAACGGCTGCAGTAAAAGTACAAGCAGGAGACCATTGAAATAATCTCGAAGTTGATCAGGCCTTAATACGTGCAGTCCTTGCGCGTCTCTTTAGGCCTTGCTGGATATTGGTCCAATTACAAAAGCCTTTGCAATCAAGACGAAGTATTTCGCACGTTTGACGCAAGACGTGTCATTAGTGGAATGCATGTGAAAGTGCTTATACCGTGAAACAGTAAAGCTCATATCATGAGACTTTTCCGTTGCACAAACTATTCTCAATTAGCCGTTTCTCTTTAAAAATGATGCATCGCATTATACTATAACTGGTACAGTATTTTATCAGAAGCTGTCACATCAGTTTGATAATCAGAGGCACCGTATATGGTGGGATATTAATATAACTGTAAACTGGGGGCTGCATAAGTGCACTATACACCAACGGTAGAAAGTAAGCTCAAATAGTCTTGAAAGCTGTGCAGTATTTTCGGGCCTATATACGTATAGCAGGAGCGAAGTCACACTTTTTACGTACAATCAGACACTGACTAGCTTTTTCGAGCTGACGTACCCAACCTCGAGGACGCATTGCAAGATGTATTACTACCTGCAACATTTTCGCTTAGTCACTTCGTGCTACCCTGTGGCCCGCTATTCACTGGTGCAGATTCAGTGTCGATATTACTTGTATATGAAACGAGCGAACATCCAGAACAAACCACTTACACGATACTGCGGGAAGGTACAGAAGAAATACGTTGATGGAAAGTGCCATGCGGCCAGGAAGAATGGTTCCAAAGGTTCATATTTATTATGATACATCAGAGTCCTGTGAAAATTATGAATTTTGCCGTAAATAAGAAAAAAAAAACAAGCTACTGAAACTATTTACATTTCGGGTATGAAAGAATACATCAGCAACGGCAGAAGTACTTCGTTCTTGCGTCTGCAGCGGTACCTGTCTCCAACTTTCAACAAGGCTTGAGTCAAAAACGGTCCGTGAAAATGCACTTACGGATGTTAACAACTGACCCACCTAACGACAATGCACACTGGCTCATGGAATGCATTTCACAAGTCACTGTTGCAATATCTGCGTGGATATATGTATAATTCCACTTCCACATTATGCCGCATGGCACGTGGAAATGACACATTCGCAGGTACCACATGTGTCAAGCACAGAAAGGGAAGTTCAGACAGCCTACCAGACACCATGACATGGCAACTGAGTTCTGCAGAAGCCCGCAAGGTGGAGGAAAGTTCATGAAAAGGAAAAAAACAATGTCATCCGCCCGACTGTAGCACGAGGCTACAAGGAAACCCAAGCGGGTTTCTCAGAAAGAAAACTTAGCACTTGAAGAAAGATTCCTATTGGTCTGGGGGATTCGTCCTGGTCCGAGATCAGGACGAATCCTCCGGACCAAGAGGAATTTTTCTGCAACTACAAAGTTTTCTTTTTGAGAAACCCGCGTGGGTTTCCTTGTAGTCTCGTGCTACAGTCGGGCGGATGACATCTTTTTTCGTGACATCATGATAACTCCACAGCACTAGCAAGTTCTTTTTGAACTAATTCGCATGGATTTCCCGAAGCTACACAAAGAAGGCCGAACGCGCCGTTAAAACGAACACTTTCCTACTTTTATTGCAGACAGACGTTCCTGAATTGCTCTGGCAAATGCAGGAAAAGATATATCAGCTGTGCAACAATACTGGTCTGCTTCAAGGTGAATCTTTCAGAGGCAAAAAGAAGATAGTAGGTGACAATAAACCCGTCTTACGAATCGTTAAACTCTGACAAAGTGGGCCCTGTCACAGCATGAGTAGCAAATTTTGCTCGCCATATATCCTGCACCAAGTGGCCTAACCGAGCGTGCCATCCAGTATGCAAATCAGCATTTGTACCCAAAGTTTCTGGCAGAGCTTCCTTGCGCCCGCTTTTGCCCATCATACATTGAATCCAATTGAATCCAATCCAATCCGCATTGAATCCCAATTTTACCGCGAATGTGATGACGAGGTCATAAGAAGAAAGAAATTAGGACTCCTATAACGTTAACTTGTCTGCCCTACTCCTAAACCCTACCGACTGGCGAAGACGGCATCCCAGTACGGCGCCTTGAAGAGAATCTGGCACCTTGGAGCTTCCGGTGTTCCTCCCGTTCCCGGTCACAAGAGCGCGCCTCTATTGAAAATGCTTTTAGTTACTACGCCGGGAGGTGTCAGCAAGCCAGGGAGGACGAAGCGGGTTGCCCGTTCAGCCGCAATTAAAAACAGCGTCGCAGGCTTTGGCTGACGCTCGGGCCCGCTGCACCGTGTCATAGGGCTTGGGGAGGGCCGCGGCTTGTCAGCCGTAAGACCACGGTTAGCTCATGGCGTCAGTATAACCGAGGCGCCTGCATTGAATCCCAATTTTACCGCGAATGTGATGGCGCGCAAATGCACCAGAAACATTTTGCTATAAGCATAGTGCCCTGCTAATGACAGGCTTCAGTTCTGTTTCATAAATATGTGTCTTAAAATCAGTAACTGAAATTATGTCAGTATTATCGTGTTAGTTAAAGAATTTATCATTGTGAATTGCCGTGTCGGCAACGTCCGCCTGTCCACATAATCGTTCTGCGTATTCGGAATTTCACTACTGTTCAGAGTTGCTTTAAACATATGTAGTAGCCTTAGAAAACAAACCAACAAATAAAGAACTGATACGCCCCGTGTAAACGGTAAGGGGAACGAGGAAAAACTGGCAAAGCACACAGGAAGCGCAGTTAAAACGTACTAAGTTGCGAACACCGCAACAAACACGAAAAAGAGAGCGAGAGAGAGCGATAGAGAGAGAAACCAGTGAAAAAAAAAAAACAGCACATGTCGTCAGCATAGTACATGTACTGCTTAGCGTGTGGCTAGTCTGAAAGCGTTGTTAACCCCTTTCATTTCATGTGCCGAGTAATCCGGATCGGAACACTGGCTCGATAATTAGGGTGGAGATAATTAGGCGACGATAGCCACAATGCTGCCGAGTCGCGTGCCGCTTTTAATTACGCGCGAAAGACATTACGTCAGGCCACTATCCAACATAGGGAAGCGCGTTTAGTGCATGGCTGTTGGATAAAAGAGATTACACAGCTTACCTGTTTCCTTACTGAATGAGTTAGTGGATAACTCCGTCAAGAATGAGAATAACAGAAGAAAAAAAAACATATAAATCCCGAATAGCGTTCTCCTAGTTACGTGCGGGAATTCAAGTCAGACATTGCAGGACGATATAGCGCGTGGCATCAATCACCGATGACTTTTCAAAGTGTGAATAAAGACTGTTCGCAGTTCTTGTGCACTTTTTCGCAGTAACTCTGTGACCAATGAGATTCAAATAAAGCGGCTAATGAGGAAGCGACAGAAGTCCACACACGGGCGGCCCCCTTCCCGAGAAGTGAACGGCGGAACATAAAAGAGAGTGATGTGCTTTGACAGAGGAAATACTCTTGCATGCTGGGCAAGAGTATTTCATCAAGAAAAGCAGAAAAAAAAACAATAAACAAAAGTGAAGAAAGTCTTACTCCGTGCTCGTCGCCGATAAAGAGCGCACTCAGTGATTGATGACAGTCGTCATGGAAACGAGAAACTCCGTGGCGAACAACAGGCCGCTTTCACTCGTGACTACAACGAAAGTGAAACTAAAATGATTTCTCCATGGAGGTGCGCTTGCGATTGAATATAAAATGAAGTAGATTATGATTATCTGTAGACGACGGGAGAAATTTCCATATCCTTGCTGACGATTACTGAGCATTCACGAGCGAATATCTGGAGGGGGACGAAAGCGACACAGCAGTATTTCGGGGAGCTTAGCAGGAATTTCAACACTTTTCTTCAAAAACTGTTAAACCGCGACTACCAGCGCTTGCTGTTCCTTCTCCAATGATTTTTCTTTTCTCTTTTGCATCAGGACGGAATGAGACTCCGACGAAGAAGGTATTTGATAGAGGGACAACACTCTTGTGAGAATAATTAATTGAATACTCACCTCAAGGGCAATAACCAGCCACCCGTCTGGCTTTCGACGCCTTGCGAGTCGTACTTTGCCACCGAACGGCAGATTGTCGGCGCCTTCATTTTCCTTGGCGACGTTTCGCTTTCCCTGCTTAGACCTGCGCCTCGCTCCTGTCATGCTGGCTTCACCACGCTGTCAGAGAGAGCGCCGACAAACCAGACACTGCCTGACAACGACGCGGCGAGATGGCGCCACGGGCGCTCAGCGGCAAATCGAAAATGGCGGATGGTGGCGTAGCGGCAGTGGCTGCGCGAAGTTGTGGATAAGCGGACGCTGATCTTCCTCGTAGTAACCTTGTCCTAGAAGAGCAGTAGCGCTTGCCTCTTGCGCGTGCGAAGCTCCATCGCATCACATCCAGCGGCGGTGCAGCGGAGGCGCCAGATCATAAGAACTTCAGACGGCGACGCGGACTCCGCTAGCATCATGAATGAAGCTGACAGTCCGACGGGCGAGCGTCCCATCTTCGACGCATCGAAATTTCCCTTGGGGGACGCCAAGATTTTGCCAGGTCAGTGGCCACGAGAAGGGAGAGGAAGAGCGGAGGAGACTGAGAAATGCGTTAGCACTTCCTGCACTTCGTCGCTCGGTTCATTGCTGTCGTTGAGTTTTTAAACCTTCGTAGAAAATATTATTTTTCGAACGGTTCGCGTCTGGGAAAACCCCCTCGCTGCTGCTGTTGTCACCGGCACATATTGAGGAGCTTGTTGCGTGCCCGCTGTTGAAGTTGGCCGCGGCCACGTAACGGGTGTGAACCGGTCGAACTCGCATTTCTGACGACGAGTTGCTTTTCTGCTGATACGTGAACGATCGAAGCAGAAAAGTGCTGTGTCCGTTGACAGCGAAGTGCACACTGTATCGGTCCCGATATAGTTCGCTAGAAATCAAAGACGTTTAGTCAACAACAAACCGCTATTAAATATTATTTAGGGCGTTCGATTTTTCGATACGAAGTGTTTGCATAATCCGTTTTTTTTTATCAAGTTGTGCTTCAAAACGTTCTGTTGTTCGCGCTTATTTTAACATGGAGCAGCTCTCATTTGCTTCAGAAGCTGGCACTTGCGTACGCCTTGTTTAGTGTGCGTTCACCTCAAACTCACCATAGACCAAAAAGAATTTTTTTTTAAAGTCTCCGCTACTGTCGTATCAAGTGCGTAACGATTATGCATGTCAAAAACATCGGCCTGCTCTTTGTTAGTCAAAATTTAGTTACCATAATTTTGAGACGAAAAATAGCCGGGGGGGGGGGGGGGGAGGCGGTGCAAGGCGGGTCCCTTCGATCGTCCGTTAGGTTCTTTCTCTTCGACTGCTGCAAAAAGCAAGAGATGCAGAGGCTTGGCCCCCCAGGCGCCTGGCCTAGCATTCGTAGCCTTAACAGTCGTTATGTTCGTGTATGGAGCGGCTTCCTTCCGTTGTGCGTGCGTGCGCATGTGTATGTGCGTGTGTGCGCGCGCTGCTGGTCATCAACCGTCGTTGCGCTAAAACACCATTTCTGGCTTATACTGATGGGCGTTAAAGAGGTAGTCTTCCAAATAGCGTCAACAACGACTGCTTGGTTTAATCTTTTTCGTTTTTCGTTTAATCTTTTTGTAAGTATGGCTTGACTCCACTAGCTTTCCATCGCCTACACCGTTTTCTGCTCTGTATCGTTCAAGCTAGTGATAATTTTTTCGTCCACTGGCGCGCGTTTCCTGTGTCGTCATCTCACAGTTCCGCCCTGTTCGTCGATATAAATGTAGATCGTGCGAATTTTGATCGTCGCTATAAAGCGTTTATGCGTTATCATCATTGTGGGATAGCTCTGTATGGCACATCTTATTTAGTTTGACTGGTGGCATCTTACACCGTGTTTCTGAATATCCTTGTTACGGTGTCATCATCAAGTGCACACATTGTCCATGTTAGCCGGGTGCTTATTAGGCCCTGATTTGAGTATGATACCACCGGTTGCAGCGGTACTAACTCTGAAAAACCATGATACAGAGCTACCCGTTTTTAGTCTGGGGCTTGCGGCCGATTTCACGAAGTTATTCACGCGTAAAAATGTTTTGAGACCATTTGGCGACCGTACGCTGACCAAATATCGAAAGGTAACCCCATGGCGTGGACCTGTCAGAGCGCCCACAAACAGCTTTGCTGATTCGGCTTCCGGCTCAAATACCTTTTTTATGTTTGAGTACAGCTCAGGATCGTCCGCTGTTTCGTTTGCGGTCATGATTGGTCACTACGAACTGTTGTGCGTGCGGCTCGGTCGGATTCAGAAGCTTTTTCATTTGCCATTTCTGATTTGTCAGCTGCTTTGGTACTGCCTCCCCCCTCGCTCATGCTGTCCCGCTGTTGCGATTGGCCGTGCACTCATTCTTGTGAACCGTTATTGCGTATGATTGGCTTCGTGAGTCCGACCCTTTCGTCCATATTGGTTCGTTAATGCGCCTTTCAGAGCACGTGCAATAAAGCACGTGCTCTTGCCGAGCTGTAAGACGAGCGAAGATTCATCGCATATATCCAATAATTTTATTGTTTCCTGATGCCGCATACAACGAACTTAATCGTTTGTTATAGACATGTTGCTCGTAAAATGAAAACCCGTAAAGGGATCCATAGGCGTTCTTTGAACGTTTTGAAGGCTGCGAAATAAACAAATGCACCGCGTAAAGTTGCAGTCCAGTTGAAGTCCAGTTCATGCATTTTTCGATCTGAAAGACGGATGGCACTAAGGCCAGGTTTATGTAACGATTCTATTCCGATATTAGTCCTTTCCCACTTCGTCAGGGGTCAGAGCGCCGCAGCGCCCTCGTTATCACCTGGATTGATCGGCCGGCCGCGAACATGGGGTTGATAAGAAAGGAATAGTGTCGAGCGAAGGGAATCCTTTCGTTATATCGAGCCAGCTGTGGGTAACAGAAGCAGTTTACAAAAAGAAAAGAAAAACGTTCAAGAACTTCCTTTTATGTAAGGATAAGAACTGGCAAAATACTGGAGCACGGAGAATTCCAGCCCCAGGCAAAAATATTTTGCTGACTGCATTAAAGCGCGCCCGGATGATTTCCTTGAGCCCGCCATACTGCCGATTCCCGCGCATGTTGCACTATCAAATGTTGCGCTGAAAAAAAAAAAAAAAGGATGACATTAAGAGGAAGCTTTAGCTCGGGCCCAACGCCGACGCGGCCTATTCAAATACATGTAAAACGCAAAAACTTTTTCTGAGATAACCCCTGGACCGATTTCAATGAAATGTCTTGCATTTGAGAGAGAAAGTTAAATTCTCGTGAAAGTTGGATGCGGAATTTCGATTTAGGGCCTGAATATTTCAAAAAGATTTTCATAAATTCGAAAGTTTGAAAAAATAGAAGCACGAATTAAAAAAAAAATAGGTCTGCATCAAGAACAGATATCGCGGTTCTGTAAACGGCATTCATTAGAACATTCACAGCGGACAAATTCGATGTGTCACATTATAGCTTACGTGAATTCGTTACGTTGTGTACAAGGGGTCTGCAAAAACTGTATTTTCATATTGCTAAATTTTTGGAGATTCATGTGTAACATATCAATTTAGTCCGCTTTAGATGTACTATTAGTTACAATTCACGGGATTGTGATACCATTCTTCATTGCTGACTTACAGAATTGTAAGCTTGATAGTTTCGTTTGCTGAAAATTTGTTATTTTTGCCAATTTCTAATATGAGATTGACAACCTAAACCAAAATATTGAAACCAACAGTCACTAGATTTTAAGTTTTCCTTTTAAATGCAACCAACCTCATCAAATTTAGTGCAGTGGTTGCCGAGAAAAATCAATTCTCCTTTTACATGTATTTCGACAGGAGCACCAGAGCTAAAACTTCCTCTTAAGCCCAGCGTTAGAGGCTTGCTCCATAGCTCGAACATTTGCGGATGTTACTAACGCTTTCTCTCAATTTGAATTTCGTAACCGTTAGACACTGGCAGATACAAAAGCAGGCCCGTTTCGGTGTTGGTGGCAAACAAACTGCGAGCTATATATACCCCAAGTTCGATCATAAACGTGACGTGTTTTACGTTGATAATGTTCGTACAATTTTGCGGCTGTTCGATATAAAGCGTGATTCGTTATACCGAGTTCATTTTTATCGGCTTTCACTGTAACAGGTGGGTCGGCTGCCTTGTATTTTTTTCTCTGGCTTCTAACTCGCTTTTGCCGTGAGGCACTGCAAAATCAATTTTTGTTTCTTTTATTTTTCTTGGCGTGCATTGCTGGTTTTGCCTAATTTCGAAATCTAGACTATAGTGTCTGTATAATTGCATTCTCGAAACTACAGAAAAAAAATGTGATACTTCACATTTACTTGCTATTGCCACTTTGACGCTCTCCCACGGCGTTTGTGCTCTCATCGGGCACGCGACGCCCACGGTTGGCCATTGCCGTCGATCATTTATTGCATTCGCTCATAACATGGAATGTGCACCTTAACGGTACGCTCTCCGCAAGTCTTACGTTGACAACAGGCGCACGTTATTGGCGTCGGTTTACCACGTAATATGTTTTAACGATTGACCAGTCCTGTCTAACTGGGGCTCCTTGCTTTCAGTGCTGCGCTGTGCGTGATACAAAGAAGTGACGCGCACACGTGGGCAGGCGCACATTGTGGCCCGATATGCCGAGAGCTTGTGCTGCTGTTAAGTGCTTCAGCTGAATTTACTCCCAGCTTCGTGGCAAATAATTTGGCAACGTGTACCATTTACTGACTCGCAGGCAAATCGCATCGTCCGTGCCGTTCTTGGTGTGCAGGACGCGCGCCAATTCCCCCCCCCCCCCCCCCACTCCTGCGTGAATCGCCGCGCGGTGTGCCTCAGATGACGCGTTGGTGCGAGGTCACCTCCCAGACTCGTCCTGTTCACCGGCTGCCTGCCCCTCGCGGCAGTCCTTCCGTTTCTTTGTTTTGTTGTCGTTTCCTTACGCCGCCGCCGCGCTTTCGAGAGCACGCGGTGAACGGTTGGTGCCCTGCAGTTGAAGGTCGCAGGACCAAATGTAACGGCCCTTTCCTCGTCTCTCTGAACACTGTGGCGCCTGTAGCACGCTTACCGTGTTTTCCGGCGGGTAAGCCTAGCACCCGACGCTGCACGTTCGGTTCGCCATGCTGCGCTCTGCGTGCGTGCAAACGATATGTACACGTGCCCTGTGCTGCCTATATTTGGTGCACGCCACCGAAGTATAGCGTGCCAGGCCGAAATCGCGCGAATTTCTGAAACAGTGCGTAGTCACCCCCCCTTTCTATGTTGAATCGGGCAGTCGACCCCCTTCGACGCACGGAGACCATCCGATAACGCTATCATCCGGCGCCGAGGTCTCAAACGTGGCTGGAATCGGTTGCCGTGTGCTTGTGCCTCGCGACTGGCTCACGTCGTGTAGCTGTTCGAGTCTCTTTATTTCGTATCAGATGGGAGTCAGGATTATCCGCACGAGCGTCGCTTGTTTCACTGAAGGTACGGAACACTGTTCCGCGTTCCCCTTTCATAAGGTGCCCACGGGTATGCTCGCAACGGTCAGCACTGTGCTTTGCTCGGGAAGTCGTGTTGCTACTTGGGCTTCGACGGAAACCCCTGTGTAGCGCCGATGGTCCACTCACGCGCTGCCTGGCCGCTGGTTACATTTCTGTACCGGCGTTGAGACGGTCGCCCAGGCATGCTTGACCTCGATTTGCGAGCACTTCGTGCTCTCATCGTATTTCTGCTGAGACTATACTGGAACCACCCTGTTCTTTCGTATAGATGCTTGAATGGACACTTAGCGCCCCAATTCGGTGTCGGGCATCGCCCCAAAGAATTACGCAATTGCGCCCACATTCCCTCCTGCGCGTTCATTGTGGTGTTGTGCGGCATTGATGTGCACGTCTTCGTCCTTGGAAAGGGGACTTAAGATTTCTTTGATAACCTCAGATCAAATATGCCTTCATTCTGTCGTCCCGAAGGCTGCAGCAATGGGCGGAGAGGTGTGCCATACAGGCGAGGGCTCCATATTGGATAATAAGCCAGCTTCCTTCATTTGCGCCGGAAAAGACATATACGCAAAGGCGTATACTGAATCTGCGACGACCAGTGTTTTGACACTGAGTCACCGCTGCTTGTCCATACCTATGGGTTCAGTTGGTGTTCGTTGCATTGCATGCTCTCTTGCAATCCGCATACGTGATCAATTTAGGTGCTGTTGTCATGTATCTCCTTTTCGCAGTGCGAACGTAATTTCGTCTGTGTTAATTTATTTATTTCATTTTTTTCTGCGCTGCAGCGTGGTTATGTAGCTCCAAACGGAGGGAATAAGAGGAGGGTGGGTGGTGAATAATAAAACGACGGAAAGCCCGACTTGTTGGTAATTTCTTCTCTCGTTTCTTCCGGTGCGCGACAGTGCCCCCGGGTCTTTCTTTGTCTTTGGCAGAACGCCGTTCCTTTACCTTGCGGTACTTCCTGCCACACCCACTCTTTTGATGTATTTGCATAATTTCACAACAATTCAGTGCGTGAGTGGCCGTCGAATTGCCACAATATTTGACCATGAGGTATACGGCCGGTCTATTTTTCCAACGCTTATTACGCCACTGCACCCTGTAAGCATAGCCATTCCATGCGGGCCTTCTTAGAGCAACTTTTTTTTTCTCTGTCATTTTGATTTCTTCGTGCCAGATAACAAAACGCGCTGCATGGCGTTGTCCTTCTGGCTACGTCCGCTTTCCCTCGTCCCTGTGAGAGGGCGCGCCCAAAACTCTTCGCCTGCGGCGCATTTCGTATGCGGCGTTAGCTTTTACTTTCTCTTTGCGCTGGCCCGAGGACGCATGTCACGCGGACGTTTCCTTTCGACCTGTAGTAAACAGCTCACCCGAAGGAAAGAGTTTGGAAAACAAATATTATTACATAAGTGAACGCGTGCGCCTACAGCGACGATATGACACCCTTGTCGCTATTGTGCTTAACTCTCAGGTTATTGAATATAATGTGTATTGAGTGTTTTTTTTTTCGTGAATTAAACCATGCAGCAGAGTGTCGATCCCAATGGACCGATATATTGTGTGTGTACCATGGCCCGCACCGAAATTTGGTTAGCGCATGGAAGCCGAATCAGAGCTACCTTCTAGGTATTGAAGCGGCAGATACGACGGTTCGTTTCAACCGTGAGGACGGCGTTTCTGGCACGTATTGAGTGCCTCTGGTGAACATGTCTCATATTGTACAGGATTGCAAAGAAACACCGAAGCCTCTTTGGTGTTTGCCTCCTTTGTTTCGCGACACCTTATACGCTCTGTCCGGTGCGACACGTAAGCTCTACATCCGCCAGCTGAAACAATGCTGGGACGTTAGGTGATTCGAGTAGGTACCGTTACGGACACGGTAACCGCGGTACTCGCGATTCGATGCCTGCCTAGACTTGGTCGTACGAGTTGTCGATCTTGGGATATATATATATATATATATATATATATATATATATATATATATATATATATATATATATATATATATATATATATATATATATATGCCAGAATCCATTTCATGCATGAGGCGTCCTTTATATCACAAGTACCGTGCGTGCACGGTTTCGGATAAAAGGTTCCAGCTCGTTCTTATAGTCCTGTTGCGGTGCTAAACCACACGCTTGATCTGTGGGTCTCCTGCCGAAACGTAAAACCGTTGAACACAATGCAGATATAGTTTTTAGTGCATAGCCATCCATTTCTAATTTTTCCTTTTTGTTCGAGATGATTTAATTCACGCATTTCATCTATATATACTGCTGTATTCATTACATTTTGCGTGTGTTAAAGTAGCGCCTTCTGTCCTGCATTTTACATGTCACGGAATCTAGCGTTTGGTGCATCGGCGTACTCCACCTACAAGACTGTACAGCACTGGATACTCACGTCTGTCTAGTCTAGTCTCCTGTAGCACCGTATTTTGAAACGTTTATTCTTGTGAATATCACTTTCGGTGTACAGCGATCGGCTAAGCCAGGGATATCGGACGGGGTAAGAGGAAACATGATTGCAGGCTCGCTCTAATTCTGTCAGATTATGTTTCACGTCGCGAGCTTTGTGTTTGATTGCGGTGATAAGGGAGACGTCGTTACACCAACGAATTAACTGCAGCGAGGCGCCGCGCTGGATGTCATTAAATCACGCGAAAGTGTCGTCGATTGTGCACTGATCATCTGAAGATACGGGTACCGCCATACGCACTATACAGGGTGTGCCAGCTAACTTTAGCCAGAGTTTAAAAATATGCCGATGCACCCTAAGACGACGCGACGAAATGCGTGTTGCTGACTATTGCATGGAGTAAGCCACACTGATTTTTGTATTCTGCTTAATTGTATAGTTAGTCATGATTAATTCACCAACTTCTGAAGCAACGAAGTTAGGCAAAAAATTCCAATTAGAAAGTTTTAGAGCGCTTTGCAAAACGTCCGATTATACAGCTTCTAATTTTGTATCTATTAGGTATTAGTGTTTTTCCGCTTATTGCTGAGGCCCGCGAAATAAAACTAAATGACACGTGACATGCCCGCTTGCGCATCGTGATTACAGCGCTCTCAAACGCTTCTCGTGCAAACGAACATTGCATCTAGCAGGGTGTGCTGCCGCTTAAAAGGCGACAGGGCATGTGACACAGGCGTTGACTGTGCGATTTGCGCCACCGATGTGCTTCCCTCACCCGCCGTGGTTGCTCGGTTGCTATGGTGTTGGACTGCTGCGCACGAGGTCGCGGGATCGAATCCCGGCCACGGCGGCCGCATTTCGATGGGGGTGAAATGCGAAAACACCCGTGGTACTTAGATTTAGGCGCACGTTAAAGAACCCCAGGGGGTCGAAATTTGCGGAGTCCTCCACTACGGCGTGCATCATAATCGGAAAGTGCTTTTGGCACGTAAAACCCCATAATTAATATTATTATGTGCTTCCCTCGTGGCGGTCCATGATAGCGATAAGCAGGCGCAGCAACAGCACATCCGCGCAACAGCAGACAACCGCGTTGTTGTCGCGCCAAGCATGACCCATTCGGAGCTAGTCTCTCGCTCGGCGTTCAAAGGCGCATGCTCGGCAGTACGTTTGTCGATTCCACTGGGAGTGGTCGCGTAGAAAGAGCACACTCAGCCATAGTAGATAAAAACATATCAAACTCTAATTGGTGTTCATGAGTAGTTATAAGGGCTACAAGCGTGTATAATTTGTTGGAAAAGCTTTCAGGCTTGCTCGTCTCTGGCGTCCCTGTACGGCACGTGGGATTCAGAAATGGCGTGTGGAGACTCGGGCAGAAAGACAGAGGGATACCCAACCGCTTTGACCACGGCAGAACGTGCCCATAAGGAGCTCAAGCGCAGGAGATTGAGGCAAGTGCAGGAGCCCCAACCATCTACGACGGCGGTTGGTTGGTAACTTGTTTATTCCACTTATTTGCGCTCTTACGCACTGCGGTAGAGAAGACATGGTACCATGATGAAGAGAGGCAGAGTCAGCTATGGGCGCATTCTTGAGTAGGCTCAGAAGCAGCAAGTGCACATGTGACGCGGATTCGATCAGGCGCTTTGTCTTGCTCAGAGACGCCACGCAGTCGGTCCCCCACCGATGGTGCTGCCGCGTCCTGGGTTACTGACAGGAGAGCCCGCCACAGTTCTATCGCTTGCACTGGCGATGATGATGGCGCTGGACACGCCCATGCGTGATGTCGGCAACGTGCCCCGCTGCATCAAGTGCTGCGGGCTCGAGCGGCGCAGGGTCGGGTACCTCGATGTCCTCCTCTATATAGGCACCCTAGCACAGGGCAGTTTCGGGCGTCATCAGTATAGGGGGTCATTTCTTTATCCGAGCGCCAGAACACCCTCTGCAAAACAAACGGGCCCGCTACCAATAGGGATAGAGCACTATTGCGAAATTAGTGTCTGGGGGTCCTGCGGGCTGAAGCCCCTCCATACGTTCTCCGCCGGAAAGCTGCCAAAGGCGCGTCGATCGAGGGGGGCTTTGCTGCGGGCCGGGGACAGCACGGCCGCGTTATAATGTTTGGCAGCGGGGAGACGCACGACGGCAGCGCGGCGAGGCCCGGAGCCGCGATTAGAAGCGCGTGGCCCGTGTCGGGGCTTCCTCCGTTTGGGGCATCCGCCTTGTGCGGCCTTCGGCGGACGCTGCCTTGGTCGATTGACGGCGCTTGGTTTCTAGAGCCCCGCCGGCGGCTGCCGTCGTGAGGCGGCTTCCGGCTAAACTACGCTGCGCAGCTTCACCGCCTTTATTTATTCTGGACGCCTCTAATGTTGCGCTTCTTGTGTTTTTGCTCTTGCTCAGTGTTCGTCTCGGGGATGACTCGAGAGCCGATCGTCGCCTTGCCGTAGTTATTATTGTGTAGCGTGCTATATGGCCATAACTTAAAGCACGAACGGGTGTGCTCGTATAAATGAGAGCCCGAAATTCATTTTCCACTTTCTCCAATGTGTGTCACAGTCGTGTGATTTATGCTTGGACGCGTGATTTTGAACCTGCAGCGTGCTTCTTCTGGCCTCCTTCCGTCAGTATCTTTCAGGATGCCTCGAGTCAGTGCAGAAAAACGCTGTTTTTGCTGTCTGGGTTAATTATTAGTTTGCCAGTGGCACTACGGTTTTGACAGAAAGCAGGAAAGAAACGTTAGGATTGTTGGTTCTTCACATATTTCGGCATGACGCATCCTTAATACGCAATGTGGGTGCGTATGTTTCCTCCTGGTGAATTGCGGCATTCGATTGCTCACAGGCCTGTTTTCCTTTTCCGTTCTCTTAACAGGTAATGCTTACTACCACTTCAGTACTGTGTGATTCGTCATCATAGTGCTTGTGCGTCCTTATACGTAGATATTTTTATTTTTAGTGTCTCTCTATAGTTGTCACAACTGGTTCTTAACGCACCAGGGGACTGATAATTCGCGTTCATCCATAAGCAGGCGTGAATGTATACCCACTTAGTTAAGCTATGATTACATTAGCGTATCGGTCGCCGAATTTGCCATTTGAAGAAATAAAGATATTAATATTTATGGATCGAATCTTTAGATATATTTGCCGATAAGTGCCGAATATGAGAATTCTGTAAAGCTTGCACAACGTCATTAAAAACGTCCAGTCATTTATTTATTTATTTATTTATTTAGTACATACTGCAGACCTTTCGGTCCAAGCAGAGGGGCAATAGAACGTATACAAACAAAAGAGAACAAATTAAGAACAAACTAATACAGATTTATACAAATTTTAGTCACACTG
The DNA here is from genome assembly GCF_038994185.2 of Dermacentor albipictus. Classification (NCBI taxonomy): domain Eukaryota; kingdom Metazoa; phylum Arthropoda; class Arachnida; order Ixodida; family Ixodidae; genus Dermacentor; species Dermacentor albipictus. Next base: position 148,459,726 of record NC_091821.1, on the reverse strand, counting down.
TGTCTGTAAACTGTCGTTCCAGTCTGATACTGTTCTGGGAAAAAAAGAAAATTTAAACGTGTTAGTTCGAGCATAATAGGGTGTTAGTGAATCCGGATGATGCTGTCTTGTTTGCCGTGTTAGTGCAGGCGTTATATAAGTCGATGGTTTAATTTCAAGCCTGTTGTTGAGAAGAAGGGAAAGGAATTCAAGTCTTAGCAGCTTTCGGCGCGATTCAAGAGTAGGTATGGAGTTTTCTGTCATAATTTTGGAGGGAGAGTCCAGTCTTGCGAATTTATTAAATATAAACCTGACTGCCTTTCTTTGTATTTTTTCAAGACGCACGATATTTGATTTAGTATAAGGATCCCATGATATACATGCATACTCTAACTTTGGTCTAATAAATGTAAAATAACACAGTAATTTCACGTTAGGAGGGGCATTTTTCAGTTTGTGTCTTAGAAAACAGAGTTTGCGGAAAGCAGAAGAACAAATATCATTAATGTGCATGTTCCATGACAATGTGGAAGTCAAAGTAACACCTAAGTATTTGTAATTGTGAGTTTCACGTAGAGCTGAAGAACCTAGGGTATAAGAAAAAGTTAGTGGGCTTTTTTTACGAGTAACACAAAGAAATACGGATTTATCAGCGTTAATAAACATACCCCATTCATTACACCACTTTAATATGTTATTTAAATTCTTTTCGAGGACAGTCTGATCATTCTGACAAGTTATGTCACTGTACAAAATACAATCATCGGCAAACAGTCTAATTTGCACACCAGGAGTTATGGTTTTAACAATGTCATTTATATAAATTAAAAACAGTAAAGGCCCCAAGACACTACCTTGGGGCACCCCTGATGTGACCGGGAGAGTGGCCGAGCTATGTTCACCTATTGTAACGTACTGAGTGCGTTTGCTCAGGTAAGCAATAATCCAGTTTATGAAAATGTCAGGTATGCCAATAATTCTAAGTTTGTATATTAATTTGTCGTGTGGAACCTTATCGAAGGCTTTTCTGAAATCTAAAAATATTACATCTATTTGGCCATTATTGTCTAGAGATAAAGCAAATGAATGAATCACTGATACCAATTGCGTTACAGTCGAATAACCCTTTCTGAAGCCATGCTGAAACTCCGTGAGCACATTGTTTTCAGCTAAGAATTCTTTTATATAGTTTGCCACGATGTGCTCCAAGAGCTTGCAGCATTGTGATGTTAGAGAAATGGGACGATAATTTTGTAATCTTAGTCGATCTCCTTTTTTAAATATTGGAACAACTCGGGCCACTCTCCATTCATCGGGCAGTTGTGCCGACAGCACAGACGCAGAAAAAATTCGTACAAGAAAGCTGGCAATAAGTTCAGGATAACGTTTTAGAAAGATGTTAGGGATTTCGTCAGGGCCACAAGAAGCTTTGGTTTTTAGGTTTACCAACATGTTCACAATTCCAGCATAAGAAATAGAATCCACATGGAATACCTGTTTCACAGGAAGCATAGTAATGCAATCATCTGACACTGCAAATACACTTTGAAAATACTCATTAAAATGTTGTGCTATGTCTTTGTCATTAGTTATTGATGTGCCCTCAATTATTATTTGTGAAATCGGTTTCTTTCTTTCCTTCATATGGTTCCAAAATTTTGTAGGATCATTTTTAATAAAGTTAGGCAGAGAGTTGTTATAATAGTAACTCTTTGCAGCAGTCACCTTCTGTTGAAGAGAGTTCTGCGCCTCTTTTATTTTAATAGGATTACCATGCTTTCTTTTTAACCTTTTTACCTTACGTTTAATATGAATAACATCGCGTGTCACCCAAGGTGTGTGTTTGCGAAGTTTCTTTTTTTTACTAGGGATGAATTGGTTCATGCAAAAGTGGCACATAATTTTGAATCGATTCCACAGAGAACAGGCATCAGTGCTGATAAAATCAACAAGACAGTTTTCCATGTGCTCAATGATGGACACATCATCGGCATGAGAATAATCTTTGTAGCTAAGCACTGAGGAATAGTTTTGCGTCATCTGTACAACTGGTAAGGTAATGCTCACTAGCCGGTGGTCGGAAAGTCCTTCTTCAATACAAACAAAATATTCCGGAAAATCCTGGCTAAGAAATACCAAATCGAGAATGGATTTGCAAATGCCCTGTATGCGTGTCGGTTCGCGCACCACCTGTTTCAAGTTATAACGCAGTATAATATTGAAGATAATGTTGGCGTGCTTGCTGAACGCGTTTCCAGTATTAAGGCGCTCCCAGTCGATGTTCGGTAAATTAAAGTCACCTGCCAATATAATCTTATTCTTTCTGTGCCTGTTCATTTCATCATCTAATTTTTGTAAGTATTCGGGAGTAGTATCCGGTGGTCTGTATATGGCGTAAACAATAAAGCTGTGACCCCAAGAACTTATCTTGACGCGCAAACATTCAATCTCAGGGATATCTTCCAAGAGATAGGCAGAAATGCCATTTTTGATCAGGACGGCAACACCACCCCCCCTGGTGCGCCTGTCTTTTCGGAACACTGTATAGGAAGGAGAAAATATATCGTCACTTATTTCATCATGTAGCCAAGTCTCAGTTAAGACAGCAATATGAGGGTCATGTTTCAGTAATAAAATTTCCAATGCATCAGCTTTATTTTTAATACTGCGGGCATTGACATTAATCAGTTTGAGCTGCTTATGTGGCCCTTGGGGAGCGCGTCAATCCTGCGAGATTGTGGTATGGTTTAGCTCGTTTGCTGTGGGAGTCCGAAGGGAGCTTTGAGGAATTTGTACGCGTCTGTTTTGGCATTCATCCCAATAAAAAGTATCCTTGCCAATCTTAAGCTTATCGTGGATCAATGAAACTCTTTTTTTAAGCAGCCGGTCTTCTTTACAACTGTCCCAGAGGAGTTTTCTTTTTTTTAGTGTGGAAGGGGAATAATCGTTCTGAATGTAGATGTCAGACCCTTTAAGTTTCTTGCAGTTTGCAAAAATTGCTTTCTTTTCACTGTAATCCTGAAGGTAAATTATTACCGGTCGGTTTCCTTTGTTTTTTCCTAGCCTATGTATTCGACCAATCGACTCACATTTCACACCCAGCTTGTCTTGGAATATTTCCTTGACGATCTTTTCCTTCATCATGGATTCGGTTTTCGGGTTTCGGGTTTTTTCGGATTTAAGGCAGCTTCGTCGCATAGTGTAAGCTCCGCACAGAACAAAATAAGAAACGTATTCCGTGTTGCTAGTGCGCCTTGGCTTTAGTATATTTCATGCGTCCCAGCTAACGTTAGCGAAGCTCTTCAAAAAAAAAAAAAGAGTAACGAATTGACGCAGAAACTCCTCTAATTATGCGCAAGCATTGTGCCATTTGCTCATCTCCACGCAGCCCGGTGTCATTATGAATGTAATGAAACTTGATCGGACCAGTATAAACGACAGTGTTGCGGCGGCACGAACTGCATGAGGACGGGCGGCACAAGGTGAATTGATAACGCAAGCAAACTATACTGCATGTGACGGCGCTAGGTGCGCTAATGACGTTCCGATCACTATAAGCCGTTATCGCTCTTTACCGCCTTATCCATCCGCGCCGAGCCATTATAAACCGTGATCAACCGTACTCCAGCGGCGGCTCCGTATGATGCGGCCGTGCTGGCGCTATCTGAAAAATGATCGGCGATGGAGACAGAAAGCTCCGAGTGCTGATAGCTTTGTGTGCCGCTTAGTTCGCGTTGAAGCGGGAGGCAGCACGAAGGTGAATTCGCTCGCTCCTGCGGGCACTATCTTGAAAGTGATCGTCTTACGTGACGAACGGAAGGAGTGACGGAGGGACAGGCGGATGGTTTTCCTCGTTGGGTAAGCATATATAGAGTGTGGGACCCACCGCCCCACTTCCCATGACACGATTATGTCGCACGATTTTCTACTCACCACTTACACGGACATCCTCCAGTACTACCGACTCGGAAGATGCATATATCCTCCCGCGCACCGCGATCTAACAAGACGCGAGGCCGTCCAATAGCGCAAACTACAAACAGGCAGCTTCCCGCAACCCTCTTGTACAGTAGAATCTTTCCGCAACAGATAGCGCCTAGGTGCATACACTGCTCAGTTCCGGCTACTCTCATTCACATGACGTGGACGCATTACAATACAGTCAACGCAAAACGCCCCAGAGCCGTGGGAGTCCCTCCTACGTGCCTCCGAGCCAGCAGGCCAACGCCGGCTCATCCAGCGTGCGATGGAGACCGCGGCATCCCAAGGGATCCCCGCCGACATAAGCCAGCGCAACCGGTCCTCGGACTGGTCCCCCCCTTCTTGGGCGAACTAAAGAGTTCACCACCACCATCATAGAAATGCCTACGCATTTAAAAGCTTATTCTTTACAAGCACGTTAGATCAAGCAAATCCCTTTACATTACAAACCTGTTAAAGTTTAAATGCATTGTTAATTTTTCGCTTGCCATGGTGTTGCGGTAATACATGTAACGGGGTACGGCTGGGCAGGTTGAAAGAAGAAGAATAAAGGTGGCATTTGGAAGTACGTGGAAAGGTTCTCGTCCGGAAGCAAGCTGCGCTTCTCTCTGTTAAGTTTCTATGTACAGCGTGTCGTCAAAGCCCCGCTGTGTGTATCTGCTTATAGGTTAAAATAGTTCTCGAGAAGGCGAAGAACACGCTTAGAAAATGACTCACAAAAAGAAAACAAGGTGGGAGGTAAACGTTTCAATTTTCAGCTTCAGTTTATTATCCATTCAATGAACAATGATTATGTGGCGGGTAATATGCAGAGGGTCCCAAAGTCAGTGACTGCTACGGAAACTTCAGTTCCTAAATAAAAAAAAAAATCCCACAAGACGTGAATTAAAGCAGTGAAATTAAGAAACTACGAAAAAAACAAATGAATGCGCGAAATGCAATACATTATTAGGAGAAAATAAACAAAAAGCACATATATCAAAAAGCATAATTATACAGAGTAACATATTACAGGGCATCAGACCATTTACGCAGAATAAAACATTTTATTGCCTGTTTGAATGCATTCAAAGATGATGTTAGTTTAAGTGAATGTGGTAGATTATTCTATATTTTTAACGCTGAAAACGAGGATGTCATTTGTTCATAGTTGTTGTTACATTTAGGTAGTAGAAAGTTCAAATTATTCGCAAACCTAGTGCAGTTGGTATTAGTGAGCAATCTGTAGTGTAGAGATTCGTAAGCAAGCTGCTTGTTAAGTAATTTTAAAAAAGAGAATACTTAAATAATACTTAGACAAGCCAGATACAGGTAGTAAAAAGCCTAGAGTAGCGGGAGAGTATTTGACTAGAAGGAACTGTTAGTGATTATGCGAATAGCCTGGTTGTGTATGTGTTGAATAGAGGAGAGGTGACAGTTATACGTGTTTCCCCTGGAAGCAATACCGGAGGTGATATGACTATGAATGAACGCAAAGTATGAATATAATAATGCGTGTCCTGAAAAAAAATGCTCGTGACTTAATTAGTGCTGTTATACCGAAAACAGCTTTTTGTTTAACTAATGGAATGTGATTAGTAAACTTTCTAAGTTAGGATCTAATTTTATGCCAAGGAATGACACACAGTCCGCTGCAGGAATAAAGTGACTGTCAAGTGTTACTTGGGATACACACGGCAACATCCTTTGTTTTCTTTTAAATATTATGAACTAAGTTTTGACTGGGTTTAAACTTAAATGATTTAACTGACACCATTCTACAACTTTCGCTAGTTCATTGTTCAGTTTAAGGAATAAGGTTGTTAAATATATCTGACATGGAAACAGTGGTATCATCAGCATATAGAATAGTATCAGAAAGACTAAAAACATCAGGTAAGCCGTTAATGTAAATGAACAAAACATGGTTCCCAGTATTTAGCCCTGTGGTACCCTTTGATTAATAACTTTTGACTCGGAATAAGCGCCCCCTTACACAGACTGTTTGCTCACGGTCAAGGAATTTTTTTTTTTAAGTAATCGGTTAATGCTGTACAAGCTAAGCTAGTCGAACTGCCAGGACGAAAACCGAATTGGCAAGGTTATGATGATTAAAATTTTCTTAGGTAGCAGTTCATACATTTCAGAAATAATTTATCGATAAGTTTACTAATGGAGAACAAAATAGAGATTGGGTGATAATTAGACACCTGAGATTTAGCGCCTTTTTTATAGACAGGAATTAATCTTGCCTTCTTAAGCGAACTGGAAAAGGTGCTGCATTTAAAAACTAGATTAATTATGCTGCTCAGTGTTTCCGCAATGCAAACGGCAACAAGTTTTAAGTTATAGGCAGAGACATTATCTAGACCTGGACTAGGGTTTTTTTAGATTTAATATACCAGAACAGACCTCATCGCCTGAGATGGGAAAAAGATAGAATGCATGACTGCAGCGGTTAAACAGATATGAAGAGGCTATCGGGTTATTGCTGTAAACTTCATAGAAGTAATTAATAAATGAGTTGGCTATACGAAATGATTTAGTGCAGATTGCATGTTTGTAATTTATTTTATCCATAGTTCTACTAGCCTGGGGTGTATTCAAAAAGTCGTTGAAAAGTTGCCATTGTCTCTTAGGATTATTTTTTAGCCTTGCAGAATTCTTCCTCATAATAGAGCCGTTTAGATCTTTTCCGTAGATTTTTCAGCGTGGTATTGTATTTTTTATAGCGATGGGCTGGGCTTACATTGAACAGCTGTTTTTAGTCTTCCTGTAAAGATTTTTTTTTCGCATGCTGGTTAACAAATCTTTTGTTATCCGAGGATTACGGGGAAACTTAAACTTCTTTTTCTTTTTTTTTCATTTGACAGTTGTAGCGCCAGTGTACACGGCTTTGAAAAATACTGAGCAGAATTTTTCGAGCGCCTTTTCAGGATTACATAAAGTGCTAATTGATGCCCAGTCGGTACCACTTATTGTATTAACGAAGTTATCCCTGTTGAAACTGGAAGTGAAACAGCTAGTGTCATGGTGAGATTTTTCTGTGGCGAAGATAATAAAGGGTAGATTACCTGTGATAGGCATATCAATGACACTTGCACTTGGACATGGTGTGATATTGCTTAAGGCGTGATCAAGAAGAGTATTAGTTCCACAATTGGAACATTCAGTAGGAGAAGTAATTAGGTTCAAGCCCAAATCCAACAATGCAATCACTATATTATATCAGTATCCATTAAATTAATATTGATATCACCAACTATTAAAATCTGTTTATTTTCAGCGGAAATTTTATGAAGAACTGTGGAAAGGTTGTGTAAGAAATCAGTAATAGATGAAGATGGGGAGTGATAAATGCAACCAATGATTAGACCATTGCAATTACTAGAAGGGGACAGGTTAGTTTTGATCCACACTGATTCACAGTTAGATATGTGTAAACAAAGGTCAAGCCTACGTTCGTACCTGATTTTCGATGACATGAACTTACCCGAACCGCCATGCTGATCCGAACTGCGGTTGCAGTATTCGGATCGGAACGACTGAAAACCATATAAGTTGCCGTCAGAAGAACCAAGCCAAGTTTCGGAAATGCACAAAAATGAAAAGGAATGACGAAGTGAATCAATTAAGGCAGATAATGCTAGCTTGGTTTTTGCATAAACTTTGTGCATTGATGTGTAGTAATGTGCAGTTAGAATCAACGAGCAGCTATTTTGTTTCCACCGTTCAGAGCAATGCCAATGCAATGTCAGGAACAGATCTGGAAACTGACAAATATTGAGATTGTTATCTACGTCAAGATACGGAGATCAGACACGGCACTTATCCGGCAGACCTTGATATCATCAGTTCTACGCGCTTTGATATGGCAATTTTCGGTCCATAGGTAACGCCATTTCATTTATATATTGAGAGTGACTGCTTTGCTGAATAAATAAATAAATAAATAAATAAATAAATAAATAAATAAATAAATAAATAAATAAATAAATAAATAAATAAATAAATAGTCGTTTGTTCTCAATGGTTAGGTGTTCATTGACGGAAACAGCGCGTTCCTTATTTAAAGTCAGACCTATCTGAGACGTGCCTTACGAGCTTTCCGAAGGAGTTCATTTTTTCTTGTCACGCGAGCAAAAACGAGCGATAATGCTCTCACGCTGTCTTGCTGACGATACGGTGAACTGCCTCGATGTCTGAAGATGAAATGGGGCATTCAACAACTTCAGCAGTTGTTTTCAAGATGACAGCTCAATTCTCGCCCTATGTACAGGGGATGCCTTTGATTTCAACGTTGTTTAATCGGCTGTATTGCTCTGTGTCTGCAATCCACCTGGCTAGCGCTTCATTTTCGGCGCTCAAATATTTGTTTCGCTTTGCCAGTTCATTGACAGTCGTCCGCGCTTTATTATATTGGTCACTGATGTAACGTGCACTGTCAGCCAGAGACGTTATGTAACCAAGACCGTGATCATCAAGCTGTTTAGCAATTTTAGAACGTGGAATCAGTTCTCACCTCCTGTGACGCTGATCACTGGCGAGTCGCGACAATCATCTGGCACAAAGCGACAATAAAACAGCGACCCTTGTTTTGCTCTGTGAATATATAGGTTGTCCCAGCTAACAGCCAAGCCGTTCAAAGAACAGCCAAGCTAGATGTTCAGAGAAAGAAATGAATTTAAAAAATACGGCGCGACATACGACTTTAAGACCTAGGTGTTAAAATCGTATGTTATAAATATGCGCAATGTAAATATGCAGTGTAAATACGCGTGAGAATATTAAATTCGCCCCTTCCCCATCATTCGCGAAAACTAAATGCCGAAAATGGACATTCTGATGATATAAGTACCAATAAATTTCATATTTGTTGACTGGCCCGCCGAATTTTGAAAAAAGTGAATGCAGTAAAATACAACCCCTAGTTATGACTAACTCATTTTGCGTCTTGGGGCAATTTTTCGTTTTGGGTTTAGATGAAACTGCAGTCGGTTGTCATACTTTACGTGCTGTGAACAACATGTGGTGGAAACACCAGCTTTTGAACTGTAGTACTTCCCACAACATAGGGTGTGTTCAGATTCGTTTAAGAAAGAAAGCTGCCTAACTTGACACCTAAGAGGACAGCGTCAGATCTGTGTATTGGAACACGAACACGCTTTGATATCGTTCGTCCTCCCTGGCGTCCAGTATTTGACGCCGAAGTACACCGAAAGGTTATTGTATTTTTCTTGAAGAAAAACGCCATAGACGTAAACAAAGCTGTAGCAAGGCTGAATAGGTGCTACGTCACGCTTATATGTATGCACTGCGCATGACCCACTGCGGCACTACTTTGTATATATATCCCGTTCATTCTTGCAATAAAGTTGTTCATTGCCTAACCCCGACTCGTCTACATGGTGGCAGCGGTTCACTATCGCTATGTCGGCCCCGTCAACGCTGCTTCCCCCGCCGAAACCACTGGACCCGTCAGCAGACGCATGGCTTGGATGGAAAACTTGGAAATGTGAGTTCACATTGTTCTCCACGGCTACCCAGTTAAGTAAGCAGCCCAAAGAAGTCCAAGCAGCAACGTTACTTGTAACAGTTGGAGAGGAGGGCAGAAAAGCTTACAACGCCTTCAAATTCGAAAATGAAGCGGATAGGAACAACGTCGACATTTTGCTTCAGAAATTTGAAGAATTCTACAAACCAGTGACGAATTTGACGTTTAATGAATTTCGTTTCGGATCAAGAGACCAAAAGCAAGGGGAGTGTTTCAATGATTGGCTGACCGACCTCAGGCTTTTAGCAAAAAACTGCGAGTTCGGGGACCTAGAAGACCGTTTGCTCCGCAGCCGAATCATTCTGGGACTGCGAAACAAAAGCTTGCAGGAAAGGCTTATTTCCGAGAACCCGTCATACAGTAAGACCATTGAAATTTGCCGGGCCCAGGAACTGGGAAAAGAGCAATTTAAAGAAATCAGTGAAGGCGCAGAAGCAGCACGTGCCACAGTAATTCAAGCAGTCACCAAAGAAAGGAAACCGTGTGGTCATTGTGGCTATACCGCTCACCGTGGCGAAATATGCCCGGCTGAAGGGAAAACATGCAAGAAGTGTGGTGGGCGTAATCACTTCGCCCAAGCATGTAGATCCTCGGTGCGACGACAAACCAGAGGCGCTAAAAACGTGCTGCGCGAGGTACAAGCGGAAGACGACGATTTCTTTTTGCAAGCCCTGACTGTCGGTGCAGTCGAAGCGGCACATCATTGGAGTGCAGCAGTTGACATTGAAGGCCGTAAGTTTACGTGCAAGCTAGACACAGGTGCTAACTGCTGCGTCATTTCAAACAAGGATGCCAAACTGCTGCCGAGCAAGCCACAGCAAACCTGCCACGCCACATTGACCGCTTTTTTCGGTCATAAGACTACAGCGAGAGGAAAAATTCGACTGCGACTGTCAGCTAACAGCAGAGTGCACGAAGAGTCGTTTTTCGTGGTCGAACAAAATGTGCCCGTGACGCTGAGTGGATCAGTGGCGGAACGCCTCGGGTTTCTTCGTCGCGTGCAAAACGTTCACGTCGAAGAGTTATACCCGGCAGCACAACCTTTCGCAGACGTTTTCAGTGGACTGGGACAGCTGAAAGGCGAGGAGTACACAATGCAGCTAAAGCCAGGAGCCGTAGGAGTCGTCGTGCCAGCCAGGAGAGTTCCAGTGGCCCTTCAAGACAAAGTCAAGGAAGAGCTTCTGCGCATGGAAGAACAAGGCGTGATAGCAAAGGTAAAGGGCCCGACAGAATGGTCGAGTTACATGGTCACAGTCGTTAAGAAAGATAAAGTGCGGATCTGCCTAGACCCCATAGCGCTGAACAAGGCGTTGTTGCGGGAAAACTATCCTATGCCTACTCTCGAAGACGTTGTGCCAAAGCTTGCGGGCGCCAACGTTTTTTCAACCTTAGACGCAGCATCGGGGTATTGGCAGATAAAGCTAGACGATGCAAGTTCAAAACTTTGTACAATGAGTACACCGTACGGACGCTACAGGTTCTTGCGCATGCCTTTTGGCATTGCCTCTGCTCCGGAGATATTTCAGGCAGCGATGCACCGCGTCCTAGAAGGTCTGCCAAATGTCGCAGTAGTAATGGATGACATTCTTCTCTGGGGCAAGACTAAGCAAGAGCACGACCACAATCTACAGCTTCTTCTAACGCGCTGCCGAGAACAGAATCTTCGACTAAACTTGAAGAAATGCTTCTTTTTGCAGCGAGAGGTGCGCTACTTGGGACACGTGCTCAGCGCCGAAGGCCTGCGTGTGGACGCCCAACGTGTTCAAGACATTCTAGAAATGCCGACACCAAGAAACTGTAAGGAACTTCAAGTGTTTTTGGGCACTATGAATTTTGTACAGCGCTTTGTCCCAAACATGTCTGTAGTAACAGCACCACTGCGAACTTTGTTGCGAAAAGACACTGCATGGGTTTGGACGGAAAAACAGCAAGAAAGCTTTCTGAGACTGCGTGAGGCTCTTATTCAAGCACCTGTGCTCAGCTATTTTGATCCAAGCAAACCCGTGACACTATCAGTTGATGCAAGCCAGCTGGGGGTAGGCGCTGTGCTGATACAGGATGCGCAGCCTGTTGCTTTTTCCTCACGGACACTCACAGACGCACAGACGAGATACGCTCAAATCGAAAAAGAAACGTTAGCTATTGTTCATGGATGCACCAAATTTCATGACTACATATTTGGACAGCATGCTGTAACAGTTGAAACTGACCACCGCCCCTTAGTGGCGATATTCAGTAAGCCGCTATACCAGTGCCCGCTACGTCTGCAACGCATGCGCCTAACTCTTCAGCGTTATCCTATCATTGTGACGTACAAGCCTGGCAAAGAGCTGTTCCTCGCTGACGCCTTATCAAGGTTTCCCAGTAAAAGATTCATGGACGAAAACGAGCAGTTTCAAGTAAATGTTCTTGAATGTGTTTCAGCCTCTCAACGCTCCCTGCAAGATTTACTAGCAGCAACCAATGATGACGACACCCTCGTAAAGCTACGGCAGTACGCGAATACAACGTGGCCTCTTCACAAGCAAGAAGTCCCGGAGCCACTTAGGTCGTATTGGGCGTACCGGGATGAGATACATGCACAGGACGGCCTCGTGTTTCGAAGCAACAAGGTAATTGTACCACAATCAAAGAGATGGGAAATGATGAGTCTTCTTCACGCGGCACACGTGGGAGTGGATAAGATGAAGGCGAGAGCAAGGAACGTGATGTTCTGGCCCAATATTTCCAGCAACATTGAGCAGTTCTGTAAAGCCTGTAAAGTGTGCCAAAAGCATCAGCCTCGACAGCCTAAAATGCCACTCCTGAGTCATGATGTGCCCTCACTACCATGGCAAGTTGTCGGCATGGACTTGTTCTTCTTTGAAGGCCACGAGTTCGCCCTTATTGTCGACTTCTACTCCTTCTTCTTTGAAATTCGAGAGTTTCGTACAACAACGGCAAGCTCTCTTAACACGTGGTGTTCTCAAATTTTCTCAGTCCATGGCTTGCCCAGGAAGTTGTGCACTGACAATGGTCCACCTTTTAACAGCAGTGAGTTTAAGGACTTTCTCAACACCTTGGCTATTGATCACATCACCTCAAGCCCCTGTCATCCGCGTTCCAATGGCATGACTGAGAGAGCGGTACAGGAAGCAAAAAAGCTGTTAAAAAAGTGTGCCTTTAAAATGCCTGTCTTTCAAATGGCATTGCTTGAATGGCGCAATACCCCACGGGATGATGTGCTCCAGTCCCCCGTGCAGAGGCTGATGGGACGCCAGACTAGGACGCTTCTACCAGTCCCTACCAGCCACTTGGAACCACGGACAATTCCCCCGGACGTGGTCCAGGGCCGCCTTCAAGAAATACGCCAACGACAGAGGACCTACTACAACCGTGGCAGCAGGAACTTGCCGCCTGTGATGCCAGGTCAGCAGGTCACAGTGTACGATACCAACCAGCGGACCTGGTCTCCCGCCGTCTTTCTCCGACTAGCCGATGAACACCGCTCAACGATAGTCAAGACTGAAGACGGCCGGGAACTTCGGCGCACACGAGAGCACCTCCGCCTGGTAGACCCACAGCCGGAAGCGAGCCTCCTGCCCGAAGACGTATCTTCCACAGAGCCCCCGCAAGAACTACGTCGAAGCACAAGACTTCGACGCGAGCCCTGTCGGTACCCTCAACAAGAGACACGGTAACCACGTCTTAAGTTCCCCTGTAAAAGGGAAGATGTAGCAAGGCTGAATAGGTGCTACGTCACGCTTATATGTATGCACTGCGCATGACCCACTGCGGCACTACTTTGTATATATATCCCGTTCATTCTTGCAATAAAGTTGTTCATTGCCTAACCCCGACTCGCCTACAAAAGCCAATTGATTATATCGCATTTGTATACGCTGCCTAATCTGTGTCGTAACAACAAGTAACCGACGTGGTAGCCCAGTGGCTATGGCGTTGCGCAGCTGAGCTCGAGGTTGCGGGTTCGATCCCACCCGTGGCGGTGGCATTTCGATGTGGTCGAAATGTAAAAAAACAAACAAAAAAATCCAGTGTACTTAAATTTAGGTGCACGTTAAAGAACCCCAGATGGTCAAAATTAATACGAAGTCCCTATTACGGCGTGCCTGCTAATCAGATCGTGGTTTTTTCACGTAAAACCCCCGAAATTAGTTAATTAACAAACAACTGGCAACAGATTTTTGCAGTTTGAGGACTCGTGCGCATCGCTTTCTGACACCTGCGTTTCCTCAGCCACGTCAGCGGACCTTCAGCACGACAGTAAACATTGTTAATAGCATTACCCATCTCTGTCGTCTGCTCGTTAGACTTTGACGCTGTCTCCCCAAAGGCATACGTATGTGGTATACATCAGGATTGAAACATGACCCAAGATGGCGGCTGTACAACTGCAAGGTAAGACTGCAAGGTAGCTGCTTCCGCCGACGTTTGAAACACGCCTATAGTCGGTAACGCATGTTTGTTTACAAGGGCAGGAAGTGCTCTCGGTTCATCATTACACGACCGCGGACGCGCTCCATTATGGTTGCGCGCACCTGCGAGCTCTGCCTAGTCGTCTCCTCCTGAATATCTACCAAAATAAGCATAATCACAAACGACATCTTCTGAACATGATGCGCTGTAACGCGAGAGACACGACATAAGACGACGACGATAACACACAGACGAAGCGCTACCCTCACAAGCAAGGTTTATTGGAAGAAATGGAACCACGTTTTGTCAATACCACTTGCCCAATTTTCGGTTCTGTCAAAAGACATCTTCGTTGAGGAGCAACACGGCTGCGCGGAGACGTGAAGAGCATATGAAAAGGCCGTCTATAAATAATCATTTCTAAGTTGTGCCTGCGCAGCACGCGCGAGCTTGCCTTTTTGTTTGATGTTCCGTACGCAGAGATCCCATTTTGCGAGATGATACTTCTTTCTTTGCACTGTCCTACACTGTCCTACATAATGTGCATGTTCGACTATTCTTTCGATTGCAAGCGCAGCAAGTTCATTGCTTCTTGCAGCCATTGAGGCACTCACGTGCACTAAGAAGACCGGCAATGACGTCGGAGCTGGTGGCACTTTCTTTTCATACCCTTTGCAATCTAGCCGCTGAAGCAGGTCTGCAAGATCACTCGAGAAACGACGAGGAAAGGCCGGTCGTTGTTACCAATCTAGCCGCTCCCTTGAAGAGGCCATTGAAGAGAGCCGCGCGTTACTGGCTGGCGCGTGCTTGTCACGTAGAGTGTGCGCCCTGCGCAAACAACGTTACTAGACTAGCTTCAGTTGTAAAACTCCCCGCCCGCGCGCTTACAGCCGCTGTCGCCACTTTTGTGTCAGCCGCCAGAGGGCAACGCTGTTCCATCGGGCTCCACTGCAGACGCCTCGTCACAGCCTTGAGCTCGTGCGGACGGGCCGCCGTTGGTGCGTGTTTCACGCTCGCTGGCGTTCCCCTTGTCCGAATTAGTGAGACCACGAGAAAGCGATATCCACCTACAGCAATAAGATTTATCGCACCAGTTCGTTAATACTGAAAGAAGGGTAAACTGCACGAAAGGAAGAAACGCATACAGCGAAGCGCAGAAGCTGCGTCTCTAAATGTCACGTGTTTCTTCTTGTCGTCCTAACGTTTCGTGCAGTTTAGGCTCAGGAGCCTGAATATCTGGCCAAAGTGCGTGATTTTAGGATGATCTTTATCCCCACCGAAGCTTGTCACCACGCCAAAGAAGCGCTACAAAAAGAAAGATGAGGTCGGTCTTTGTACACTCAAGCCACACACACACACACAAAAAAAGAAGCCGGATTTTTCATTCCGTCAAGATGCTTAATGAGCGAAGCTGAAACGTGCGGCCCCTGTGTTTAGCACTGGGTTAATACCGAGGGTTCATTAAAGTATTTCTCAGTTATGAGGTTACACAGACAATCGGCTGCGAGAGAGAACGACGTCACTGATTGTATGCCCGCAGTCCGCAGTTGTCGCTTGCGTTCGATGTCTCGAGTTTGCTCGGCGGCGTGGTTAGCAGCCATCGCCTGCGATTTGCCGCTTGTGATTCTTTGAAATTAAATTTCTTCAAAATATAAATCTTTCCGTTACGTAAGACCATGAGTGGCTCATACTCCCTTAAGCAATGGCTCATACCCCCGTAAACGCGGCCTCCCCATTACGACGACAGAAGTGAAGCGAAATTCTACGCTAGAAATATGAACGGCCATGCAGCCAGCTGTGGAAGACGACGACGAACGCTGGAGCAGTGGCACGAGCGCGTGCCGTTGATTTCGCAGTGTTCCCCGGTCGCGCTTCCCGGTCTGCCTCCCAGCCTGCATCTGAGGCGGCGGCACTCGCCCCCTGACCTGCGTGTCGGGGGGGTGGGTAGATCACCTTTTCCGTTGGACGTTAAAGTTTATTCTATCTATCTATCCCGGTCTTCTTTCGTTCGGAGCGTCCACTTTGGGATTCAGCCGCAGGGATGCATGCTTCGCTGTCGGAACATTCCTTACGGAATCTAAACGAATGCCCTGCTAAATTCCTTTCTTTTTGTTTTTACCATTAAATTAATTATTACTCATTCAATATGACCTTCCTGATTTTATTTAACAGATAATTCTGCGCTATTCAATGCTATTTTAATAGCTATTAGGAAATTTCTGCTCCATGATAATTTCGAATAATTCACCCATTTCTTGGCCAATGCCCCATCGTGGGTAGGAGCCACACGCATCACAGGCTACAACAACAACAACTGTTCCCGGTCGGCACGAGGAATCTCTCTTTTTCACGCCGAGCTAAGCATCGCATTGCTGGGAGCACAGAAAAAGTGGTGCGCCAAACTGTTGACATCGTTCCGATAGCGGCCTATGCAGCCAGGCACGCAGCACGTCGGCATCGTCAGCTGATATTCTTAAGAAACTCGGCGAAGGCTACAGTTTCGAGGATGACATGCTTGCTGAAATTCACCGTCAACAACGAACCACAGACTACACCAACGCTGCACCGCGTGCTTAGTCCAGCCCGCCCGCGTAGCCGGCCAGTGAGGAAGTGAAGCCGGGCGCGACTGCAGCGCCATGAAGGCGCGGGCGGGTGGCGGTTCCGCGCAACGGCGCCGAGTTTTAAAACTGAAGCTAGTCTAGTAACGTTGCTGCGCAAAGTGCCTTGCTCCGGGCCCAACACAGAGTTAATTAGGCGCCGTAGTTGTATTAAGCCTCTTGACCCTAATTTGTCGCCTTAAATTTGTTACGCGACAGTGATTGCAATTTAACCTCCCCTTTTCATGGCTCTTCAAAGGATTGATTCCTCGAATATATGCATGAAAACAGCCCCTCTGTGGCTATTGTTACCGTGCGAATAAATATACGTATACGACCGTGATTATATATCTTTATTATTTCTGCTGAGAGGGATTGAGTTCTACATAACTGAATATGGAATGTACAGAATGGTATTTCTTACGGAATCTGCGTACAGATGGTCTGCAACTCTCAACGACCCCCTCCCCCCTGCATGCCTCGTTCGCCAACAAACGCTCATCACCATTAAACTGCGGCATTGACAACTGTGGTGCATCGGATTTCTGTTTCCCCTTCTTATTTCTTTTAATCACTTCTATACTGCCTGACCTGCATTGTATGTCAGTGCGCTGTCCTATATGTGTCAATATTATATTATCGATTTCTTTTTTTTCAACGCACATTGTGGCATGTACAAGCTCGAAATAGTTTGCTCTGGACGTAGCATCTTGTACTCTTTTAACCGTCGGATGCAAGCACACAACTGCTGCGGCTTTATTATGCTAGCGAAGTGGTTGCTTTAGATTCCTATACCCCTTCCGTCGCGACGTGAGATATACCTAAATTTAAATAAATACGCAGGGGTCTAAATATAAATAAGCAAGAAAAGCTACGCGGAAGCAGAAACTGGGCCGAGCAGCACAAAGAACTGCTTTTTGTATCATCAGTAGTGACTTTAGAACAGGCGCTGACAGGGACGACATACGAGCTCTAAATCCAGAACTCTCGTACGTCACACGACTTCTCAGCGAACTCTGTAACCGACTCTATATAAGAGTCGCAACGCGTTGCATCGCGTTTGTGTTTACGCACCTTCTATTTATATCTCTCTCAATGTTTCCTCGCCTATCACTTTCATTCCTGTTTTCCCAGCACAGTGTATCCAGCCGATATTTATGCTGGCTAAGCTCCCTGTATTTTACTATTTTTCCTGGAGGACGTCGCAAGTACAAGTTGCCCATTAAAAATTATCTCTGCAGTGGAAGGGATAGAGAAAAATAATCTCTTCGGTCGCTCCGATCTAGAGCGCCGCAAGCCAGTCATGAAAATCAGCTTTCGGGAAACGAAATATCGACAGGTCTTATTCGCGCAGTTTGATGCATATTGCCAAAGCGTACCCAGGAGAAATCACGATAAAAAATTTCCTTGAGAGACCCATGCTCTTGGGAAACCCCGGCACACTCATGTCCACCTTGTGGCATCCCAACCAGCAACCAAACCAAGCACGCAAAGTGCCTCGAGCGGCCAGTCGCGCGGCAATTTTGCGTGCATTCGCGGGCTTCTATCACGCTCGGAAAAGCACCTTTATGTAGCTCGTATTGAGCAACAGAAAGCTGTATCGGGAGCTTTTCATGTCGCTATACAATTTTCTCATTGACACTTTTAATCTAATTATAATATTTGAGAAGTTGAATAATTACCTAGGATTAATTATCTAATTAGGCGGAATGAAAAAAATAGCAATCTGAGTATCTCCAAGCGGCGTTCGTGTTGTCCACTTCTCTGATCTTGTGTGCTGTCTGCACGCCTCATCTTTTTGCATAATATCTTCAAGCGACGGCAAACATTACCTTGGTTCTGTCTATGGCATTCGCATATTTTTAAACTGTACCCGCCGTGGTTGCTCAGTGGCTATGGTGTTGGGCTGCTGAGCACGAGGTCGCGCGATATAATCCCGGCCACGGCGGCCGCATTTCGGTGGGTGCGAAATGCGAAAACACCCGTGTACTTAGATTTATAGGTGCACGTTAAAGAACCCCAGGTGGTCGAAATTTCTGGAGTCCTCCACTACGGCGTGCCTCATAATCAGAAAGTGGTTTTGGCACGTAAAACCCCATAATTTAATTCAAAATTTTAACTCTGGCTAAAGTTAGATGGGACACCTTGTATAAGCAGCTTGTCAACCATTCGGGCGGGGAAGTGTACATGCCCGTAATATACCACATTCGCATGCAGCTTCACGTTGGTAAGCGCATAAACCGTTTGCCACAGGAAATCGACTGGAGCGATTGTTGCATGAAGAGAGAAGTTGCAGCGCAGCGCTTCGCTTTCGTTAGGCTTCGGTTCAGCCTGGCACGCGGAGCACGGGTTACTTATATGCGACATTTGACAGCGAAACCTGCATAAAATGGCGGCCTAAAAGGACAGTAACTCTATCTGACGGTGATGGTGATATGAGCATCCACTTTAAAACGGGGCGGTGGTGTACATGTCAACAAGCTAGTTCTTTGAAATGTTCTAGTCAATTTATGGCCCAAACAATGAAACGTTCCTTTCCTTCGAGCGCTTCCTAACCTTACGTGAGGCCTCCTTACAGCGAAGGACCGATGGAGGAAGCAAGCATACTCTGAAAGCTCCCTTCACCCGTCCTCACGTAAGGAGCGGTTGCCGCCACGCCTGGGTTCGAGATTATCTCTTAAAAGCTTTAGGCGAACACCAGAACACCCCTATTCAATAAAAAAGGTTGTATCGTCGCACAATCTCTAAGTTGATGAGCTAATATAGAGAAGCGTGAACGCTATTTTTTAGTTTTGTTTACTAAATCTAAAGAAGCAGTGCATTACAGTGCGAAACTTGATGTGCTCCAGCAACGCTGGCACGCCGGCGTCGTGCAACGCCTAGCAACGCTTCCATGCCGCACGCGTGACTGAAACGAACGTGCCTGGCAAAACGTACCGTGCTCGCGCTTCTCCGAAGGTGGGCGACAGCACGCACGCGCAAGCAAACGTCACGTGGTTAAGCAGTGAGGCGAAGCGCTCGTTCAGGGCCAGGAGCGGCGTAAGGACGCATGAAGGTAGCTTGGCCCAAACAATAAAACGTTCCTTTTAGGGGTGTGCGAATATTGAAATTTTCGATTACGAATCGAATACGAATAAGGCGAAGAACTCTCTTCGAATATCGAATCGAATATCGAATACATGTGTAGTATTAAAAAATTGCAAGAGAGGTAACAATAGCTTTATTACCCTTTTAAAAATAACATTGCATTTTACAAGGTTGCTTCAAATTAAAGAGGTACTCAATTATAGATAATGGACTCAGGTAATGCCCTCAGTCAGGTAAAACGCTTGTTACAGATTGTCGTGAAGGAAAATTAACTGCTCAATATGGCCAGAAAGTAAACGCTCTCTATGCACTGTCACATTTCTACCGGTAGAAAAGACTCTTTCACTAGGAACTGAAGTGGCAGGGATCGCCAAGTACTTCCGGGCGAGTGCACTTAAAAGCGGGTACCTGAAGCGGCCAATGGACTGCCACCACTCACAAGGATTCATGCCCCTTTCCAGAAGAGGCTTTTGCGCGTAGTCTGTAACTTCCCTCTCAGGGGCAGATGCCAAATGTGTCTTCTCTTTGTTCATCACTAGATCGTCAAAAGCATTCCATACACTCGATGCCACCAGTGGACACGAAGTCGACGCTGGCACGGCGGTGTCCCCACGGTGTTCCACGACAGCTTCCTGGAGCTCCCTTGTCACAAGGTTTTTCAGCCAGATCATCTGACCAGATGCCTGATGAACTGTGGCCACAAAGCGCGGATCAAGAAACATGCCTAGGCTGGCCACTTCATCAAATTTCCACTCCGCACAAAGAGCCTTGATACATTTTGAATCAATGTTAGCAAACCCTGAGTTGCCTTTGCAACCTTCAAGGCAATGGGGCATTCCAAAAATAATTGGAATTATAAAGCTTGGTGAAAAAGAAACCGAAACTGATCATGTCTAAAATGCCTGAAGCAGATAGACTGAAACAGAGCATACAGATAATGGCAACTCAGGGTTGCAAAGGCAACCCTGAGTTGCCTTTGCAACCTTCAAGGCAATGGGGCATTCCAAAATAATTGGAATTATAAAGCTTGGTGAAAAAAAAACCGAAACTGATCATGTCTCAAATGCCTGAAGCAGATAGACTGAAACAGAGCATACAGATAATGAGCGGATCATGCGAAGTTCTCAGTTTATAAACATGTTCTTAGGAGAATGCGGAGCAAGCATACAATTGGTTAATTGCTCAATTATTCGCAGTCTATCCGAATATTCGCCGTTTCCACCGTTATTCGGCCGTCCTCGGATATTCGTGAATTTCCGAACATGCATTTCTCGAATCGAATACGCTTCGAATATGGAAAATATTCGATTCGTATTCGAAATATTCGCACACCCCTAGTTCCTTTCCTTCGAGCGCTTCCTAACCTTACGTGAGGCCTCCTTACAGCGAAGGACCGATGGAGGAAGCAAGCGTACTCTGAAAGCTCCCTTCACCCGTCCTCACCTAAGGAGCGGTTGCCGCGTGCCTGGGTTCGAGATTATCTCTTCAAATCTTTCCGCGAACACCATTATTCTATTAAAAAATGTTGTATCGTCGCACAATCTTTAAATTGAATAGCTAATATAGAGAAGCGTGGACGCTTTCTTCTAGTTTCGTTTACCAAAGTTAAAAAAAAGTTGCGCATTAGAGTGCAAAACTTGATGTGCTCCAGCAACGCTGGCACGCCGGCGTCTTGCAACGCCTAGCAACGCCTAGCAACGCCTAGCAGTGCTTGCATGCCGCACGCGTGACTGAATCGAACATGCCTGGCAAGACGTACCGTGCTCGCGCTTCTCCGCAAGTGGGCGACAGTGCGCACGCGCAAGCGAATGCCACGTGGTTAAGCAGTGAGGTGAAGCGCTCGTTCAGGGCCAGGAGCGGCGTAAGGACGCATGAAGGTAGCTTTGGAGCTACCTTATGCTGAGGAAGCACCAAGGAAGCCTTCACCGAGGGCTCCTCAGTAAGGAAGCTTTCAGAGTGACATAAGGTAGCCTCACCCCAATGAAGGCTTCCTTAGTGAGGTAAGGAAGATTTCATTGTTTGGCTTCTTATGCTGAGGAAGTACCAAGGAAGCACCAAGGAAGCCTTCACCGAGGGCGCCTCAGTAAGGAACCTTTCAGAGTGACATAAGGTAGCCTCACTGCAATGAAGGCTTCCTTACTGAGGTAAGGAAGATTTCATTGTCTGGCCCTAAATCTTCAAAATATATTCGCACGCTATCGAACGGCTCAGTGCATGCCATGGATGTACACCTCGCGGAGTAAACTGCTCAACGGAATTGGCGGTGCTTGCAGAAAGCTGCTAATCTATGACACTCGTGACTTTTTGTCGCGAAAAAAGTTTTCTGTTTCAGATCTGTTGCGGTAAATCGTGATCTCTATATTCCCTCTCACCAACACCGTGTAGCGACGACTAGGACTATAGTATCCGCCAATCATTGGCGAGAGCCGGCTGCGTGTTCCATGCACGGGAAGTGGAAGACTCGCCTGGCTGTGTGTCACTAATCCTTCCGTAACACCGCTAACACTTCCTTTCAGTCGGCGTAAGCCGCCGTGGTGGCGTAGTGGCTTTGGCGTTGCGCTGCTCAGCCCTCGGGCTCAGCAGCGCGACGCTGCCGAGATCAAATTCCGGCCGCGGTGGCCGCATTTCGATGGGGGCGAAATGCAAGAACGCCCGTGTACCGTGCATTGGGTGCACGTTAAAGAACCCCAGGCGGTCAAAATGAATCCGAAATCCACCACTGAGGCGTGCCTCATTATAGTCAGATAGTAGTTTTCGCACGTAAAACCATTATAAAATGTGTCAGTCGGCGTAGCGGGCAGGGCGATCAAAGGCAGGCAATGGAGGATCCCTTCTGGTTATCTTTTCTGGTTTGCTGACGCGAGCCGTAGCTTTCGCTGCATGGCACGGAGTTGGTGCACGTGTGACGGAGTATTATGCTGCACTCTGTGCAGCGATTGCCGCGCGGCGATAGAGTTGCGCCTTGGACTAAATAAATAAAAACTAGATTGCAGAATCAGTTGCAGTGTCAAGCTTAGTGTATCTAAGGTTTGAGTAGCGTGACTAGGCCGGAAGCCGTAGGTCAGTCTGCAAAACGCGCTGACCCAGTGCGTATGCGATACAGCAGAGGGAGGCTTTTGGCCTTGTCAGTTGCTTCGTCACACATGACTACTGAGATGGTGATCATGAACACTGAAAATGACTGGCAATGATATGCTTCAGAAATCGTCAAGAGCAGCTTTCTTTTTTTTTTCTCTCTCTCTTTTTTGTTTAACCTTAGTTATGAGGCCTCCTTGTTTCCTGCTGTGCCTACATGTGAGGGTATAGCCAATGGAAACTGTCGTAAATTGGAAACTGGTGCAGTTCCTTGAGAAAGCGTAAGCAATTTTTAAGACGTTGGCCATGCGTTCTTTCGGAGCGTTCAAACACCAACGAATAGGCTTCGACTGCAGGTGGAAGACTGCAAGACTCAGGGAGATGTTGAACTTTATGCGCTGCAGCGTCCTATAGACTCGCTATACAGAGCGCGCAGTTTTTTATTTGAAGCACTCGAGCGTCGAGGGCGCCCCATATGTAGACGGGATGTTGTTACCGCGAGGACACCGGACATTGAGGAGGGAGGTGTTCACGCTCCTACTGAAGTTCTTGGACTTAGATTGTGATGGGTAACACTTTGCAGGCTCACTTCGTGGCGTTGTGTCGTGGGGGTGGATAGGCCGGCGCGGCATAGTGCGCTCACGAGCTTCGGGCTAGCGTCCTGTTCCGCGCCGCACTTGCGCGTCGCCTGCTTCGCACGTCCCGTGATGCGCTTTAAATGAGGACGCACCGAACGGCATACCTATGTAGATTTTAGGTTTCTTAAACTCTGCTGAAAGGCAGCGCTAGGGCGGGACAATTGCCGGCAATTCCAGCAAGGCTAAGATCCGCCTGCATCCAACAGCGTCCTCCTTCGGTCATAAAAGCAGGATCAGAATGTGCACGCTGCCATCGGGCTGCAATCACTTTGCAGGCGCTAGAAGCGCAGAAATCTTCCTTTTCACAGCGACCGGGACAAGTAGGGTCATTAAAATAAAATTTAGGTTGGAGTGTTCTTAGTCACTAGTAAAAAAAAAAAAAGTGTATGCATGGTTCGTTGTGCTTTCGAACGATACAGCATAATCTTGAATATAACGTCGCATTGGGTTCTGACCCGAACGCGAAACTGTCGGGGAGTACGGCGTGATAATAAACAGTACAATATGCGCACACCGTGGAATGACACTGTCCAGGCGGTATTTGTTGCTTGATTGCAAAGGCAGCGGTTTTAAGGGTGAGCATCAGTGCGTTTTGCATAAATACATACACCTCTGCGGCCATAGCGATCTCTATCTAATTAGTTGTCTACACGTATGTGTCCATATAGAGCTGTGCGGTCAGTAAGGTTTTAACTCGGGCTATAGTTGGTGCGACAGCATTCAGGTTGACTGCGCTGGTTTCCGCACGAAAATCAATACAAGAAAAAGACGAGAACGAACAACTGCACAGTTTTTTGTCCTCCTTCTGACACTTACATCTCTGCCTGCGGGCTCCTTTATTTTTTGTTTTGTTTACTGACTTCGTCAATAAAACAAACAATAGAGGAAATAAAGTCCGCAAATAAATGTACTACGCAGCAGCCACATTGAACGTATTACCGCCATGTCTCTGGCGCCGTCTCCCAATCTAATGAAATGGTGGGCGATCCCAATGTTGTGACGAGGGCTTAAGTTTGTAGCAGTAAATCGCACACAGGACGCATTTCATCCCTGGCCTCGTGCGGCACGGAATAAAAGGCTGCGACGTAGCGGCGAAAATGCGTTCCGCGTGGTCGCTGCTTTATCGTGCGGCTCTCGCCGTGCACTTTGTGCGCGCTCGGTTTCGGCTGTGCGGTAGGGGGCGGAGAAAGGGTGCACGCGAGCGCGCTGGGAGTGCGTGGTGGAAGCGTGACATCTTTTGTTGTCGCCGCGGCAACTTGGAGTCCGTCCAAAGGCGCCCAAGGGAGCGCTGAACTCCGCCGGCGGTCGTCCTCTCCTCCGGAGGCGACCGCTCGGCACCACTTCCTCGTGCCGGCCGCTCCTTCGGGAGAACCGAGGCGCGTGACGTCAGCCGAGCGCGATAGCGATCGTTACGGACCGTTCTCGACGTTATTGGAGGCGGAGGTGCGTATATGGAGGTTGGCTGGCTGGCTGCAAGCGCTGTTCGGCCCGTTTGATGAACAGTTAGTTAATCGCGTAGAAGGCTGCAGTGAATGGCGTGGCTGACGGCCTTCTAGCGGTGCTACAGCGTCGGCCGATATCCGCAAGGAGCCCCGTTGACGCTTACCTACAGGCTGTAATGGACACTCACGCGTTTTACGCGGCAGCGTGCTTTCTGGTAGTGCAGTGACGCGAGGACAGCACATCGAAGCTTTCCCGTCTTCGTCCAACGGGGGTGGAACATTCGGTGGCATCTTTTCAGTGGCGTAGCTAGGTCGTCTGGCACCCGGGGCCCATATGTCTTCTGTCCCCCCCCCCCCCCTGGGTGTAGTCGAGGAAGGCGAGGATATCAACAATTTCCGGGTATATGACACCCCCCCGTTGCTACGCCACTGCATCTTCCTCATATTCGCTGGCTTATTACCCCAGTTATGTTACATATATTTATGCGCCTCTCATGATCAGTTGACTCGTTTACTTGACTTCGCGAAGCAAAATTTGCTGATCGCAAATTCAGTCAGGTCATCAACCTACATGCTGGTCGGCTGATGTTGTGGCGTTTTTGTTTTTTGCCTGTGATTTCTAGCTTCCGAGGTTTGTGTCCGCTGAATGTTATAGGACGGTCGGCGTTCGCGTCTGCTGTGGACTACTAGGATTTTTTGTAAGCGCTACGCTAACGAATGTGATGGCTTTTAAGAAAAGCGCGACGCGCGCTCCCGAGGAATCATAAGCGCACGAACCAGAGCAGCTGTGCGTGTGCATATGGCATGTTTGTGGTAGTGCCTTCGTAACGCATCGCGCTTTACTGAAACGTCTCAGTGTATCCAGCCACGGGTTTCAGCATTAAAGCACGCTGTGCTTTCGTTGACCTTAGGGCCAGTTTAAACAGATCACCGGATCGTTGTTGTCACGTGGTCAGCGCGCCGTGCAAAAAGCCGGTGATTCGCGATCACTCTCTTCAATTACCCGTCCCTGACAATCTTATACTGCCCTAATCGTTGCATATGGAACACTCATTGGCTGAAAGCACAGCCTCGGGCATCCCGGTACTGTCAGGGATGGATAATCGAAGAGGCCCAATGGTCCAACTCGGCGCACTGCCCCAGCGACGTGTGCCGCGTGCGGCCATGTGGCTTTCGATGTTAGCAGCGCTGGTTGCGCGAACATTGTTCCTGCAGCAACCGTGGCAGCAGCTCGCGCAAGCGCTAAGTGCACGTTTTTATAAGCGCCAGCTTGTCGTTCCCGTGAGCGGACGTTAATTTCTCTTTATGATTTTTACTTTCGGCTACATGGTTCTCGCTGCGCTGTTGGTCTTGTGCACTTCCACGAAAGCGAAGAAACTAAGTGGAAAAGGGAAGACATCTGCGTCGAGCTAGGCCGCCGGAGCTGCTTGCTCGCCGCATGTGCAAATAAATGCCGTCTCTCTCCGCGCCGTTTCGAGAGCACCTCCTGAGAAGGGCACCGGCCGCGGGCGCGACCGTATATTTCATAAGCCCCGCACAAACTGGCTCTTCCAGGCTACGTCGCGGCTTCCGTCCACCGAGATTTCGCCGCCACGCTTGGCTGCAAGTGAGGCGGCGGGCGCCGACTCGGCCGCTTCACCCCCGCCGAGCCTTCCCGCACCCACTCCCCTCGGGAGGCGTGTTGACAGTGGGCTCTTGGGCTGTGCTCGGGCCGCGCCGCGCTGTTTCTTGTTGGGGTAAGGAAATGGGTGGAGCAGGGGAGGGGGGGGGAAGGGGAAGGGGGGGGGGATAAAGCGCCGGACAGGCGGGTTTGCTCGCACTGTTGCATTGGTGTGGGTTCTTCAGGCACGTGGCTCTGGGGCTAGAACAGGCCTAGCACGCTCCGAAAACTACTGTGCGCGCGGGTATCTCCCACTGGTCGCGCCAATTTCGCATCGGCAGGATAAATATACTGTTGGATGCTGACCTGATTGGTGGACGGGATTTAACGTTCCAAAGCAACACTGATACTGTGTGGAGACGCCGTAGAGAAGCGCTCCGCATAAGTTTTGACCACGTGGGGTTCTTTACCGTACACATAAACCTAAGTACACTTGTGTTCTTTTGTATTTGCATGATTTTTTGCATTTAATTCACATCTGAATGCGACCGCAAATTGAACCCTTGACCTCGTGCCCAGCAGCACAACGCTGTAGCTAATGAGCCACCCTCCGCTGGCTGCGAGGGTGTCCTTGTTGGGACCAGCGTCTTTTCTTTTTCTTTTTTTTGCAGTTTTTCTTTATATGCCTTGCGCCGCCACAGCGCGCTCACTTGCGTGCGTGTGTGGCTCTGGTTGTCGACGAGTCAGCTTAAACAGGAAAATGGTGTTGAACAAAGCCGTGCTTGGCGGAGGATAAGACTAAATCCCTTCAGTCAGTGACTCCGGAAAGCATTGCATGAGCCCTCACTCCTCGATACGCTCGAGACTGCCGCGTGACCTTGGTGACCCACTGGTATTCCTGAAAATAAGAGCTACAGTGCAACCTGAGGAGTTCTCGGAAACTTGCGCGCAACGCTTCCCCGAAATCTAAAGTAGAAGTAGACACACATGCGCGCTCACGCGCGCACGCACGCACGCACGCACACATAAGAGGCGTTCGAGTACTTGGATTTAGGTGCACGTTGAAAGGACACCAAGGAGAAACATTTGAGCTGTACTAGTAAATTAACTTTTTTTTTTCTCTCGGTAAAGATAGACTGGGGTCTTTTCTAAACGACCTAAAGGTTAACAAGTTTCGAAACATTTATTGAGCCACATCCTCCCAAATACGAAAAAATACGTTGAAATTCGGTACATATCACACCGAGGTACCGGTGCCGCAGTTGTGGTTCCGGCACGAAATAAAAAAAAGGAAAAAGAGAAATGAACTTTGGCCTTCATTTCCTTTTTTTTATTAATCAATCTGTTAGAACGAAACTAACTAAAATTGTATTTTGGAATAATACTTTGTCCGTCTAGAGCGACTTAGCGTTTCTTTTTTAGTGCATCTTCAAACAACCCCAGTGGGTCAAAATTAATCCGGAGCCCTCATAACGGCGTGCCTCATAATAAGACCATGGCTTTAGCGCGTTAACACTTTCTTTTCCTTTCTTTTTCTTCCTTTCTTTCCTTCTTTCTTTCTTTCTTTCTTTCTTTTTTTTTGCTACGCTACGTCTGTTTTTTTTTTTTCGCTAGCGAGCAGATACTTCTTCCATTTGGATGCTGATAAACGCCGGCATTTTTTCGTCGCGCTCGTCTCGTGCCTCACACATTGCAACGCCTGGCCGTGCACAGCCAGGTGACGTGCCCTGATCGAGACGCAGTGGTTGCGGCGTTGGCACTACGTGAAATACGGCGTGCTCTTCGCTCTTCCGGCCTTCGCATCGCGCTGCACGTGTTTCCTGCTAAATTCGCGAGTATATGATAAAAGAAAACAACAACAACAACAACAACAACAACAACAACAACAATAATAATAATAATAATAATAATAATAATAATAATAATAATAATAATAATAATGAAACTACAGGATCGCGGAGGGATCGTTAAAAGGGCGTGTCTCGCATGCCCTATTTGCAAATGGGTGGTACCAAGGAGACCACGCGTCTGTTGCTGCGTATATAGTGAACTAACTTAGCGAACAGGTACTATCTGTAGTTCACTATACGTGCGCTGCAGGCAAACTACATGCTATCTCCAGATTGCGAGGGAACCTCTTAGCGTTGTACAGGAGTTCTTACGCTGACACTGCACTTCTGTCAACGTTTTCCAGAAGGCGTTCCTTCTGGCCATTTTGTGCGGCCACAAGGGTCCACAGGAAATGGATCACGTGCCCATGCGGCATGTGAAGAAGGCACGGGGATGTTACTGCGTGCATACGTAGTATAGACCGCATGCACTGGTGAAGGGAAGGGTGCACCATGCCCCCCCCCCCCCCCCGAGCAAAGCACCTTAGCATATGCAGTCTTAAGAATCTGCCCTATTTAAATAATATTGATGTAGCCTACTGGAGGGAGAGAAACTAAAACGCACAGAAGTTGCCATTATCAGCTATTCATTGTAAAATGCATTACACAACTCGCGTTCTAAATAACATCCTACTAGTGATGTAAGCGGTTAGAAAAATTGAAAATTTCGAAAAAAAAAACAGGTTTTTTTCTTCAACCAAAATAAATTAAAAAAAAGAAATCAAAAAGAAACAGAGCTTCCCCGCAGAAGTCTTCTGTTGCGGTGCGACTCTTTCGATGTTTGGTCAAAAGAAGGGAGTTTTGGAGTCTGCGAAGCACCTGCATCCATCCACATGGTGGCAGGAACTTTGCAATTCAACCGACCCTTGAGCCTCCTCGCCTGTCGCGTACTGCAGATTCCCCCTCCTTCTGCGGCAAGTCAAAGAAACTGGTCTGAGTTTGGGAATGTGCGCACCAAGCTACGCATAAAGCCTCGCAGGGGATCGCGTGCAGGAACTTGTGTGTGGAAGGCTTCGTCCGCTGCAGTGAAGCGTTGACGCGTCAAGCGGAAATGAATCGGACACAGATTAATACAAATGTCGCTCTTGACGCTTTGACGTGAAGTCAATGCCTTGACGAAAAATCGTGCCTAGGTTTTGAACCCTGCTCTACTGAGACGTTTGTGATGCAATAATGCAACAATTATATTCTTTTCAGTGCTACAGAAATAAATGTGTCGTGTTTTCATAGCTGTGTGCGCGATTCTCTCTTTTTTTTCACGTTTTCGTATTTTTCTGATAAAAAGAAACATGAAAGAAACCAGCTTTTTTCACACCCCTCAGAATGTCATGAAATTTTAGACCTCTACATCCAACCAGTCTCCATGAGCCATTGCGAAGGCTGGTGAGGGGGGAAGGAGGGGAGAGGGGGGGTTCGATTGCTGCAGGTTTGCATTCTAACCATTGGATTTTGCGCCGTCATAAATCGATTCCGAATGTTGTTTCTAAGCGTGCGAAACGCAAACGTGGCAGAAAACTGTTTGCTTGCTTTACTTCGACTCAATGCCCTTGCCATCGTCGCGACTCGTGGAATACTCAGC
Source organism: Dermacentor albipictus (assembly GCF_038994185.2). Lineage (NCBI taxonomy): Eukaryota > Metazoa > Arthropoda > Arachnida > Ixodida > Ixodidae > Dermacentor > Dermacentor albipictus. The sequence goes on along the minus strand of NC_091821.1, from coordinate 148,429,910 downwards.
TGGCTGCTACAGGTCTGTGCAGCTTAGGAGCTGACGTGTGTTGTTTGATGGATGCTGTCGAAAGAACCATCGCCAATGGACAAAAATATGTTGGGGTAACTTAACGTCCCGAAACTGCACAGTGTGGGATCATGAGGGACGCCGTGGTGGGGCTCTCCAGTGATTGGGCAGATTTTACATTTGTAGAATATTGACTGTTGTCAACGAGGGAATATTGCGTGTTGTTCGAATAATGAAAAAAAAAAGTTGGGGAAGCTTGTGTATAATAGTATATTCTTTCACCACATTGGAGTTGCATGAGCTACTCCAGCCAGCCCTGAGCAGTCTTCCCCCTGTAAAATTTCATGCACTGGCGCATTTAGGGGCAGTCATTCTAAAGGGTATAGGTGCGAATAGGTGGAACTCTATTACATGGGTTAGTAGTTTTGCTGCTATTACTAGCTACCGCGTATTGGCTGACGTCACGCTCTAAACCAGCACCAAGCACCTGAAAGAAGTGAAACGTTAAACGAAGCCAGCGGTAAAAAGCGACATGCAGGACAGGAGAGAGAAGGAAGGCGGCGTCTTTTCACTTCGCCACAGGGAAATTAAGTGCCACCTGCACAAACGATGGCGACATGGACTAGAGTCGACATTGACGAAAGTTTCTTCTTCTCGAACTCAGATTTCTCGAGCGCATTTGCGAATTTATTGCAACCGATACTAGACGAAGCAGTGCAAGAATTGCTGCGCATAGTGTTGCGCCAGCTATCGCGTCACTGCTTCGCAACATATACAAAACTGCAACTTTTTCACATGCCAGTACCGTGAGCACTCTCTCCTTCGCGTTTTGTCGCGGCGATGCGGAGTGGCTTAACATCACTCTGCCTACCTCCTACAAGTTTCTGAGTAAAAACAATAAGAAAGCAGAAAGAAAGAAAGAAGAACAAAGAGAAGTGGAGGAAAGGTCGTGCGGCTTCTTTGCCCAACGACTTGCTCGTTATTGTCGCTTCTATAGTTTTCTTCTTGTTATTTTTTTGCCCTATCACACCGCCCACTGTGTACGCTGCTTGCATTCCGGCCAACTTTCCTTACGCTTGAGATTGGTAAGATGTTGCAGCAAGGGAGGATCTGCCAGCGTGCAGAAAGTACGAGGTCTAATGAAAAAAAAAATAAGTTAGATCACCTACACGCCGTCGTTCTACAGTTGCATAACTTATTTCCCTGCACGTAAAACGAGCTCTTATCAAGCAAAAATTGCTTTTATTGCGGACAGGGGGTAGAGGCTTTCAAGGGGGCCTGCCAAGCGTAAATCTCTTTCCTTTGTAACGACGAGACTTGAAGCGGGAAGGGGCAAAAGCCATTTTCCCCTTGTCCTCGTAAGCGGGTGCGCTGCGGGTCTTCGCAGATGAGCCCTACAACGCTCGCAGTTCGAAAAGGTCATGCCCTTTCTATCTTTTCGTTCTTTCGCCCGTCTTTTTGTGTCTGAAGGGGCAACGCGTGCGGGCTTTGAGAGGTGCCGCACCCGCTTCATACGACCACTCAACGCGGGTCAGGGGTCGCGTTCAAAGACATTTGCACCGTCGCTGTTCGTCGGCGGACTTGTGTCCGCCGTCCCACGGCACGAGAACGCGCGAAGCACTGCGCTGTGGGCGAACGCGGTGAGGTGAACCGCCGTCAGCTCCAAAATGAGATCACGACGCGAGGCGCGACGGACGTCGCCGCCGGCTCGTGGGCGCCTTTTCTTCCCGAACGCTGGCGGCGCGTCACGCGCGGCCGTCGCGGTGCGGCCGGCGTTGTTGCCATCTCGGCGAGACGCCGCTGGGCGCTGAATAACGCTGCTCGGTCGTCTTTAGAAAAAAGTCATGCGGGACAAGAAAATTCCAGATAGTTGGTGGCAGAGTGAAAATTTATTTAACTTTCAAAGGCAGTGCGGATTGACTTATTCGTTTACCGGTTAAAGAAATGTTTTTTTTTTTTTCGAAGGATAGCGCTTTCGTCTAGTACGAGGAAGAGGAAAGGCAAAAGGAAGAAGGCGTCTTTAAAGGGGCCGGCCCGCAGGAGTAGGACCGACCTGTGTAGTAGCCCGGATTCCCTGGCAATATCACAGAAAGCATACCGAGGGGGAAAAAAAATATCAAGCACACATAAAAGGTAATTTTGTTTTCATGTCTCCAAGGCGCGTTTGCAAAATAAATATGAATTACCAACTCGCCAAGTTTACGCCGCAGCTGTTGTGTCTCACCGACGTTCGCCTTAGCGCTTGTATACTTTGAAGGCAGAACGAGCGAACCTGTTGCTTATGTGCTCAAAATGCCGATTGCTTTCGAATCTTGCTTGCTCTCCTGTTGTGACTCAGATCATCAACTGGAGCCAGCAGAGTAATCCACGCACCACACGTGCAGGCTTGGGTTTGGTGTAATCTTCGAATCAGTACGGAAAGGGCACTCGGTGGAAAAGTACGCATTCCTGTTTTAAATTCAGGTGATATTACAGCCACGCCAGAGCGCACGTGCTCTTTGTTTCGTGTTTTATTTACGCGAAACGGCGGCGCCACTGTAATGCCAAGGTGGCATAACTGGACGAAGGCCGAGTTAGTTACGACAGATGTCTCAAACAGGTGAAGCGTTTCTTAATGCGGACTACTGGAACAGCGTCAGTCGATCGGCGTCACCGCACCGCTTGAGTCAGTGTGCAACCATCGAAACGTGCGTATCGATTGGGTGCCTGTAGAACGTGAACGTGTGACCACGGCTTTGGAGGCGCCGAGTTGTCGGCTTGAGGCTGAGCCCGTCGTGAGTTTTCAGCTTCATTCACAACCCTCATGACGTAAAGCGAAGTTCGGGATGAAGAGCAGTCCAGAAACAACTGTCATACACGTAAACGAGTAAGTGAACCTTGACAGCGTGGCACTTTGGCCTAATTGGGTAAAAAAAGCTTAGTAAAAATAAATGCGCAGATCGCACGCACTGTGGAAATCTTTGTTATGCGAATCATTTTGCAGGTACCTGGATATATCCAGCATTGTTTTGGGGTTCCGCAAAACGATACCAGGTGGACGAACGTGTTTCTGTAAATTGAGTAGGTGTGTGTGTGTGACGACAGCAGCACATCGACAATACATTGTAGACGATCGTATGACGACAATGGCATAATCCCTACGCCGGTTGTTCGAAGCGAGCCTACGACATGGCGATTGTTGGGTTCTACATAGGTAGTGGACGAGCGTAATCGAGAGAAACACATTTTGGCTACTACTACGTGCTGTGCAATCGTACGTACTGTACATATGTACTTCGGCGAAATGTGAAAACTTAATAACTTGGGCGATGATGAAGTCTTTACAACGTCGCACAGTTTCTGCGTAGCGTAAGTTTCTACAAGGAGAGTACTGGGCAAAGTGGGCCGCTCGTGAAGTCTATAGCACGGGGCATCAAAGCACCAGCTGTCACAAGGAAAAAAAAGTGACTCGGGGTGCACGCGCCATGTGTTTCAAAGAGAGGGATCAACAGCTGGATGGCTTTGAAACAAAATAACGATGCGTGCGATCGTGACCTAGGAAAAGGCGAAAGAATAATTCGAAGTATGAGGAGAGAGTTGAGCGGTAGTACGGCAATAAAAGAAAGAATGCTGGCTCACCGGTAATTGAGAGTAGATGTAAGCATGAAATGGCGACCGGCAAAGCAGATTGGTTGGAGATGACACTATAGCCACAATCTTAAAATGGGTGTAGTGCATGTTCGCAACGGCACACCCCACCACACCACAACGCATCAACACGCCATACTGTGCACTAGTCCATATGGACGCTACCTAGCTAGAAGAAAAAAAGCGGCTGAAGGTGGCACGACAGGCAGCGAAAGACGCCAGGGAGACAGAGCGCACTGCCCAGCTTGAAGAAGAAAATCGCCTCCTTTCAAAAGATGATAATTAAGGGTATGGCCCTGTATTTGCATTTTGAACGTCGCCCTATTGGAAATGACAAATGAAACTTCAGCGCACTAGAAGTTACCGCTTGAGTGATATTGTGAACAAACATTCGGAAGAACTCGGAAGCAATATTTTTTGTAACTTGTTTGGGTAATTACTAGCGTATGTAACGCGGTCCTGTATAGAGGGTTATTGGGGGCAGAAACCGCGTTTTCTTTAGTTTTGACTGGTTGCCCGGAGAATCTTTTGTTCTCGCAACTTGCCCGGATAACGGCACTGGCTTTTGACTCAAGGTCACTTGAGGGTCGCCGACAACGGGAGCTAAAAGTATTTCATGCTTAAAAAAGCGGTTGTGGGTAGAGCACCCGGCTGTTATGCTCAACAGCAGAGGCTCGATTCCCACGTAGGTCACACATAGTTTTATTGTTCTAAAGCGAGGTGAGTCGGAAACCTACCTATGCATACCGCAGTGTGCAAAAAATGAGGCAAAGCGTGCTTCAGATTAAAAGGAGCTGACCTGGATCAAGCCTGGTTTCGGTTGCGGAGGCCCATCAGCGACTGCAGCAGTCTTTCGACGGGCGATGTCATCTGCCAGGGGGGTGTAATGATCCAGTCGTCGTAGCTGGTGATGATGAAGGCATAGATTTTCCTGCTATAATTAATAACTAATAATTACTAGAGCGATTTCTGGCGCTGCGATCGTTCAGCCACCATGGAAATGATAGCAAGTACATCGATTTGTCTGACCTTCGTGCTTATGGCTTCAGATGTTCTTGCGACTTCGTTTATTACACTGTCTGCATTAATTATCCTTAATTTCAGAGCGATCAATACTTTTCTAAGTGCAGAAGATTCTGCGACCACACGGAATCACTGCTAATTGACCACTTGCAGAAGTCGGAGCGCCACCTAGCGCGAAAAACAGGAAGCTTGCGCCTCGCCGCTTGGTTGGAAAACATCCCGGCTCCAGCCTTGCTTTGGTACGGCGGCATCGAGTGGCGACGTTGTGTTTGCAGAGCTTCTTTCACGTTTTGTGAAAGCGTCGACGTTCTTTGGTAGTTGCCATATATGACCTGCCTTCAATATGATTAAAGAGGACTTCATTCTCTTGCCGTTTTTGCAAATAGGACGGACAACTTACTTCTCAGAGGGCTGCATAACGAGCGGCAATGCGTGGGGTTATCTTCATGCCAACACTTCGTCCGTTTGTCAGGCACACCGCCGATGGGCTTTAAAAAAAATAGGGTTAAGTTAAGCACATAAAACGTAACGTAAACACCGTGGACCCTCCACTTGGCCTCATAGTAGCTACGTACACGCCATCCATGAAGTCGGGCATCTACGTGGTTACAGCATAGTTCACAAAAGCCATTGGCGACATTGCCGGAGAGCACTGTGAACGTGTGGCCGGATGAGTGCCTTACGCCTGTCGCACTCCCCGAACTCTTAGTTGTTGCATGGAACAATATATGTACACGTTCTAGCTTGCAAATTTGATATTCATCTCGTGCTGTTTCGCCAAACTGCTGTGTTGCATGATTGTGGTTTACGAAGCCGTATCCCAAATGTCGCATGCGCTATATGTACGCGGTAGGTTATTCAGTCTGTTTTTGCGAGCGCTAAGGCCTCAAAGCTTACGCCAACCTATTTTATTATACGTTATATTAGCTTAAATATGGGCAGAGCGTGCGTCCGCAGGCCAGTAAGCTCTCGCTTACTCGCGAATACTCGTCAAGGCAGACAGTTTGACGAATTGGTTCGAAGTCACGGTGGAAGAGAGCGCAACAGAACAAATCGCTTAACCGTACTCGCATATACTCAGGGTCACTCAGTGACGAGCGCGAAGGAAAACTGCGTTCTTTATATTTTACAACCTCAGCAAGCCCTGCCAGCACGTCGCTGGCCTTCTGTTCAGCGTTGCAGAAGTGGCAGGAGATGACAAGGGAATAGAAGTCGCCTGCATAAGCCACAGATCCTAGAATGCACTGTTAGCTGCCACGGCGTGCCGTCCGGGTTCGACCGCTTCACCGCTGCCGTCCACAAACTTCTCCCCATTAACCTTCGCGGGCGGAAATCTGAAGAAATTACTGTGTCCATTTCAATAATAATAGCTCGTGCAGCCGAAAGCGACTCAGTTGGCCGGCATGTCACGCCCGAGCTGCGCAGTTTGCTTTCCAACCACGGAGCCGCGGCCGGTTTTGGCGCATGCGCAGTCGTACTTCTGCAAGTGGTCAATTGTAGCGGTTCAGCCTGTCGAGGTGACCAAATCGAAACGCACCAAGCGTCTCAACGCCCTGACTTGCCCGCGAGAGACTCGTAAGGGCATTCTGTGGCTCTTGTCGGTACATGCGTCCGTGGCTTAATGGATTCAATATCTAGCTTCTGTGCTAGAGGTCCTGTGTTCGAATCCTGCCGTCGGGCAATTTTAAAAATGTTTCTTTAATTATTTATTACGCAGTACTTTGTTTAAAATGACGAGCTTACAAAGTCATGAAGCTGCTTAAAGTGAGAAGGCAAATCTATGTTGACATAATTCCCAAGCTGACCGAACCGCCCCGATTGCAGCTCTCTTTACACACTGGCGTCAGAGCTCCCTCTGGCAATTGTATGAAACTCTATGGAGGACGGCATAGTGGCGGCCTTGAATATGCGTGTGTGGCCTCTGGCTGATCCGTGGGCATTACATGGTCCCAGACTAGCGTGGCAGGCTGTTGGTCTGATGGCCTCGTGGTAATCGGGACAGCGGATAGCGAAAGGCTGGCTGCTGTCGCAGGTGCATCTGTGATGGATGCATTGACGAAGAACATCGCTAGCTGCGCCATCTCTCTATAAGGCATTGAGGGAAGGACGAAGTTAGCTTGCAAGCACTGTTTAAAGGGTGGCCCCTGCGTGATTTACCTTAAGGTAGCGGGTCCGTGGGTTCGTGACATGGGATAGACAAGCTGGCGTCGACTTCTGCTAGCTGTCTGGAAACGCCTCCAAGGTCGTGGGCTCGGCGATGACCCCCGCTGCGCGACAGGATGCTGGCTCTTGCGCAGCCTCGCCGGCGATGTCATTATTGCGGATGCCTGCGTGATCAGGTATGCAGCCATGTAGACGACTCTTTCCAGGGCTCGACTACAGGCATGCTGCAGGTACTGCATTGTCAAGCATGCGTAGCAGCGGCAGGCGCAAATGTCTGTGTCCTTTGTGCTGGCAGAGATTACTGCTCCCCAAGGGTTGACGCCGCGCATTTTGATATATAAAAGATTCCGTTCGTCGATCAGCATTACAGCCCGAGTTCATGACTTACATTTGTGGTGACGTTGTGTCAAGACATGGATCGTGCCTTCTCTCTGGCAGATCGAGCACTGGCGAGGCATTTGCTGTGACAGCAGGCAGAGCGGCTGCTTCCTCGTATCGCATCAGGTGGTCGATGGCGACGACTATCCAATGGTTTCCGGAAGCCGTGCTCGGAAGGGATCTGTACAGGTATACAGGTCAGTGCGATCGAAGGACCTGGCAGGGCACGGGATTCGTTGGAGTGGACCAGAGACATGCTGACCAGGAACCTTGCGGCGTTGGCACTGAGGGCAAAATCGAATGCATCTGCACACAAAGGTGTACATGCCACGCCAATAAAACCTGAGCGAAGCCGGGTGTACGTTTTGAAGACACCCGCATGTGCACATGCACTGTGGGTCAGCGTGGAAGGCAGAACATATTTCACCCCGTAGATGTCGAGGTAGGCCCAGCAACGACTTGCAGACGTCAGAGAGGTAATTCCGGCGATAGAGAAGGCCATTTCGAGCTTGACGGCTCAAAGCTCGAGAAGGTGGAGGAAGAGTCGGTGCGTTTGAATGGAAGCGGGTAAGAGCGCTAATCCAGGCATCCTTGCTTTGCTCCGAAGCCATGTCGCAGCCTGGGAACGAAAGTACTTCATCAACGGCAGACAGACAGGCAGCGCTTTCCGTTGACACGGGTGAACGGGAAAGTGTGTCGGCATCGGTATGGCGGCGGCCAGACCTGTAGACAACGTGCACGTCGAAATCTTGCAACCGCAAAGCCCAGCGAGCTAATCGACCTGAGGGGTCCTTCAACGTGGACAGCCAACAAAGCGCATGGTGATCTGTAATTACGTCGAAGGGACGGCCTAGAGGTAGGGTCTAAATTTTTTGTCTTACGGCTAGATCGGGCGTTGAATCATTGCTGCGTCACATTGTGCGTCCAGACCACAGCCGTTAAGCCACCGCGGCGCATAAGGGAATGGTGATGGACCTAAAATTCCTATGAAGCGGCGAACGTAAGACCAGAGGCCAAGGAAGCTGCGAAGTTCTTTTATGGAGAAAGATCTGGTAAAATCAGCAACTGCATGGAGCTTGGTGGCGTCAGGAAGAATACCGTCTTTAGATATGTACATGGCCAAGTATGGTGAGCTGACGCGCCAAATTGACATTTCTTCATGTTGGGCTGAAGGTCGGCGTCAGTCAGGCACTGACTGTCACACGCACTTCATCTATAGCCTACAGAGATGGGTGGGAAAATCGGGCGTAAAAATACCCATTGCATCTAAGTAGCAGACGCACGTTTTCCATTTGAGACCACGCAAAAAGTTGTCCATCATACGCTGAAATCTTGCGGGGGCGTTGTAGAGCCCGATAGGCATGGCACGAAGTTCATATGGGCCATCTGGTGTTACAAAGGCCGTTTTAGGTTGGTCTTCTGGTGCCGCGGGGACTTGCCAATAGCCGCTGCGTCAGTGGATAGAAGAATGAATGAATGTGTGTTATTAATGGCGCAAGGGCCAGGTATAGCCAAAGAACACCATGTCCTTGTTAGTGAGTTCGCAGTGGAGCGGTGAATTCTGAAAACTAGATGTGACGTGGTTGTAAAGAGGCCTAAAAATAATCGCTGTAAGGTGCATAAAATTTACATGTAGTAAGAATATGGCAATGACTAATGATTTGGCGATGAACATGAAAAATACATTGTGAAAGAACGATACGATATATAAAATATGTCAGATGCGAAAATTGGCAAGAAGCACTGCTGCCTAAACATAGCTTTTGAAACGCAAGGACCTGCAGACATGAGCTGTATGGAACTACTGTCACAGCGGCATCCTCTGGAGAGAGGATGTGCTACGAATTTATTGGGCTAATAACATGTGAGACCACGTCGTTCAAGAAACCTAGGACTCCTTTGGTGTTAAAAAGCGGTTCTTCACCAAGAAATATAATGGGATGGCGAGGGACATGGTAGCGGTATGCTAAAGGAAAATTTTTCTTTCCGTTTCGGCAAGTCGACAGAACGCCGCGCCTTGGAGTCAGTCAAAAGCATCGATTCTCGGTAGAGGGTAAACATCTTTACGAGTTACTTTGTTAAAACGACGGTGATTGACAGAGGATCGAATCGATCCATCCTTAAGAACAACTGGGGTTGCCCAGGGGCTATCCGAAGGCTGGATGCCGCGGCGCTTGAGCATATCAGCTACTTAGTCGTCGATAACACGGCCCTCTGTCGCGGACACACGATATGCGCTTTGTCAAAGTGGCGCACTGGTATACCCGTGTAGATGCGGTGACAAACAGTTGGCGTGCGGCCCAAGAAAACATGCTGGCAGTCGGAAGAACGGAACTTGTCGAGAAGGCGTAGAAGACACGTCGGGAAACAGTCAACTTATCGACGCTCGAGCTATCTATGGTCATTGGGCGAAGTCGGCTCTCCCGCGGGATCACGGGCCACTCCGGCGACCTCATGAGCGGTGATGGAGCCTATTGACATGTCATTGATGGTAGCAGGGTCGACACACTTGATGCAGCCAACGCACTTCCCACAAATCACAGTGAGGGGACATGACGATTGGTTGGAAACGAACGGCCTGCTGACGCTGGCATGACTTTCTAAAAGAGCGAAAGCAAGCGGAGAAAATTTGCGACAAACGAAAGTGGCAGATGGCGTAAAAAGTGCGCTTGCATCAGCAACAGTGTTGCTCGAGAAGCGGGGCGTCGCAAAGCGCTTGAAATTCCACTTCAGCACGAGAACAGTTGATATGACGGCTTTATTAGCGGAAAGAAAGTCCCAGCTCAAAATAAGATCGTGGGAACAAGAGTACATCACCAAAAATTCGATGATGTAGATGAGGTTGTTAATCACAGCGTGAGCATTACACGTAGCCACAGGCGTGATGCGGTCTGCGCTGGCAGTACGAAGTGACAAGCTTGACAGTAGCGTCGTAACTTTTCGCAGAAAACGTCAAAGTTTGGCACTAATAACAAACTGCGGCACCAGTGTCGACGAGGGTGAGTGCAGTGACGCCAACCACATATACGTCAATAACACTAGTCAGAGAAGGGACAGGCCTTGGTCTTTTCGTGGGTGACGCAATTCCTGCCTCTGGAACTGCGGCGATTAGTTTTCCTTTTCCGGCTTAGAGGGACGACGACGCATCGGCGAAAGCGAGCGGCGTCGAGGCGATGGCGAACGGCGGTCAACAAGAGGTGCATGGTGGTCGGAGTATCTGGCCGTGGTTCCGAGGTGCAGAGGACGACGGGCATGGTGAAACATATGGAGCAGGGTCGAAAGTACGGTGGTACGATGGTCCGTGGCGCCGGTAAAATCGTGCGACGTGGCCAGGTAGACCACGCACAAGGCCAGGTAGACCACGCACAAGATATATAGCCCGGTTGTTGGGTGTACGCCATTGTCCACTTCTGTGTGGGTGCCTCGGCTGAACGAAGCTAGGAGCAGGATAGAGTGGTATGGTTGATGGGAATGGCGCAACGGTCTGAGATGGTGGCCGTGTGAGAGCGATCGGCATAGCTCATGGGTACGTTCACTTCGGTATAGGCAACGGGAGTCGGTACTGGCGGAGTCTGGCGGGCAGATGGCAGAGCCGTGTAAGCTTGCTCCCATATGACATGGCGAAGGTTGGCAGGCAAAGGCGAGAGTGGTTGCTCGGCAGTCGACCGCAACTAAAGCTGACGACCGGCCTCTGCACGGACGAACTCCTTTACCTGGCAAAGCAGTGCGTCAATGTCAGGAGCGGTGGCCATGCTCGAGAGGGTTTCGTCGGACACAGGTAGGCGCCGCGTCAGAAGACGCTGTCGGCGGAGCTCGTCGAAATTCTGGCAAAGCTCAATGACCTGAAACACCGTGCCAGGGTTTTTCGACAGCAGCATATGAGAGGCGTCGTCGGAAATGCCCTTCATGATGTGACGAACCTTGTACGCCTACGCCATCGTTCGGTTGACACGCCGGCAGAGGCCGACGACGTCTTCTGTGTAGCTGGTGAACGTTTCACCAGTTGGCTGGAATCGGCATCGCAGGCGTTGTTCAGCGCGTAGCTTGCACATGCCAGGGCGGCCGAAAACTTCTGTGCTGCTGGTTTTGAAGCTAGTCCACGTCAGGAGATTAGCTTCTTGCTCTTTAAACCACAGTTTGGCGACATCCGTTAAATAAAAGATAGCGTTGTTGAGCTTCGGAGGATCATCCCATTTGTTTGTGGTGCTCGCTCTTTCATACAATCCCAGACAACCTTCAACGTCTTTCTCATCGGTGCCGCTGAGGATCTTACTGACGCTGGGCACCGGCACATACAATGCCTAGCGAAAGCGGCGGGTATGTCTGGCTGGCCTCATCAGGCATGACGGATGGCAGAGTGCGACTGCGTAATTCCAGGATGGACGACAACCGCAGCAACCTCCACCAGAATCTAAGGCAATCAAAGGACAGGACACGAGAGCAGCAGGCAGCGGTGGCAGCGTTTCGACCAGAGCAGTCACGTCGCCCCCACATGGGAGCCACACTAGGCCTACCTGCCCTAACTTCCTACCCTAGAGTGGCAAATGATGCTTCTCTCTCTCTCTCCCGGCAATCTCGAGCTCGCGCCTCTCCGGAGAATTGGCGATGTGGCTGCAGCGCCGAGCATTCCTCTTCCCTACAAAATAAGCAAATACGTTAATTCATTCATTACCGATTTAATTAATTAATTAATTAATGCACATGGGCATGTCATGGCGGCGACTTCGCGGGGAAGGGCAATGCAGTCGACAATCGCTCGTGGGGAGAAGGATCCTAAAAAAATTCGGGCTGAACCATTCATATGGTGGCGGATTAGCCAGCGAAGCTGTTTAAGTGATGAGGTTTTTCATTATAAATCATACATTCACACTCCTATACATCTATATGTAATTTTTATTTGTCTTATTTCGAAACGATGGTGGTCACGGCTTGTTCTTCGGCGGTGCCCACAACGCGTGGTCTTCCCATTTTCGCCATTTTTGTTGGAGTGGAAACTGTTGCCGTGGTCTAACTCTGCAATGCACAATCCGGTTCTTGAACACCGTGGCGGCTACCGCGGCGCACGTTCCCGTGCTTTCCCGCTACAACTGCCGCGCTGTTGTATTGAGCGCACACGTCAGCACACACAGGCGGCCGGCAGCAACGGCGGCCAGCGCGGGTGCACTTCCCCACTGCCTAGGTGCCGCGCGCAGTGAGATCACGTATCCGTTCTTTCTTCTGCGCCGTTCTATCGTTCGTTATATTTTTTGTTCACTTTACGGGCGTTAGACAGCCCAGATACCCGCCCTACGAGACCACGCATACGACCCATTCATACAGGTCCGTCAGGTAAACAGCTTCGCTGTAATAAATAAATAAATAAATAAATAAATAAATAAATAAATAAATAAATAAATAAATAAATAAATAATATCCTCGCAGTGGAGCACGTAAACGGACACTTGTAACCCTTGAACCAAAATGCTCGCTATATATCGGTGTCTGTGCCCCCGCTGCATAATCGACGAGAGTGTTTTGACTGGAGCGTGGTTACAAGACACCTTAGGTGGGAGCAGGGGAACACTCTGTAATGCTGCACGAAGTATTACAGCGAAAGCTGTATATGACTAACCTTCCGTAGTTTTTTCGGCGTCCGGCAACGGAAACGGACTTAGCGATTTCTAACAAACCCATACGGATGTAGTGCGGCGGCGCAGATGACAAAATGCGGAATAAATTAGAACCCTCGCCGTGAACAATAGCGTGACGTCAAGGTTATCGCAGTATATAAGCAGGAGAGGTATCGGCGCTGAAAACAGCTGCGTTATCGATGGGCTGGACACGTATAGTTCGTATAGCCGAAGAACGACATGCGCACGAGGAACGCCGGGGGGAACCGCAACGAGAATGTAAACGGCGCCGGCGCGAAACGACCACGGACGAAGAACGTTCCCGCGATGCTGAACGAAAACGACAATCGCGAGACCGGGCACCTCCGAACGAGCAACGACGCCAGACTCGCGACGCAAAAAACGACGACCATTCCACTGTGTGAAGATGGAATGGCAGCGAAAGCATTTTGCTTTTCGTTTGAGAGCTTTGACTATCGTCAGCTTTCGCTGCCATTCAATCTTCACAGAGTGGAATGGCTGTCATTTTTTAAAATTATAATACGTTCCATGTTTTGCGGCACTTTGTTGCCGTAATGATGCACTGACTGTATACAGCTCACGGCTGTTATCGCAAAGCGGTATCGAAGCCCGTCGCCGCACTATGAAGCGCACAGCCGTCGCATTGCTGAGATGAAATGCCGAGGCCCGTGTAGCTAGCTGGCTTGCGTCTTGTGGTGCGCGTTATCGTAGTTCGTGTCCACGTCAGTGCGTTTGCTGAGACGGTGTTGTCTAGCGGCTCGCAAGTGATTTGTGTGCATTCGCGCCCTCGCTAGGCGGTCAGCAACTCTCCGACGCCCGGTGCCTTTGCCCTTGCAGGCTGCGTATCGTGTTCACCGTCAGTGCAAGTTGTGGGCGACTCCGAGTGTGAGGCCAGTGGCACGACGAGGACTCAAACAAACACTTTTATCACGGCGCGATAGACGCCCTTTTGCGGCCGCCGGGTTCTTGCACTGCACTGGGCGCGCGCACACCCGCTGCCAGAACTATCCGCTGTATCGGTGCGCGGAAAGCTTCGGCACCAATTAGAAGCTACCATGTCGAGGACCACGGCTGCTATTGCAAACATCCTCGCACGGCTTCGTGCACTGGCGCGAAGTAAGCGTCCTAATGCAACACGAAGGGTGTCGTACGGGCATGTTTATGGGCAAGCTCCTAAACACTGCGCATAATTTAATAATAATAATAATAATAATAATAATAATAATAATAATAATAATAATAATAATAATAATAATAATAATAATAATAATAATAATAATAATAATAATAATAATAATTATTATTATTATTATTATTATTATTATTATTATTATTATTATTATTATTATTATTATTATTATTATTATTATTATTATTATTATTTCTATCGGCTGCTAGCGGGACGTTACATAATGTTCGGAGGAGACTCAGCCTGTACATTGGTCGTGAAAAAATGGAGTGAGAGAAAAACGATAGGGTATCATAAAAATGGCTTACCCGAACTCCGCTTGAGTGTTTACGTACGCCCTGCCGATAGCGCCTGCATAGGCCTGCAGAATAAGCAAATTTCCGCTCATATGCACTCGCACTCACACTCATCAGCACTTACTCACGCTCCTACTCATGCTCATTAACAAATCACTCACGTTCCTACTCACGTCCACTCACACACTCACGCTCTATCTCACGCCAGTGAAATGAGCGTGGAGCGAGTATGAGTCAGTGTACTCGTGAATGATTACGCCGCCTATGACCGGCTGCTATTTCTGGCTCTCCTATTTCTAAAACTTCCTAAGCATCCGTGTACGCCTAACACAGTATCGGGTGTTTATGAGATGAAAACCTCATTACAGGTACTGAAGAGTACTTCTTTTCCGCAATAACTTTTTTTTTATCGTGTTAGAAAAACCAGGGCCTGTGGGCATCCTGCTGATGCGTATGAGAGACACGTACGTTTTCGTAGACGACGTAAAAGATGACAGGCTAATGAGCCATCCCTATCTGTACAAACTTAAATATGTGCTAGTATCTCAAACATTTCTATTAAACGGCTCTCGAACTAGCTGTAAGTTGCTTAAGTGTTGATCAAACGCCACGAGCCTCGAACATTATTTTGGCAAAGATTGGCTTTGATTTAATTGCTCATATACTTAGAAAGGCAGGCAGACTTTCCAGAGTTGATTGATCGATTGATTGAAAAGCAACCCATAGGCTATGAGAGGCACCGCAATGAAGGTTCCGGATTCAGTTTGGCCACATGGCGTTCAAAGCATGTACTCGAGCGTTCTTTTGCACTCTGTCCCTTACCGGAGTGCGGCTGGAGTGACCGGGAATCGAATCCGAGACGTCGTGCTTTGCAGCAGAACGTCGCTGAACCACCGCGGCGGGCTTTTAAGAGGTTAAATAGTATATTCTACTCGTTTAAACCGTCCATCTACTGCACTAATTAAGTTAGCGTGGAGTCAGGAGCAATATCAAGAACTTCGGTGCTGCTGGTTGCCATTGTGACTATTTGAGTGAAGTTGAACAGGAGAGCTAAATCTATGAAGTAGGTGTGGGCGAATATTTTTTTGTGTATTTAATATGTTTCAGTTTATTTTAATGACAGTCAGTGATCTTGTGTTTGAAATTGGTCCTTTGTCCCTGATAGCTAGCTCTCTTTATTGCCCTAGTCACTACAGGCGTGGTACGTAACTATACCGAAATAACTATTCCTGCTCTAAACATATGCGTCCTCGTTTGACTATTGGATATTCGATCTGATATTCGATACTGTATTTTTATATGATATAAGGAGATGTTGGCGCACAATTTAAGGCGCTGGCTGCTCCTCTTCTCTTGAAAGGGTCTAGCTTACAACATAAAGGGTGCAGGATTACATATCACATAACCTTTTCATAGAAGCACCAGGACTTGTCAAACAACGTTTACACAGTAACACTATGACGTAAGAAACACATGGTACATACAATATACAAGTTAAATGACTCTACAATTCTGTAGAAAAAAGTCTCAAAAACATAAATGATACTTTCACCGAATAACGCAGTCTCTAGTCAGCGGGTGGTACATACATCGTGTAAATGCATTATCACATATAATCACAGCAGAACAGTCAACCTAACATAATCCACAAACACATACATATATACAGCGACATTGAAATGAAAGGAATAATAAAAGCGTTAATAACGGCCAATAATGCCGCTGTCTTCAAGAAAAGTATTTAGCGCTGTTAAAGCGCTCTTCTGCAAGGACGTTGTTGGCCAAGGACCCAAAAGTTTCTTTGAACTGAACGGTCTGTGGTCTAATGTAATTAGGGTTGATCTAAGTCGGCGTATTGGTGTGTCGTGATGTGGGCAATCTAGGAGGAGGTGGTGTATATTTTCGTCTACAAATCCACAATCACATTTGGGGGTTTGCGCATGGCCAATTCTGTGTAAGAAATGCTTTGCGTAGACAGTGCCTAGCCTTAATCAATGAATAAGGGTTTCCATATTTCTGTGTAATGACAATGAAAATTTGAATTCAATAAACGGATCAATATGATACAAATCCGAGCTCTTAGAATTCTGATCAAACCACGTATTTCTACACGTTTTGAAAGACGTTGTCCTTATAATACAGCGTAATTCATTCTTTGATTTTGGGAGCGGAACCACATTATCTTTGAGGTGTACTTGTCGTGCTGCTTCATTGGCTGAGTTGCCAGGAATGTTACAATGCCCTGGTATCCACTGGAATGCTATTTCATGCTTTGCTTGGCTAGCCTTCGTGATGTCTTGAAGTATTTCGTATATTATACTATTACTGATTGTTTTTTTTTCCTTTTGTGCTGCAGAGTGATGTTAGAGCCGCCTGTGAATCACTGAAAATTACCCATTTTTGCGCATCTCTTACTGACAATATAAATTTTATCGCACATAGGATTGCGAACAGTTCAGCCGTTGTAGATGAAGTCGCACGAGATAATTATACGATTCTTGTTTGTTGAGGTGCGGCATAATTAATGCTGAAGTTGAAGAGGTTGCTGCACTGGAACCATCTGTGTAGACGTGTGTGTATCCTGAATACCGCATATATATCTGGTAAAGTGCTAGTTGTTGAGCTGCTTGAATGAACATGTCTCTTTTCTGAATATCCCGTCTACTGACAATTCGATTTTTAGAAGTGTAAGCAGCCATGGAGGTTATTCGATGTCTAAGTTCCGAAATTCATTTCTTGGCAATATGTGAAGATTTTCTTGAATTTCTATATGAACATAACTTCTAACTCGTTTCATTATGTCTAGAGCCCATGGGTGGCTTTTACGCTGTATTTGAAGACGGAAATAATGTCGGCATGTTTCTGTAGTTCACATAACTGGAAATGGTGATTGGCGAGCCTCAGCTATTACAAGAGAGCTACAAGTCGCTCGTGGAACACCTAGACATATGCGTATCCTCTAGTTAAAAGTCCTTGAAGTCGCCCTTCTGACGTGTGGGAAAGTCCGTGTAAGATGGGCGCGGAATGCGCAATTTTTTGTCGTATTAATGCATTGTAAACAGTCAGCATGGACGATACTGATCCGCCCCATGATGTGCCTGCAAGCCTGCGAAGTACAGTCGCTATCCCATTGACCTCGTTTTCGAGTTCTTTTTCATGTGGGCTGCCCAGGATAGCTGCCTAATTATGCCAAGAAATCGATGCTGTGTGACAATCATTCGAGGGCGTCCTTCCAGATTAAGAGTGAAATGTTTTAACTGCCTCCGAGTGAAGTACAGCTGTCTTTGCGTGTGATGGAACCATTCATCTATGTATCTCAAAAAATGATTAATAATATTTATGCCGTCTTGCAATGCAATCTGAAGAAATTGAACATTAGTCCCAGATGTCCAAATACATACATCGTCTGCATACAGTGAAAACGTTAGCTGTGATAGCAGTCTTCTTGTTAAATCAGCCATAACGCAGTTAAAAAGACAAGGGCTGAGTACGCTTCCCTGTGGTACTCCCTCTTCGACAACGTTCAGCCCTCTTTCCTTCATCCGTCTGAACGAATATTTTGCGACTTGATAAAAATTCAGAAATCCATCACAAGGACCTGCCAGACATTCCGAGTTCTAACATACTTAGCAAAACATGAACGTGAATAACAGTGTCAAATGCCCTCTTGATGTCTAGGAATACTGCTATCGTCAAGTTTCCACATGCACGTTCGTGCTCCACAAAGGTTACTGTATTCAATATTGCATCCGTTGTGCATCTTTATTTTCTAAAACCTGTTAAGTAGTTGGCAAACACATCCGTTTCATTACACCACCATTGAAGACACGCGTCAATCATATTCTCCATTACTTTGCATAAACAACTTGTCAAACTCACTGGGCGGAAGGATTCAAGGCACAAAGGCGTCTTACCCGGTTTTAAAATTGGAGTGATTCGAGCGACTTTCCAAGAGTCAGGTAGAGTTTCTTCTATCCATAGATTATTATAGATGTCTAAGAGAGCGTTTGTACCTGTCGGCCCGAGGTTTCTTAGCATATTGTACGTAATGCCGTCCGGCCGAGCAGTAAACTTCAGGCGACATGCTGCAGTTGCACATTGAAGCTCGCTTAATGTGAACGCATGATCTAATTGATGATGTTGTGCCCAATAGCAAGCAGTAATTTTCTGCTTAGCTAAGATTACTGAATTATCAAATCCTGCACATTGTGATGAAAAATCAGGTCTGGAAATAAGGTCGCACAATTCATCTGCAAGTATTATCTCACACGTGTCACGAGCTACAGCGAGAGCATGAAATGGGAAGCTCAGTGCTACAGGTCCGCTTAAAGAACGAATTACTAGAAAAATTCGTGGGACAGACGTGTGAGGAGACAGCGTGGTGCAGAAATCACGTCAGCGCCGTTTGCCTAAATTTTCCATGCGTCTGCGCATTGCATTGTAAATTTTCTGAGCGTTTTTGTGTGCTTCTAAACTTCCGCTCCGTCGGTATGCTCTTTCGGATCGGCGTCTGATAGCTCTTAGTTGTTCATACTCTCCGTCAACTGCAGCATAATCTTTTGGAACTGAGTCCTTTGTGCATATGTTCACACTATTCTGCAAAAATTCTATAAATGTTTCCACCGTTGATTAATTTGATCCGTTAGGCGGTACCGAAAAGCTTTCCAGTTCATTAGTCTGCTGTACCGCCTGATATCACAGTGCATGCTAGGGTCATTTACAAGTATGGGAAAGTGATCACTTCCGCGTGTTTCCATATCTCTTGTCCATCCCACACCATTCACTAGATCATGCGAACACAGGGTAACATCTATGCAGCTTGAATAATTATATCCACAAAGAAATGTTGGCGACTCATCGTTTAAAACAGTCAAGTTGCATTTATCTATGGCGCACTCAATAACGTTACCACCTGCATCACAATGATCACTGCCCCAGATAACGTTGTGTGCATGGAAGTCTCCACATATACACATTACAATGAGCTATTTTCAAAATATCCACTAGCGGTTCTACTGAACTCCGGTTTGAAGGTTGCAGATATATATTAATCACTGCTATGCAGAGCTTACTAAAGGATACTTTACATGCGATGAACTCTGGAAAGTCAGAATTACTGGACTGAATTTGATGAGATGGTAAGTGCTTTCTGACTCACAGGAGCACTTTGCTAGCAGCACCTTGACGAGACGTCTTGTATATCACATAATTTGAGAGGCGAAAATCGTCACTGATTTCCGCCTTTTGAATGCAAAATATTGGAAAGTTGTTCAAGCAGTTTACGAAAGTTAGCACACTTCCTTTGAAGACTGTTGGCATTCCACTGAACTATGGAGACTCTTTGTAGCGGTTATTCATGTACTGCTTGCCGCAGTTTTGGCTCGGATTGTCGACACAATAGTGCTTCTAGAGGCAACAAAGGTTTCACTTCTGGTAGGTTGTTTGCTTCCGGCAGAGCAGATAGGATTGCCTTAAGCGCTGCGAAAAGCATTGGCAAAATCAGTTGCGTCACCGATGCGATGGTATAGTCGCTATCAACTGGCGTTACTTCTGTTGTAGGTGCGTAAGGTCGTTGAGAATAATGTGTGCGAATATTGGAGCTTTCTGGTGTATTACTTTCTGCCTGTTTAGTGGTTTTCCGTAGCATTGACGCATAAAACGGGGCGCTTGACTGTGATCCTCTTGGATGGTATCTTGATTGCACTGTTGGTTGTTCTCTTGAGGAGGAATAACTTGTTGGTTTTCTTGGCTGTGGGGGTTCCGGTGCCCGCTGAGGTGGGTGAGCTTGCACTGGATTAACAATTTCAAGGTTTGGGGCGGGTTCATTGCGTCTCGGTTGTCTTCCATGGATAAGTTCATGTCGACGCATTTGTACCGCTGCCTTTTTCGGAGGGCAGCCTGAGTAGGCGGCGGCGGGGTTCCCCGCTCAATTCGTACATTTAGGCTGAAGGAGTGACTTGCACTCTTTGTGGTCATGATGTTCTGAGCAGATTTTGCATCGACGTGTGCTGCGGCAGTTTTTCGCCATGTGCCCAAATCGCTAGCAATTATAGCAACGAAGTGCTGGTCCTAGATATTCCTCTACAGGATGACTGGTGAAACCTAAGTCAATTCTTCCTGGAATAGGGCAATCGTCTCTGAAAGTCAGAATTACTGTATGAAGTGGATGCAACTTTACTGCTCCATTTTATGGCGGGAACACATTATCTGTCTGCGTGCTGATATAACTCCTGTGTCTTTCAAGAAGTCTAGGAGTTGTTCGTCTGTATACTGCAGAGGCACATGTCTGACTTTCCCAACTTTTCGCGTGTATGACTCTGGGATGAAGGGCTTGACTTACAGGTCGCTTGCACTTGAGAGCATCAAAAGGCGTTTTGCAGATGCTAAGGAAGCAACGCTGACGCTGAAACTTCCATCTCTGGGCGTCCTGAAAGACTGCACTTTTTCTTTGGCAGCGGAAACTATTTCGGCAGACACTCGGTTTGGATTCACTTGCCAAAAAGTAGTACCTTCACTTGTTGGGCGAAAGACAACCGGAATGCCTTCTGCTAGTTTTTTTCTGATACGTGACCAAAGTAAATGGTGCATCTTCACCCACCTCTTCTTCATCACTTAGCTCATAATTAGATATTGTATCATCATGCTTGCTGTCCTCTAGACGAGGTTTCTTGCTCTCGGCTTCACCGTCAGTCATTATTCCTGAAGTCGCCGAAGTTTGTTCCAAGTTGTGAAGAACCAAACGTGCCGGCTTTATGAAGCTTTGTGACGCCTGCAAGGCCCCAGGCTTTTTATTACGGCCTGTGGTATCATTCATATGGCTTTCTACACTTGTACGAGCATAAGGCTTGTCACGATGTTCTCGGCTTCCGACCACCGTAGTGGCAGGGTAATAGTAAAATACCGAAGTCGTTGCCGCATTATATATAAATATCGCACGATGAAAGCGGCTGTGTAAATATGCACGCAATTTCGCAAACCGCAAAGTCCAATGTTGTGCCGCTTCTTCGGTTCATTTAAGTGTAAATGGACACTGCTCTGGATGTCATCTTGACAAGGCGCATATTTTGCAAGCCGCGCGTTGGTTTGCGGAATTTCGTGCGTATAGCCTTATGCTAAATCATGCGTGTAACGCCTTCCAGTGAATACTTGTTATGCGCGCATGCATGGTATCGTGTCGTGGAATGCTTTATGCGGGTTCGGCAAAAATATCGGGGACACCTTTCTTACCTGTACTATGTGCAATGTAGTTCTTTCCATGCCTCGATATTTTTTTCTTTCGTTTTTATCGGCTATCTTTGCTGGAATCAAGACTTCTTGATAGCTGGCATGCGCCGACCAATAAGAAAATTCTGTTACAAAGAATAACGCAGAAGAGTGCTGTCACGGTGTCCTTGATTGACTCACCTAAGTCTGCTGGCCTCCATTATGCAAGCGTGATCACCATAGTTGAAGGTCTTACTTAAAGAAAAAAAAATGTGCCATAGCCCTGATTAAGCCAACATTTATATGAATTCTCGATGTTTATCGGCACCTTGGTTAAGCCGTTCACGGGATCAGCGGCCTCGCCTTTTTTAGCCCTTCGCAGATGGAAATCAGCCCGGCCGCGGGAACCGGTCCGCGTCTGTCTGCGGGGCAGAGAACGAGTGTGCGGGAAGACACCACAGCGCGTGTCGCTGCCAGTTTCCCGGAACTTTCCGTATGTTCGACCGCCCCGCTTCCTAAGGCGGTTGAAGACAGGTTCTCTTCCGTCGTCTTCATCGTTTTTCTTTGCCATGCCTCCTTCAAGCTTATTTTTACCGTGTCTGCGCGCTCGCTTGCAGTGCTTTCTGCGTCATTCATTCATTCATTCATTCATTCATTCATTCATTCATTCATTCATTCATTCATTCATTCATTCATTCATTCATTCAAATAACTTTATTCAGTGCCCTGCGATTTGGTGGGGTTGGCCTGGACCCCGCCTAGGTTTCGGCCAAGGGTTGTTGGCCCTTGGCGGCTTCCTCGGCTCGCTGGACGGCCCAGAGTTGGTGCTGCAAATCCGAGCTCAGCAACGCAGACTCCCAGCGCGCGCGGAGGCTGTCGCTGTTTGAGGCTGCGTCGAATGCGTCAAATATTTAACGTGCATCATCTTACGCTCGGCATTCCTTCTTCAGATCAACGCTGAGGCACAGCAAATGGCTTTGACACACGATGAATAGGTATACTTAGAGTGGGGTCAAGTTCACACTGTGAGCAAAATCCCGTTTACTATTATCGTACGTAAATGCAGATTTACATTCAGCCTGACTGTTTCGAAGCGTGGCATATCGCAGATGTCGGGAGTGGCGCGTGATTCTGAATTTTATGCTTGTCATTTGTACCAAAGGCAGAAACCTCATAGTTTGTCACCATCACCTTACGCTTCCGTGCAGTCACTCTTGTTTGTTCAATATCGAACGGGTGTGCTAACGCTCTTCCTCTTGTTTCGCTTGTGTCGTTGGCAGGCTTCCAGAAACGGTGCCTCCAGTCAGTCTGCAGACTGGTTTATTATCTTGAGGATCTCTGTCCCGCGAGAGAACATTGCGTACGATAGCTGAGAAAATAGAACGATTTAACATAGCGCGATGCGTTACTGCGATACGCGGCCCAAAGGAATCACATGCGCACGCGCTAGGCTATATAGCTGAGCGCGTGCGCAGATAGTATCTTGCTAGCGCAGAGCGCAGCAGCGGATCGGGCTTCGCGACAAGCTAAAATAGCTCTATGAAGGCCAATGTTTCTTCCTTCAATGCCGTGTCCGAGCTGCGGGGCTGGTTGAGTCCAGCCTCATTTATTCGCAAGTACAGTGCAGTTCTAGTAGTAATAATTAATTAACGAGCTACCACTAGACGTTTCGATGATCTATGGCGTCAAGGGTGAACTGATACAGGAATGTAAAGATGGCGGATCCGTCCTTGAGTTTCGCTTTCGTCTTCTTTCGGCTTATCAAGTCGCCTTATGCTCACGGTGCGTATTTGATATTGTGCGCATGCGCCACACTTGATGTTTTTCATTGGCATCCGACTGATCCGATTCTACTATTTATGCTGCTTTGCATTTCAGTTCCTACCCGTCGTGGTGGCTTAGTAGCCGTCGCGCAGTTCAGGCACTATAAAAGGCGCTGCTTAGGTCGCTAAGCGCGATATCCCAACCCCGGCGGCCGCGGTTGGGATTTGATCTCGAAAAATGTGGGATCACAAAAGAAAAGAAGTGGGCATACTTGGTCACCATAAAAGGCTTATATAGGCCCGTTAGCTGGTACTTTCATTGGGTGCCTAGTAGCACCTATAGTGACGTCCCAAGTTGGCAGTGAGCGACATTTCTTTGAAAACGTGCCGTGTATACAATGTTCAGTTATTTGTATATGTTATCGTCATGGTGGTATTGTGCCGTCATTGTGACTCAGAATGTACATACATGTCGTCTTTTGTTGAAATAAACTTTTTTTTCTATACACACACGGCCAGAAACTGACAAACCGAAAAGTTGGGCGAAGAGTCAAAGAAAGCCATCGCTTTAAAATGAATGAATTGAAATCTTGAGTTTTACGTGCCAAAACCACGTTCTGATTATGAGGCGCGCCGTAGTGTCGAGGAACTCGGTGTTAATTTTGACCACTAGAGGCTTTTTAACGTGTCCCCAATGCACGGGACACGGGCGTTTTTGCATTTCGCCCCCCATCGGAGTGCGGCAACCGCGACCGGGATTTGATCGCGCCTAACCTCGTGCTTAGCAGCGCAACACCGTAGCCGCTAAGCCACCGCGGCGGGTGCCATCGCTTTACAAGAATGCGGGACTATCTTATATTACGCAGAGGGAAATTTGGCTCCAGGAAACCAGCTTGACGTGTATTGAGTGACGGCATTGTGCAATCACAGCCATGTGTAGATTACGCCTGCCGGTAAAGAAATGTAAGATCGCTCCTTTGATCGCACTTCATCGCTGCCCAGGCGGCAGCTTTTGTATTTCAACGCGACAGCGTTAAGGAGCTCGTGTCGCAGAAAAGCCGGTGTCGTCGGCTCTGGCCGTGAGCAAAAAATCCTGGAAGGCAATTCATAAATAAAAACAACTTGCAATATCGGCTGGGTGGGAATCAAATCAGGGTCTCCGGAGTGTGAGACAGAGACGCTACCACTCAGCCACGAGTTCGATGGTTCAAAGCTGGCCAAAGCGCCTCTAGTGAATGCGGTGTTGTCTTAGAAACGTGCCGTAGAAAGTTATACTGCGGTGTATATCGGTAATTATGAGCATGCAAATTACAGAAGTCGCAGTTAAACGAGTAGCGAAGTACGTTTCCGCTACATTTCTTCTGCGCTTGGCGCACACGCAGAGCCATCTGGCGGCAAACACAGAAGACCGCCTCCTCGTAATGTACGGCGTTGCCCCGACAGCTGGCGCGCCACTCGCCCGCTTCTCCCCTTCGTCTCGTCAAGAGCATGCCGAGCGAATGAGTGGGCGGTGGGCGATCTTCGCAGTAAAACTTATCAGGTCGCTTGAGCTGCTGCTACATTTGTAGTTTTCTTCCTGAAAACACCAGATATTCGGGGATGTGGGTGCCCAGCACCTCCTCTGAAGTTCTAACGCGTAAAAAAGGCATGCTATAGATATATGCGCCAACATCAGTAACGCTGTTCAGAAGCGTTTCCGTCGTAAAGCCGAGTGGACGAGAGGTTTCTTTCCGTCTTGATTAATCTAATTTTTTTTATATTTACTCCATCGTGTTACTTTAATTTTTACTTCAATTGAGGTATGGAAAGTATTGGTGGGTTCTGCTATTTACATTCAAGGTAGCCCGGACTGCTCGCAGTACAGTCACAAACGTAGCACGCAGTTAAAAAAAACAATTATAAAGGTGTGGGGGTAAGCTGAAATTTGCCGGTGGTTAGAACTCTAACACTGTAAGAAGACATGTGTCTTTTCTCACGTAGCGCACTTGCCGTTCTCTACGGGCGCGGAACAGCCCAGGCGCCCGCGTCGAATCTTCTATCCTGGTGGTTTCCTGTATACCGCAGGCATTGGGCGCACAGACATAAAGAGGGAAAGTTGTTTCGCGGCATTGACCCTGGAGCACGCTGGGTGTGCTTGGCATTCGCGCGGACCGGCCAAGCAGAGCGAAGCGGTGGCCGAGCGGAACTTCCTCGCTTATCGCAGGCAGGGGTAGATGTCCCTCGAGCTACGGTGAGCAGGAAACCCGCGGCGCGCGTCCGGGACCCTCGGGTGCCGGCGGCTCAATTCGGGTGCCCGCGTTGAGGCGACGATAGTGCGATCGCGACTCTGGCCAGCGAACTGCCGTGCCCCCAATATGCCTGAGCAGGGCTCCGCGGGGAGATCCCTTGACCAGATTCCGAAGGGGCGCAGCGAGAGCCCCGTCGAAGATTATATCGTTACTGCAAAACTAACGTGTACTGCTATGCGCCGAAAAAGCCCACCGCCACGGAAGGTGTTCTTTTATAATAAAGCAGATTACTCATCGCTATCTCTGGAACTTGACAGCTTTCTACCTGAATTTCGTCGATACACCTCAAACATCGACGTTAATTCTGCCTGGCGTTTGTTTAAAGCTAAGCTATTGTCATTAGTTCAAGTTTACGTCCCATCATGCATTGTATCGTCCCGACGGCAATCTGATAAGCCATGGATGAACCGCAACCTTCGATCAATTATTAACAGGAGGCACCGATTATATCGCAAATATTGCACATGCCCGGATTCCGACACGTATCTTAAGATGAAAGACCTAAGCAAGACTATCAACAAAGAGATGAGGAACGCTGAGGCTACATACCTGCGCACATTAGGTGATAAAATAAAATCTAATCCGAAAGATCTCTGGAAGTATGTCAAAAGTAAAGGGAACAACAAAGTAACTGTGCCTGATACTATAGATGACGTAAATTACGGTGATGACGTAACCAGCAAAACTGAGCACTTCAATCACTACTTCCAATCAATATTTTCCGGCACTGCTGCTATTGTGAAAGACTTACCAATTCCTACCGACTTCGAACAAATGGAAAACATAGAAATAACAGAACAGGGAGTTGCGTCACTGCTCAAGAACGTTAAAGTTAGCTCCGCATCTGGTCCTGACCACATTCCAAACTATGTCTTAAAGAACTGTGCTGCATCTGTCGCCCCATTTTTAGTAATTCTTTTTCGGGCATCTATCGAAGAGGGGTCCCTGCCTAAAGATTGGAAAAGTGGTAACGTAGTACCTGTATTCAAAGGCGGCGACAAGACAAAGACAAAAAATTACAGACCTATTTCACTAATTAGCGTCTCATGTAAGCTACTAGAGCATATAATTTATACCAACTTAATGAGCCACTTACAGAGCAACGGATTCTTTTGCCCCACGCAACATGGGTTTCGCCGGGGATTCTCATGTGACACTCAGCTAATCGAGTTCACCCATGATATCGCATCATCAATAAATAACGGACACCAGGTCGACTGCGTATTTCTGGATTTTCAGAAAGCTTTTGATTCTGTTGCACATAACCTTCTACTCATAAAATTGTCTGCCATCAAAATTCCAGCATCACTGATGAAATGGCTTGAGGCGTATCTTACTGGTAGAAAGCAGCGTGTTGTGCTTGAAGGACTGACCTCATCAGAGACTGAAGTCTTATCGGGCGTTCCACAGGGGTCCGTCTTGGGCCCACTGTTATTTCTAATATTTATAAATGACATAGGAACGCATCTTTCCAGTCACATACGCCTGTATGCTGATGATTGTTGCATATATCGCACCATTACGTCCCCTGCCGATTCATGTATCTTACAAAATGACCTTCTAACAGTGTCCACGTGGTGCGACAGCTGGAGCATGAAATTAAACTCTGCCAAGTGCAATGTCATTCGCTTCACTAACAAGAGGGTACCACTTGCTAAAGATTACTTTCTAAACAGTGAACCATTGATCGAGGTAAATAGTTACAAGTACTTAGGCGTTGTCTTTAAATATAATCTTTCTTGGAATGACCATATAGAGAGCGTGGCGTTAAAGGCTAGTCGTATGTTACATTTTCTAAAACGTAATTTCTGGAGAGCCCCCCATAAGGTAAAGGAAACGCTTTATTTAACAAACGTTCGTCCGATGTTAGAGTACGGCAGCTCTGCCTGGGACCCAGAGACAAACACAGCCATTAACCAACTGGAACGAATACAAAAACGCGCCGCCCGGTTCGTTACTGCCAACTATGATTTCACTCAGAGCTCATCACAAATACGTGTTAACTTGGGATGGCCACTTCTCGAGAACCGACGGAAATATTTGCGGCTTAAACTTTTCTTCAATATTTACACAGGCAAGACTGGTTTGTGCAGGGACACATACATAAAGAACCCAAGCTACATATCGCCTAGAACAGATCATTCGCTAAAGGTGCAAGAGTACAAATGCCGTATCAACCTGTATAAGCATTCCTTCTTTCCAAAAACTGTACATGATTGGAATAAACTGCCGCTCGAAATTGTTACAGCAACGCCATCTGTGTTCGTAACTTTGTTGTCGAAACATTTATATCTTTAGTTCTAAAATGTGTTTCGCTTCGGACAGAATAGGAGATGAACCTTTCCTGTCCGCGGCTTTTTGCCTTACTCGCTGTTCTTTTTTTTCATTACATTATTCTAATTATAATTATTATTAATATTATCATTGCGTCGTATTATGTAATAAAGTGTATTTATATTGTATTTCATAATAACCTCTAGTGTAATGTTGTGTTAAGTACTGTGTTTTCAATATCAATATTTTGTTGTATTGTGTATTAGATCTATCCTTTTGTAACATCAATCATCTGTATTTCCATCATTTGTATACTCCTTCCCCCTACTCTAATGCCAAACATTGGGCGCTGTAGGTATGTAAGTAAATAAATAAATAAATATTCTCGGATGCACGTGGCCTGTTTTTCAGTGGATGGTTTTCCCCTCTGCCTGCAATTGCTTCGTCTCCGTTCTCTTGGCGGTTGGCATCAACTGTGAGTCCACTCGACTGGGACTCGGATTAAAAAAAAAAAAGAAAGTGCATGCGATCTGTGAGCCTATAAAAAAAACAACTGGCCCCAGGTGAGAATGAACCCACGTCTTCGCATCACGCGTGCGATGCTCTTTCCACTTGAGCTACCGCGCGCGGTTATCCCGTCCGCTTTCTGGGGTATTTATGCTTATGTGCTAGAACTAACCCTGGAAGTGTCAGCCAGCGCCACCACTCACAGGCATTGGCGGCGGATGTGGAACATCCTTTCTGCCGCAGGCATCACTAGAACGTGATCTTTTGGGGTAAAGGCAACTGGTCAGTAAACCCGCACATGCTATCTGAAGGCATGTGCTGGCGGCTGCGAGACCCTCGCTATGTAATGAACGAGAAAAAAGGAAACCGAGGGGCCCCGATTTTTACCTAACAAACCAACAAAGACGCCAAGGACAACATAGGGGAAATTACTTGTACTTATTATTTGAATTAAAGAAATGAAAAAGATAATGGAAATGAAGGTGGATGAAAGAGATGGCTTCCTAATATATATATATATATATATATATATATATATATATATATATATATATATATATATATATATATATATATATATATATATATATATATATATATATAACATTTTAAAAATCGCCTGTGGCAGCTCAACAGCGTAATTGCAGTCCTTGAGCTGGGTTGCGGCGGACATTACTCGCGTGATAAATTGAAATACGTAAAAATGCGTGATCCAGAAATTAACAAAATCTCACTAATAAAGTTTTTGCTAATTACTTTAAGGCACATATTACAATTTACGAAGTGTAGCCGGTGAGTTTACAAGGCATATCGACTTAGAACGGATTCTGAGGATGGCACCGCGCGACTGGCCGCTCGAGGCACTTTGCGTGCATTGGCGGGCCTCTTTCACGCTCGGAAAAAAACACTTTTATGTGGCATGTAATGGGCTATGGGAGTGCCCAGCACAGTACGCACAGACTAACACCACGACTCTCTCGTCGAGGTTGCATGAGGCTCTGCGGAGCTCCGCCCTCGACGACCAAACCTGGGCGACCCAGCACGCCCGCGAGGCGGCGGCGAGGCAAGCCCTCGACGTCCCTTCGTGGGAGGCGTAGGCCCGGCCATCATAAAGTGCTGGTTCTACAATAAAAGTTTATTCCTCCTCCTGGCATGTATTGAGCAGTAGATAACTGTATGGGGAGTTTTTCATGTTGCTCCACAATTTTCTCATTGACACTTTTCATGTAATTATAATAATTTAGAATTTGTTTAATAAGTATGACTGATTATCTAATTAGGCGGAATTAAAAAATTATTTCAGTATCTCCAAGCAACGGCAAGCAACATTACCTTGATTCTGTCCAGCTACGGGGCATTTGCGTATCTTTAAATCTTGGTGCATGATAGTTGGGACACCCTGTATATGGTACCTGCCGTGGTCGCTTAGTGGCTATGGTGTTGAACAACTAAAAGCACGCGAGGTTGCGGGATTGAATCCCGGCCACGGCGGCCGCATTTCGATGGGGGCTATATACGAAAACACCCGTGTACTTAGATTTAGGTGCACGTTAAAGAAGCCCAGGTGATCCAAATTTCCGGAGTCCCCCACCACGGCGTGCTTCATAATGAGATCGTGGTATTGGCACGTAAAACTCCATAATTAGTTTTTTTAACGCTGTATATGGTAATGATGTCAGAAATGCTAATGATTTGGAACACTCCTAAAGGGTTTCCTCTATGGCGTATACCTTTTAGCCGACTCTTGCTAATACTTAGAAATGAAAACTGCAAGATAGGCTTTTTATGCTCAAAACGGAGAACGAAGTCACGGAGTTTCTAGGCCAAGACGGCGCCAACGTCGACGCCGCCGATGCAACTGAGAAATCCCGGCAACAAGGTTGTATTGCTGTAGAAAGTAGTTGAAGCAATGCTTTTAGTGAATCTGTATTGCAAAGGAAGCTTCGATCGCTTTAAAATACCCAAACCCGCGAAACTGCTCCCATAACTTGCATGCGCGCTGCTGATTTCATGCTGTTCAACACAAATTCCTAAGTTTTGCAACCCTCTATGTGTTGTATGCTCCGTTCCATGCTATGCAGCAATATACTTGTAGCTAATAACAAGTCGTTCTCGTCCAGGCCATCACGCTGTCCTTGTCCAAAGGAAAAAGAACGCCCGGTAGAGTTTCCTACGCTGCATGTGTCAATCAAGAGCCGTTGCGCGTGCCGATCATAAACAAGGAGAAAGCAAAACATTGCAAAAAGAAATGCTCTTACCTTTCTTTCTTTCTTTCTTTCTTTCTTTCTTTCTTTCTTTCTTTCTTTCTTTCTTTCTTTCTTTCTTTCTTTCTTTCTTTCTTTCTTTCTTTCTTTCTTTCTTTCTTTCTTTCTTTCTTTCTTTCTTTGCTAATGTTGAAATCGCATGGTAGAATTCATGCATATATTCTCTACCACGAATTCCTTGGGGATAAGCAAAACGTTCTCTTCTTTCGAGGACGACGGTGCCTGCGATATGTGCAAAAAAAGAAAGGAAGGAAGAGAAAAGCAAAATACGGGAAAGCCCAAACGACGTATACGCATGTTTGTGTTTTAGGGCCGCTTTGAGTGTTCTCTGTGCACGACGAAATGTCTCGTAAGGCGGAGCCATTGTTTCGGGGCACGGCAGGCTTTTGTTGAATCCTGCAGGGAGTTTTGTACCGGGAAATTAGGCGTGCTGCAAAGCCGAACGAATTGCGATGACATTGCCCGTCGTGCTGCGTATCGGGTTCGCCTATACAGCAGGCACGCAGCAGATCAGCAGCTGAATAGTTCAAGTTTCAAGTTCAAGTTTATTCATCAATGATGTCAGATTTACAAGAATTGTATGCAAAATGAGCACTACAAAGGGAGTCCCAAAGTTACAAACTGTCAGGGGGACTCCCATACATGAAAAAATAAAAAATACAATACAGATCAAACATTGGTTACGTTGGCATTACAGACTAAATAAGAAACAGCGCGAAAAAAGAACTCACAACTGTAAGGCAAAAAATTGCGAAGAAGACTTCTGTAGTGAACAAGCAATGCAAATGTAAAATACAATAAAAATATGAGTAATAAACGTGTAGTACAATAGCTAAGTCAATTATGATTACAATCACAAAGGCAGTGGTTAGGATGAAGAGAGTTGCTGCATAAAGTATTTCTTAACCTGATTTTTGAATATGTGCTCTGTGGGGGATGATTTTGGGATGTGGGAATATACCTGTATACAAGTGCCTGAAATACGCGCCAAAGCGCGCGGACGCCCGCAATGCCAGCGTGTGATAAGCAACGCCGACTAGATTAATTGTCAATAACCTCGGAAGGGATGCCCGCCGGCAGCACAGCTGCGGCGATCCATTTCGCGCGGACCGGGTCGTCGTATAATGTCTAATGAAAGCGCACGCTTATGTATTTGTTCGATCGCACTTTGCCGGTGAAGATAATATACACCCTCAGCATCTCTTCCACTATCAGCGCCACTTTACGCCTCAAACAGAACTGCCGTTAGCGTTGAATTGATACCGGCAGGAGTCACTATATGTGTGCCCGCAAATAGGCTTAACCTTTAGAAGCTTCGAGGTGACGCTGGTCGCCGTACGTGACCACACTTGCGCAACACACCGCAGATATTCACCGGTCGCCCTTGCCGTCGCCGAATTGCGAACAGACCAAATTTCTCCGTCTAGCACTGTGTAAAAAACGGTAGACAAAATTTTACCGCTACTATGTGTGACGGCGGGGGACCTTGATTTCGGTTTTCGAAGCGGCCTCATCATTATGTGAATACAGAGGCAGCCTGTGCGCCCAAGAAAAAGGCCATGTTCGCTGCCCTTATAATTGACCGCAGGTGGCACTGTTAGATATGGAGCTGGTTCCTGAGGCTACTTCGAGTTCCCCAAACCGCTTCGAGTGGCAGCACAGCTAATTGAGGAATGCAGGAGCAGGAAAGCGCATTCCAGAGAAGCGGCCGAGCAAACAAGTTTAAGGCAACAAGTTCGTGCGTCGCCGGGATTAGAAGGGGGCCTGGGACAATGGAGCGCAATCGACCCCCTTCGTCTTTGAAGAAGGCTGTTGCCACCGCTGCGGAGCCGAGTCGCCGGGATTTGCAGATGGGTGTCGGACAATGGAGCAGGTGCAGCCCCCCTCCTTCTCCGGCCTAGAAGTGATTGCCAGTCTGCGTGGCAAGTCCGCAGAGAGCCCCGACAGGTGTGCCCCACGACACGGGCGCCTACCATTGGCTGCAAGTGGCGTCATCGGAGTGGACTCTCCCATTGGTCAAACATGACGTGACTTGCAGTGCTCGAAGGGCTTATAAGAAGCCTTCCAGAGAGACCTGAGGATTCTGGGACATGCCCTGATTCCCTGTTTCACCTCTCTCGAACTTCTTGCCGCGGGCCGCAGCGTCCGAGTTGCTGCCGGCCCGTAATGACAGTACGTCTGATACTTGTCGCTCACCTCCCTGTATATAATATGTAAAATAAATCCCTCTCAAGTTTTGGGTTTCCATCCAGGAGTCCGTCCTTCAACCCCTACATCTGGTGGCAGCGGTGGGATCGCCTCCGAATGCATCAGCTGGTGGCAGCGCTACAGATCAACCTTCGTCCAGAGAGATCGTAAGGAACCGGGAAGAGCGAAGAAGAGAGAGCCTTCGTCGAAAGAGGTCCGAAGAGACTGGGAGTATCGAAGAAGGAGCGAGCCTTCGACCCAGGGAGTCCGGAAGGAACCGGGGACAGCGGACGAACGAACCGGATGGCAGGGTGCTGCAACCGTAAGTGAGCGCGTGGTTTTTTTCCTTATGATTCGCCAGACTCAAAGGTTGTGTGTTCAATTTTGATAGTTCTGGGAATCGGGAGTTTGTTGCATTGTGTGTTTGCACAAATTAATTAAGGAAAACAGTTTTAACCACCTGTCGGGGCAGCTGCCATGGATCTTAGAAGGTTGACGAGGTTAGACTTGTTGTTGGTGTGCGACGATTTGGGAGTTGAGGCGGACGAACGGATGGAAACGCCAGCTATCATAAAGGCGATTAACGATAGTGGCAATGATGATAAAAGCATTGAGCTTGCTTGGGAAGTGATACAGGAGCCACGGGAGCGTGTGCGTCGTGTACGTTTGCGAGAGCGTCGTGAGCTTAGGAGTGAGCGTCAGCGTGAAGAACGCGAGAATGAACGGAAGCATGAGCTTCAAGAACTTACTCTTAGGTGTGAGCGTCACGGACGTGAGAATGAACGCGAACGTGAGCGAGAGCAAAAGTATGAGAGAGAGAAGGCAGCACTGATCAAAGAGATACAGTATTGTGATCAGTTATTGGCACAGAGACAACGGCTGTCTGAGAATTCGGCAGGTAGTAGAGAGCGAAAGAATGAGGAAGTGTCTAGCAGAGTTTCGCCAAAAGCCGACGAGAATAGTAGTGCCTGTGAGATTGGCTGCCGATTCATAAGTGAAGGGGAAAGGCTAGCCGCTAACGATGCCTTAGTGGCAACAGAGGCCGTTAAAGGCCGCAAGGAGAGCGACGAGGTGCTGTGCCAACAGATGACTGTAGAGACAGCTAGGCCAGCTGCGAACAAATTGGCACAGTTACCGAGCGTGTGCGTCGCTGGTAATGTTAGCGAGGTTGCTAGCGGAGAAAAGGGTACTGTTGACGCGACAGACGCGGGCACCCATGTCAGGTCAGATCTGCGTGCAGAAGTGAAGTGCGAACTGAGCGATGCAGTTGAGAGTCGTTCTCGGGATGGCGAGCTCCGTAGTCCACGAGAGAACAACTGCATTGTTCAGGGATCGGTGCGGCTCTCCGCCAGTCTAGGTAGCCTAGAGAGGGATGATTCAGTTATTAATCATTCGGACTGTGCGCGAGAGACAGCGATCGATACCGACGGGCTGTGTGCCGATGCACAGCGTGCGCTGGGCAATGTAGCAGAGGGCAGTTCGCAAGAGTGCGAGTTGTCTTACTCGAGTAAAGCCTGCTGCATTGTGCCAGAGTCGGTTGGGCTGTCCGCCAGTCGAGGCAAAGTGAGAGTTGATTTAAATGTAAATCACTCAGACTGCGCGGGTAAGAGGCCGATCCGGGCCGACGAAATGTGTACCGGCCAGCACGAGGCACGAGAAGGCGACATAAAAGTGAGTGCGAAGAGAAAGCGCCGTAAAAAGAAGCGCAGTAAAAACCGAAAGTCGGTAACTAATGAGGCGCCGCCAAAGATGGCGAGAAACCCAAATGGGCAGGGCGCGAGGAAAAAGGTGCGGTCGTCAAAGACGATGTTGACGCATCCAAAATGGTCGAGCCACCGGTCAAAGGGGGACCGCGAAGAATGTTCTGCGCGGACGCGGACAAAGGGCACGGGGCAGTTAAGCTCCTCGTCGTTCCGTAGTTCTTCTTATAGCTCAGCGTGCAGTTCGAAGAAACGCAAGGTGGCAGGACGAGACCAGGTGGGGAGTAGCGACGCGGTCAATCGAGTTCGTGTCGAAAGCGGGGCGCGGGGACGCAAATTGGCAGGAGACCGTGACGTCTTGGGGGAGCTGATAGTTAATCAGCCCTTTTGTTGTTCCTCCGTAGCCAGAGTAGCTTTGAAACTGCGGCCTCCCCGGGTACGACTCAAAGTATGAGTCAGACGTAAGCGTTTGGAATGAGAGGCCAAGAGAGCTTCCGTAGTAGGAAAACGTGTTGTTTTGTATTTTATTTTGAGCATCGGAATGTTTTCGCGATTTGAGACTAGGATTTCTTTCAATGTGTAAGGTTTGAGCTTTGTTTGTGTTTTCGTTTGAGAAAGCTCCGAGATTTGAAAGATGCGTTTTATGTAAACATGTAGTCTCGCGAGATGCTCATTAATAAGTAGATAGGCTTTTTTGTGTGTGTGAGTAACCTGAAGGTCAAGGTTATCGTCGAAAGGCCTATGGTAAAGCGCGTGTGTTATTTAACCTTCTTTCTTTTTAAGTGTTTTTGAATTTTCCAAGCTTAAGCGCGTAGTTTTCAGTGAGTGCATGATTTGCATGGAGAAGCGTTCTTAGTTCCATTAGCGCGTGTCCTGTGTGGACGGAAGGAAGCAGACTTTATGACTGGGTTGCTAGTGTGTGTGTGAGGGCAGCCGTGTATTCTGACTTCTTTAGTGAACGTGCGTGGAAAGAGTTAGTAGAAAACGCATCATTTTAAGAGTTCTGCGGAGTGTGTAAGTCCCGCGAGTTTAATTGTTCGTTTACGTCACGTGTCCTGTAGGACTTTCAGGAAAGAAACGTGAGTAAGCGTGAATGAAAAGTTTGCCTACAACGCAAGTACGCGTTTTGTTTAGTGACCACAAGGCTAGTGCGCTTGTGATTACGTACTTGCGAGGTTGACCAGATTGTTCAGTGGCACCATTACGTGCGATAAGTACGCCACTGCGATAGATTGGAAACATGCTGTTCGTGTAGATAGGCCACTTAAGTTATGTTCGGCTGTTTTCATTTGTTGTTTGCATCGTCAACGACCCTTTTGTTTTGCAACAACAATAGTACTCTGGTCTTGTCGGCAATCGAGGAGAAATGGATAGCTGTTTGGAAGGGTGGTTGGAACTGTTGTCAAAATTGGGGAACTAAAAGATCAGGGTTGATTTGGACTCAGTAATAGCCTGGCGAGTCAGGGGTGAAGAGCCTGCGCTTACGCGTGGTGCAGCGCTGTGTTGTTTGGTTTGTTTGACGTTTGTTCTCCAGGGCCTAGGATCCCGAAGTTCGTCAAACGAGGCTCGACCCCAGTACCCTGCAGCTTCTTTCAGCGTTCCTCCTGGCCAGCGAATTGAGTTCACCGGCCATTCAGAACAACCGGGGCGAGGACGAGCTGTTAGATATGGAGCTGGTTCCTGAGGCTACTTCGAGTTCCCCAAACCGCTTCGAGTGGCAGCACAGCTAATTGAGGAATGCAGGAGCAGGAAAGCGCATTCCAGAGAAGCGGCCGAGCAAACAAGTTTAAGGCAACAAGTTCGTGCGTCGCCGGGATTAGAAGGGGGCCTGGGACAATGGAGCGCAATCGACCCCCTTCGTCTTTGAAGAAGGCTGTTGCCACCGCTGCGGAGCCGAGTCGCCGGGATTTGCAGATGGGTGTCGGACAATGGAGCAGGTGCAGCCCCCCTCCTTCTCCGGCCTAGAAGTGATTGCCAGTCTGCGTGGCAAGTCCGCAGAGAGCCCCGACAGGTGTGCCCCACGACACGGGCGCCTACCATTGGCTGCAAGTGGCGTCATCGGAGTGGACTCTCCCATTGGTCAAACATGACGTGACTTGCAGTGCTCGAAGGGCTTATAAGAAGCCTTCCAGAGAGACCTGAGGATTCTGGGACATGCCCTGATTCCCTGTTTCACCTCTCTCGAACTTCTTGCCGCGGGCCGCAGCGTCCGAGTTGCTGCCGGCCCGTAATGACAGTACGTCTGATACTTGTCGCTCACCTCCCTGTATATAATATGTAAAATAAATCCCTCTCAAGTTTTGGGTTTCCATCCAGGAGTCCGTCCTTCAACCCCTACAGCACATCACCCCCTCACGCTTTTCAGATTTCACTCTCGCGGAGTGTAGTGGACTGACCTTGACGTCCCGCGGCTCAGGTTGCCACGCCGACGATTAGTTGGTTGGATTACTTGACAGCAAATGTTTTATCTTCTTTTTTTCTCCCGGGTAAATTGGCACATGTTGTGTGACTGGGCGTTGCAGAAGCTCACGAAGCTCGCGCCTG
Source organism: Dermacentor albipictus (assembly GCF_038994185.2). Classification (NCBI taxonomy): domain Eukaryota; kingdom Metazoa; phylum Arthropoda; class Arachnida; order Ixodida; family Ixodidae; genus Dermacentor; species Dermacentor albipictus. The sequence continues at coordinate 148,392,874 of NC_091821.1, read as the reverse complement.
GCGTGCAATCAACGTTTGGATACTAAACAGTGCTTATAGCTTTGCTGTGAGTGCGATAATTTGAGTCTCCGCAATGGAACCGTCTTGCTATGCCTTTCACTGTTTCTGTAGTTGAAGCTGCTTATTAAATTTAGCAAGAGCAGGTAGAGCTATTATATTTGCACATTTGTTTCCCTAGTGGAATAGTGCGTCAATTTATTTAATTTAGCTATTTACTTTCTGACAGCCACGGCCGGACTGGTACAATATATTGTACCAGTCCGGCCGTATACCAGCGACTATATACAGTCGCCTGCACGTGAATATAATGAGAAATGAGACTCTAGCGCTAAACAGCGACATGCAGCCTTGGCTTACCACAAAGCACATGGAAACGTAAACCTCTATTGACAATATATTAAGGGAGAACATTTCACATGTGAGCGTGCCGCTCGGAGAAACATTCTCGGGAAGTCAGTTTGATCTATGAAGGAAAATTTATAAAGTGTATTGAACACGTACGAACAAAAAAAAAAGGCAAAAGAACTCAGTGCTCCTCCACTCTGTGAAAAAGGAGGACCAGTGAAGATATGTGGGGCCCCTTATGGTGAACTGCACATCCGCCGCGGGTTGGCCCGGCATTGCACTATCTTCGGGGTCGGCCCACGTATGGGAACTGCTTAGCGCCTGCTTCACCTTCGCCGCAGGTTGGCCCGGCATTTCACTACCTTCGGGATCGGCCCACGTATGGGGAAGGCTTAACGCCTACTTCACCTCGGTGGTGGGTCGGCCCGGTATCGCACTATCTTCGGGATCATTTTCTACACGCGGACACGATAGTGGGGAAAGTAGCCCTTAACAGCTTCGCTGTAAAAAAGCGTGCATAAACCATCGCCGACGAATGTCAATGTAGGCGAATATCCGAACGCTTCTAGAAAGCACTCCACTTTGTGAAAGGGATGATCAGCTTGAAGCGTATATTCGTTGCAGCGAGTACATTTATGGAGCGTTTGTATTTTCATTGCGTGATTGCGCACATAGAGAACAGAACCGCTAAGCACTGCATCTGCAACGGTCCTGGAGCTCTGTCCTGCAGCTGCCACGGGGAAGCGGTGCGGGGCGGGAGAAGAGCAAGGCTGTCCTCCTCACAACAGCGTCTAAACACTCAAACGCCTCAAAGTTCTCGCGTGACAGCACGTGCCGGCAGGCCCGGCCATTCGTGTACGCGCATAACTCTGTTACGAGACGATGTCACGAAGAAGGCAAGTTTGCAATGGAGCAGAGTTTTACACCCGGCCTCAAAATGTTACGTACCACGTGATATCGTAAAACGCTAAATTTCCGAGCAGCCTGTAAAAATAGCCAGTAAAACAGTACCTCACTATGTTGTCCGCATATATACTAGCTGCGGCTAGAAATGTTAACACCAGTATCCGTTGCGAGGCTACTGAGATAGTGACCTTTTTCTCAGATTCCGTGGTCCGTAACATTTTGTGGCCGGGTGTACTTCAGCATTGTCGCCCATTACCTATCTTCAAAGCCTCCGCGATAGGCCTGGCTGCTTAACGAAATATGCAAAAAAAATTATTTTACCGTTGCAAATGCCATATCTATAATTCATAAGTTTGCGAGAACTGCGTTCGCAACCTAGGTTCCTTTAAACCTAATATATTCACTTTTGGCGTTCGTCGCCGAACGCACCCTTTGTATCGGCGGCGAAAGTGCGACCACCGACTACAAACCACCGACCACGAAACACTGGCGAAATAACCAAAGATGTGCTCGTCCAAGACAGCGCTCGTCCCGACCTCTTTCTTCGCCCGTGTTCCAGGCGTCGCTCCTTTTTCTTTACTGAGCCAAAGAAAGCTGTTCGCTAAGATTCTCAGCATAACACAAAAGCTATAGAGGCAGGCATGTCCTATGCGCGGTTTGACTTACACAATCCAGCTGACTGATCGCACGGCTAGGCGCAGAGTTCTACCTCTCACGGTTTGAGACGACAGAAACTGGGTGCCAGAGGTCTGCAGGCCGAGGAACAGCGACCACTAACGCTGGCAACAAGACGTCGATGCGGCTGGCTCTATATAGGGGCGATGGCTTCGGAGCAGCGGTCGGCGTGGTCCATGCGCTTCACGTCATGGAGACGTATACCGGCCAGGCGGTGATGAGGAAAAAAAAAGCCCTTCAGGCTGCGTGCACAGAGGCAGGCCTATGCATGCCCAGGGGGCCTGATAGCGCTCATCTGGGTCAACGGCGTTCCTTCTATTTCCACGGCCACATCTGTTGCTGTTGTTTCAATAAATATATGACTATTAGCCAATTGATCCAATTCTGGACTACGTCTGCCTTCCTGCCACGGCGCTGCATGTGCTTTCCTGATGATGATGATGATCGTTTTACAGACAGTGTCTTTCTCATTGAGTTGCCTTTCAAATTTTTGAAAGGTTGCCTGTGGCAGAGCACAATTGTAGTTCGTGAGCTGGTCTACTCGAAAAGGCGGACATTACTTGAAAAAAAAATTGAAATTCACAATCAATTAATTACCAAAAATAACTATTTAAGTTTTTAACTAATTGCCTTGTAGGCAATATTGCAATTTACAAATTCTAGCCGTGGAGTTCGCAAGGTGGATTCACTTGGAATGAATTCTCAGGATGACATCAGTTTCGAGATATTAATTCTCGAGCTTTGCGAAGAAATGCATTGGCGTTCCAGTTACTTTTGTGCTTCAATGCATGAAACGACGTTTTGTTAAGAAAGTATCTGAAACACCAATGCATTTCTCCGCAAAGTTCGGGAATTAAAAGGAAGCTTTAGCTCGGGCCCAACTCCGACGCGGCCTATTCAAGTACATGTAAAACGCAAAAACGTTTTTCTGAGATAACCCCTGGACCTATTTTAATGAAATTTGTTGCATTTGAGAGAGAAAGTGAAATTCCAGTGACTGTTAGAAGCAGAATTTAGATTTCGGTCCTGAATGTTGTTACAAGAATATTCAAAAATTCTGAAGTTTGAAAAAAATAGAAGCACGGAGTTACAAATTCATAGCTCGGCATCAAAAACAGATGTCGCGTTTCTGTAAAGGGCATCCATTAGAGCATTAAAAGCGGACAAATACCATATGTCATCTTATATCTTACAGGAATTTGTTACGTTATTTGTAAGGGTTCTGCAAAATCTGTATTTCCATATTATTAAATTTCTTTTATATTCATGTTTAACATATCAATTTTGTCTGCTTTAGATGTACTATTATATTCAATTCACATAATTGTGATATAGTTTTCGCTTGCTGAGTTAGAGAGTTGTAAACTTGATAGTTTCGCTTTCGGAAAAATTTTGCCCATATTTAATAAAAAATTGACGACCTAAATCAAAAATTCGAAGTCAACAGTCACTAGATTTTAAGTTTTTGTTTTATATGCAACAAACCTTGTCAAATTTGGTGCAGTGGTTGCTGGGAAAAACGAATTCTCCTTTTACATGTATTTAGATAGGAGCACCCGAGCTAAAGCTTCTTTCTCTTAATATCTCGAAATTGGTGTCGTCCTGAGAATTCGTTCCAAGGGGATCCACCTTGCGAACTCCACGGCTAGCATTTATCAATTGCAATACGGCTCATAAGGTAATTGGCTAAAATTTAGTTAGCGAATTTTTGTTAATTAGCCGATTATGCATTTCAATTTTTTGTGCAAGTAATGTCCGCCTCTTCGATTAGACCAGCTCACGAACTAGAATTGTGGTATCGGCCACAAATAACCTTTTAAAGATTTTGAAAGTGTTCACTGAAACACTCGGTATACGTTGCGTATACATCGATGGTTGCCATGTGTTTGCAGTTAAACGAGGACGCTGGCTATTACTATAAGACGTATTTTTGCCATAGCGGCTTCACAGGGCATGTGAAAAAAGAAAGAAAGAAAGAAAGAAAGAAAGAAAGAAAGAAAGAAAGAAGGAAAGAAAGAAAGAAAGAAGGAAAGAAAGAAAGAAAGAAAGAAAGAAAGAATCATATTAAGAAGAAGAAAACAACAAGACAAGACAGCAGCTGTTCGCGAGGTGTGTTTAATGCACAGACATAAAGTCTGAGAACGATAAGTTTATAGTACGGGCACAGCTGCTAAAATTTCCGGCTGTGCTGCCATAGAGGCATCTTATCGCGCAACACTTTCACGGGCATTAGTCCGCGCTGCTGGTTGTGGTATAGTAGCCGTCTTTATGCGCAGTTAAACCATTACGCTGCACTGTACCGCTGAATGTTATTTCGTGCCCCTCATTGCTTCGTATCCATGTTGGAATGAGCCGTGAGAACTGAAGTAACTGTACTGTGTGGGAACAGCGCGAAGAAACAAAAGACGGGAAAAAAAAATGGTAGGTGACCCTAATCTTTGACTTAGGTGTCTCTTAGTGGCACTCGCACCTCGGCGTTGGTGTTCCTTCGGTTAAGCTAAAACCCCTTAATCTTCGTAAAGTAGCGTCACGCTTTGAAGAATGCCGCCCCCTCCTCGCGCGCTCTGGTCGAGGCCAATGTCGCGTCGCCATTGGCGTAATGGCATCACGTGTGCCCTCGCGTCGGCTTCGTTTGTTTACAGTCGCGCTTCAGCGCCATTTTTGCTTGACAAGCGCGTCTGCGGAGGGGCAAGGAGCACATGTTGGCGCCGTTGCTCTTCTGTGTTGTTTTGGGTTGCGAACGCCTTGAACTTTTGCGGTAAGCTCGACGTCGCTTCATGGCATGTTCTATCACCATAACCTACTGTGCCTTCGTATGCCAAAATAGTGTCAGCAAAGACAAGAAGCTCTTCTCGATACCGTCCGGTAAGCGCTACGGGTTAGGAAAAAAGACATGGATTCGTCGAATTGGGAGGGAGAACTTCAGACCAACATTCTCCACACGACTATACGAGGTAGTTGTGAGTCTCTCATAGTATAGTCCTACGCGATGTGTACTTTGTTTATATAAGTAGTACGGTCGTATTTGGTGTGCTTAATCATATTGTTGCAGGAAAAAAGCCAACAGCCTTGACTTGTACGCCAACAGCCTTGACTTCGCGGGCACGCGAGGCTGCGCGAGAAAACGTGATTACGAAACCTCTAGGATTCAGCGCATTCCTTTTGACAAAATTTGAGGCTCGAGTGCGAAAACTCACCCCAGGAAAGCAACTCTCTGCATTTGGTAATTACCAACTAGCCTTCTTTAGAGCGAATAGGTTTGTTTGCCTCTTCGTGTTCGTCGTTAGTTGGCGGTCGCCCGGTGGATTTGCGATACAAAGGGAAAGTGTGCATGCTCTCACGAAACCGCGTTTGTCGCCGAACGACAGCATCATAAGTCTTTGAGACGTACGTGTTAATTCGTGTCAGCTTTAAAGTGTGTGTAGGTTAAGATGCGGCGGTGGAGCACTCGCAAAGAAAACGTGCGGTCGCCCGCTCGTTCATTGGCTGGCTTAGTCGTCGTTCGCTCGTTTGTTTAGTCGTTCGCTTACTCGTTCGTTCAACTGTTAGCTCGTTCGGCCACTATGTCTTTGAGACACACGTAATGAGACAACAAATGGTGCCTCAATCGAACGACTGCATCATTTCACTTACCGTAATTTCGGCCGCGTCATAGCCCGGCAATTCTTTGCATGGTCATCACTTCACTACAGCCATATCTCGCAAATGTTATTTCGGAGTGAGCGCAACCGTCCTCATTGCATGCACCTTAGTGCAACTGGGTTCGCGACAAGTACGTCACTTCGTGAACGAACGAGCTAACGCACGGTGAAATGTTATTCGTGATGAGTCACTAACCGGAAAAAAATAATGCACTTGCTTGAGCCTGAATGAAGCGCTTACCGCATTCCCGCTTCGCGAGCGAATTCTAGAAAACTGATTTCATTTTCCATATACGCACAGTCCCGTCTCGATGACCAGCCGCGCGTATTTCTGTCAACTTTGAGGCACGATAAACATAATAGCACCAGCGCCCACCTCTGAGTCTTTGCGCGTGCTTAGAAGATTGGCAAGCACGCACGTTGGTGGCACTGTAGCTTGTAATACCAGTAATACTTTTTCGAACCTTCAGAGCAGCGATCGTTTGTGCCCTCCGTCGGCCTTTGTACGTCATAGCTGATATGCGCTGCGAATGCACATGGTAACGACGGCGCGGATTATTTAGGCTAATGAGGGCTTGTTGGAGGTCAGGATGTTGCGCATGCGATACATTCGGAATCGTTATGGCGCAGCGTTAGCGCTCGTTCAGATACTGTTAAAAATATTTATCAGAGCAGGAAAAAAAGCTGCCGTCACGGAATTTGTATAACCGTCCGTATAGAAATTCTGTGCTGTACACGAAGTTACTCGGAGCTAGAAAGGCAACGCGAACGACTAAATCGCACCGCCTTGTTATGCGTGCATTCGCTCTGCGAAAAGTCGTCTGCTACGCTCGAGCGGTGTAGGCGGCGCCACGGTCAGGAAGAGAGCGTGAAAGAGAGGAGAAATGAGGAGGAGTAAAGGCGGAGGAGGAGAGTGTCGCTACTTTACGAAGTTTAAAGGTTAAACCCCATGAGCGCGATCTTGTGCGCGACAGCGACGAGCGACGGATCGAGCCGTCGCGTGAACAGATCGCTCGGTCTTGTAGCGCGATCGCTCGGTTCTGCAAATGCAGAATTCGTCACTCGTCGCCCGGAAGTGCCATGAGCGACTAGCCAATAGCGCGAAGCCGGAACTGGATGTACATAACTCAAATACTTCTGATTGTCGCACGGAACGAGCAAACGATTGAATTTTTATACGTGCAAGGATAAGAACCTACTGCAAGACTTTCAGAAAAAAATTCATGCTGCTTTTTACGCTAAAACACATCAACCTAAGTTAATTAAGCACGCGTCACGCTAGTTTCGGCGCCTATATTGCTGCCTTCATACCGGCAACGCTGGGGAGACGTCGCTCGAAGTCATCGCTCGCATGGGGTACAACTTGTAGGCGACGAGCGAACGCGACAGCCATCTCCATCGCGTCGCTTGTCGCTGTCGCGTGCAGGATCGCTTGCATGGGGTTTATACTTAAGGGGCTTTAGGTTAAGCGAGCTAACGCCTTCCCCTGGCACGATATGCGGGCGAGGAGTGAGGAAGTGCGAGGAGGAAGCGCAACGCGCGCCATCTGACGGGGTGTAGCCCCCTACCGAGCGCCGCATGAAGCGCACCTTACGCGCCCTCTCCGGTGCTGACGTCAGAGCATGTAACGAGCGCGCGCGCGCGCAGCTGTTGCGGCAAGCGAACTTAGCCACCCCAAAGCAAGCGAGTAGGTGAGCGCCAGGAGAAGCGAGAGAGGAGGGAGTGACGTCATATCCTCTCTGCTAGGCAGATGTTTAGTCTTTACCAGGCAACTGTTTCCCATTAATTAGCCGGTAAATATAATGTCACCTTCTTGTGTGTGACGTCATTACTTCAGCTTTCTACTTCCGGGTTTCCAGGAATTTCTCCAAAGTCTTGCTCACGTGGCGGGTCTCTAAGGTCTACGATTCTTTGCTTTGGTGTGCGGTAACCAGTGATTTCTAATTAATTCTAATTATTCCAGACGCATGAGTAGCTAAACTTGTAGCTAAAGTTATGTTCTGATATCACATCTATAATGAAACCCATGAATTTTGTACTGTACTTATTCTTTTTCTTATTTCTTTTCAATTTCTTCCCCGGTAGTCTCGGGAGGTGAACAGGAAATGCTGCGCAAAAAACAAGAGTGTCACTCTATGCTCGTGCCACTAATAAACAACATACACTGTCCCTTCCAAGAGTTTGTTTTGTTTCGTTTCGTTTCCCAAACACTGGCGCATACCCACTGGCGCCAAGAAGCAGGCTGCAGGGAAAAAACTTTTATATCACCAATGCCCTGTTGAGTGGGCAGATTATACATATATAGCTACTACATTTAAACGAGCAGTCTCAAAAGCTAAGGAGGATTATGATTCCAAGCACTACACATATCTTTCGAAGTCAAGCAATAAAAAAGCCCTGTTTAAATTTCTTCGATCCCGTAAAGTTATAGCGGCGCCCGTGAATATCGACTCTGTCGTTATATCAGCAAAATAATTATTAGAATCACTTGAGCAAATTGCTCAAGGACTTGCGCGACGTTTCCAGCATAAATTGCCGATAGGACTAAAGAAACCTCCCTTGGGAGACGACTTTGTAAAAGTAACAGCGACGATGCTTGTGGGCATTATTCGTTCGTTACCGGCATCAGCCCCAGGTCCAGATGGCATTACAACAGGAATGCTAAAAGTTTTGTTTGATTATGCGCCTCAGGACCTGCTGAATATAATAAATTTCTCTCTAAAAAATTCATGGGTTCCAGGAGAGTGGAGAGTAGCTAAAATTATTCCACTATTGAAGAAAAAAGCCGCTGGACTTGACTTAGACTACATAAGACCAATATCTTTTACTTCCAATGTCGTCAAATGAATAGAAAGGGTTGTTCACTGCCGTGTAACAAATTTTATGCAGGATTGTACCCTTCTCTGTCCTTGTCAGATTGGTTATCGTCCCGGCCACTCCATATGGTGCGCCCATGTAGATTTAGAGAGCCGCATTAAACTTGCTCGTCGCAAACGAGAGTACGCAGCTTTGGTGACGCTAGATGTAGCAAAAGCATATGACTCTGTAGAATATTGTATTCTATTCGATAAACTTCAGTCTACGAATTTCCCGAACGCATCAAGGCAGATGACGATTATTGTTGTGTGGCAGAAGGGGCACTCCAAAGGGTGTAAACTTTTCTTAGAGTGTATGGAGGAACTTGGGGGGACAGGACTAGGCGAGCAGGATTTATTTACAGATATTTACATTGGAACAAGGGATACATTCGACAGTCTAGCGTGACTCCCAAATAGAGCACGCAAGACGAAGCATACAGCATGCGAGCACGAAGCTCCAAACACATTGCTTCTCGAGCAGGAGCACACAGCTCACGAGCACGATCACAGAGCACATCGACGAGCACACTCTAGCAGCGACAAACAGCTGCTTATAAACACTCCGTGCTCCCTAGATCCCTTGGTGAGGGAAAATCGTTCAACCAGGCATCGTAGCCGAGCCGCCTTTTAGCGGGAGGGCTTACACACACACACACTTCCGCACAGGTTTCACGGTCCCCACCGAGGCCAGACGGTCTTCGCAGAACTCGGGGCTTACGTCTGGAAAGGTGCGTGGGACGGTGCCGCCAAATACGTTCCCTCAGGAACTCCCCTGCTCACGGCAGACCAGGTCGGCGGTGGCGTGTTCCGTAACAAAGCCTGGTTCCTCGAACTCATCTCGGCAATCCCGCGACGAGGAGTCGTGGACGCGGCGTATTGTCCTCCGCATACAGTAGACTTAGTGGCGCCGTTTGGCTAGAGGATGACGGTGGCTTTCCAGTAAATGTCGATACCGCTGTCGCACCTGGCTGGCAAAACTTTGCATGTTGGCACCTCAGCAAGCCGTTGTTATTGTTGTTGTTGTTGTTGTCCTGAGTGGCCGTGGCACATACCCACAGTGGGGGATTGGCCAAGAATCGGGTGGTTCAATTAGGTGCATAAAATAATAATAATAATAATAATAATAATAATAATAATAATAATAATAATAATAATAATAATAATTAAAGGAGTTAACAACTTGAGCGTTGGAGTTTGAAAGTAAACGTTTTGTGTTTGGAGAAAAAAGTAAATAATCAGATAAAAACCGGGTATATAATAATAATAATAATAATAATAATAATAATAATAATAATAATAGATAAGAAATAAAAGAAAGCTATTGTTGGGAGGGAGAACGATCACTCTAACATGGAAATCGATTGGTTTCAATAAGGTAATTTTGGATTGCCAAGCAAACATTTCTGTGGCTGAACCCAATAATGGAGGCTCCAAAAGATAGGATCATAGGCACTGATAAAGTTAGACCAATGGAGCGAAGCGGGATTTCGAGTAGTCATTCTTAAAACCGTCTGCGTATTTTCCTCTTTCTCAACTCTTCGCGCTGTGTGCGCACACCATGCACGCATACCAACTCGTCCAGTTTGAGAATGTTCAGCAGTAGCCTACTTACGACACTGTCGCTTAGAAAAGAATGTAGTTTCTTTGCGTTTCGCGATTTTAAAGCGTTCGCATTAGGGTTGTCAAAGGGAAAAAAAGTTTATGTATGTATGTATGTATGTATGTATGTATGTATGTATGTATGTATGTATGTATGTATGTATGTATGTATGTATGTATGTATGTATGTATGTATGTATGTATGTATGTATGTATGTATGTATGTAAATTGCAACTGACGTTGGTCAGTTCCGGACGACCGTCAGTTGCACTTCGTACCTCGAAGAGGCATATGTGTCGAGTGAGCTCCTGAACAAAATAGTTTGCAATGTGGTTTGCGCGGTTTAAATCGTGGATCCGGGACCTCAAAGAGGTGTGACATAATTCTAACGCTTTTCTGCCGCATTTACCCCTAAATCGCTACTGTGTATTAATTTCTTTGTCTATTGTTTGTCTCTTTTTCTTCCTTTTTCTTTTTAATGTCAGTATTGTAAGACTGTTGCTGCAGTCACCTGACAACTGTTTTTACGTGCCTTTCTTTGATATTCGCTGACGCAATGTTCTTGTCCTCTTCGGTAAAAATAATGTTGACGTCGTCTTCTTTTTAAATCGCAAAAGATGAGAGTGAAATCTGAAGTAACTCTTCGCCATGGGGGAATGTTATTAAAAAGCACTTTCAACACCGTGCGAGCGAAAGGAAAGCATGAGAACGTTTTTGCATAGCGATGCGCACGATCCGCTGCCGCGATGCTCGTGCCCGAGTGGCCACGTCAGCATCATCTACAGAAGCCATCCGTGTGCAGGTAGGAGCTTGCCGATGCAGATCGCAGTATCGAATCGCATATGCGGTATGTAAAGTGCTTTATTAGCCGCGTTTACGTGGATGCGACAGCATCGCGTCTTCCTTCTAACGTATCACATCCATGCAAACAGGCATGGAGCACAGGGAAGGCGCGTTGCCTTAACGCCAGCAGGTGTAGGTCAAGAGCAGAAATGGACTTCAGGGAATTCATGTCAGCGCTGACGCGTCGCATAAACATGGCGCGCTAGCAAATGCGATGAGGCACAGGCGTATGCATGTCAATAAGGCTATTGTTAAATTTTACTGAAAGTGGCAGAACGAAATGCTGGGCGCGATTCCTCTTAATTTCAGTGCCAAAGGTAGGCAAGTAGTATAGTTACGGGCTAGAATAATGCATTACAAAGCCACCGGAAAGCTATTTTTGGCCCAGAAATTTATTCCCCTTTGTCCTTGTAACACTTCTACTACGGTGCGTGACCTATGTTCTCGTTTGTCTCGCAGACTACACGCAACTGAAAGCTCCCGATGACATCGACAACATGACGAGCCAGTTGATCGACGGCTCGTACTCGCCGACGAAAGACGTCATGCCGAACCCGTTTCATTACCGTATCCACCTCACCCGGGCCGACAAGATCAAGGTGCGTTCTAGTGATCTCCACGCATGCCGTGTGTGCCTGCTTTTCTACCTGTTTCATTGTTTTGTTCGGAAGCGCTGATGGCACTCTGCTACAAGCTTATCTTCAGAACGCGAAGGCCTCGCCGCAGAAGCTACAAAATTACAGGACAGGCACGGGTGCTGCCCGTGCGAATACACGGGAGGCTTTCACCAAACCATATAGCACCGGATTCTGCCCCGGTGGTCTTTTCTTATCACTGTAGAACTGTATCAAACCAACGAGCCCAAAAGTGTGTAATCCTTTATTTATTTCCTCACCTTCTTTGGTGTCATATTGGAAACATCATTCCTGGTGACTTCACGAAAGTATAATCCTTGTCATAAGAGGTTTAGGATTGCCGTGTTCATGTAACTAGGTAGTTATGCTGGGGTTTGGGCTCGCGGGTACTAAGAGCCTGGAGTTTCATTTCGCAGGTGAGCTGGTTATCTCGTTCATTTTTTGGGATTCGCGAGAGCAGGGATTCAGTCAAGAAGAATGTCTTACAGCCTATCGAAAAAGCTACAGGCCAGACGGCCCTTGTCGGTAATGGGTAGCTGGCCGCTACTTTGTTTCTATAGGATGTACGTAACCGTGTCTACACGGTAGGGGTGCTGACGTGGACTCGTAATGTAGTTTGAAATTACAAAAAAAAGTAGAGCCCCTAAAATGCAAACCTGGTATCTCTTGTTAAGAAAACAAGAAGCAAATTACTAAGTTCCGTTGGTAAATTACAGACCTTGAACACCAAGAGAGGTCAGTATTACCGTGAGCGGCGGCGTAGTAAGCCAGAAAATACTCAAAAACCAACAACGGGTGGCGACGCCACCTTGAGCTTCCCGCACTAAATACACGTGATGTCATGGGATTTGAAGTGCTTGCTTGGGATCAGTTCATCGTTAAACGACGCTTACATTGTATATTCCGAAGGAACCAAAGACTGAACATAGTGAGTTTTGATAACGTGTTCGACGTATAAAAATACAGAAACAAACAATATACTTGATATCCCTGACGTCACGCATGTAATCGGCGCTGTGGTTTGGTCACGAGACTAAAGAAAACTAAACTTTGGCCTTCATTATTTTCGCTAGTAATCAACCCTCTTCCGCCAAATAAATGCATGCGGCGTTTCAACAGAAGGCTTCACCAGTTACTCATTAGTGGCCCTTCATGCAAGTTCAACGTAGTCTTGCATTAGCAATGCCAGGTCCTTCCTTGTATAGGAATGGGAACGCCTAATCGGCATCGAAGCAGTGGTTACTGCAGGGATGAGAACTCAAACTTTATTTGCTAATGTCTGTTGAGGAGTTCTGTCGAAGAATGTGTTCCGTGATAGCTTCTAGGTATGGTAAAATCTAGGTAGGCAAAATAGAGTATTTTTTGATGGTATTGGACGCGAGTGAGTTGTTCGGTTTCGTGTCCCAATGGCCCCATATGTTTCATGCCGGAAATTGAAGTAAGTGCCACACGTACTGTAACGTAGTTGCATTTGTAGTACAGTTCCTAATTCAGGGTGTTCCTATTTCACAATTCCTATATGTCATTCCAATAACCTGTTCACGATAAAAAACCCTGAAAAAAATCAAGCTGCAGTTTGGTATGTGCAAAACTCAACGTTCATTCACATTGGTCGCGCAGCTTAGGACGAAAAGTGGTCCAGGAGCAATTGTCAGGGACATGAACGAGAGTGTTTTGTTTGAAAAGCGACCGTTAAAAAAGAAAATAAAAGCGAAGAAAAAGACGGGTTGGGTGAGGGGGACAACAGTGCAGAAAAATGATATTGAAATGTGAATATAGTGCGCTATTTACACTTGCGGGGCAAACTTATTATCCGCGATGATGTAAGCTTAAGGCTGCGAATTAGTCCAATTCTTGTCATTCTTGTTAGGGATGTGCTAATATTATTTTCATTTTCTTTTATAGTCAATGACACGTATGACGTATTGCGCTGTCGTGGCATTTGATAAGACGAGCGCAACTCGTGACGTCTCTCTCTCTGTGTGTGTGTTTGTGAAAGAAAGACACTTCGCGGCCCCCAACTGTGGCGTCATATATATATAAACGAGAAGAAAGGGGGTTAACCGAGGGACCCGATATTTATTAGTCATATAATGAGAAGCCAACAAACACTGACACCAAGTACAACATAGGGGAAATTGCATGTGCTTAATAAATGAAATAAAGTAATGATAAATTAATGGAAATTAAAGTGGATGAAAAAACAACTTGCCGCAGGTGGGAACCGAACCCACAACCTTCGCATGTCGCGTGCGATGCTCTACCAATTGAGCTACCGCGGCGGCGTTTCCCCATCCACTTTCTTGGGTATTTATGTGTACTAGTAGAACCCTGGGAGTGTTAGCCAGCGACCCCACACACAGACCTTGGCGGCGGACGTGGAACGTCTTTTTTTGCCGCAGGCGTCACGAGAACGTGATCTTTTCGGGTGAAGGCAACTGGTCAATAAACCCACGTATGCTACCTGAAGGCATCAATGTTGCCGGGTTCTACTAGTACTCCCAGGGTTCTACTAGTACACATAAATACCCAAGAAAGTGGATGGGGAAACGCCGCCGCGGTAGCTCAATTGGTAGAGCATCGCACGCGACATGCGAAGGTTGTGGGTTCGGTTCCCACCTGCGGCAAGTTGTTTTTTCATCCACTTTAATTTCCATTAATTTATCATTACTTTATTTCATTTATTAAGCACATGCAATTTCCCCTATGTTGTACTTGGTGTCAGTGTTTGTTGGCTTCTCATTATATGACTAATAAACATCGGGTCCCTCGGTTAACCCCCTTTCTTCTCGTTTATTACTTTACGAGGGTCTCGAATCCTTCAACATTGATGCCTTCAGGTAGCATACGTGGGTTTATTGACCAGTTGCCTTCACCCGAAAAGATCACGTTCTCGTGACGCCTGCGGCAAAAAAGACGTTCCACGTCCGCCGCCAAGGTCTGTGTGTGGGGGCGCTGGCTAACACTCCCAGCCCCAGGGTTCTACTGGTACACATAAATACCCAAGAAAGTGGATGGGGAAACGCCGCCGCGGTAGCTCAATTGGTCGAGCATCGCACGCGACATGCGAAGGTTGTGGGTTCGGTTCCCACCTGCGGCAAGTTGTTTTTTCATCCACTTTAATTTCCATTAATTTATCATTACTTTATTTCATTTATTAAGCACATGCAATTTCCCCTATGTTGTACTTGGTGTCAGTGTTTGTTGGCTTCTCATTATATGACTAATAAATATCGGGTCCCTCGGTTAACCCCCTTTCTTCTCGTTTATTACTTTACGAGGGTCTCGAATCCGGCAACATTGATGCCTTCAGGTAGCATACGTGGGTTTATTGACCAGTTGCCTTCACCCGAAAAGATCACGTTCTCGTGACGCCTGCGGCAAAAAAGACGTTCCACGTCCGCCGCCAAGGTCTGTGTGTGGGGGCGCTGGCTAACACTCCCAGGGTTCTACTAGTACACATAAATACCCAAGAAAGTGGATGGGGAAACGCCGCCGCGGTAGCTCAATTGGTAGAGCATCGCACGCGACATGCGAAGGTTGTGGGTTCGGTTCCCACCTGCGGCAAGTTGTTTTTTCATCCACTTTAATTTCCATCAATTTATCATTACTTCATTTCATTTATTAAGCACATGCAATTTCCCCTATGTTGTACTTGGTGTCAGTGTTTGTTGGCTTCTCATTATATGACTATATATATATATATATATATATATATATATATATATATATATATATATATATATATATATATATATATTAATTTGCGGCTGTAACGTCACACTAGGTTTTGTTGCACTCCAAGTGCCCCCTACCCATCACACAGACGGAGGCAGTGTCTATCAACAGCCACGTGTTGAATGTACGGGCTTCTATGGAACCTTTGCTTGCAACACCTGCTTTGCGGTGCCAAGAAGCTGCGCGGTTTTTTTTTTTCTGTTACTTTGCCCTTACTCTTGCCAGCGAAGTTGTGGTATCTATGCTTCGAGGGATTTTCGGGAGTACAATGGAGTGACTAACAGCTGTGAGTGGGGTCCAGTGTGCACGCTGGGCTTAGTGTTCTGTCATGCAGAGACAGAATATTATAAACTTGCGCGGACTGTCCTGTCCATTTTTTTCATACGTCCCGTCGTCTGTGCTGTTTTGCCGCAATACAAACTTGATACCGCGCTCCAGGTGGCCCTGATGTCGGTGTTCGTGGTTCCGGTACGCATCGTGTTAATCATATTCTTCCTGCTGCTCACCTGGTTGGGCTGCTACCTGGGTCAGCTTGGCCTTTCGCACAAGGACCGCACAGGGAAGCCACTCACGGGATTCCGCAGGTGCGTTCGCCATTTGGCGCAAGCGGGCATGCTCACATCTACCACCAGCATGCCTGCATGGAAATACACGTCTCTCTTGCCACACCTTTTTTTTTTCTTCGTTGTTCTTAATCCTTGGCACTTCCGATATCTGACGTCGTTTAGTGGCAGTGGGCGAATCCTGGAGATAAACTATCTCACGGTGTTCGACTAAAAAATAGCCGTTGTCCCTGTTTGCGCAAGTAGCCAGCATAGCTGTGTCTTTCTGGTGTTCCTTTGAGGATGTGTTGTAGGGCTCATAAGCCATAAAGGCACACGTCTAAGGACAGAGGTTGCTTCCCAGTCAGGAAGAACTTCTGTTAGCTTTCAGCTTAGTTTTTTAATTACTACCTCTTCTACAGATGGCATAAAATTTGATTTGGATGAGTCATGTGAAGGATGTCCTGAAGATTCCTGGCCTACCCTAGAAACAAGCAGCTTGTGTATCTTAGTATTTCTTACTTTTCAACACAGTCCTTTAGTATGGCCATGCAATTGGTCCACCGATTCTCCGGTGCTTTGATCCCTGCAGAAAAAAGAAAGAAGAAACGGGAACTTTGGTCCTCTGCAAAGCGGGTCGCGGCATCGATGATATCATCTTCATAGGAAACATGGACGCGAGAGAGTTCTTTTTTCATATGAAAAGGTGAAAGTGCGATGGTGGGAGATCTGGCGCTGATGCTTAATCACAGAAACTTGTGGGAGTGAGTTGCATCCACCCTTCTGGCGGCGCGGTGCGAGGGCGCATTGTTCTGGTGAAAGTTGACCCCCTTCGAAGCAAAGCGCGTCGTCTGGCTCTGCCTCACGGGTGATCTACGAGGACAACATAACATTTCATAGTCGAAGACCGCCTTCTCTGCAGGAAATCCACGAGCAGCATATGTCCTCCTGAGACCCCTTGTACGTTATATTGAGGGTCCTTCCGTTTTTGGGGGGATAAAAATGGGGTGGTATTTTTGTAAAGGGACGTTGGGGCAAATCGAGGGTTTTGTTGTCTGGCAGTCCAAAGCTTGGTTTCCTTTATGGTAACATTTACAAAAGATTAATACAGGCAATTGATGGCCTCCTTTTGGACACAAACGTCCTAGTTAAACGAGCGAAATCACCCACAGGAACATGTAATGATGAAGACAGCTGCTCGCAATTCACGTGACAAACTCCTTGGCAGGCATTATTAATACATTAAAGAACTGCATTATCAAAAACAGTAAATAGAGACGTGTTTGGCTATCCCTTCTTAAATCTCTGTGCTTTTTTAAACAAAGAAGTACAAATAGCAGTGCACACGGGCATGCTTCACAGGAGGTGTGATGTTTTCCTTATCTTTGGAGAACCTTGTTGACATTATCATATGCATTGTGAGCATTTAAGCCGGCCATTCTAGGCCTGTCGGGCCTTTCGTTCCTTTCTGTTGTCCCGTTTTACGGGTTCCGATATACGCTTTCGCAACAAAATTAATGGAATACTAACTAGCCGAATCAGCCACTTTGAACATAACATAATTGGTCAAGCGTCCTCTCAACGTAACAGCTATACCGTTCGTAGTGCAGAGCAAAGTCACAGATGCGTTCGCTTCCTAGCACATTACTGCTGTTTACATGCACATGACGTGCCGGAAATGCGTTGGAATGCGCAATCGTTGTACTCATGTAAACGCGGCTATACCAAAAATCACCGCCCGAGCACTCCGTACAGATGGTTAATCGGCGAAGCTGAAACGTGCGGCCCCGGTGCTTATCACTGGGTTAATCCCGACGGTTCATTAAACGACGGCTTGGTAGGCTGCCGGATCCTACGCAGTTGCTGCTTGCACTCGGCTGCACGAGCCTGTTCTTGCGCCCGGGGTGCAGCATCGGCACGGCGTAGACGAGCTCGTTCCTGGTTCTGCTCGCGGCGTTGCTGATCAAAAGCTGCGTACTCTTAAGGAGTACGTATGACGCGTGGCCTACCTATTTCGGAGCCAGAGAGAAACTGCTGCGCGCGCGCTTGTCTGCGACGGAGAGCAACGACGTCACTACTGGCGCAGCTAATCCAACACCACTTAGATAGCACAAGGACTTTTCCCTCCAATCCATGACGTCATGTTACCTGGTACGACTGCCGTAGAATCTAATGGGGATGTTCCCGAATAGGCAACAGTGATTTTGACGTCACCGCTGTCATCACGCTAGCCTTGTCAATGGAAATTTTGGGACAAGTATCGTGACGTCATAGATCGGAGTAAACAGGCCTTGCGCTATCTATATCTAGGTGGTGTTGGCTAATCGCGCGCCTCACTTTCTTTCTCTCTCTTCATTTTTTTGCGCATGCGCGCGGGGTTGCGCAGGAAAAGTTTTCGGTGTTCAGGCGACCGACAGATGGACGGAGGAATCGGCTAACCATATACAGCTTCGTTGTAAAAAACAACAAGCAACAAGCTTTCGTTGTGTCAAGGCGGGCAGGCGCCCAATATATGATATTTTTATGTATGCCAATTTTCGCTTGAGTGTGAAGTAAAAACGATGCATGTACCATATTTATTCAGGTTAGTTTACTGTAGGGCTAGTTGGTACATTATGTTTTAAGACAAAAACCGCGCAAAAAACAAAAAAAACGAGCGGGACGAGAAAGAGACAACCACAGCGTTTTGTGGTTGTCTTTCTCTCTTGTCCGGCTTATTGCGCTGTTCTTGTCCTAAAACACTATATTCTTATATTAACAATATGATATATCTTGACAACTTGCTCACGAAAGGTGGGCAGCGTTCATTAGTCTTTTGACACCTGCATTTATTATTAACGTTTACGAAAGGGCAAAGTTGGGGACAAATCGGATTTAATTCGATTTTCATTAATCTTGTTCGGGGTGCAGAAATCTGGAATTTTAAGATTTTACTCAAAAGCGAAGGACTCGAATTACGTATAATTGCACGTTGCTTTCAATACTTTTCAAAGTATTTATCCCGTATATGAAATCAGATGCCCGCAGAACTGTACAGATGTGACTTAGGCATATGCTTGCCTTCAGCGTTCGAGGAAATTGACAGATTTTATTTAGACCGCTGTTGTCGTCACAACTGACGAAACGCACCCTTGAAGTGCGTCTTGAATACCATGCGAATGTAGGAAAAATCAGGATGGAGCATCAACAAGGGGGCCGACTCGCCACACGATGTTACAAAACCAGCTTTTACCGTAACAAACGTCAGGCGGTTTCTTTGGCCTCATACACGGAGATATGTTCGCAACGTACCAGTGAATAATAAGAACCGGCATGAAAAAAACTATACTAGGCCCTTGAGCCTTCTTCGGGCTGGCACCGGCTGGCCTTCCGCAACGTGGTAGTCTTCTATGCTTTTCCATCCATGCTTAAATGAGGTACCCACTTTTTTTCCTCTTCCAGCGTCTTCACGATGTCATGAACCGTAGTTAGTCTTTTCCTGGATAAAAATTCAAGCATTCCCAATACTTTGAAGTTCACCGTTTTGGTTTGACTATGCCCATCGCCACAACCTGCCAGCGGTGGCCACGATGAGCATGTCCACAGAGCATGCGCTTGTCCTTCTTATACGACTTCTGAAGAGCAATTAGGCCGCAAGAAGAGTTTTCCGCGTTAGGTCGAGGACTTATGGGACAGTCTTCCGCGGTAAAATATGAATCCACGCGTGGCGCCATTCTGGCCAAGACAAGGCGAATGAAAAATGTTGTGGTCGTTCTATAATTTAGTTAGCCGCAGTTACTGTTTGCGCATGCAACAGGCACAACTGCGTCCCTCTGGTGCTTATTAGGCGCTTTGCCGTACAAACTCTGGCTTCAAACGGGTTTCGTTAAGAGACGTGTCCGAGGGAAAATATTTGCTAAGCTCTGCAGAACCAAACTTTAACGCTGCCTCATATTGCCCAGAAAGCGAGCTACCATGGGTTTGCGCGTGTGGAATTCTCCGGCGCGTCCGTATGTGTGCCCCGGGACGATAGTGCGCAGCCACTTCTGTTTTTGCGGGGTGAGGGCGACGCTTCGTGCGTGCCAAGGAACTTGGTTCCCCGTCCGCGCCGCGCTCCCGAGGCCGAGGGCGCGCGCACCCCCCGCGAGCCTCTTCGCGGCGACGGATGTTGCGTCTCAGAGGTCGAGTTGTTTGCACAGCTGTCGCAAGGAGCAGCCGGCTTTCCGGGCGTGCGCGTCTCTCAACTCGGTCTCCTCCGACAAACTCAGCTACGCTGTTTCTCTAAAAGCGTTCAGTGCTGCCTTAAACTACGTGAGTGGTTCGGCGGGCCTCTCATGCGCACACATTACGCGAAACATTCGGTTCGTGTCTTGGACATTGTAATAAAGTTGGCTGCCGTCTTTTGACTATAGCGCTCGCACGCCGACCAGTCGCGAACAGTCTTTGCGTGCGAACAGCTTCTTGAATTCAGCTTCTGGTTGGCTGACATCAGCTTTGGCTTTTGCGCTCTTTCACAATATTTGCGAGACAGCGCTCGTGCAACCGTATGCTGGCTGCGCGGTGCGCTCGACCACATAGCGAGTGCGTGTGGCGGCGTGGCTTACCTCCGGAACGGTGAAAATTTCGTTCGTAGCCACCGCCCTTAGGCCCACAGTGCTTAATTATGCACGCAGAATTTTAAAGGACGACTTAATTAGAAACCGTTGGCGGTAGCTGGCGGCCTTTCCGCATTTCTTCATTTCTCCCTTTCTCCACGGAGACTTAATACGCACGGTAGGAGGAGTGAAAGGGGCTTGTTGAGGAGCTTACGCAGAGCTTTGTACCGCCTTCGGGTGCCCCTCCCCCCTCCCCCCCCTCTTTGTTCCCGATGTTCGACACAGTCTCTGGCTACCTCACAGTGGCGCCTGAACGATTCCTCGCAGATTTTGAAAAACTTTTGTACCTTTAGTGCAGGAAAGGCTTGCTTGAGGCAGCTTGCTCGGTGAGGAGAAGGCGAAGAACAAACACACTCGGGTATTCGATATATCTTGAATGTTTCTCTTTTTCTCAATGCGGCTTGCTTGTCGGTGCGAAATATGACTGTTCCCTGTTACCATTGCATATAAAGGACCGTAAAGATGATATTATATATATATATATATATATATATATATATATATATATATATATATATATATATATATATATATATATATATATATATATATATATATATATATATATATATATATATGCAAAGGAAATCGGCAGTCTAAACAATCGCGAAACCTTCCCGCTGGTTTACAGGCGCGTTTTATTTTAATGAAAGTCATTGTCAATGCACAGGCAAACCATTCATGAAAGCCAATGTTGTTGCGCTTCACCCTTTGTAGTCCTTGTTCAGAGCCATCCAATGGTAAGCAGCCGACATGAATTTGTGGACGGCGAGAAATCGGGGCGTCATTTTCCAATTCTCGACGCTTTCACCTCTCAACGCCTCTCAGACGATTGTGCGGGAAGTGCGTACTGTTTTGCTCCGATATTTGCTTACTCGAACAGCCACTGGCCTCCGTGTCGTGCACGCTCGAGTACGTCCGCAGCAACTCGCGGCAGCCACGCACTGTGTGTACATTCAAGCAGTCAGAGATAAGGGGTGGTGATTGGGTTCGGCGGTAATAATAATATATGGGGTTTTACGTGCCAAAACCACTTTCTGATTATGAGGCACGCCGTAGTGGGGGACTCCGGAAATTTTGACCACCTGGGGTTCTTTAACGTGCACCTAAATCTAAGTACACGGGTGTTTTCGCATTTCGCCCCCATCGAAATGCGGCCGCCGTGGCCGGGATTCGATCCCGCGACCTCGTGCTCAGCAGCCTAACACCATAGCCACTGAGCAACCACGGCGGGTGGTTCGGCGGTAGTAGGGCACATTTCATGAAACGCTGTGCCACTTCGGTAGTATACACCTACATTGTTTACTGGATAATCAACGCGACACACTCTTGTTTTCAATAATATTAAGAAGTGTTCTAGAAGAGTTGATAGTTGGGCCAGTTGGGCTTTCCGTAATTGAACTAGTAACTTAGCGCAATAAAAACCACATAGACAAGAAAGGTGTCCACCTTTCTTGTCTCTGTGGTTTTTATTGCGCTAAGTTAGTAGTTCAATTAAGATGAAAATAATGAAAATTCGCTCGCACTTCACTAACATGCGCTTAACTTGCCGGAATGTCTTTATAGAGCCGCGCCGTTTAAGAATGTTAACGTTCGTCAGTAAAACTGCAATTTTGTCGTAGTACAATAGCTAGTAACTTGACAGAAATAAATCAAATTCAAATTGCGAGACACCTAATCAAGAAGCATTCGATCTGTTTCGCGTCCTTCCTTTAGCGCCGGCGCCATTACTGGTTACGTACGACTTGGCTTTCCTGCAACAGACGTCGCCTACGCGGCCGCTTCTCTGCTTTGCGCTCGAGGTCTCGGAAAGTTACAGCTGCGTGATTAAGGCAACTTACGGACTGTAGGGGGCGAGAGACGCGCAACAACGACAACCAGGGGGTCGCATACGGACATGTAGTAAACACCATGAACGAAAGGCGAAGGAAAAACAAATAGTCAACTGGGATTGTATTCTGAGGCGATCACTTTCGCGAGATTTCGCGTGACTAGCGCGCTGGCTTGACAGTGCTAGGAACGCTGTCGCCCGCAGACGCCTACGCGCCCGGCGCTCACGCGAAATCTCGTGAAAGCGATAGCATCTTCGAAAGTGACTGCCTGAGAATAATTCCCTGTTTTACATGGTAAATTAAAAGAAAGTAAAAGAAAAATGAAGTGGGCGTGGGCTGCGAAAAGTAACTGACTTCTGCACTAAAGTGCAAATCCGTAACTCCATAGATACGGCGCCCTAGATATTTTACGTCTACTGCTAGAAAGCCCCTCTGCCGCATCTAACACATCGAGTGGTGGACGCACGAACTGCAGTTACGATGCGTGGTCCGTTTTCGAGAAAACATGTACTTCCTTACTTTTCGTAAACCCTCATGCAGATGACTGTTAATCTTCTGAGGATTACATAATCCACCGCAACTGCTCGCAATTGACGTCAAAGGAGTGGCGCCAACCGAAACATTGACACCCAAACTTATTTACACGTTAAGAGCAAAATGTCAGTGCATTTTTGTTGTTGTTGTTGTTGTTGTTGTTCTATGACGCGCCAACGAACCCGAGGAATATGCCAACGAAAAATTACAATGAGCCCTATTCGCCCTCAGGAAAGGGCGAATAGGGCAGGTCTCCTCTGCTTATGTGACGCGCTGGATCGGTCGCATAGCCCCCTCCCTCATGTATACGATGCTGCGAGCGGCATGCAGGGCGCGCGGTCTTTCAGACGGGCGTCGGCCGTTCTCTGCTAGTCGCAACGCGCGCGTTGTCTACGCGGTCCTCGATTCTGCTTGTCATGATTAATTTAGAGAGGGTCGCGCTCGCTGCATGCATCGTGCACGGCTGACAAATGCCGCTCCGCGGAACCGCCGCCATTAAGTCGTCTCCCTGCGCTGACGCCCGGCGATAGAGAATTCCAAAGAACCGCTGCATGCCACTGGTTGGGCGGCTATGCAATCTAGGCGGCCCGGACGCCTGACGACAGCAGTTCAGAGAAAGCCGGCTCGGATGACTGCACATTGGCTGCGGCTTTTGTCAGCCTCGATCAGCGGTAAAAACATATCTTGACCAGACAGCCACATGTCTAATCTGAATCTGCCCGCCGTGGTTACTCAGTGGCTATGGTGTTAGATTGCTGAGAACGAGGTCGCGGGATCGAATCCCGGCCACGGCGGCCGCATTTCGATGGGGTCGAAAACGCCCGTGTACTTGTGTGCGTTAAAGAACTCCAGGTGGTCGAAATTTCCGGAGTCCTCCACTACGGCGTGCCTCGTAATCAGAAAGTGGTTTTAGCACGTAAAACCCCATAATTTAAAGAAAATCTGGATCGGCCAGCAGTAGGCGCGCTTGCGTATTCTTTCGTGGCACAGCTTGTGCGTCACCACCGCCTGTCATTGAATTTATGTTCACTGCAATATGTGATCAAATGAGTGACGACGTTCCTTTCGGTTTAAGTGTATTTTAAAGTATTTCACTGTGAAAACCTCGCATGGCGTTATGGCTGATTAGTGAGCCTCGCAGTCTTGGTTGTTTTGAATGGTGTCTCTATGTTTTAGTTGCATTCAGTGTTTAATTCATTGCTTGATGTTTTTTTTTCGTTCCTTCTTTCTCTTTTTCCCTTCTGTTTCTGTCGCGGGACTCCTCCCCCATGGCCCCACCCCCTTTTCTGATCACTTTTCCCCATCCTCCCCGCACGCCCTGGCAACCCTGTGCACCCGCCGTGGCCTGCTGGCGATTGTGGATCGAACGAACCGTGGACGAACTATTGACATCGGTTGAATGTGGTCGCGTCTTCTTGATTTATACTTTCTTCACATCTCGCGGCCTCCACGATGATGGTCTGTGTGCTTTTCTATCCTCACCTTGCTTGCAATTTGCTTTTATTATTTTTCCCCCGTGTTTACAAAAAATGTTGATAACCATACAAACAAATTACATTGTTCAACCCCTGCTTTGATTCGTGCGGATGTTTGTGACCCCTAACAATAATATTAACCGAACACATGCGGTTCCGCATTATCGATGACGTCTCGTGGTTGACGCGGGACCATGAAAACCTTTCGTACGCTGCCTTACAAACACATGCATTCAATAACTGCCTCGGCTAATTTTATGCGTGCGTATGTTTCGGACCAAAATCTGTCTTTAACTACCATTACTCTGTTTTTCTTCGTATATGGCAACATGAACTCAATGCCTGGTCGCCTCGTTTCGGCGATGCGCTGGCCTTTTCTGGCACCCGTTCTTCGCTGTTGGCGTTTCCTGTGCTGTCCGCCAACGGTCGTCATCGCCATGGGCGGGCACGGACATTGGTGTCAATGGCCGCACCACGGCTTCACGTACTGGTTCGTTATGATGGACGCCTGCCGTGGCTAAAATTCACCGACGGTTGGGGTCGGCGCCTGCTCACGACAAACGGCGGTGTGGGACAGGGACTACCTCAAGCCGTTTTTAGCGTTTTTTCTACGGCTTATGTTTGAAAGCGGTGGCCTGACCTACAGCTTCAAGGGCAAGCTGGCCTCGCAGAAGGAGGCGCCCGTGCTCGTTGTGGGGCCGCACTCCTCCCTTCTGGATGGCGTAGTCGTGCTTCTGTTGGGAGGACTCACGCCCGTCGCCAAAGCTGGCTCCGAGGACGTGCCCATCTTCGGAAGTAAGCGCCTTCCTTTTTGACCGCGGCATGACTCACGCAGTGGACGACTTTGACGCGACCCTTCGGTCCCGTGTGGAACGTGCCTGCCATGGTGGCAGTCGTCAAAGCCACTGTTGCGTGTGTCATGAGAAGCTGTCGGGAGGTGCTTAACATAACAAAGCAAGGTCACTTCAAGAGTCAAGAGCCGATGTAGCGACCAAGTCCGAGCTGGTTCCGTCGATGCAGTGTTCTTTCTGTCGTATTGTACCGTACTATATAGGCCATTTCACTGCTTGCGCGAGGCGCCTTTTACGTAAGGTTGCAGTGTTTTGACATGACGTGCTACGGCGCCGGCAAGATGCAGGTGCAACGGGATGCGTGCGCACGTGGTTGCTGTTTGTGGCGTTGGTTCGCCGCTCGTTCACCTCTTCGCTGCCTGCACAAGAACGGAAACGGAAGTACTGTGCTTATAGTTAAGTTACAATAACTTGAGACAGCAGCAGTTGATAGACGGACGGACGGAAATAAAGATAATAGGGGGGGGGGGGTACTCCTCTGTCGTGTAACAAAGTGAAAGCTGGCTTTTGTGTTGGAGTCGTGAAGTAAATAGAAAGGCGCGCTGTCATTTCACTTTGCGACAAAGAGGCCATTAAAAATGTTGGTGGACTAAGCAAACGGTGTGGGACGGCAAGAACACATAATACATGAAGGTGTTGGGCTGATGGAGGGTAAGTAATGATGGGCAGTTTATTTTCATTTATAAAGTGTTATAGTCGCGTCTTTGTATACGAAGCACAACTGCCAAAATATTCCCACGAGGCATTCGCGTTTGTGTTTTATCTGTCCGTGATACGTCGCACAACGCAGCTATTTACCTCGACACCGGTCCATTTCGTCTGCCTGTGCGGGTCTATACAAAGCGGACACCCATGGAAACCGATGTAGGACGTCCGTTTACTATAGGCGACGGCCATCCGTGGTCCTGCGTGTGGGCCTGGCACCAGCTTCCGGCTCAGGCGGCCCAAGGATCCGAGCGAGCGAAGACGAGGAGCAGCGTGTGATTCTGTTCTCACCACTGCCTAGTTTGCGCCTTGGCCGTAGTATTGATCGCAGGAACGCAGTGTGAAAGCAGAAGGGAAGGTTAACGGAAAGGGGTTCCCATGAGGACTGCTGTAAGTGGGAGAACTGTCTGAGTGCTAAATTAGCTCGACCACCGAGAGACCGAGACCAACCTGCACCGAACGCTACGCGACTTGCGCCAAGTACTCTATTCACTGGCTATTTCACAGGAACCCCGAATTCCTTCGACGCAGCTCGGTAACGGCAGCATTTGTGCGACCCTTGGAGCGTCGGCTCTCCGAATTACGACCTGTGAAATGAACTGCTGCGCATACCGACGCTTAATCTTCTCCCTCGCTATCTGGCAGGGAGAATGCCGCGTCCGCGTATCATTGTTCGCTTTTGGCGCAACGTCCATTAGACTAAGCAAAAAAAAAGAAGAAAATCGTGTCACTGCGTGATGCGGGCGCGTATATGTGCAGGTGCGGTCGCTCTCTCACACACAACGCATAGAATGGTGCGCGCCCTTATGTAACTGGGAAAGTCTTTATGAACCCAGAGTACAAATGAATCAACGCATTTCTCTGCGCATTGTCCGTTTAGCATGCCACGGTAATGCTTGCCGGTTTCTGCTTTCGTCACGTTTCACCTTCTTTCGTCTTAACTTTTGCTCTGCCACAGTGCTTTTTCTTTGTTTTTCTGGGTTGCTGGCTTGCGCAGTTTTTACATAGGTGTCTTGGTGTGGAACTTGTGAAGTACGCGTATCACTAATGTGTAACTGGTGCAGTAGTCGCATGGGTGTCTGGTGCATGCAGCGTCGATTTCTGAGTTATTGCGAATTACCTTTCTTTTATTAATAACTGCCGTTGCCTCTGCTGCTGTGCCAGTGGTGTCTGATCACGTTTGTGAAGTTATTTTTCAGCGGCATTGCGTTACGTCCTGCACGTATCAGGGATCGCGTGAGCGCATTTCGTGTTTTTGACATCCAGGGACCTCTATCAATTTTAAATTCTTTAGCTGCAACTGCACAGATAAATCACCACCACAAAAGGGGGCTGTAGTGTAATACAAGGGCTGTAGCGTGACAGCATTGTTATGCAAGCTGCAAAATGCGAAAAAAAAAATATGGGAAAGGAGCTGGAGATTATATATTGAACGTAAACGTTCCACCACGTAGTGCCCGATTCTTATGCTTCTACGTTGACCAGCAGAAGATCTTTTGTTACATTTTCAACCCCGTAAGCTTGACGCCACATACCAACAAAGAAAGCAAAAGCCGACGTTGTAGTTGTCTTCATTAGCAGAGGTTACAGTTTAAGTGTAAACTTCGTCACGCCTGTACGTGTCTCCGTAAGCCTTGACACGTTTCTGTACCGTTTTGCTCCTTCCACCTAAACGGGGAAAGTTCAAGCTGCAGCGGTATACTTGTTTAAAGAGATCTTTGCTCCGTGCAAAGGGACAGGCCGAAGAAAACAGACGCCATCGTTGCTTTCTTTTTTTTCTTTTTTTTTCAGTAGTGTTTCTTCCTCCTCCTCACCTTGCGCTTCCTTAAAGGGTCCCTCACCAAGGCCACATAGCAAATTTTGGTTATAAATTAGAAGTTGTTACGTGCCCCCTTTGGAGCGTTCTAACGCAAAAAAAAAAAAAAAATGTCAAGTTTCAGTTCCGCGAACTCATGATTTCAGGAAGCGAGCACCACCGCCAACAAGGACACTCTCTCCACTTGCCCCGTCTAGCCTCCCCAAGCGGAATTGCTTCCCTGCGCTCTCCCCTTCTATGGTGCTAGCCACCATTAGCCCCGAGAATTAGGAGTGGCGCCCTCTCGCGAGTGACGTCACGGCCAGGACGCCGCTCGCTCCGGCTCGCTCGGCTGCCGCGCGCGCTCGTTCCCTTCGTGTATGCTTGGGGTAAGGGTGGCTCGAGCCGTACGTATTGAAGAATACGTCGGCTTCTTTCAGCTGCCATACCTTAACCACAGTTTCTTCTTCAAAAGTGTGTGAGTCGAGAAACTTTGCGGCTTGGATATCGCAAGCTAAGTAGCGTTAAAGGGGTCTACTAGGTTTTGCAATGCATATATGCGCCGTGTCTATCGGTACATTTTGACTAAAAAAAGAATATCTGCAAATTCAACGCGCGAAGTTGTGTATGATGCTTCGCTAAACATTTAACATTCCTTTAGTATTTAGTTATGAGAGGCATTGCATTTTACGTGGAAGAAAAATTTGGTAATTGGCGTCAACATGTTATCTGATTTTAGAAAGACACTGCCCAGCGAAGCGCTCATCATGATTCCTATTACTCTGGTGTGTTGTTCTATTCAAATATGGCCATTGATTAATGCGCAAAAAAATAGTTAGGCGCGCATTTCTTATGAAAAAGTTTGCTGCTACTTTCATCCCCCTCTGAAACAGGCCTCCAAAAAAACGAATTGCTCATGGCTGCTAACACGACGGCGCGTCATGTAGAGTATTTACATAGTCAATTCACAAACACCATAGTAGCAATCACCTGAGAGAAAAGTTTCGTTGTTAAGATCGAGAGCCACTCAATTGAAAGTGATGAAATGTTTCATAGTGGCCCTCAGTAGCCTTTATCGACAATATGGCACACCCCTGATCACGTAACGGTAGCAATCGACTGTCCGTATGGCGAGGCACGCTATGTTCGCGAAACCCATCAGTTCACTACAACTTCGAATTAAAACCATAAAGCATGTTTTTTTACAGCGCCAACTGGAATGGCTAAAGTATTCTCGAGCTACTACACCGCAGCTTAGATTTCCTGTATACAAAAGGAAAATCCAAGCACCTTCTGTCTCACCATGTCTCGATCCAGCGTTATTCAATTATACAAACTGATAACTATTCGCTTCGTCGGTACATAAAAGAGAACCTTGCAGGCAAATTAAGTTTGCTCCAATCCAATCGCAAACATTAATAAAGAAAGCACCACAAGCCTTGCATATACTTTCACTTGATTTCTGACCCTCCACCGGGGGAATTTCGATATCTTCAATATGTCCCATACTACTAATCATTGACGCTTCGACTTCTTTCTGGCTGCAGCGATGCGGTCCAGCAGGCATACTTCACTAAAAAAATTGGGCCGAGCAGCCTGTGTCAGTTCGCCAAACAGATTCGTCATGTATATTCCTCAAGCAGCAAGCACCAGTAAATTTCTCAAGTGAGTTTGATTTGATTTAATAATTTCCATTTACACACACACATGTACAGAGGAGTGGTAAGTGGAGGTGGATGAGGAAAAAAAGTCGCACAGACGCGGCTTGAGGTAACCTCACCCCCTTAGGTACAATATGGCTGCATGGGGTAACACATCAAGCGCCATATAAATTACATTTATATAGTGGCCATAAAACATTGCAGTTATACAATATATGAAAGAACAGTGAAATATTTCCACAATAACAATGCAAAACACACTGCGGCATTGAAATAAATAAATGATATACACTAGGTAACATAGACAAAAAAAAAAGAGGAACATAACATACATTATTAATCATTAACAAACGCGCTCTAAAGAGGTGAGTTGAACGTGTAGCACGGAAAAGGGAATATATATTGGTACATTCCTATTTGTACTCTGTAAATAGCTGTAAGCCTTCATTAACTTTACTTCAAGTTTCCGCCGTTTAAAAAAAAAATGAACACGTGAAGAACCGCCCAATGTTGACAAGCAGTTAAAGAAGCAAGTGAGGCGTGTAGAATCTAAGCTCCAGTATTAGTTAAGTCCCCGTGCTACTGCCGAGCGTTTCTGTGAGGAAATGCGAAAATTCGATATTATACCATGAACTACTCGTCGTGAGCAAACCTGTTTTAGCGGAATAAAATCAACGTAACTGCTGTAGAAGTCATATATAGCCAGCTTTGTGACATGCTTGTTGCACCGCGGCAGGTATGGTATCATAACTGGATTCCTATAGGCTATGCTCTTGCGATTGTCTATCCGCGTATGAAAAACCCGCAATGGGCTGGTCTGCGTAGCTTCGGCTGGCACTGTAGCGTTGCCTTCGAGAGCTGCATTGTTGTCTAAGAAATTAGCTCTTTGAATAAATGTTCGCAAAGGAAGACGTCGTAAAAATATATTTGAGGCGACCACCATAAGTATACAAGCAGAGAGAACGAGGGCGAACAAACGAAAACACCGCAGAAAGCGCCCGGACAACGCCCGAACTGTAGCAGACGACAGGCGCGAGTCCGTGCCCTGACGTCACGCGAGCGGCGCTCGCAGCGCCGCTCGTGTTCGTTCTCGGGGCTAATACCCATACCGGAGCTGCGTAACCCACACCTCACGGGCCCCGCCTTCTTCGTTTTATTTCTTTCTTTTTCTTTTTTTTTTGCGCTCTTTCGCTCCGCGGCGAACTTCCGTTGGCGGTCGCGCGCTAGCTTTTGCGTTTGTCTCGTTTAACGCAGCGCACCATTTTGCGCTCTGTGCACGAGAACACCCGACTAGCAGTATAAGTCACTGCTATACGAACACTGAGGCAGACGCAAGCGGATCACAGAACATTATCGCGCGCTGAAACACGGTAGTTTCGCTCTCAGGGCGCGCAACTGCACGACGTGGGAACAAGCAGACGAAACGGAAGTACATCTCTCTTGCCGTGGTACGAATTTAAACATAAGCACGCAGGCATTCGGTTTGTGTGTTTTATTATTTCACTAAACTTTAATTCGTTTATTGAAGCAACAAATTACACAAATAACAGATGTTGCCTTCAATAATTCTGCAAGTGTCACGGGTCACTATGAGCGACGTCACAGCATTACATGTACGTGAGCACACTTGCTGATGTACGTCATCCCCACGTCTTGGAGCATGACGCCGCGAGGAGAAGGGCAAACGGCGCTTAGTTCGAAATTTGGCGCGTACCGATGTAATTCTTAGCAGACATGATCGTGAGCGCGCATTGTATGCAATGCGCTAGTCAGTTCAAAATGGCCAAACCTGGTGAGGGGCTCTTTAAGTCAACAAGCCGCCTCGTCGCTTATCGCATAGCGGGTGCCACTCCTCTTCCCACCGGGTCGTCTCGCAATATTTATGCTTCCAAATGCATCTCTTTCATTGGAGTTGCCCGCAACGTGTGGAGCCATACCAGTCAGAAACGAGTTCCAACGTGGGGTAAGGAGCCACACACGCGAGTACCCCACGGGTCGCAGAGGTCTGGCGCCCGTTGCGGCGCTATAGCCTGCAGGCGGTGCATTTGCGTGTCTTGTGTGCTTGTGTGTGTACATGGTGTGTCCGCCTGTGTCTCTTTTCCGTGGTGTCCGGGTGGCTGGCGACTGCCGCAGGGCCATCCAAAGCGCGTCCCGAGAGTGCGTGCTCATGTGCGTGCGCTCCGCTGGCTTCGTGCTGCGGACGGTGGGGCGGGCCGCGTCCGCCCACGAGGCTCCCATCCTGGTGGCCGCGCCGCACTCCTCCTTTTTCGACACGGTGGCCGCCATGCACGGCAACCCGGTACCTTCGGCCGTCGTGCGCTCCAAGAGCAAGGGCATGTTCTTCCTCGGCAGTACGTGCTCAGCACCCCTCTTCCTCAATTTCTTGTGGGTCTTGTGTATCTGTCCTTGTCTCTCTCCCTTTGGTGGTTGGGTCCTATGGTGTATCGCTTGCTTGGGGCCAACTAACTGTGCTAACAGGGCCGCCGCCCGCGGATGCTGCGCAACAATGCCTGCGGCATTGTTGCGCATTGTTGACCCTTCACTGGAGCGATGAGCGGACATGAGACTTGTTTGTCCAGAGGCTGCTGATGGGAGGGCTGGGTATGAAGCCGCGCCTCTATATGGTCGTGATCCGGAGCCACTGTTCTCCGTTAGCAGGTAAAACAGTTGAGCGCAAGTTTCGGTGTTCGTTAGCTCACAATACTTAGTGCACGAAACACTGTGGTACTTTGCTTGGAATTGTCTGTGAATTCATACCACAAATTGCATTGTGCACGTGACACTCGTCATCCGAACCACTCGGCATTCTTCCGATTTGTGAAGATGGGACTGATGGCTGGAAATACTGCCGATAAAAGTGGCGTTGCAACCTTGCCGTGAATCCTCGTTTTGCAGATATGGCCATTAACAATTACTTTAGCTGTATTAGCAGTATGTGCGCTTGTCGCTCCAGTGAATTAGGCATATTGTTGTAAAATGTACTTGAATGATGATAGTTTTTTAAGCATCGAAGCATAACGATAAAAACTGCCAGGCTTAAGTTACGTTAGATGACCGCCAGGCATCGCAATATGCATATTAACTGTTATTACCATCAGTAACATGAAGTAAAACAACCGTTCAGCTTCACACTACAATGAGTTGGCAAATCAAACTTTATTGCGAATCTTTCTGACTGTGCAAATGGTGTGTTATTTATAGCATATTTAACTGCACTGCTCTCTTAAACGTATCTTTCAATTTGTGTTAATTAAAAAGAGTGCTTTGTGTGAATAAAAAGTTCTTATAAAAATAAATAAGTGCATGATAGTGTGATAACACAGTGTGTTAGCTCATCGCTTGTGTATTTCAATCAAGCATTGATTCTGGTGACATTATAATAGAGAAAAGTATATATAGCCTGTGGAAAAGGCTTTTCTATACTCATAGAAAGATATAGCTGTAGAGCTTCGCTAGACAAGTTGTTGATGCCCCATTGTTTCATACATTCTGCTGTGGTGTACACAACATTTTTATGCTGCAGTGAATAGAAATGTCAAGGGAGCTCCTGATTTGGGACCTATTTTATTGAGGCAAGCTTTTTAGATGGCTGATTTGGTCGCCGGTCACACATGTTTCACTGCTCTATGGTGTATTGTTTTCACGAAAACCCATGTGGAACTGTAAGTAGAGCTCAATTTGCAAACAGTTCAAATCCACCATTAAACTCTGTGTATTTCATGATGTACTTCAGCAATTATAGACATATAGGCTTCAGGGCATTGTCGAAAACAATTATTATCATTATTTTTTAATTGCAAGCTAATTGTACAGATTTTCTGGAATATGATGATTTGAGGTCTTTCATTGGAACTGTCAGTTATCCCACTGCTAATTGATAACTGCTAAAACTAAATTTAGCTTGTACCGGTCACATCTTTGTCCTTTGATTTTGATGCTTTCTACTGCGCATTTAAACCACTATGAACAGATCACGTGTTCGAATTCACGTCATCGCCATTGGCTCGCTTACATGTGACTTCATTTGCGACAGTCAACAGGAATCGCCTGTACTTTTTGCCGAATAGATGCACTTTGCAACAGCTTTGTGTTTTGAGCAGTGTATGGTGAGGCAGATGAAACTTCGCTGTGCCATCTACGCACATGTGTAAATTGAGTACAAATTCAGTCAGTACTGTGGCCTCATATTTCAGAGCTGAGTGTTCGCGTGCTTCCCTACCTTGGTATGGGTGTGTTTTGTGACTGTGGAAAGGCTGCGCCTAATAGGCCGCGGGCCCTCGCTGTGTGCCCGGCAGCCATCTTGAACTTCACTCAGCCCGTGTACGTGAAGCGGAGCGACCCAAACTCACGCCAGAACACTGTGCGTGAGATCACCCGCCGTGCTACTTCTAAGGAGCCTTGGTCCCAGGTGATCATCTTCCCGGAGGGCACCTGCACTAACCGTTCCTGCCTCATCACCTTCAAGCTGGGTGAGTGCTGCTTCGTCCCAGTGGAGTTTTTGTTGCAGGTTTTTTGTCACGGACTTTCCGTGCATGCTCTTTTGCATTCGCACAGCTGTCAATAGCTGCAAACTTCTGAACAAAGACTAACTCAGTTCTTCAACATACTGTGGTGGTGAAGCAGCGCACTGACAAGGATAAGGTGAAGACAAACAAGAATACACGACACTCGCTGTGTGTCTTCGCCTTGTCCTTGTCAGTGTGCTGCTTCACCACCACGGTATGATGATTAATCACCAACTCGCCCAACTTTCCACATTACTGAACTCAGTTCTTGCCACTATATATACGATGGGATCTGCAACCATGGACGGCTCCAGGCTTTTCGTAATCGGGTGGCAGCGAGAAAGCTAAGCCAATTGCAGGGAGTCGTATGTAGTGTTGAGATGTACTCCACACTTGCATCCTCCTTCATAAGCCCGTTAAATCTTTTTAAGAGGTTTTAGCTACCTTAAGTGTAAATGGTTTAGCGCTTCTGAGACGCTTGCCGTGTATTGAGTCTTGCTAGAATGTAAACTGACCATCACACTGCCTGTGTCCAGACAATCAACCTTCCTTAAATTAAGGGAAGAGTAGGGAAGTTGTCGAGTGGGTATCGATTCTTGAGAAAAATGCACTAAAACAGACAAGGCAGAGAACACAGGCGCACATGTCCTCCTGTCATCATCGCCTGCCTTGTCATCCGCTTTACGTGTCTTTTCTCACCATCACTTTTTATGATTTCAGTGGACGATTCGTAGGTCTCTGTTTCAGTGAATATCTTACAGCCATACTTTCAGCGCTTGCCCTGACACGTGCCTCTCTTTGCATGCCTTTGGGAAAACGAGATTCTGCGTCCCACTCCATGGCAACATTGTTATAATATTCTGCTGCTACTGCTGCTGCTATTGTTGTTGTTGTTGTTGTTGTAAACATTTATTAGGTCTTTTTCTCTTCTATCGACACATACCGAGTGTTCACGCCATCAGTCGTGATTTCCACGAGTATTCATAAGACGTGCTGGATTGATCCTTATATACCGTCAGAAAAATGTTGCCTTAAGAATCTTAATAACAGTTCTCCCTGGTTCGCTTGAGAAGGTGTGCATGTATGAGACAATCATTGGACCAATGTTTTCGATGTCTACGGAACGTTTGACATGGGGGGGGGCTTTGTTTATGTAACGCAGAACTCGTCTGCGATTTACTGCTTTTGATGCTAAAATGACATCATGATGTTTCCGGCATTCCTTTTAAACTAAAACTAGAAATTGCATTATATAATATTTCGAGCTGAGTAATGTCATTATTCCATACGTAAGCATTCATTGACTGTATGCCAAGAGGCGTTTAAGAACCACTGATATTGTAATTACAATGTACTTATTTCCTTGTAAATGTATGGACCGCCATGTTGCAAGTGCCGCTGGCAAAGTCGATAGAGTTCACTGTGAAAGAAAAAAAAAAGAAAACAAGAGGTGATCCAGTAATCACAGATGCGTTGCGAAGAATCTGGTGGAAGTCATGTGTCATTTTAATATTCACTGTCGTTAATGAGACAAATAGCTAGGATTGCTAAATAATCCCAAGGAAATAAATTTGAATGTTTGTGTTGATAGGGGTGTGCGATTAAAGATCTTTGAGACCAAATCGAATATGAATCGTATAGTGCTAGAAGCGAATTGAATCGAATTTCGGATACTTTTCCAATATTTTTCGAATAATGAACAGCTGCTCTCACTGTTACTAGAAAACAATGTTCACATCAGTTAATAACTTTAGCAAGTTTTTGTCCTTACTTTGCACGTTATGAAGCCTTACTTATTAAAAACTCCAATGGAGCATTAGGAACACATATTTAGTTCGCATACCTAGGACTTTTTGCAGAGTGTGAATAATCATGGTTTATCCGGTAACGTCTGGCTTCCTGAACGATGTAACCTGCTCCACTAGCTAACTTTTCTTGTTTTACGTCTACTATGGCAGCGGAGATGTGATGCTGAACCAATATTATGTTTTATTGAGCACAGTTGACGATTCGGAAATATGCTTAAACTATGGAAAAGAAATTGTATACGAATAGTAACTATTTGATTCGAAGACTGAATCGAATAGGGCATATTCTATTCATTATTCCAAAGCTTCGAGTATTCGCACACCCCTACAAAAAAAGCAAATTTATCTGTTTGATGTCGCTTTGTCTGGCCTGGCGGAAAGATCAGAGTAGGTAGGAGGCGCGCTTGGCTGTCAAAACACATCTAGAGAGAAACTGCTTAATGTATGTTGGAGGCGCCGTGATTAAGGGACTGGCCAGGGGAGCTTCGCGGAGACGTCGGGGCCTTAGTTTTTTTCTTTTTTTCCTTTCTCCATGGTAAGGCTATTTCATACAGTCGGGTATCACCTCGTCGTCACTGGTGGAGTTGTTAATCTTCTTCTGTGCTTTACGAGAAACTGTGTCTTAAAATGATGCGGCTATATACACAATTATGAGTTTTCCATGAGCATCCCATCAGTTTTTTTATGCTTTGCATTATACAGATCACTCGGCAGCTCCAGAATTCAAGATGGAGGCAAAAGGCGTAGCGCACTCGAAACAGGACAAAAGAAAGAGACCGACTACAGACACTTTGTTGAAAGTTAGGGCCATATATATATGGAGATTGTACATTGCTCAAACTGCTATATAGCACTCCCTGGACAAGAATGCTTTAACGACGAGGATGCACGTTTTTGCGTCGCCGGACCAACACTTTGCTTAAGTTCTGTCAAAAGTTTTTCATTGTGAAGGCGTGCTGCCAATTCGCATCAAATTATGCTATCATATTTATGCTATCTTAAAAATGATATTAAAAAAAACTAAAATTTCGTTTACGAATTGGTGCATTTATATAATGTTTGTCGATGAGCTAGGTAGCACATGACTTGGAAAACCAAACAGCGCCAAAAAAGAGGCCATCTTCTTGTTTGCAGGCCAAACTTGTTGGAGCCCAGGTAACACTGGTGATCACCATTGTTTTTCAGCGGCGAGTGGTATGGCCACGGCTACGTGTGAAAGAGTGCGGGCACTATTTTGCATGCCGCCTATCACTCAATCGCGCTTTCGACGTTGTGGGCATAATATATTATTCTGGATTTAAAAATGCAGGAATGAAGCTTTGCGCTAGAATTTCGATAGTATCATATGATGCAAGTTGCACTCACTTTCGGTGATCTACTGTCCGACTTGTTTGAAGAGATGTTTGGAAGTAACTTGCGATCATGGTATGGCAGTCACCATGCGATGCATGTTGTTGTTTGATCATACTCGAGAATTGATGAGGTGGACAGTCGGAAGCAGGGCTACCCCCTGTTTAGAAGCTTTTGTGCGAATTACGGCATCCTTAATTAGCAGTAAAATATGGGCCAATAGTTCTGAGAGATCTCAAAGTGTTGTGTTTCCTGACCAGTCTGTTCTGAAAATTGCTGAGACGTTTAGATAGGATGAGCTCTCTGCAGCAAGCAGTACGTGTTACGACGGGATAGATGAGCCTCGGCTAGGCAACTAGCCACGGCCCTCTGGTGTTGAGCAATCGGGCACTGACGAGGTGCTCTCCCTATGTCTGTAATTATCTGCCAACTTTGTTCTTGACGCCTTTTATGCGCGTCCCCCTCCTCCTCATATCCATCACCCTACTCCCCTTCTTAAAATTTTCCGTTAGTCACTGTCACACTATTCAACATTCTCTGGGTTGTTGAATGGCACGGCGGCATCTAACATTCCTGTATTTCTGTTTCTGCATGGACTTTGAGGCCATTCATCTGTACCTGCCATCCTCCTGTTTGTTCTGGCGGTTTCTTAGCTTACCTTTCCCAGCACATATATGTTGCCGTGCGCAAATCAGCATTCTATAGGTATTTTTTTATTGTCCCATTTTTTGCTCTGTTTTCATTCTTCACAGGGTGTACAAACTAGCCTAACAGAAAGTTCTTCTCCAGTTTATTATCACAATGAAAGTTACAGGTAAGGGAAAGAAAAAGAAGAAAGAAAGAAAAATGGGGGGGGGGGGAGTTTTTATTATGCATTTCCTGGACAAGCAAGCCGTATTATTTTCGAAACGCTTTTCTTCTGCGCAGCGTGGTCGACGATTTGGTCAAGTACCAAAAATGAGAAGCTCTTCAACGACACGAAGGCCTGGTGGGGAGCAACAGTACTCCCAAGTTTTATGTGCGCGCTGGTCTCATCTTTCTTTGTGAATGGAATTTTTAATGCTGACTTCCCCTCAGCTGTTAAGGTTAACACGATTGGGTATGAGGTAGAGGTGCGCCATGAGTGGGGTCGCAATGTTCTGTGCATGAGAGAGGGGATCGCCCCCATAATGTCCCCCCCCCCCCCGCCTTGGAACCGCCACTAGCCCTCGCCTTCCTTTCACATTCAAGCTTTCCCTTTCATCCATGTTGCTCTTTCGGAGCCCATCTCCTGAAACTTCTTTCTTTTCCGTGGGATGGGTGAACGGGGTGGGAAGAGGGGGGGTCCGACCTCCCCCCCCCCTCTGGCTACGCCAGTGGTAGTCCGTCTCTTTCTTTCATCCCCTGTTTCGGGTGCGCTACACCTTTTGCCTCCATCATGCTATACCAACAATCCCAACGTGCAACTTTGGCCAAAATTCAAAGCAGCCTATCCCTGGGCATTATACGAGGGTGAATCAAAGTATTTTCTCCTGTTTTTATTAGCCAAAATAAGGTATATACAGGTAGTAATAATTATAAATATATGTACCGTTCTGGATACCTTACACTATTTTTCCACATAGTCCCCACACAGTTTCAGACATTAATCCCATCGCAGCACTAAATTTGAGATGCCCTTGTGGTATAATTCATCCGGCTGACTGTGGAACCACTGTCAAACTGCTGTCTTGGCCTCATCGTTGCACGTGAATCGCTGTCCTGCCAGGAACTTCTTCAGCGGACCGAAAACGTGGAAATCACAAGGGGCGAGGTCCAGACTGTATGGTGGGTGGTCCAGAGTCTCCCAGTGAAATGACCAGAGCAGTGAGCGACCTAAGCAGCCTCCCCTAGCGCTCATTGCCATGCAAGTCTTCACGGCCTTTTGCGAACTCGCAACACCACCACCTCACACTTCTCAAACAGAGGCAC
Source organism: Dermacentor albipictus (assembly GCF_038994185.2). Lineage (NCBI taxonomy): Eukaryota > Metazoa > Arthropoda > Arachnida > Ixodida > Ixodidae > Dermacentor > Dermacentor albipictus. Next base: position 148,353,991 of record NC_091821.1, on the reverse strand, counting down.
CTTTCCTCATACGTGGGCTGCATTTCCCTGTGTATTTCGGTGGGCGTTCATCCCTTGCTCCATAGACAATGAATCACACTTCGTTGCTCGTACGCCATGGACATGTGAAGCACAACCGCCATCTTCAACAACTGACTACAGCACCGTGCTGCGGAGCTATTGGCAGATAAGGCCGGACCGCTCCAAGAAAGATCCATCGCTGGGAATGGATATGCTCACTTCGCACTTACAGTCATAATTTGGCAAAAATGTTCTTTTTAAAAATAGAGGCAATAACTTTCTGATTCGCCCTTATAATCAAAGGTGAAGGTGGGCCAATTCTCATACGAGTGCATGCATACCCAGCAATTTTAGACATTACCTCTTTGGCATTCTGTGGAACTTCACGGCAATGTACCAGCGTAACTGAATGGGCTCAATTTTTAGGAAATTATATTTCAAAATATTGGCTGAGTTTCGTAAAGTTTCAACTTGCAGTGCCAAGAGGGTACTCCTTTCAAACAACATATGCGTTTACAGCACTTAGTCATGACATCCGTGCGGCTGCGTTAATGCAGCGGTGAAGTCACATGGCAGGAAAAAATTGTTTTGCAACCTCCCAGCAGAGGGCGCATTGACTTAAAGAAGGTGCTGATATCAGCAGGGGACTGAGGCAGGGGTGCCCTTTATCCTTACTGCTGTTTACGATGTACATGGCGAGGATGGAGTGGGCGCTAGAAGGAAGTAATATCGGGTTTAATCTCACACAAACAGGCGAGTACAGTAGTAGAGCAGCAGCTTCCAGGTTTATTTGATACGGATGACATTGTGTTGCTAGCTAACAAGCAAAGTGATTTGCAACGTCTGACTAACATCTATGGACAGGAAGGCGAGAATTTAGGTTTGAAATTTAGCGTTAGAAAATCAGCTGTTATCGTATTCAATGGAAACAGTGAACAGACAGTGGCAATGCAGGGCCAGGAAATACCTCGGGTAAAAGAATATAAATACCTTGGTATATGGATAAACAAAGGAAATAGATATATGGAAATACAGGAAATAACAAAAACAGTAAAGGGGAAGAGAAGTGCAGCCATAATGAAGCACAGAGCGCTATGAGGATACAATAGGTAGAAGGTGCTCCGGGGTCTGTGGAAAGGTGTAATGGTTCCAGGACTTACTTTTGGAAATGTGGTTGTTTGCTTGAAATCAGGGGTACAATCAGGACTTGATGGCAACCAAAGGTCAGTGGGACGCCTCACATTGGGCACTCGGGGGAAGGCTACAAATGAAGCTGTGCAGGGTGATACGGGCTGGGCAAGTTTTGAAGTGAGGGAAGCTCACAGTAAAATTTATTATGAAGAATGACTGAGGAATATGGAAGAAAGTAAACAGGCTGGAAGAGTGTGGAGGGATTTGTACAGGAAAAACATTGATTCACAGTAGAGGAAAAGAACTAGGAAGCTTACCAGCAAGTTTGCAGCCTGTAGGGTGAGCAACACAGCAACAAAGAACATCAAGCGGAAAGTCAGAAAGGCTGAAATAATCTCATGCGTGGCAGCAATGGAAAAGAAACCTGCCATGAGTAACTGCGTAGGAGAAAAAAAGGAAATCGGGAAAGAAACAATTTATGATAACTCAAAGGGAAGCTCATATTACTTTTTGAAGCGAGATCAGGATGTCTTAGAACATGCACCTATAAAGCGAGATCCACATGTCGAAATGTTGGCTCCTGCTTTCACCTTGTTCTCGTTTTGCTCATCGCTGCTGTGGCGTAGTTACTTAGCCATTGCGCTGCTATGGTTGTGGGAGCGGGATGAAATCCCGGTAGCGGCGGCCGCGTTTTGATGGGGGCGAAATGCAAAAGTGCCCATGTACACGCATTGGGTGCACGTTAAAGAATCCCAGGTGGTCCCAAAATAAATCCAGAGTACCCAACCACGGCGTGCCTCATAATCAGATCATATTTTTACCATGCAAAATGCCGGAATGTATTTTTTTTTAATGAAGCCATATAATGGTCACATACGTGAGTTAACTTAAAAATATTGCATTTATTGCTGGCCTGCATCTCTTGACTGCCATTATCTAATGTTCTTTGCGAAGCCTGTGGCAATACCACTGCACCTTGGTACCTTACACTTTCAAATGTTGTTCAAACTTGCAGCAGACTTGGAAGTGTGTTACAGATATTTTTTTTATTTTATGCTTAGGTATTACCATATGTAATGTGACAAAACTATAACTTTAGGTTTAGGCCATCCTGCATCATGCCTGTGCATATATTTCTTTCATACTACCCATCGTATAGTATGCCACTGTATGCAGATGTGAAGATTATTATTGGAAGTAGCTTACTTGAAATGAAAAGTATCCAATTTAAAATTCAAAATAAAGCCATTTTAATTTGCATGATAACTTTGCTCTCTTTAAGGTGCCTTTGTTCCCGGAGTCCCAATCCAGCCTGTTCTCATTCGGTACCCAAATGAACTGGTATGTTCACTCTAAGCATAAGGAGTAATATTATGCATATTACATGTCAGCTGGATAACAAGAGCCTCTGTTTTATTTCAGAACACCCTCATATGGACATGGGATGGCCCCTCTGCGTACGTGCAGCTTCAATAGCTGGCCTTAACATCATTTTTGTGCATAAGTGCTGATGCAACTCTAGCAGGGAGGGAAATATTGCTATTTCTTTTTTCTCGAGCCTGCAATGCAATGTTTCTTATAGAAGCAGTCAGACCCTCAAGTGAGCATGCATTTCTCAGTGGGTTCTCTTAGAGGATCATCCCTTTGTAGTATGTTTGTTCATTGAAAGCATCTACAGCAGCATCCAATACCACCAAAAAAAAAAGCGGGAATGAAATGTGCAACATATCTTGCATGAGTCAATGTACACTGTGATCGCTTGCTACATTGGCAGAGCAAACTGCGACAAATTTACGTTTACGTACAGCTGCTCTAGTATAACGTAGTATGCTATTCTTCCATAGCCATTCCCAGCATGCCTCATGCACACAGAAGTAGTGGTGTCAGGTTCGCAGAAGTACCAGTGCATCAAGTTTTATCAGTGCTTGGTGAGCGTGCCTACAGAGTGCTTAATGCCTTTGATTTCACACAGTGCTTGTAGCTGTACAGCAACAATGACAACAAAAAAGTCCCAATTTCACCTGAAAGATGGAGCCTTGATAGCGGCAGCAAAGTATGTCATACAATTACTTAGTGAAAAGCTCGGAGCATATCACGGGACCACCAACACGTGGTGCGTGGGCCACTCATTCTCCTCGCACTTGGACTTTACTCACATGTTTAGGCAGGACAGTATGGTGGTGATGTCAAAAACGTGATTCCTTCAAATGTCCGGATTATTGCTAACACAATAATTTTGCTTTGGACAACACTAGTCACCGTTGTGCAGCGACCAGTGTCAGAGGCTTGCAGAGGCTTGCAGAGGCTTGCAGACTCTGGTGTTCACTAAACGCTGGCAAGCTGAATAATAGCCAAATACATGAGAGTAGCATAGATAGGTTTATTTTATAATTAATCGTTTCATTTTCTATTCTTATCATTCATTTTGCTGAGTGGATTATCCAAGAGATGATGATAGTTGGAGGAGCAAATAGAGAATTTTAGCATAGCATCACCATTTCACCGTTACCGATACTGGCTGTCTGGCTGATCATGCTGAGAGTTTACCGGTCTTCGTTAGGTTTACTGGATGGCTACTACAGTGCAGTCCACTTATAACGATACCAAATATAGCAATATATCGGTTATAATGATGAGTCAACCTCAGAGTTTTAACTTATGCATTAGGGCTATGAGAAAAAAAAAACTATATATGTATAACGATATGTTATTCACTGCACATCAAATATAATGATTGAAATTCTGCCTTTTGAGCGGTGTTTTTCATGCACAATAATCATGAAATTTGCGTAGCCATGTTCCTCTTAACTGAGATGGGGTGAAAAATTTGCCTATGTGAGTTCGTATCTGCTGCCATTACCGTGTAGCACGTCCCACTAGTGCGCCGCTGATTGCGAAAGCCACGAGCATTGCAAGTTGGCGCAGCGTCCCACAAGATGGCGCCAGCTGCTTCACGTCCGTTGCTGAGCTGTCCCCTCAGGTGCAGATCGTGGTGTGCATGGTGTCGGAGGTGCTTGTACATGACAGTCATGCACAAAGAACCGTAGTGGCTGCTAATGAGGCGATATGGAAAATGAGCCGAGAGAAAGGTTTCGAGGTTGTCGAAGTAAACAGGGAAGTGAGAAGGTGTGCTGGTTTTGAACAAGACGGGATCCACTTAAATTACAGGCTTGGAGGAGAAGTGGGCTGGCGACTTGCTGGTCGGCATGTTGCTTTTTTAGGGGGCCCACGGGTGCTCAGGAACCCAGAGTAGGTAGCAATGAAGAAGGTCCCCTAGGGGAACATCAGAATAGCATCGCCATCAATAACAGAAAAAGGAGGAAAACAAGAAAGAGAGCTTGCCATGGAATAGGCTACATAAACATGCAGAGCGGCAGAAGAAAAGTGAGCAGAGATTGAGGAGCAGTTGAATAGAGAACAGATAGGGGTGTGTGCTGTTACAGAAACGCACCTTAGAGACTCGGAAGAGCCGCCAGTGATTGAGAATTATGTTTGCGATGGGTGCAACAGAACTGAGTCAAAAAGAAAGGGAAGGGGAGTCGGAATGCTCATCCATCAGGAAGTCAAATGGAAAAGAATAAATTCAAAATGTCAAGAGCACCTTTGGTTATCAGGTGCAATGAGTGAATAAAAAACTTCGCTGGGCATAACATATTTGTGGACCAGAAATAATTGCACAGAGAGGAATCAAGAGTTAGTGGAATGCATAAGTGCTGATAATAAGGGTTTTGGGAATGATGCCAAAATTATCCTATTAGGTGACATGAATGCCCACATACAGGATCTAGATGGTTATACCAACTGCAACGGGAAGTCAGTGCTAGATCTTTGTGAGCAACATAACCTCGTTATCATGAATACAGGGCCTAAGTGTGAAGGGAAGATCACATGGGAAGTGGGAAACCGGCAATCGATCATCGATTACTGTCTGATGACAAAAGGAATTCATGATAAGTTGAGAGAAATGGTCATTGACGAGGAAGAGTATCAGAGCATAGAGAGTGACCATAAACAAATAATTTTGAAAATAGGATATGTAGTTGGGAAAGAGAGCAAGGAGTGCAAAATGGCCAGTCCAAATTTGAACGCCGAACAAATAACAAATATAGTCACAAGAGTCGAGGAAGAACTTGGCAAATGGCCAAGTAAAAAAGTGGGGAATATAGTGAGCTTCTAAGTGTAACAATGACAGGAATATGGAAAGAGAAACAACATGTTTGTTGGAAAGGAAAAAAGAAACCAAAAAGCTGGTGGAACAGGGAGCTACGAGAAGCAATCGCCAAACGACAGAAAGCATCCAGAGAGCACAGGCAGGCAAAGAACGCACAGTTGCTGCAGGATGAAGTAGCCAGTAAATGGGAAATATACCAGGAGAAAAAGTCCATGGTTCAAGTACTGGTGCAAGCAAAGATAAAAGGTGAAAGTGAACTTTGGTTGTCAGAAATACGTGAGAAAAATGAGGCCGCTTCTAGAACTACATAAAATTATTAGGCAGGAAGTCAACAGCAACACAACAACATATCCTAGACGAAGATGGAAACAAACTGGAAAGGAAATGGCAATAAATCGCTACTGAAAAATAACAGTCAAATCTTTCCAAGGCAATGACGGGGTTGTAATAGATGAAAAAAAGAGCAAGAAAGAGAACCAGATGGAAAAGGAGCTGGTGCTGACAAACTTCAACTGAAAGAAAGCGAAAGAGAAAATTCCTAAGCGCACAGCCACAGGACTAGGTAAGGTTCCCGTTAGGCTGATTAATGAACTAGGACCAAAAAGTAAGGAAGCTTTAGTGAATGCAATTAGAAAGATTTTAAAAGATAGATGAATACCAGACAGTTGGCAGCAAAGTAGAATGAATTTAATTTATAAGGGCAAAGGGGAGAAAGAATACACTCATATATAGACTGTTGGCCATTACATCGGTAATATATAGGTTAGCAATGCAGGCAATCAAATTAAAGCTGCAAGCATGGGTAGAGAATAATGTAATTTTGGGAGAACTTTAGAATGGCTTCAGAATAGGTAGGCATGTGGATGATAACTTATTTGTTCTTACTCAGTGTATTGAAATATCAAAAGTAGAAAGCAGACCGTTATATATGGCCTTTTTAGACATTACAGAAGCGTGGCACAACGTAGACTGCAAGATTTTGTGGGATATTCTGGAAGGGGAAGGCTTAGGCGACGGTTGTCTACAGCTTTTGAGGGAGATTTACCTAGAAAATATCGTTTGCGCTGAATGGGAAAGGATGAGGAGCGAAGAGAAAGTTTATATCAACAAGGGACTGAGGCAGGGGTGCCTTTTATCCCCACTGCTGTTTATGATGTACATGGTGAGGATGGAGAGGGCGCTAGAAGGAAGTAATATCGGATTTAATCTCATACAAACAGGCGAGTACAGTAGCAGAGCAGCAGCTTCCAGGTTTATTTGATGCGGATGACAATGTGTTGCTAGCTAACAAGCAAAATGATTTGCCATGTCTGACTAACATCTGTGGACAGGAAGGCGAGAATTTAGGTTTGAAATTTAGCGTTAGAAAATCAGCTGTTATCGTATTCAATGGAAACAGTGAACAGACAGTGGCAATGCAGGGCCAGGAAATACCTCGGGTAAAAGAATACAAATACCTTGGTATATGGATAAACAAAGGGAATAGATATATGGAAATACAGGAAAGAACAATTACAGTAAAGGGGAAGAGAAATACAGCCATAATGAAGCACAGAGCGCCATGGGGATACAATAGGTAGGAGGTGCTCCGGGGTCTGTGGAAAGGTGTAATGGTTCCAGGACTTACTTTTGGAAATGTTGTTGTTTGCTTGAACTCGGGGTTACAATCAGGACTTGATGGCAACCAAAGGTCGGTGGGACATCTCACATTGGGCACTCGGGGGAAGGCTACAAATGAAGCTGTGCAGGGTTATATGGGCTGGGCAAGTTTTGAAGTGAGGGAAGCTCATAGTAAAATTTATTATGAAGAATGACTAAGGAATATGGAAGAAAGTAAACAGGCTGGAAGAGTGTGGAGGGATTTGTACAGGAAAAACATTGATTCACAGTAGAGGAAAAGAACTAGGAAGCTTACCAGCAAGTTTGCAGCCTGTAGGGTGAGCAACACAGCAACAAAGAACATCAAGCGGAAAGTCAGAAAGGCTGAAATAATCTCATGTGGCAGCAATGGAAAAGAAACCTGCCATGAGTAACTACTTAGGAGAGAAAAAGGAAATCAGGCTACTTTTTGAAGCGAGATCAGGATGTCTTAGAACATGCACCTATAAAGCGAGATATAAGAAGGAAGAAGAAGCATGTGCTTGCTGCGGTAAAGCTATGGAAATGATGGAGCATGTTTTATTAGAATGTGAAGATATCTGCCCAGCGGTCGCTTTAGGCACCAGTGGCCTCCTTGAAGCCCTTGGGTTCAGCGAGAGCAGGGGAAAGTAAACATGTCCGCAATAGAGATTAGTAAGAGGCAATTGGAAGATTGGTGGAAGAAAAGTAGGGAAACGACAAAAAACGGAAACGTACAAAAACAAAGTTCACAATAGGGATTCAGAAAATTTGTTTATGGGAATTCATCGTGGTTTTTCTTTTTCCTTTTCTTTAACGTAGGTAGGACATTACGCAGTGTAATAGCAAGAGCTTGTTGGTGCAAACCACCACCCCGTTCCAAAGGCGACGCTCATAACATCCATCTATCCACCCGTAACGTGTCCTCGTCACCGGCGAGTTTCCAGAGAAGAAGAAGAAAAAAAAAAGAAGCGCTCAGCAAACCACACCTGTGCTCCCTTTCTACAATCTCCCTCAGCAAGCGCGGAAATGTGCCGCGGAAGCAGCGGTCAGTGCACCGACAAGGTGCAAAGCTGTGTCACTTGGGGCCTCATGGACAAAGCTGTGTATGTATGCTCAGGGTTTGCCTGTGATACCGGTGCCAGCTGTGGAAGCGAGGATCGAGGGGTGAGGTATGGAGTCAAATGCCTTGCATATGTTGGCTGTAACCAAAAGCTTCACATCCACGCGATGGCGAGTGTGTATGAGGTCCTGCGAAAGTAGTGCCAAACTGTCTTGCATTCTTTGCTGATGGCAGAAGCGAGTTTGGCAGGCATGGAGGACGCTGTTACTTTTTAGATGCCAGTCAAGGCAACTCAGTGCCATTTTTTCCGTAAGTGTTCCAGCCTGGGAAGTCTATGATATATGTTGAAGGTTACTCAGAACAGAGGGCGATTTTTCGTACTTGAAAATAGGTATGACTGTTCATAGCTGCCACGAAGTGGGCAGCTTCCCACTGACTAAAACTTGATTAAAATTATGCAGAAGTTCCTCCAGGGTATTGTCAGGAAGGTTGCAGAGCATAGCGCGTGTAACGCCATCCGGGCCTGGTGCGCTGGATGTCTTAGTGGCAAGCAGTGCAGCATGAAGTTCCGCCTTGTTGAAAGGTGAGTTCCTGCCATCGTCCATCGTAGGCAGGCATGGGTTCAAAGTAATATTCGAAGGATATTATGAAGGTGGGGGGTTTAATGGGAAAAAAGCAGTTCCGGCGATGTCTGCCACTTCTTGTGTGGTGATTCAGAGGGTAAGATATAGGTCTTGTCGGTCTGTGCAAAGGTGGGTGCAGTGGGATAGTCCTCTGAAGGTGTGCCAAATGCGGCCAGCTCCTGTGTGGCTGTCAAACGATTCACAATGCCACTGCCAATTTTCACGAGCCAGTAGGTTGGCGTATTCGGTTAAGTCGGCAGTTGTGCAGTTACAGCGAATTCATTCAGGCATGTGTTTTTTCGTGGACTAGATAGATATCTGAAGCGTTACTTTTTGGGCGAGTTGGTTGTACATGATTCGTTAGAGACTTATGTGCGCACAGACAGGACGTCGAACGAAGAAGGGACATATACCATCCGCATGGTGTGTGTCCCTTCTTCGTTCGACGTCCCGTCTTTGTGCGTGCATAAGTATTTATAGATACATAGCTTGGGCTTCTTGCCTGGCCACCCAAAGGTTGAGGAGATGTTGCTTGGGGACTGGCGTGGAGTCGGTAAGTTGCCGTAGGGCAGACACTCTCCGCTTTGAAGGAATCACGAGTGGGAGTGCTGCAAGGCACAGTCCTCTTGCGATTACTATTCAACTTGGTGATGGCACTATTCTGTTATTGCCTGGCCGAGATACGTGGACTTTGCTTCAGTGTGTATGCGGACAACGTCACAATATGGACCAACGGGGGGGGGAGGCTCTTACGGTGGCCAGTCCGATGCCATTCAAGCTGGACTCGACACCATTGCCACATTTCTGAAGGAGGTCAGACTCATGCCTTCTGCTGAAAAAACTAACTTTGCAGTACTGGGCATGAAAGCAGCCTGTTCTGCCTTGCAATTTTTGTTCACCTTTTATGGCGAGCAAATATCTCAGCAAGGCAGTGTTCGAGTTCTAGGCATCTGCATCGATGCAGATGGTGGCGCAGCAACATGGCTTCACAACATCACTTGGACCTGGCATCAGATACTCCACCTAATCCGCTGCATCGTGAGGAGCGAACTCTCCATTGCCTCGTGACTGCTTTACTAATTTCACGTGCTGTATACGGCTATAGCTTCTACAATCTTACCTAAAAGCAATGACAAAAACTTGAATCGCTCAACCATGAAACCATGAAGGTTGTCACCAGCCTGCCGTGTTTGACCCCCTTACACCACCTTGCCCAAATGGCCCAGATGAATCCGATCGAGGCAATAGCCGAGGCTGCCAAGCATTCACATCTGTTCTGACTAAGACCCACAATATTCGGTCCCAGGATCCTCTCGCTTCTTCATCTGCCAGTCCCCTCAATGCTTCTGCCCTCTTTCCCTGCTCCGCAGGACTGACCCCTGACTGGTGACATTGCACCAATTCCCCAGTATGTGAATTCTGATCACGCAGAGAGGCAGATGTCTCACGCAAGGCAGCATCAAGCAGAAGTTCGCGATGCTCCTCCCCATCACCACGCTGTCTACACTAACGCTGTCTCAGTGACGAAGCTTCAGCCATAGCGTACTATTGCTTACGTACCGCCATGGCCTTCTCCTCCTGCCGCCCTGGCTGCAATGACCCCTTAATGGTGGAACTAGCTGCCATATCCGCTGCATCTGACACCGTCCTTAAGCCTCCTCTTGCAGCCTTCACGCATTGCACTGTTTACACAGACTTGCAGGTCTCCATAAAGGCCTGTGCCCGACTGGACTCGTGCAACGGTGCTGTCCACTCGATACACCGGGTGATGCAAATTGCCAACGAGGCTGGCCACACTGTCCACTTTGCATGAATACCAGGTCACACAGTAGTCGCTGGCAATCGAATGGCTGACTCTCTGGCAAGGGAACTTCACTCACACCCCATCGACGCGGACACAGTCCTGGTAGAGCCGAAGGTGTCTCGAAGGGCCACGCTCCGGAACATCCCTCCAGAAAATCCGATGCCTCTGCCGGGGAAGTTTACCCGTGCTGAAGCCACACACCTCCAATGCATCATCACGGAGACAGCAGTCACACCAGCGCGCCCTGCCAAGATGCGCCTCCAGACCTGGTAATTAGCCATTCGCCATTCCTGGCCAGGGAACCAGCTGCTGGATCAGCAACATATACTCTGGGGCTGCTTGGCTCTTGCCGAGCACAGTAGAAAAGCGATAGCCACCCTCCTGCCTACTCTGAGGCCTCAGGATTTGGACGCCTGGCGCCTTCCCACTGGTCCTCCGAGAGCTGGCGCCTCATATTCCACTCATTACTCCGATTTCTACAAGACTCAAAAATGGTCGATAATATCTGAACTGACCTTCCTCTCCATCCCTCCCCCCACTATGATGGATCCACTTCCTGGGGGTGGAACCTTTCTATGGTTATCTTAGTAAACATTTTAACAAACAACAACAATGCTTGGGGCAAAGTTGCAAATTTCGCAAGCCTCAAAGTACGAGCTTGCGTAGTTGATGATATTGACAATTCTGAAAACCGCGAGCCCCTCCACAATCATGAAGGCTAGAAGCAGTGATCAATGGAAACGGCGGACTTTGTGCGCCAGGTGAAATCCCCGATGTGTGAAACCAACACGGTAGCAGCCACTGACATTAGCGAAGTCTGGGAGCACGTCGCTACTGGTGATAAAATAGGTGGTGCTTCGATGGAGGAGTTTCTGCGTGCAGATAGTGCTGCCTCGTTCTGTAAAGAATCTCCAACGGGGCGATCATTGTTGTGACGCAGACGGCAGCATGGTGCGATGGAGGAGATAGCAGCAGCAGTGGCGACGATATTGACAGTGGCCCGCCTTTGACACCAACCCCAACGTTCACATAAAGTGCACTGTCGTCGATAGAGTCGCTCAACGATTTTGTGCATGCTAAATTATAGCTTCCAGTGTTCGCACAGCCACTGGATGCGATGCACACTGCGGTTGTGAACCTGAAACTTCCGTGAAAGCAAGTGCAGATTTCTATTTCAGCACGCCTAATGCTTGACACGCTGCTTAGAGGTATAAATTAATGTTTCATTTTTCACAGCCTACGTTCTACAATTTTTTATTGTAAGTGATAAATTTGGTGTCAGAGCTATGAAGGTATGTTCGGCAGCTTTTTTTTTCTTTTTTTATGGCAGTCCAGATATAGCGATGATCAGTTATAACGGTCGGATTTTCCGTTCTTTTTGATATTGTTATAAGTGGGCTGCACTGTACCAGCTATTGTGACTGCATAACAACATGGCAGTGGCCAGGCTGCACAGTTCGTTCCTAATTCGCCCATGTTACTTGATCTTTGTTGCAACACCAAGAATTAAATGGTAAAATCATTCATCACTTAGTCTCATCTCACACTAACGACTAAGTCTAAGTGCTGTTTTTTTTTCCGGTAATATTGAGGTCAGTTGTTTGTTTTGACGTTGCTAGGCCTAGTAGGATGGCACTGAGGGCAGAAGGTGTGTTGATTTCCACCTAAGAGATGCCGCCACAACACTCTGCAGCCTTAATCAATGCTAAAAGAGTTGTGTAGATTGCATTTTGAAAAATTATGATTAGGGTTCAGCATTCTAAGTTTTTATTTTACAGAAATGCGGCATACTTTTTTTGGCTTATATTTCCATCTAAAAATCCAGTTTCTTTTGGTGAAAATATTTTTTCAGATAACTCTTACTGGCTTTTCTTGGTGGATTTTTTTTCCACGTTGAGCTTTCTGTTTTTTTTTTTTTTGTGAATATCATCAGCACTGAAATGTGCTGTATAACTGTAGATCCTGCTCTTCAATGCTGCAGTTACATAAGATACACAGAATAATAGTTTTCGAGCATTTTTTGAGAAGCAGCTGTCTTGTAAGGGCACAACGGCATGTGACATGCAGGAAATAAGAGGAGGTGCATTTGGTATTGAATGACACTATTTGTAACATTATGCAGGCACAGAGTTCCAACAAATATTATAAAAAAATAAACGCTAGGTGTATGCGACCCCATGTTACCATCAGTTCGTGCGCCACCAATAGCCACCTGGGTCAGAGATTCCATGTCCCTTCTGTGTAGATGTCGCCCCCTCCCCCCTTTCCCTTCTTCGCATTTCAGTTGCAGCACGGAAAGTATAAAATGGATGCATATAAGAAAAAAAATTGTGCAGAAACTATCTATGATAATTGTCGAGGTAAGCGAATGCTGAATGTTTCTAGGAAGCTATTCGATTTTATTAATAAAATGATGCGCTTGAAGGCTTATATTTGTTGCAGTGAGGATAGTATTTAGGTAGCATTTGTTGTTTAACTGCATAATTTTATAGAGAACAGAGCCGTTAAGCAGCACATCTGTGGGGCTGGTATAAGTGGCTATACATATAAGCTGATTCATCATGTGTGTTGTCTCCAGCGACCAGAGCGCTGGCGTGGAAGGCAACTTCCATCCTCCTCTCCCACCACTGCCACGGGGGAGAGAGTATTAGGAGATGAGGAGGGCTGTCCTTACTGAGCGCTTCACCATAGCATCTAAACCTTGAGGTGTCACAAAGTTCTTGCGCTGCAGCACAGATGTCTTAAAGAGCTACAATGGTTGGCATTCGGTCACAAATGTGGCCTGCAGCTTGGTTATGCATGGGCACAAACTTTTTGCATCGGTGCCCTTGTATTGGTTTTACCACCGGCCACTGTGAAAATGGGTGAAAGAGCAAAAAAAAAAAAAACAAGAGACTCACTTTAAAACATAAATATTGCTTAGGTTACAGGCTCACATGTGGCCTTGACATTGCCTGGCTTCTTGCGTCAGAGCTCATGTAGGCCTGTAGCGATACACCCAATCACTGTCTTAGCTCTCTGGTAAATTTGTTTTCACTGACCCTGTTTAGTAAAACTGAATTCTGGAAAAAAATTCAGCATACTTTTTCCTGTTTTTTTTAAACTGATCATACTGAACCCTACAGTTATAACTCATCTTAAAAAGCTATGAAAATGGTTCTTGCATTCAGAAAAATAACATACTGTTGTGTGTATTACATTTATGTTGCTTTCATACCTTTTATTTCAGCTTTGAGACCTTATGGTTGACCTTGTGCCAGTTACGAACGCACATGGAAATTGAGGTAACTACTCATATGCGTTTCAGTTGCTTTTACAAAGCTTTAATATAGATAAAGTCTAAAGTATATGTGAAGCAGTTGCATCATTTAACTGTTTTCATTGATCGTTGTACACTGCTGATATTTCTTTCTTCAGTACCTTCCTGTCTATGTTCCAAGTGAAAGGGAGAAGAAAGACCCCAAGCTTTATGCTGAAAATGTTCGGTGCTTGATGGCCAAGTAAGGAAGTTCTTTTATTGGTACATTCTTCTTGAAACATAAAAACACGTGACTGTCTAGGGATCTTTAGTGTACGAAAAATGTATAACAAAAGAAAGCTCTTTATCGAGATATTTTTCACAATGTAGCAGAGCGATCACTCTAGACACTGCACAAGAACTGTGGAACACCTCACTAGAATTGAGAGTCAGGGAAATCTGACATGTTTCTTTTCCACATAGCTTTAACAATACAATTTGCCATGATTACATTACTAAAAAATGAAGAGATGGTCTCATTAAGGGTGTTTCATATGTGATATTGCAATTGCAAATGCTGAACCACATTGCAGCAGTCAAAGCAATGTTTATTGCACACAGATAGTTTTGTGTCGTTTTAAGCAGTATATATTGTTTTATTCTGTGTCACACCTACAGCAATAGTTTTTCTGCATTCAAATACAATTTCCGGGTTGGCAGATGTGCTAACAATGAACAATAGTTTTTTGTTATTTTATCTGTGTACACTATAAATCAGATGTGTGTGTGCATGTGCTTGCATGCGAATATAAACTGGGCAATCCATTTTCATAAAAGCGGAAATTAAAGGTCCCCTGTGGTAGCTATCAGTTCTGCCACACCAGTTACATTACTTGAAGATGTGGACACTACTTGAAAGCCAAATAGCAGAATGATGTTAGCCATTAAAAAAAAATTTCACTAACTAAATTTATATTTAATCCAATATAGAGCGCATGTCCCAATTGCAATTATGGAGCAGTAATGAAGGTAGTATTCATTTAGCAGAAAGTCTGTATTTAGCACCATTTTCGATAGATATGTCCTCAAAATTTGTGGTAAAATGCATTGATGCTCTAGTTAGCACTTATCAGCACTCTGTTTTACACAGTGTTGATCAGTGTTAACTGGAACATATAACTAGAAATGTACGAGTTAGGTTACTACAGTTACCATTGCACTGCTGATTGTCATTGAATAGTAACGTGTATCGTTGGCAGGGCCCTGCGAATCCCACTTTCATCATATTCATATGATGATCTTAAACAGACGGATGTGGACGACAGTGCTCGTGTGAAGACAGTTGTGTGCAATCGCCTGCAGCAGCTCATCAGTAGGAATTGGTGAGCATATCTTCCTTCTGTACTTGGCAGCCTACTTCATTTCTAATTTATTTTGTTGTGCATCTTATTATGTACAGGCCATGTATGTTTACTAGCAATGTGTACCAGGTGTTTAAGTGAAGATCATATTTAATAATAGTGCTGCAGAGATAAAGAGGTTTTTTTGGTGACACACATTTGGTGCCAGCAAACATAAGAAATTATATGATGATGATGATGCACTTATTGAATTGTCAATTAATTAAGACTCGCTAATTCACTTTTTAATATGTGACTTTATAGGTAACCTGCTACAATTCTGGAATTGAAACCAGTCAGTGCTCAAAGCCATAGGTATGGCGAGACTTGAGGCATCACACCAACAGTGAATCCTGCTCGTCCCATTGTTGCCAATGTTGAGCCAATGTACACATTGGCTCAACACTGGCATTTTGCAGCACTGCATTGGCCCATTGCTAGCAGCCAAGTCTAGGCCAATGTGCCTTTTGCTTGGTAAGCACACAAGTGCCGTACCCCAGCAGCAAGTGCTGAAAATGTTTTGCCAAGCTTTGGCTGCTTGCAGAGCAGACATCATGCAAGGCACGTGAAGCCAGCAGCATTGGCAACCTGGCCTATAGCTCATGGTCAATGCAATGCTGATGATAGTGATGCTTGTGCTAGTGTTTTGGAATAAATCACAGTGGCTCAGATTGACTTTCTGTTCACAAAGCACGAGCAATGATGCTGGGAGGCACTGTGACAGCATAAAATTGTGTGCAGTTGAGAAATATTTTACAACCACCTTGCACTGAAATTGAACAGTCACAGAGTATCGCGAGTGTACCAGCAGTATTTGTCTGGAAGTTTTATTGAAGATAACGCCTTCATGTTTGGCATGTAAGAATTCACACAATGCTCAACAGACATGCAATTCAAAATTTTGTAACGCTCATTCAGTCCTCACAGGCTGTGACACAACTAGCATGACACAACACTCACAGGCTGTGACACAACTAGCATGGTCTGTTCCTTTCACTTACACAGAGCCTTGTGCTGTCAACGGATAGCTAGAGCTCCCCTTGACGAATTGAATTCTCGTGCCAAGATCTCCTCGAATCAGCAATCTGTTGGAAGTGCAAGAGCACTTGCCAACTCAGTTGCCAGGCCCAGGGATGTTCATTTCGTTCACCTATTTTAAGCACCCTACTTCCGCAACCTTAGCTAGCTTAGCCGAAGGCCCACAGTGCTATGTGCCTTTGTGTGCATTTGCATTGTGATTGCACTTCTCATGCACAGATGCACATGCTACACAAGGTCATGGGACCTCCAACTTGATGATGATGGTAAGGCCATCGTGAGCAGCTTGTTTAGAGTTGAGTGGCTTTCATGAACGAGCTACCAGTTTTGAAACGGCTGGCTACACTTCATGCCTGTATATGTCTTGACAAAACAGATGTTGTTGCTCTGTGCTGACTGCTACCCTTGCTTAACTCTCTCAGTCTATCTGCAATGCTTTCTGTCCAGAGTTAATCAAAGTAAGAAATAGAATTTTAAGTTTAGCTGTATACATTCGCCTGTTTAGCAGGGATCAATAAGCCTTGTTGCCTCTCTACATTGCCCATACCGTTCAACGAAATGACCTGAATGGCAGAGTTGAGATGGATGCTTAGATTATGGTCCGCCAGAATATCATAGTTTTGCTCATGTGCAGATGCAAGATACAGCAGACTATAGCCTTCCATTACAGCACCTCAATGGCTAAATGATAACATGAACAGCAGTAGTTGAACGATGGGAAATAATTTTAAAAGTTCTTTGTGAGAACTGAATGAGCAAGTCGTAATTAACTTTTCAAGAGTAAACTCCTTCCTTGAACTTCTCGTCCTCATCTTTTCACAAGTTCAGACATGTGACACATGTGCTGGTCGACAGACAAATCCTTTAGCTTGTTCGTAGAATCAATGTCAGTGGGGAAGAAGAGATGAAATCCTGCCTAGGTAGGTTCGTTTAATGTAAAATGGAAATCACTAACATAGCTAATAACCTGATGAGAATAATGCAGCTCACATCACACATCCTATGTGGCTGCTATCATAGCAGCTCAATGCCTGCCATTTTGTTTTTCATGGTGTCCTTGAGATGATAGCATAGCGCAATGCAAAAGGCAGGTTGCACCTCACAGCTGTTCATACCAGTGGTGCAATACTCCTAGTATGATCATTAATGGTATCCACCATTATTCATCTGTGTACCCTTTTACCTGTAGCCAGGTATAGTGGCAATGTGATTTGTACCCACCCCTTTCAAATGATGTGCAAATGCGACCAAATATTTCATTGCATTCATATAACATGCATGTAGTTGAGATCTTATCTTTCAGCCAATATGCAAATATTTGTCTATATAGTAAGCAAACTAAACTAAGAAAAACATTTCATTGAACTCTGAACATGCATTCACAAGCTTCTGTAGTCAACATTTAAATGGGATTCATGTCTTTCAGTAGGCTTCTAGCAGGAGATCGCTCCTATTTAATAGAAAGGTGGCAAATAGGGAGGGTGAACCAAGTGACAGTAAGTGCTATGCCAGAAGCATGGGCCGTGCCTGGGGTGGAAGAAGAGGTGGAAGACCACGGTGAACTAAGTGGAAGAAGAGGGTATGGCTCTCAATGCAGTAGCATTGAGAGCCATACTGTTGAGGCAGCTTGAAAGCATCTGCCAAATACTTTTGTCTATTGCTGCATCAGTCAACTGATTCTAGAAGTCAACATCAAACAAAAACATGCACTTTGCTCTGCCCACGACCTGCTCCTCGCAGATGGCCCCTTCACAGAATCAAAACACGAATGCTTTGAGTAGCATGGAATTAGGATAAGGCAGGAACTCAGAATATAAATGCAAACCTGTTCACCACTCTTTAAAGTTTTGAGTTTACAGAGGCCCTCCTGCATTGCTCAGTACCTTTCTGATAACCGCCTCTTGCAGGCTTGTTCCCTGAAAAGGGGCAACTTGCTTGCATCGAAAAGAAAAATGCAATAAATGCTTTTGTGACATGAAGGTTCTTGTCAAAAGCACAGTGGAATGCACTGTCAAAGGTGGCAAAAGCGTTCGCATTGGTTTATGGTCATTGTTCAGCCATGTAATGTACCGCAATCCATTGATGAGATCTGCCGAAATGATCAGTTTCTTTAGTTTCGTGGGTTTGATAAAGGCGCCAAACTGAGAATTTAAGTACTCATAAGTGTGCTTGCACTTGTTTGTTAGAATTGCTGCTACTCATGGCCATGAGTATCGAAATGTTGCATATTGCATCGGCAACAAAAAGGAAGTTTGAATAAGGCAGGAGTTTCAGCTTCATGTAGGCTGAAACTTATGGATGAGCTTCTTAAAGCAAAATTGGAGGAGCAACTTGCAGTTAAAATTGAAGTAAAAATAGAAGCAACAGGAATGCTAGTCTCATTAAAGTCAAAATTACTTTTTTGATTTACTCACAAAAAGCTATATCTAATAATTGCAACGTAGTAATGAAACCTTGTTATATCGTTACTAATATGGATGAGATAGTTCAAGTGGCTGAGGAGTTCTATAGAGATTTATACAGTACCAGTGGCACCCACGACGATAGTGGAAGAGAGAATAGCCTAGAGGAATTCGAAATCCCACAGGTAACGCCAGAAGAAGTAAAGAAAGCCTTAGGGGCTATGCAAAGGGGGAAGGCAGCTGGGAAGGATCAGGTAACAGCAGATTTGTTGAAGGATGGTGGTCAGATTGTTCTAGAGAAACTGGCCACCCTGTATACGCAATGCCTCATAACCTCGAGCGTACCGGAATCTTGGAAGAACGCTAACATAATCCTAATCCATAAGAAAGGGGACGCCAAAGACTTGAAAAATTATAGACCGATCAGCTTACTGTCCGTTGTCTACAAAGTATTTACTAAGGTAATCGCAGATAGAATCAGGAACACCTTAGACTTCTGTCAACCAAAGGACCAGGCAGGATTCCGTAAAGGCTACTCAACAATAGACCATATTCACACTATCAATCAAGTGATAGAGAAATGTGCAGAATATAACCAACCCTTATATATAGGTTTCATTGATTACGAGAAAGCGTTTGATTCAGTCGAAACCTCAGCAGTCATGGAGGCATTACGGAATCAGGGTGTAGATGAGCCATATGTAAAAATACTGGAAGATATCTACAGCGACTCCACAGCCACCATAGTCCTCCACAAAGAAAGCAACAAAATCCCTATAAAGAAAGGCGTCAGACAGGCAGATACGATCTCTCCGATGCTATTCACAGCATGTTTACAGGAGGTATTCAGAGGCCTGGAGTGGGAAGAATTGGGGATCAAAGTTGCGATTCGCTGATGATATTGCCTTGCTTAGTAACTCAGGAGACCAATTGCAATGCATGCTCACTGACCTGGAGAGGCAAAGCAGAAGGGTGGGTCTGAAAATTAATCTGCAGGAAACTAAAGTGTTGTTTAACAGTCTCGGAAGAGAACAGCAGTTTACAATAGGTAGCAAAGCACTGGAAGTGGTAAGGGAATACATCTACTTAGGGCAGGTAGTGACCACGGATCCGGATCATGAGACTGAAATAACCAGAAGAATAAGAATGGGCTGGGGTGCATTTGGCAGGCATTCTCAAATCATGAACAGCAGGTTGCCACTATCCCTCAAAAGGAAAGTGTATAACAGCTGTGTGTTACCAGTACTCACATATGGGGCAGAAACATGGAGGCTTACGAAAAGGGTTCTGCTGAAATTGAGGACGACGCAACGAGCTATGGAAAGAAGAATGATGGGTGTAACGTTAAGGGATAAGAAAAGAGCAGGTTGGGTGCGGCAACAAACACGGGTAAATGACATCTTAGTTGAAATCAAGAAAAAGAAATGGGCATGGGCCGGACATGTAATGAGGAGGGAAGATAACCGATGGTCACTAAGGGTTACGGACTGGATTCCAAGGGAGGGAAGCGTAGCAGGGGGCGGCAGAAAGTTGGGTGGGCGGATGACATTAAGACGTTTGCAGGGACAACATGGCCACAATTAGTACATGACCGGGGTAGTTGGAGAAGTATGGGAGAGGCCTTTGCCCTGCAGTGGGCGTAACCAGGCTGATGATGATGATGAAACGTTGTTCATAGTTCATAGTTGGTTTATGTGGTGATCACAACTTTTACTCAATATGTATAATTCTGTCCTGTACTTGGAGTGTATTACAAGTGTTGTGTGCTTTGGCTGTTCAAAACATCGGACTTTATATATGCGTACATGGACTGAACTAATGCACAGAACTTTGCGACTCATGTACTGTTGGACTGTATATCTTTTATTGATCCGGTGTTCTGCTGAGTGTTATATTTAGTGTCGCTATTCTCCCTTATTTCGCAAATAAGGGAGAATACTGCCTTTGCCCTGCAGTGGGCATAACTAGGCTGATGATGATGAATGAAACCTTGGTATGAGTGATTCAAGCTGAAGGCAGAAATGAAATGTTTGGTTGTTTACTCATGCCTGTATTGCTCTATTGCTTTAATGTCCCAGATGATTGAAGCTTATACTCAGCTTAGTTCTCTTAGGTGCAAATGGTAAGTGGAATACAAGCTCTCAGATGAGAATTTTTTTATTATGCGTACAGGTATGTCTACAAGCTGTTGGTAACCTGCGTGCCAGCCTTTACAGCAGTGTTTCATTCACTTCACATCCCAACCTTTAAAGCTTACTAGAGCAGGTGTTGCCAAAACTGCGCAAAAGGCAGCACCATAAAAAAAAAACGGCCCAATAAATACTGAATTTTGTAAAAGAAATTAATAATAATATGTGCTTATCAATTTGGAAAAGACAAAAAACTAATTTCTCTAGTGTAAATAATTAACACACACACGCATCCTTGCTCTGGCTTCATCAGTCAGAGCACATGCTATAATAAGAAAAGTTTGGCAGATGCCTATCATGTACATACCACCAAGTCTGGCTCAGCTAAAGATATGTTAAAGGTTAAGTTAATACACATGAATAGGAATAATTATTGTCCAAGTCCATGAAACACAAGGCAGGGACAGGGCACAGTGCTAAATTGGTGTGTCAATTTTGTCTGCATAGCACACATGTATGCCAGGCATATCTACGAAGATGTTAAATAAAATTTAAAAATTGCTGTTTTGAAATAAAAGGACGATTATTTTGGAAGTGTGCCATCAGTGGTGGTGACTTCAGGTTGACAGGTGAGATGTGGTAATTAGTCACTAATAAAAAAATTCATTAAAACATTTTAAACTTTTATTTTCAGCAGGCTAATTGTAATGAGAAAATTGTAGCCTGCTCTCCATACAAGCCATATCAACTTTTGTATCTGAAAAATTTTGATTACGCACGGAACTGTGGCATGGCAAATTGCGACTCGGAGCGCGCATAACGAAACCTGGGAGGCTGCAGCAGCGAGCACAAAGCCGCATCCCTCGAGGCAATATTCTTAGCAGCAGGCAACCACCGCACTGTGACAGCAAGGAGGATGGAGCGGCAGCGCGCTGGCTGCCTGCTGCGGGGTGATGTAAGCAGAATGTTGCCTCAAGGGGCATGGCTTTGCGCTCACTGCAGCCTCCCAGTTTTTGTTTCACTCGCTCTGTTAGCCCAAATTCGTTGTGCCACAGTTCCACAGATAATCCCATTTTTCCAGATCTAAAGGTTGATATGGCTTGTACGGAGAGCCTGCTTCAATTTCCCAATTACGATCAGGCTGTTGAAACAAAAAAATTTGAAGTTAATTAATATTTTTGTTAATCAACAACTAATTACTATGTGTCACCCGTCACTCCATGGTCGCCACCATTGACATATGACATGTCTCCAAAAGAGCCGTCGTTTTTTTTTTTTTTTTGAACGGCTATTTCTAACTATTACTTAGTCTTCTAGAAACGCCCTGTATATAAACCATGTGCAAGAAAAATTCACAGCAGCAACTGCCAACTACCTTAACCAAGAGTTGCCCATCAGTACAAAGGCATCAAAAAACAGTATTTCATTTGGAAAGAGAATACGAATAAAGAGAATAAAGAAAATACGTATAATCTGTTGATGCATATTGTGGTGTATTCCCTCATATATAAAGCAATGTGGATAGAAATGAAAGAATAGGCAATAGTGGTAACTATGAAACAACATTTAAGCCAAGTTGCTGAATTTTTATTTATTCAACATATTTCCCAAATGTGTGTCTGCATCATGGCTTGCATTGTGATTAAAAGATAGGTTGGTTGGTTGGTTTATTCGATGCGATTTGACGTGTGTGATATTTGGCACAATGTAGTTTACTGACTTCTGTGTCCGTGACTGATACTTGCTCATTGCAATACAAAGTCAGCATCTAGGTTTATTTATTTACATATACTGCAGCCCAATATAGGGCTATAGCAAGTCTACTGATGTATCTAGAAATACGTGTTGACCCTTGATACAACAAAGTAATTCAGCAATAAAAATTTGTTAAATTGCGAATATCATTAAATCAAGGTCTCTGCTTCAGCAGTAAGAGGTGCTTTACAGGTCTGTTGGACAGTTTTAATGGAAAGTATCATGTCAGTAAACAAATTGAACAGAATCTCATAAGAAACTTAACCCATAATAACGACCATATAAAGCCAGCAGGCTATGAAGTTAAGGGAAGCATACGGATAATTAGCTGTGGTTGAAATAGGAATGTACAAATTAATAAAGAAAAGGCAAAATGAAAAGATAACTAGTTGCCGGTGGGAACTGAACCCACAACCTTTGGATTGCGCCGGTTTTGGTTTCCCCTTTTCCTCTTTTCTTCATTATTTTCTACATTTCAGTTTCAACCACAGCTGATTACGCCTACACTTTCCTTGGCTTCATTGCCTGCTGGCTTTATGTGGTTGTGATAACAAAAATCAAGCCCCTCTGTTTCCCTTCTCTGTGCTCAACCAATAATAATGGGATCAAAAGCAGTAGTGCCAGAGATCGGGTCAAATGCAAAGTGGGCCATCCCTACTGCTCATGTATCATCATGATCGCAGCTCTTCAATGCTAGGAAGCCATTTGTTTTTTTGCAAAGGCGTAGGGAGTCATGAGGCCAAAATCACTGTATGATGTTAAATGCTAACAACCACGAAGTATCATTCTGGCTAAATTTGTTATAAATGAATGGTATATATCATTAAAGCAATCTTAGCAAATCCTCAGGGCTGGTAATTGCATAGTTTTCTTGTTAACAGCCTTTCAACAGCACCCAAGCAAAATGTGTGTACCTGACAGTTGTCTCTATGACGCAAGTCCAAGCACACCGCCTTCGAGATTTTTGAGCATGCCATGGGCAGCCGCAGAGACTGCATTATCTCAGAGGTCATGGCCAGGAGTCACTAGGTCTTGCGTCACTTCCGGCGAGTGGTTACAGCAGCATTTTTTTTTCAGTTTCAGTGTCAAAAATATATATTTTTGTGAGCCTTCCATGATGCTTCCGCTTGTATCACAAACCTAAAATTTCTCACGTAGGCTCTGCTATATCTACATCATCTTAACCTAGGCTTTTTAAGTAATGCAGTCCAAAATTACATTGCAGTCGGCCTTTAATGGTAGTTTTTCGTGATGACAGCATTGTGGGATGGCATCATGGCAAAAAATAATGTACTTTGTTGTGATGCTGTCAACATTTGCATGCATAAAGACATATGCAAATGATGAGTTCAAACTTCGGTGATGTTTTTTGTTGTTGTTGTCACAAATTAAGGCTCTTGATACATGCATGATATGCATGTGGGCTTTGCTAAATCAAAACTGTGGAACAATGCTGTTTTGCTAAATCATGGGAAAAGGCACATGGTGTTCAATAGATCTGATATTAAGAAATTCAAGGAGTTTGTTATATATGGCAGATTTCGTGAAATATTGTTTGATTTATCAAGAGTTTGACTGGATTTCTATTTTGAGTTTGATATATTCTGTGCATTGCTTCAACTGTAGTCATATTTATTCGCATTATTTTCTTGTGTAAAGAGGGTGTGCAATTTAATGTAACTTTTCAATTATAGCATGCTGACTGCTGCTGTTTCTCCCCGTTTCATTCACATAGCATCCAGTTCCGAGATATGAGCGACGTGATTCTCAAAGTGAAAGCTGCCATAAAAAACCGTGAGAGCTCAAGGGTGAGCTTTTTAGAGTTTGTTGCTATCCTTGGAGTGCCCTCAGACCACATTTCCAAGAACATGTTTGAGGCTCTTGATATAGTAAGTCATTCATGTTCCACATTGATACTATGCCATGGCAGATATACTTGTGCATGGTTCTGTCTTTTCTTCCTGTGCAGAAGCTTTTGTAATTGAAAGTGAAATATGTTACCTGTTAAATATGCAGTGATTGAGATAGTTCAGAATTTTCGCTACTTATTTATGTAGATTCAAAGGGACATCGAAGAAAGTTATTCATTTTAACTAAACAGTCAAGTAACACCTCTCAAATATTGACCTTGTCATACTTGTAAAAAGAGAAGGCTTGGTATGTCCATAAAACAGCATAAAAATAAAGGGCATTTGCACCATCTTGGACTTTTGCACAAGCCATCTCCCAGTCATACTACAGATCATGACACATTTTAACAAGGTATAGTTAGTTACATTTAAAAAATAATTGTACCACAGTAAATAGATAATGTAAGCTCATACTTTTATCTTTTGCTCACTTTTCTACAATAGAATGGACCAAACTGAATAAAAATAATGAAATCTATTATACATATTACGCAAGGACATAATGAATGCTGTACTTTGATGATGTAACTTAGGGAAAATTGGCTTTCATTTTTTGAGTGCCTGTATATAAAACGTATTTATCAACTAGATAAAAGCGAGGATCATTCTGAAAGAGCCAGTTTAACATGCATAAACGTTTCCCTTTCTTTTTTTTGTCCCTTAGAAGCTTGCTTAGTGTTGTGTTAGCTCCTCTTCACACTAGCATATTTCTCTCGTACATTGCTGAACAAAACATTCATACCATTGCACTCAGTACTGATTGGGAAATGCACACTAATTCAACCATTTTAAAAGATATATTAATGGCCCTTTGATGTACTTGTATGTGATACTGGCATATAGTACTTGAGAATTTTTCACCAATTTTGCAACTATCAGGGCTATGGGACCTATCTGCAATCTGTCAACTTGATTGTGTTGAATGATTTACCTGCTGTTGATTTTTCATATTCTCTCATTTTTGTACAGTTGTGGCTAGTGACCCTAGGTGTAATCAGACCATTCTGCTGGCAAGCTTATAACCCCTAGCAAATGCACTTCTGACTCTTTCATCCTCAGTGTTTCATAAAAAAAGACTAAAAAATTATCATAGTGTGACATAACAAAGTCAGGATTACAGTTATGCTCATAGAATGTACCACAGGAGGATTCTTACAAAGTGCTGAATGTGATCTTGCAATACTTTATTCAGCTGGTCTTTCCCGTTAAAGTACATGCTTTTAGCTATGTCTACATTATTTGCTCACACTGCAGTTAGTTGCAGTTATCATGTATTTCTTTGATTGTGTCACGATGAACCCTTTGTCTTTGAACCAAAGATATTGTTTTGAGACATTCTTCTGGCACATGACACTGCCTAAACCTACTAGTGCTTTCCCATGCAGTATATATCACAGCCAGAAAGCAATGAGGCTATCAGGACCACTTTTTTATAATATAATCTTGAAAGCACTAAATAAATGTAGCTTTGAAGGTGATCCCTCCATATAGATATATGTTTAAGAGGAAGCATTGCAAATTGAACCTCAGCTTTTATATGTACGACTCTACAAAATGTCCACAGAACATACAAAATAATGTAGAGCTGCGGGCTAAAACTGCATATTGTTACCACTTGTCTACATTAGTTAGCTTCCAGTATTTTTTATCGGTATATGCTTTTTCTGATGCACACCTATGGCTGAGTGGTGCATGGTGTAAAGTAATGGCAGGTACTGTTACTTTGGCCTACTGCTTTGAGTGAGAGGAGTCACTAAGGGGATATCACATGATATCAGTATACTGTTGTTTATGGTGGGAATTGATGGAGAGGAGACAATATGGTAAATTGCCTGATATCAGGCAAAGTTCTGACTACAAGAGTTGGTTGAGCAATTTTGTTCGCAGCAGCCATTAAACATGCCTGCAGGGCATCCATTGTTCAATACATGTATGAGGGCGGCTTTTTCTTATGTCTTCTCAGCTCCAGCAAACAAGACAGGTTCACAGGAAAATGGATGCTTGAAGTGATCAACAGTGGTTGAACAAGGTTGTTTTCGTCAGGCTCTGATGAAAACAAGTCCCCCTGTCGACTCATCTGGCTCGGTCAGAGACATCTCTTGTTTATCCGCTGTTGATCACTTCACCTCTGGTAAAGGGTTGTCAATTTTTCATGGTGGTTAAGCAAATAATTAACAATAATAAATCTCTTTAGTAATCACTTCGTAGCTCAAGTGACATTTAGAAAGCTGTATAGCATGTTGAGTAACACATGATTCAAGTGCTTCTTGCAAGGTACCTTTCCCATTGTTTCTTTTTTCCTGCAAAAGGATAAGTGGGACATAGCACATTGGAGCTTTGTTAGTCACCTTGTTTTGTTCTTTTTCTTTTTTTAAATTTCAGGCACTTAGTGTACACCGTTTTTGTTGCCTTAAGAAACAAACTATGTAAAAAAATATCTTGTCAGTTTGTACTTTTTGAGAACCATTCCAAGTTGTTGAGGTGTTCCTCTATACATCCAACTAATTTTTGATTGATTTTATTGGTATTATTGAATTGAATAATCTGTAATTAATAAGTTAGTCCACTGAATGAAATATGATGAATAATTTGTAATTAATAAGTTAGTCCACTGAATGAAATATGGATAATCATCAGTCATAAATTTTCACTATAGGATATATAGACAAGTTGAAGTAGCACTGTTTTATTTGTGTCATGCACTTTGCTATTTTTACATTGCACATTTGGGCAATCAGTTCACTTATGGTCTGTGTGCCACCACAAAAGCTTTAGGATGCCTTTGAAAACATTCAAGTCATCTTTTTGACGCTTGTTATCTTTAGTGTCAAATTTATAGTATTGACAACTTATAATATTGATTATTTACATTTGTTAAAAATAGTGAAGAGTTATACTGTTTTTACAAGTTCTGCAGAACAACTTACACATTTGTTTTTTATATATCAACAGCGTTGCATATTATAAAAAACTTGAGTTGGCAGTTCGTTCCTTGGTTTTGGCATACGTTATTGTTGCCAATGGTCAATGATGTAAACTTTAAGTTTAAGGATTTTGAAGGTTTGCTGTGTCTAGCAATTATTGAATAAGATTGCAAGCATTAATAACTTGTTAGTAATTCACTAATTCCCAATGAACTACTAAGGTTACTAATCTTTCTAGTGTCACCGAGCTGCTTATAAAGTTTTTGCCATTGTTCAGAATTGTTTATCACAGCTTCAAACTGTTAAGCGTAAAAGCAAAATCTCCAGAATTATTGGTAGATAGGAGAAGCAATTGTGCTCATTAGCCATATTAGAATTTTGGTGCCAGTGCTGATACTGCCTTGGTTTATTCGCTTAAAACTGCACTAAAGACTTTTAATGCATAAAATCACCAAAGCAAAACATTGCTTTATGACAATATGAGCTAGCAAAGTTTTGGAAAGCAGCTGTTTTCCTTGTTCACAGTCTCTATGCATTCATCATCAATAAGGAGTTTTGCTCTGATTCCTTTGTTATGTCTGAAACATGCAGTAACCATTTAAAGTAAGTCATTTTTTGGGGGGATCATAATAATAACCCTGCATTTAGTACCAACACATTATCGTGAGTCTGCTTTCCAACTTTAGATAAAAGTACTGCTGGTGTACATAATTATTAAAGGCAA
The DNA here is from genome assembly GCF_038994185.2 of Dermacentor albipictus. Taxonomy (NCBI): domain Eukaryota; kingdom Metazoa; phylum Arthropoda; class Arachnida; order Ixodida; family Ixodidae; genus Dermacentor; species Dermacentor albipictus. The sequence continues at coordinate 148,326,062 of NC_091821.1, read as the reverse complement.
GGTACAATAAACTGATGGACCAGATGTTTTGTGTAACATGTTCTTGAACTGATCACATGAAGTCAACAGAAAACGAAACCATGGAAAAGCATAGGAAAAGTATTTTTTTCATTGAAATGTTAAAATATTCAAATATGAGTGATAAATATGTGATAAGCTTCATATTCTTAGTAAGTGAAAGGCCAGTTGTACATTGTTTAAACCTAGCTGTAGAATTGTTAGCTAGCACCACTCACAACCATGGTGGCAAATGTTTAACATCTTTCAACCCCAGGCATCATGTAGTACATGATCTTAGAAGCAGGAAACTGTCCAATAAACACTTGTGGGCTATCTAAAAGGATCAAGGCTATGAGAGTCAAGACCCTCTCACATTGACATAAGTCACAAAAAGTTGCTTCTTAAACTTCTTGAATGAATCGGCTACTGCCAACACTCCTGCTTGGAATGCCATGATCCAGCACAAGTCATGAGTCTCAGTATAAACCGGCTAAGCAAGTATTTGTATAATGGGGGGGGGAAAAATCATCCACATGTATTGAGAGTGTTTATTTGTGCCAGCTTCTCATGGTTTTAAGAGCACAGTGCTCCTATCTACATCAATACACTTGTAAGCTAAAAGAACAATTTAGGATATCAGTGTACTAGGTCTATTTCATATTCCAATACATGAATACAGGCTACCAGTGTTGCCAGTGTATCAAGTCTATTGCCTATTGTCTATTGTTTTGTAATCCTCTAAGATGAAACCAATAAAATTTCTCTATTAGAATTTTTACTAGGGAAAGCTTTCATTAATTTGACATGCAAGTCACTGCAAATGTAAGGTGATTGCTTGCTGTGGGTGCGGAATTTTATGTTTCACATTCTTTGTTTGGGTCGTTCATGGTAGGTGTTTTAGAACTCATGGCCCACCATAACCTGAAATATTACAGCAGTAATAACTGCTCAGCTCACTGTAATTTCTGGTACGTGCAGTGAAGAAAGTAATACGATAAAAGAAATTTGTGCTATTAGCCATGAAATTTCTCTTCCAACAGAGAAACATTTTTCGAGTGCTCCTCGTGATACTGGTAATTGGAGAGTCCCATGAGAGTGACAGTACCAGAGTCAAATACTTGTTTTCATTCAGCATCACATTTGCACTAGAAGTGAGGAGTTACAAGTTTTGCTGTGCACTTTGCTGTTAGAATGTTTCTCATTGATGCCTGTCATCAATTTTGTGGAAAATTAACACTCTCATTTTACATACTGTTTCGAGTCATTCTCATGACTGCAAGTTACTTGAAAACTACTGGAAAAATTATTCACAATCTCAAATAGTGGCAGTTTGATTCAAGGACAAAATTTAATAGCAAGATATGCGATTCTATTTGATTCATTATCCAAAAATTTATACTTTTTGCATACTCCTGCTTTTGCAACCTTTTTTTTTGTTTGCTATGCAAGATCGTAGTGCATGTGAAAAAAATTAATTGAAATAGGTGAAGTTGGTGTGTGAGACTCAGTGAGTTACTGAAAAAAGCCATATTAACTAAAGCTCTCATCAAAAGAAGGAAGCAGTAATTTGTGAGCATTATTTCTTGTCTGCTGTTAACAATTTGTCTGCGTCTAGATGAATAATTTTGCTTTGCAGTATTTAAACTCTTCAGAGTTAAAAAGCTATCACTTGGGCATTTTCAGGATCAAACCAGGAAAGTGGACTTGCGTGCTGTCCTGGCTGCTTTCTGGTTGGTTCACAAGTCTGAAAGGCATCAGACCGAAAAAGCTTTTAAGGTTGGTGTCTTACACGGTAGTTCATTGTAGTTCAGTTGACATGTCCCTGTGTGTACTAAATATCAACTAGTTGTGCATTTGATGGCAATAGGATAGTCATGCAGACTAAGGTGTAGGGGCACCCCTGGTCTTCATAAAATATGATTATAAGACTCTTTTCTCTAGTGTTGTGTTCCTCGAGGTTCATGGAGGGAAAATTGGGTGCTTTGTTGACCCTTTTCGCAGAGCATTTTGTTCTAGAGAAATGAGATGGCACTTTCGGTGGTGCGCCGCACGTCGCCACAGTGACAGCGCACAAAGACGAAACCATTACTTCTTCCACACCTTGCTTCTGTGCAATCAGCGGTCAGAAATGCAACTGAGTTTTCGCTAACACACCATGCTCCAATCATGCCGGATTGAAACATGTGGATTGAAGACAAGTGCAGTAGTTGGCTGCAAAAATAGTGACTGGCATATTAAGGAATGGAATGAATCTGTGTAGCCAAGTTAGCAGACCATTGCTGCAACTATGTGTACGTGTTGCCGGCACTTTGAGATGTACAACTTTCTTCGAGGATACAGAAATTTGGTCATCCGCCAAAGAAAAAAAAAACCTCCCTCGAATTTAGGTCCAACAAAAAAAGTGAGGACATCGTTCACAAAATTAAAACAGCATTTATTTAATATGAACATGCCGAGCTCTCTCTGCGTTATCATTGCTGCTAGCCTCGTCATTATAGCCCAGACCACACACACGCTTGTCCGCATGCCCATGCATGTGCAGACAGTGCGTCACGGCTCGCACGCATTGAAATGCGGTGTGATCTCTGTGAACAGCTCCTCTCTTTTACTGTGTGCTTAATTTCCGCAGCAAGCTTATGCTTGCTGCGGTAAAGCTAGGGAAACGATGGAGCATGTTTTATTAGAATGTGAAGATATCTGCCCAGCGGTCGCTTTAAACACCACTGGCCTCCTTGAAGCCCTTGGGTTCAGTGAGAGCAGGGGGAAGTAAGCATGTCCGCAATAGAGATTAGTAAGAGGCGATTGGAAGGTTGGTAGAAGAAAAGTAGGGAAACGACATAAAACGGAGATGTACAAAGACAAAGTTGACAATAGGGCGTCGGGAGATGTGGTTGTGGGAATTCATCGTGGGGCTTTTTTTCTTTTTCTTTTTTAATCTAGGTAGGACATTAGGCAGTATAATAGCAAGTGCTTGGTGGTGCAAGCCACCACCCCATTCCATAGGGGACACGCATAACATCCATCCATCCTTTATCATTTGCAATTACAAACTGGCATGTTTTTTAACATCTTTGAATCTAAGCCGACCCTAGAGTTTGGTATATGATTATTTGAAAAACACTATCGGCCTAGATTCAAATAGGTACGCCCACTGAATCGCCAATGTGCCAAGAATAAGTGAATTGGCACACACTTGAATATATGTGCACCATTACATACAGTAAATGATGGACTACACTGATAGCACATGAATGGTCGAAGCTGAATGATTCGTAACAGTCCACAAGAGTAAGAGAGTTACTAGCGATAATAGAGCTTTGCTACAAGGTATTACCATGTACAAAATGGCTGTGTTTCAGGCCTTGCACGCAGCGAGAACAAATCTATCGGAACTGAGCAGACTCACGAGCGATTAGGCAGAAATAATCAGATAGTGACCACACCAAGAAAATTTACTGAGTCAAAAATGTGACAAGCCGCTACTTCAATATATTTGCCAAATAAAGAATGAAGAGCAAAATACACTAATCCTGATTGAATTCATGAGCAGAAAGTTTGGATACCTTAAATACATATTTAGCCTCGCTTTTAAAACAAGCACCATATACACTGCTTGTGCCATTTGGCCATAGCTTAATCAGCTTCCAAAGCGGTTTTGCATGTTCTCTGAAGCTGTGGCCAATGCTTCGTGTCGTCCACCCAGTCACTGTCTACAATATCTCTCGAAACAGAGACTTGCTAAGCCGCACTGGTGTCATATACACCCATTGTAAACACGGAGGCAACGGAGGCAGTTGAGGCAAGCAATGGATGCGTCACCACGTGATGAAACATGGCAGCACCCATGAGATCACTGTGAAAAGGGTCAATACTGTAAAATGCTTAGAAAAGGGAAAGAGCTCTGCCCTTTATCTATATATTGGGATCATATTTTGGGAGGGGGGTTGGGGTATTGACAATTATGTTGATTGATCAATTCTGGGATGTAGTTCTTATTAAACTTGCAACCATATGATATGAACAAGATTGAAGAAGGAAGAAAGAACATTATTAATTTTCAAGCTACTCATGTATGTATATGCTTTAAGTGCTGTTTACATGTATGAACAATTCCTTTTTTTTTGTATATGTTTATAGCTAATCAAAGGTATGTTGATTAAGAAAGTGCTCTCTTGATGCTGAAGCTTCCATTGCAACACATAATTGTTTAATAAAGCAACTTTATGTTGTGGTAGGTAGGTGTGTCATAGTGTAGATAGTGCATATTGTAATCCTTGTGGTTGGTGGCTCATTTTCAGCATAGTGTGCATTAGGGTGACCACCTTCCTACTAGTGAAATGCAGGACACGCTGGCTGGGGGGGTTGATTAACAGAGCATGATGAAAAATTAACTACAATAATTTATTTTTTAGCTTTAGGTGAGAAATTTTCTCTTGCAATATTTTGTCATTTCTGAAACAGGGAAATAGAGTAACTGATATAAGTTGAAGTTCAAATACATATCTGTGTAAACAAAACTATTTTATTCATCACTGTAATATGCTCCGACAAAAAACAAAGTTATTAATATCGCCATAAAAATTTGGCAACTCAAAAAATAGTCACTCACAAAACAGCTGTGGCTTAGTTTCCACACATTAATCTTAAGAGCCTGGGAATCACTTGACGCCGCTTGTTTTACTTTGTAAGTCATATTTCTTGTCAGACCGAAACGCCTCTAAGATGGCTTGATCTGATCATACAAACTGGCAGAACTCCTCATAGTTTGCCTTTACCATTACAGTCAAATCTCGTTAATTCGAACACGCTTAATTCGAACTTCCGGTTTATTCGAACTGGCACCATGGTCCCATCAAAGTTATGTGTATTCCAATGGGTGAAAACTAACGCCCAATAATTCGAACACGCAAGCATTTATGATGGTTAATTTGAACAAACGAGACCCCTCAACGCCACGTGCGGGGAAAAAAAAAAGAAAATACCGTGGTGGAAATTTAACTCTCTCTCAAATGCCAAGGTCACTGTTTCCGTGTTGCACCGTAACGTCCCAGCCACACTAGCGGCAAAATGTGCTCCGCAGGAGTGTAGAAGACCACTAAGAGTCGCTTCTACACTGACGTATGCACTGGAAACTGGTATCATGTGGACCTGTCTGACCGCTCTATTCGTACTCACGTCTGGTTTACACTGTCATCTGCTAACTTCAGCTCTCACTCGCGCTTGTTTTGGTTGGCTTGGTTGGTCTCGTTCGCGCTTGTTTTTTTCCAATAATGCATCTAAACCGAGACGTCCCGATGGAAAGGTTGTTGGAGACAGTGCGCTATATAGTCGAACCCGGGTATATCAAACCCTGATATAACAAATTATTGTGTATAACAAACAGCTGTAAAATCCCCCTGAAGATTTTTGTATCAAACTTTTAATTTTATCTATCGAATTATTGATATATAAAACTATTTAGCAATAGCCTTCGAGCTCGATATATCCGGGTTCCACTGTATCCGATTCTGTATAACACAGACTCTGAATACAAAGATGCAAAGGTGACACCCAGTATCTCATTCCCCTTGTCTTTGGATGTGGCAACACCACAATGGAAGGGATCACACCAACATGATTATGATCAGCGGCAACGACTTTGTCATCTTGATAAGACATGACTCCTGTTAAGAATGCAGGACAAAGAAGGTAAATAAAGCACCAATCTGACAGCAGACAAAGGAAAAACCGTGAGCATGCAGAGGGAAGCAGCAGTGGAGGCCCGGTCCTGGCCTCCGCAATCCTACTGCTTCGGTGGCAGTAGGTGGCAGTAAGGTCCCAGAATAAAACTACACGGTAGCGACATACTTTTATGCTGCCGCCGCGGCTGCTGTGAGGAGCATGTGAGGACACGGGAGGGTTCTGCGTCTCCCAATTGGTTGAGTGCCGTCACGTGGTATTTTTTGCACCCTTTTCTCTACTTTTTTTCCATGTCTTGGTGCACTCACCACCATGACAGTTGGCCATCGAGTTTCTGTGGCGAGGCTTTCGCAAGGGATTTTGGATGTTTTGGCTAAGTGTTGTGGCTAACTGCATCATGGAAGAACTCAGTTTTTGTTTTGTTGTGTATTAAGGATTGATTTTAAGAGTACTGGAGGTGCAAACGTGTACGAATGGAGCTTTTTCTTTGTTGACGGGGTATGGAACTCGGGCATGGTTGAGCTTGTGCACGGCTGTTATTCTCGGTGCTCACTCAGATTTGTTTTCCCGATTGCGCTATCGTCAACAGTTGTACGAAGTTATGGAGTGCGTAGGCTGTGTTCTGTCATATATCGTGCTAGAAACATAATGTGTTATTGTTGTAGTACTGAGAGTGCGTAGCTTTGTCAGTCCATGCTTTTGTTAGGTGCTGCAAATATATATTGTGAGGACATGCTGTTCACTACCAGTGCAAATGATTTTGACTGTTGTGAATAGGCTTTCTGTGCTTCGCCGTCTCGGCAGGATAAATGTATGGTGCACGAGCTTGTTGGCTCATATCGACTTGGAACTGCACAAAGGGGGAAAGTGCACATTGATGGAAATCATTTCTATGTGTAACTTTTGTCCTTACATACGCTTTGTTCACAAATGAAGTACAGGTTCCACTGTGATATTTGCGCTTGAGAGCCAACGGCACCAGTTTGTCGTAAAAGCGTAGGACCAGTTTCACTGCATAAAGAGATACCAGCATCATGACAAAACAAGATGAATAGCGGAGATGCTCCGAGTTGGTCATGCACGTTTCTACATGATGCTCGCGTTATTCAAGTGAATACATCATGCGCTTTGCGTTCGGTTGTCATGGTACTAAGATTTTGAAATTATGAAACTGTACAAGCTGGACACACGCCAGTTGATTGGGTGCATGCAAGTACACATGTATGCAGCGTGAGCAGCTCAAACACATCCGAGTTGTTGAATCGGCAGCTACATAGTGCTGCGCACACGCTAGCGCATCGCCTTTGGCGTGCATCGGCGAAACCTTCATCAAAGCCCCTTCATGCTGGGCAAGTGTCTTTAGAAAGTCAAATAAAGAATCTGATCAATGCAATTGAAATAACTCGTGAAGTGGGTTGATCTGTGCAAGCCATGATAGTGTTTTTGCCTACGAGTACAATGCGTGGCCATGAACGACATGACACTCAAAGCTCTGGCATGTATATAAACATTTTTTTGTGCTAGTACTTGACACTAAAAGGAATTTGTCCTGCAATCTAGCCTTAAAAGCCTTCTTCTAACTGGAAGCAGACAGCCAACCTGAAGCGAGCATTGGCCGTTGTAGTCAGTTTCATGGTCCTCGCTCGCTGTGTGCTTGTGCACCGCAATATGTTATGACTCGCACCGTTCATGCATCGTGTTATGGTGCACGAATACTTCAAAAACAAGCCCTTCTTTTAGTTCGAATAAATCTTTGGGACACTTCGAGTTTGAATTATCGAAATTTGATTGTATTTCGACCTTGATCAGGTCCATGCTGTATCACCTTTGTTCACTGCTCCAACTTCCCGTCATGAGTGAAAAAAGTTGGTCCGCAAAAGCATTAGTCATTGGAATGCTCAGCACAACTGACAGCGCTACAGTCAGATTTGGAAAAGCAGCGCTTTTGAGCAATGAACTCGAGGAGGGTATGTTGGGAGGCTAGTTGGTAAGACATTATTTTGTGAACTTAAACTGCACTAGGGACGAGACATTGAAGTAGAAGTGGAGCAAGCTGCTCCATTTGTTTCTTAAAATTTTTTATTTTTATTTTGCTGTGACTAGCTGCCTGATTGCTGTCTGCAGACAGCACAATTCATCATACAGCTCGTCCATCTTCATGGTCGATGTCAGCTGAAATGCTGCAACAACTTTTGCAAAGTCACTGAACGTTAGTCTGCGCTGCAAGTCCAAGCACTGTAGTTGCTTTGCTGCCACTGCCAATCGGTGGTAAGACACGATGGCGCATGCATGTTCAACCGGGGGGCCCACATTGGAGGGAACAGTGGAATGGTGCGCGCAGCTGATACCAGAAGCATTCATCGCCACCGTGAACCGCATAGCTAGCTGACTTTTTCGGAAGCTTGGATTGCTTGCAGCTAACAGATTCTCAAACAGGGTGGCTAGATGCAGCTGAACTCAAGGCACTGCGAACAATAATAATAAAGTATGAAATGCGAGACATTTTTGAACATTTTCGTTTCTCTTGCGGGATGCAGGGCAATAGCCTTCAATGCAGGACAGTCCCACAAGTTGCGGGACATGTGTGCATTGTATAGTAATGGGCATTGGCAGTTATTAATATTGTATGTATTTGCATTCATAAAGACTGGCATGCAGACGTTTACTACTGATCTAAGGATCTTTCATATCTTCAGTGAATTTTTCAGCCTTACCATATATAAAATCTAATTTTAGAAATTAGTGGCATTTTATGCAGAATTTCAGCCAGAACTGACTAGGCTTTTCCATTATTATAGCAATGCATGAGTATTTTAATACTTGCACATGAAATGAAACCAGATCACTTTACAGGGAGGTATGACGCTTTAGGTGAAAATGTTGTTAGCTTTCATGGCATAAAACTAAATTGAGGCATACTATCATGTTGAAATGAAAAGTACACTCAAGAAGACAACTAGAAGGTGTATTTCTACTTTTACTTTTTGAGTATGTGCTACATTAATGCATGGTACAAAATTTTTGCAGATTAGACCTTAGGAAGTTTAATAAATGTCTAGGTTTATTTTGGATGACGAGTAAAATACTTTAGAATCAACTGTAACAAATAAACTAGCATAAAAGGCTGGCTTGCTGTTGAGCAACTCATCAGTATGCTCTCTTCACTAAGCCACAATTTTGAAGTTTCAGTTATTACGATAATGATAATTTTGCATTGGGTCAAAGTAGTGTTCTGCTGGTAATCAGTAGCTAATTATTTGTTTAGAAGATTTAGATGCATATAACAGCATTCATTTCTTTCCTTTTTTTTTTACTATACTTTCAAGTGACAGTTGTCATACACAGCAAGTTGCTTTGTCCCAATCAATGTTCAAAGTATTAAGTCTGGTGGCATGAACATTAACACATGCATTGCAGTTTCGCAAGCTTGGTTAACAACATCCATTTGAGTCCTGCGCAACTGCACCTAATAATTATTATGTTATTGCTTGTCCACACAGCAAGGTGTGTTTCAGTGTGTTAAAGTGCCAACCTAATACACATACAAGCTAAGCATTAGCTAAGCTAATGCAAGCTAAGCATTAAGATAAAATTTATTTGAATGCATTAATGTGAAATTGTCTCTTGGTATATTAATGCCAGCATGAATCCTCTGCCCCTGACATCTTGACTATCTCGCTCAAGCCAGGCACCTGAATTCTGTGGGGGAAGTGAAGCCAATCCTCTGGCATTCCCAGGTGGTCTCTGTCCTGCTGCTTCTTGGTGTATATGTTGTTACATTGCAAAAGTCACATGTAAAGTTTTATTTACAATATCTACAAGAGAGACAACAATGCATAAACAAGATGGCTGTTGAGAGCAATTCCATCTCTACACATCAAATCATCTTCTGACTGGCGCCACTCTTGGTTGCGCCGTAACATTATTATAAGTCTTTTCTGCAGATACACTGCCAGGCTCATGGTTGTCAGATTGCAGGAGTACGCTGCCATGTCTGAATGAAGTGTGCTTTTGAGGGTCATAACCTATGATGTTATTGTAGTGACACATTCATTGCAAGCTTTTTATGCATGTTATAAGTCTATCAGCTTGATGAAACATTCATTTTGGTACTTAAGTAAAAAGTGCTTTTGGAGGCTAAAAATAAAGTTTAGGGGCCCTTATAGTGGATTCCAAAAAAAGGCAGACAAAGGAGAAAAACAGATAAAGTGCTGTCTGTTGCTCTTCCTTGTCCACATTTTATTTGATGGATTCCTCACAGTTTAACATGTGCTAATTGCTGCAACAACTTAAGCTACATTGCTCAGTGTAATTATTTATTAATTGGTAGGTTTATGTTGGTGATGTCCTTGTGCCATTTCATCTACAGGCATTTTGTGAGGGTAGCAGTGGAATACGTTTGGAGGACTTTGCACAACTTATCTGGATTCTTCTTGCACTCCCAAAGTCTGCAGCCATGTCAATGTTTCAGAAGATTGACACTGCTGCCCTGGGGCAAATTAACTTTGGTGAGTGCTCCACATTTTATTGTGGCGAACTTGTATAGATACTTATTATGTGAGACATGTATAGCTAGCAATGTTCTTGCCTTGCGGTGTCTTATTTAGTTATTTGAGATAGCCACAAAATAAGTTTCCTGAATATGAGCTTTTAATTTTCCCCATATGCCTGTAACTTGGAATAAAGTTTATTATTTTGTGATCTTTGCTCATAAAATTGAATTTTGGTTTACGAAGTTAGTTGTGTGAATAACAGTAGCTCTAAAGAGGTGCTGATTCAGCATCGACATGAGTGCTGTCATTGTTGATTGATGCACACACACACACACACACACACACACACACAAAAAAAAGAAAATGTGAAGTATTATTAAGTACAAAGTTATAACTTTTCATTGGGCTACTAGTCCATTGTTTCTACTCTTTGGAATTAGTTGACACAGTTGGTCTGGCAACATTTTTCATGTCCAGCCCTGAGGCGAAAATGTTGGTTTATGCAGCCTAAGAAAAATTCAGTTAGAATCTATGTGATTATGAATTGATGCTACTATGACTATCACTCTAATAAGCATGTCAGTCCAGTAAATGTATGTCTAATGCTAGACCCATTCACAGCAGTTGTCCCAGCATCAGATAGAGGAAGCATTGAAGTCTTTGACAATTTTTGGGCACTGTCAATCAAAATCAATCAGTCAATCAAATTTCCATGAAATCACGCACACACAAAAATGCAATTGATACATGCAAGTGAATTAGAACTGGTAGGCATCTGTGTGCAGTCTAGACCTACCATTTACTACAGTACATCAAAATTTTAGTATTGCACAAATATAGGTGTACAGATATCGCAGCTAACGTGTACCAAGTTTAGGGCAGTCTTTTACGGAAACAAGAACCACATAAGAAAATCGCCTGTATTTGTTATGTTGTCCAGGTGGTCAAGCCGGCAAAAAAAATAAAACAAGGTAGTTCTGTTTGGGTCCAACATGCTTTGATTTGTTCTTGTTCAGTTTTAATTAGGGGAATAAAACTTACCGGTTCACGAACCAAGTCAACACAGTAGACTGGATCTTTGGCGTATACCATGCTGTTCAACTGCAGGCACGACAGTTGTTTGAACATACCAGTTCTGAAGTTTTATTTCAAACTTCAGATCTTTGCAGGTATTCTTCTGCAGGGTTAATTAACTGATGCACCATCAGTGAGTGACAAGATGAAGTTTTGCTTTTTGTGAATCACTGCCTGTTAACATCTAAAAAGTTCTTAATCAGCTGAAAAAAGGTGTTGATTGGAAATGTTTTATTTTACTTTGCCTACTATGCCTTAATAAACCTAGTTCTTTATTATGTTATTGTGCTGTCAAAGAAAGTGGCACTTTAGAGTTTTGTTGCCCGTAGGGGACGCAAAAGTCAGCAGACCCCCATGCTTTATGCCATTAACAGGAAGCTTTAGCTCGGGCCCAGTTCTGACGCAGTCTATTCAAATACATGTAGCACGCAAAAATGTTTTTCTGAGATAACCCCTGGACCAATTTTAATGAAATTTGTCGCATTTGAGAGAGAAAGTTAAATTCTAGTGACTGTTGGAAGCGGAATTTCGATTTGGGGCCTAAATTTTGTTAAAAAGATTTCCAAAATTTCAAAGTATGAAAGAAATAGAAGCACGAAGTTTACAAATTAATAGCTCTGCATCAAGAACAGATAGCATGGTTCTGTAAATGGCACCCATTAAATCACTGAAAGCGGACAACTTCGATAGGTCATTTTATATCTTACATGAATTGGTTACGTTGTGTACAGGGTTCTGCAAAAGCTGTATTTTCGTATTACTAAATTTTTTGAGATTCATGTGTAAGATACCAATTTTGTCCACTTTAGATGGATTATTAGATGCAATTGACAGAATTGTGATATTTTTCATAGCCGAGTTAGAGTTGTAAACATGATAGTTTCGTGTTCTGAAAATTTTTGATTTTTGCCAATTTTTAGTAAAAAATTGACGGCATAAATAAAAAATTTGAAGCCAACAGTCACTAGATTTTAAGCTTTTCTTTTAAATCCAACAAACCTCGTCAAATTTGGTGCAGTCGTTGCCGAGAAAAACGAATTCTCCTTTTACATGTATTTAGATAGGAGCACCCGAGCTAAAGCTTCCTCTTAACTGTGTCTTGATTCTAGAACACAGGACATATGGGGTGTTTTGCAGCTGTTATCATTGTAGAGTTGTGGTGCACACAGCCTCTCAACAACTTGTCTGTGTGTACAAGTTTTTATTGGGAACATTATGAATCTTGACCTCACTTGCATGTGGGAGACGGAGCTTGTTGCTTTTTGTGGTTTTAAGCATAGAAATTTATTACTATGTGGCTACAGCATACACATGCTTGCTCAGCCTTTGACTTGAAATGCTCAGGTTAATATATTTCAAATTGAGTACATAAGTATATACATATGACTAAGATGAAAAACATTAGGTGATGATGTTCAGTGTACAGAGCAGTGTGTTTGTGTATGTTTGTCTTAATATATTTAATGTGATGCTTCGTAAGTGCATGATGAAATTTTAAGCATTAATTTTGCAAACTCGAAAACAATGTAGAAGTTCTGAATGAATTATTGTGCTTTTTATTGCACGAATGTAAACATGAGTTTAGTGACAGGCACTGCAGGCAACTCTTTCAAGCAACTTCATGGTGACTAATATGACAGCTTAAAGGACAAAACAATCAGAAAAATAACACCAACTCTAGTAAATGCACAGGGATGACTAGCAGTTTAATACTGAAAAAATATTCTGCAAATTATTTTAACAAACAGTTATGCACCTCATTGCTTATACAAGACAATTTGCAATAAGTAATGAAAAAGATCTTGTACGAAATCAGTAGGGCAAAGCTGATGCTTACTAGCAAAAACTTTCAATAACATAAAGAATGCCACCACTGCAAGTTTTTCTTTTAGTGTGTTTAGGGCAATGTTAGGATATGTTCAAATGCCAGCAACACAAGTAGCTGTTGCTCAGTCTATACTAGATTTGGTCACTGGGTATGTGCCAGTAGGTGTGCGCCACTCCTCAATGAATGTCTTTGATTCCAACTTGGGCAACTAGTTATGTGCCACTGGGAATGTGCTGCTTTACAATGATGAAAAAGATCTCTTAGGTTTGTTTCCCCATGGCTCACTGGAATTGAACCTACGTCATAAGGGTTCCTCAAACACAGCAACTTGACGCTTTAGCAGACTATGCCACAAATGAACGTCTTTCACCCCAACATTTTAGCAAGCTGTGCTATGAATAAACTGGGTATGTGCCGCTCTTCAATGAACCTCTTGCCAACTTGGGTACATTGAGTATGTGCCACTAGGTATGTGGCAAGCAAGGGAATAATTCTGTTCGAAGGCACTGGCGCACCATGCTTCTTGTCTCACAGGCCACGCATAGACCTCTTGGCAGCACCACTAGGTGGCACCTCGTGTCCAGAAAGAAACGTGAGAGAGGAGTCCAGTTGCCGCATGACATGTTTCAAAGTGTTCGCATGCACCAGTGCGCCATGTATTTTGGAGGCCATGCGAAGGCTTCATGGCGGCGGCGCTAAATGATGTTGAGTATTCTTAGGGAAGCGCAAAAGAGGATTCCCACTTCAGTACAAGCCTCATAGATAACTCATTTCAAAGGTGGCAATACATTGTTTCGCTATATTGATCCAATGCTAAACGCATTACTGTTGACAGTCATTCTGAGATGGGTTCTGCTGCATTTTTTTTCTTCGATTATTTGTTGCCGGATTTCTTGTGAAATGTCTGCTGTGCTGGAGCAGAACAAAATGAGTGTAGGTACCATATTGTCTTGAATAAAAGTGTATCTCAAAGCCTAATCCTCATCCCCTTGCTTTCCTTCATAACGTGAAGGACTGATATATGAATTGTTTTTAAACATTGGCTGTAGATGTTTACATGGATGTTGTAGCAAGGTCTTAAAGAAACAGCATCACAAGCAGACTAGCTGAGTAGCTAGATGGATTTCTTGCTGAAGGTGGTCGGTAATACACCTGTCACCCATTCTTTTTTTTTATTGGTAAAACAGGTCAATGTCGAACATTCGCTATTTTTCTTTACATTCGCAATAACTTTCAAGTGTTTATTTGTAGCTCTTCTCTACAAAGATTAATATTATTGCCGGAACACCTGTGGTGGTCAGCCGCATGCTCCCTCGGGACACCAGTGCGTATCTTTTTGAGACAGTGATGTTCACTCGCGACAGCACTAAAATGGTTGCAAGAATTGTCATGAACCACTTCACTGGTGGCTTGCCACATTCCTTCTCCTACCGCATGTCTTCTGCTCTGCATGTCTCCTGTCATGCATACTTCAACTCAGATGGGCAGTGGTACATATTGGTTCCACTTTTCAGGGCAACTTCAGTGCATTGTAGCAGTGAAATATAACAAATATGACTGAATTTTCTTGTGGAAATATGTTTCTGGGCCTTATTTGAACATTGTTTAATTCATATTTCTCAATAGGACAGAATGGATGCACCAACTGCTTGCTTTCTTTTCCTTTTCTGCTAGGTTCTTTATTTCTTTCAGTTTTTTTTTTCAAGCCACCACAACAATAAAATAAGTCTATATTCAGCTAGATTTCTTGTACAAGAGTAAAAGTTGAGAAAAAGGGCAAGGCCATTTTTCTTCAGTGAATATACTTATTAAAAATACTCCATATGTGTACTCCATGGAGCTGTCTGCTTTTCTGATTTTGGTGGCATTAGGAACGTCAATTTGCCATATCCACTTCTACCAATCATAAATAATGTGTTTATTAGCCTCACGAACACATCACAATGCTATAGTGTGAGAAATACATAGCATGCTTTGAGGCTTTCGAAAAGCATCTGTTCTTAGATAACTTTTGTGATAATGGGCAGTCCTGACAGGAAATACTGGTACAAAGGGTGTTCAGTAAACTCAATGAAAACATGCGAAAAAGCATTGACATGCTGCTTTTATTGCGAACTTGTGTACACAGGCTGCTTTAGATTATTTTATAAGCTGCCACAAGTAAGTAGAAGCAGGTAACAAGGATACGTATGACCTGCTTGATGAAAATGGACTAGATGTATAGTGGGACACATATAACTCCTGCTTTCTTCTTTTATACTAGATGTTTCTCAGCTTTCAGCTTTGACATTTCACGAGCAATACCTGATCAGTAACATTTGATATTTTCACTTGTGTCCATTAAAGGGTCAAGGGCTTGCTTGTTAGTGCAGTGAAGCATTTTTTTATACCTGGCATTTGAGTTACCCGAGTTAATGAATGAATAGTAAGGTTGCAACACAAACACCAGTCCACTTTTGAAAAGCATTTCCATGAACCCTTCTGAGCTCATGACTGCAAGCACCTCAGCCTAGTTGCCCATAGTTGGCAGATACATATAATCTTTTCTGACTTGTGCATACAACCTGTCTAGTAAGGTGTAACACACTGCTAGGAAGGCTGCATACTGGCTGTGGAAGGGAAGCTGTTTCTTTTTTTAGCCCAAATGCATTTCTTGACTCTGCATCACCCAATACTGTGCTTAATTATTTCATATTGAATCATACAGTAGCCATTATCTTCTTTAGTTCAATTTGGGTTCAGTTCTAGCCAGAATAATAGTTCAGGCACAGTTTTTGGTTCTTGTTCGGGTTCAGTTTCACACTCTGGTGTTCTTCTTATTAGCTGATTAGCAGTGATTAATCTTCAGATTAATAATGCTAAGGCACTGCATCAAAATTAGATCTTAGAGTACACTTGAATATAACAGTTTAGTTGTTTATGGTATATATTCGTGTAATGTCCCACTGAAGATGCACACACACACACACACACACACACACACACACACACACACACACACGCACACGCGCACACACGCACACGCGCACGCGCGCACGCACGCACGCACGCACGCACACACACACACACTAAAATGAATGTAAAGAGTAAAAACTCCTATATGTGGATAAAGGCAAGAGGCTTGCCCCCATTGAAACTGCAAGCAACATGGCATGCATTGCCTGTGGGGCAGTGGCTGGGCCACTCTCGAGGACAGTGCACTGGAAGGTGTGAGTGGTTTGATATTTGAAGACACCTTCATTTGTAGCATGCTTAAGTTGCATGGGGGTAATAAAACTAATGTACTTAAAGAATGAAGAGGAGGATGAGAGCAAAGCAACTCGGGAATGAAACGAAACCGCGAAAAAAATAATAAAAAGTGCAAGGATGATGCACAGTTTGTAGGGTTCTCAGAGCTAAGCAAGCTGTCACTACTATGCTATCAGTGCCGAAATTTGTGTGAAACTGAGAATGTTTTAGAAAACTTTTTTAGGGTCTTCATGTCTAAGATAAAGAATTTGAATGGTAAAAAATAAAAAAAACAAGTACATATTGCAAGGAAAAAAAACAGTTTTCTGTTTTTTCCTAGAGCAGCTAAATGTTGGCTAAAATTTCAAGCCCCCCAAGAGTAGCAATGTGAAGTTTAAACAAAATGTTGTGCAGAAAAGGTGCCCCTTTCTGCACAACAAGTCTTTAAGCGAAAGCAATGATACCAACACAGAATAGGTAGTGCACTAGATTTTGTTTTAGGTGTTTGGAAACATATAAACTGTGCTTGCTTGTTTGTATAAAACTTGTTTTGATGTCATGTTGACTGTAGCAGATCCACTTAATCTTGCATTTCTAGCCATGTGAATAAAATATATTGACAGGCTGTTCATATTTCTACCTGTTCATTGTACAGAATTGCCCTGCGACAAATATTTGTAGCGAATAGTGTGAAACCTAGTTTACATCCAATGTATCCTGAAAAAAAAAAATTTTTTTATGCCATATGTAGAGAAATGACCAGATTGGACCTTTACATGTTCTCGCATCTTTTACACTGCAAGGAGCGAATATGTATGAATTAGCCCAGCCACAAGTAGTATATTGACTGGCACTAGCGTTTTATGCAATGTTAAGATGTTCTCTTGTATACCATTGGCCAAGTTTGCAGTATGTATAATTATGTACACCGCGAAAGCCAAGAGGGCAAAGCCCCGCCCAAAAGTTGAGTGTCGTGGCAGTGAAACTGCTGTGGCACCCTGTGGCGGCCGCGGTTCACTATGCTATGCAGCACGCCGCTACCATCTTGGAGGCCGCGTGCAGCAGATGCAGTTATGCACAAATGATTTTCGTCTTTTCGACATTGCAAACATATATATTTTTCATCTATTCAACTTAAGATTAGCAATTATGTATTATTGAGAAAGTTCTTGCTTTCACAAAATCGGCCAGTAGCATTGGTGGGTCCAGCTGCTTTTGACGACGCTGCATGATGACATTGCAGAAGTGAGAGCAAGTGATTTTTCGCTGTGTTTGACAGGAGATTGTAATTTCCCTGCTGCACGCAGTGTAGTAATATTTGGCTGACATGTTCACAGCAGCCTCTACGGCAGATCGGCAACATTTTCTTACTGTGTTCATAAAGCATTTCAGGGCCCCTTTAATGTGTTCTATTGATGAATGATCAGAATTGGGGCTCGTACTAATAGTTTCTAGTCTTCCTGTCCCTGTTTTGCCTCAAGCACCTAGTACCTCATCTCGTAGATTAAAAATAGTTTCCCATGCAAACACTTTGGAGAATGCAGTGGCGGGCAAGTAAACTGCACCTCCCTAGCTGTTCATAACACCCTATTACAATATGTTGCATAGTGCTTCTGACACAAGTCAAATGACTGCTGTCAAACATGGATTGGTGTATTACCTCTTTTCAGAAGACTTCAAGGAATTCATTTCGATGACAAAATGGGCTGATATCTTGGCGTCACCATTGGGCAACAGTGACTTACGAGATGGAAACAAGTGTGTGCCAAGCAAAGAAGAGTGATAAGGGACAGTTGCCGTGACTGTAGATACACACTGTGTTTGTTTTCTTTTGTGATTTTTATTGTTTTTAACCAAGAACTGCCAGTTCTCTTTTAGTCAGAAATTTTCAAATGTCGTTCGTTTCACTCGGTGTAAGATATTTATATTTTTTATTGTGAGAGACCATTTCCTGCAGAGAGCATTGCCACTATGGTCCTTGGAGCCTAGTGCTAGCCACTTAGCAATGTGGTGGACTTCCTTACATGGGACCAGATGCCATGGGTGCTGGTTTTTAGTCTGTCCCCATTTTGCTTAGTGGAAGCAGTGTAACACAGCATTGCACTTAGTTTTAATATATGTTCTAGGTATATAACGAGCTCCACCCGTGACAAAAATGGCTGTAAGTGGTGCACTTACAAGTAATGCGGCCAAAGCACGCAGTGAGGCTGGAAGGAAATACTGCTTGTGCAGCTTTTGCTTGCTGTTCAGCCCAGTTGGCCTTGTAAACTCACCTTTGTAAAAGTGATTGGTAGACCTTTCTAGTGTTGGGTGTTTTGCCTCGCAGGGCTTTTCACCTAGCTATTTGTATTTGGATGCCATCTTCTAAGATTGATTGATAAACAAGCAATTTTTTGGTGATGCTGTGCTTTATAGCACTTGCAGATGCTCTGAGCTTAGCTTCAGTTTCGAAACAGCCATATTTTACTACTGTTTACATCTTGGAAGCTATACCATTACAGCCTACGCTATATACCAACATCCTTTTTATATGTTGTGGAACTGAGTGTAGTGTATAGCACGGCTTGGTATTGCGCGTGCATAAGAAGGAATGCAATGGAAGTAGCAGCCCAGCATACTTCTTCATTTGCACACCAATTGTGTAGCCATACTGCAAACTTTGCCCTTGAATGATACTTGTAGCCATGGCTGATGTTAGCTGATGGCTGCCTTTAAGCCTCTTTGCTTTGTCTCAATTCAGGGAGCTCACTCATGCTGCAAGTTAGTGACCTGCCTGAATAATACTGACGTGTTTTGTGAATTCTAACATCAAATAATTGAGGCTTTGAAAGACTTTGCAAAAATAAGTGCACTATGAGCATCATGAAATAGGTTTTTGCTTTCAATGTCTTGTTGTTCATGTTTGTAGATCTTTTTTATCTATTGAAAACATGCAGTAGATGACAAATGCGGAAGTGTGCAAAGTTCATTTGGGCTCTAAGGTATGCCTGAAAAAGAAAATGCTATGTCACATGCAGTTGCATTATCACATTGCAGATCACAGAAAGCTACCCCTGAATAAAAATTTGCTAGGTGTTTGAACTTCTGCACCTAAGCTCTTGTGTCACTTGCTTCTGGAGATGTTTGCTGCAGATGTGCATGCTTGCTATCAGTGTGTATTATATGGGAAGAGCTTGAAAAAGTGCAGTCGCTGAAGGATTGTTTGAATAATGTGCAGCAGGACCTTAATGAATGCATATAGCGTTCTTCAGATGGAACCAGACCAGGTGATCTTTCTTGCACTGTCGTTGGAAAGCCTGTATGCTGCTTAGCTCAAGCTGCCTTGGCTCAAGCTATGGTTGATGTAAATGTTATTGCTGTTTGTTGTCTCATACTTTGACTGCTTTACATAGGATTGGCAAAGGCTGCATGGATGAATGTTGTGACTTTGTCAAGCCCATTCAGTAGCTTTTAGGCTGATTCTGGTGTGATGAATCTTGGCCAAATTTGGCAGAAAATGTCAGCTTGTAGCTTATCCTTGTCCCAGTTGTTTTTATCAACTGAGAGGGATCTTTTATGCCCATATTTTTGTACTAGCATTCATCATTGGTGTGCATGGAAGCAAATGCATATACAGGATCTTTTGTTTCAGTGTCAGTGGCTTTATGTTTATTAATGAGATATGCTTTGTTTCACTTAAATTTGCTGATTAATTTTGTTGTGACTATAGTGTGGATGATGACACAGTTAGCTCATAATTTTTTAACATCATACATGTTCATTGTCTGCTAAAAACTTGTTTGCATTAGGTATTTGATGTCTGTGAAGTTGTAATATGATTGTTATTTGTAAAGTATGACAAATTGGGAAAAGTTGTAATACTACTGATTTCTTATTTATGTCTTTACCAGTCTGCATGCATTATTGTATGGAATTCACTTGTCTGAATGTGGTATGAAAAGTAATTAAAAGTAATTCAACATAAACCACTGCATCTGCCCTCTGTATTGTTGTGGACTGTTGGCTCTGGACGACAGTACAAATTGCTGTCTCCCAGATATTGGACCTTGCCATTGAGTGCGGGAGTTGGCCGAGGTTGAGGAGGACATTGAGATGAAAACTAGAAGTTTATTTACATTATTTACAGTAAAAATACAAACAAATTAACAGTCATAAAGTCATTGCCGGCCGGCAGCAACTCGGACCCTGCAGCCCGTGGCAAGAATCCCGCAAGAGATGAATGAATGAATGCTCCCTTGCTGCTCCCAGTCTCTGGCTTTTAACCCCTTCGGTGTCTCGAGGTCACGTCCTGTTCGGCCGATGGTAGGCGCCCATGCGAGTGTAAGTCACATTTGGCTCAGAGGGTCACTCCATGGGCTCCACTTGTCCGAGGGATTACTTGTCTCCGGTATTGCTTTCCTGGTCTGCAACTGCCGTCACAAAGGTGGATGTGGGGGGGTTGCTCCCAGGGCTTCACGATGCATTACAGCCGTCGTTGCCTCACGGCTTGCAAGCACCGTCACAACAGGCGGATGGGGGTTCCGAGGGCTTCACAGTGACTTACAGCCGTTGTTGCCTTCGGGTTTGCAAGCGCTCAGCGGTGAGAGGTGGTTTGTTCTCGAGCAACCTTTCAGAGCCACAAAGCATCTTTGCTCGGGACCCAGGTTACTTGGAACCGTGGCAGGCTCCCATTTCATTTTCAGGACGAGTCAAGTAGTGGGACAATAGCTCCACATAAAGGCACATGAGGTGGGGGACGCCAACTTGTTTGGAAGTGCTGCGCCTCAGGAACATGGTAGATGTGCTTCTGCGCTCCTTAATTAGGTGTGACGGCGATTCGAAGTGGTCCGGTGAACTCGAAGAAGGCTCAGGAAAAGGTCCCGTATCTAACAGGGCACCCTTGGCAACAATAAACTAAAGAAAAAAAATGCACAATCTTAGGTTGCAGTGTCTGTGTGGTTTTACTAGCAGCAAGCCAAGTGTGATATGACGTCTTTGACAAAAACTACTTCACACTGCTGCATCAATAGCACCTTGATATCTCGAATGTAAGAATCCTAGGAAAGTCCATATGTTGCATAAGGACGTTCCATATGTGACCAACAGGTTAAAAAAGTGTGTTTTGGTGGGAGCTTATCATTGATGAGGGATCAACTAGGTGGTACAGCCACTTGTATCGAAAATTAAAGGCAGGTGGTCACATCGTGTGATATTAACTGCTTGGACTGAGGTTCAAAGCAATGGACTCATCAGTCGGGATATTCACCACCCACCTTATTTCCTCAAGTTCATTTTTATGATCAGTTTTTTTTGCAGTATGTGGGGAAAATGATAAAAATGGTGGCAAACGAAGAATCTCCATGTTGATTTTCACAGTATAACTTTTGGCACAAATAATTGCTCGCACGCTGTCAGTATTTGGGGCCCTGTCGATAGTATCTTTATTGTTTCAAGGTGGGCAGCAAGGTCATGACTTACTGTAGGGAAATCGGCACCAATATTAATAAAGGCTGTTACTTGTTGCCAGTCAGCAAAAATGGTAAAGCCTGCAAATAGAATTTTCGGTAGTGTTAGGGCTTGTCAGTTCCATGGTGTCCTGCAGTGGCAGTAATGAGTGCGTTTTGTTGTATTGACAGCATACATGGGACCTTACTGCTTGATGTTGCTGCCTTTTGTTTTCCTGCAGGGATGGTGCCAAGATTTTTCTGTTAGGGATTGATGGGCTATCATCACATTGTTCCTACTTACTTTCCAGGATACTGCCACATTAGGTGAACTGGATTCAAGCATCTCTGCTAGTGTCGCAATGCACCCTAAACCAGGAGGAGAGGACACATTATATGAAAAGAGGCTGTTTAATCCGTGAAACGGTTGCAGTTGTTGCCTTATAAAAAGATAGTATATAACCACGATGTCGGCTTGGCCAAAGTTGCCATGAGAATAACTTGGCAGGACTACATCTTCTCGCTAACCAATGCAGTTAATATACACCACCTTTTCTTTAGTTTGAAATTTTTTTAAAGATCACCTGGGACAGATAGTGAAGTTCCACTTTTCAGGTATGCATACTTCTAGATGAGGCTGATGGTGCACAAGTAATCGCAATGTTCAGATAGGTCATTAAAGAGACGTGCAAATTAACTTTATAATTGTCCACCTTAGAGTACACATTGCAATTATGAAATTGAAGCTGAGCAGTAATGAAGTCATCATTTCTGCTTAGTAGAAATCCTAAGGCTAAGATTTGAGATAGAAAAGGTGCTACCTAATATTCGTGTTTCAGCTAGTTTCCCAAAAGCCTCCTCCTAGCAGTTCGGGATGATCTTAATTGGAACAGCATCATTTCTATAGAAGATTTTGGAAACTGATATCTTGAAAGTTTAATTTGCTTGAGCATGTCTGCTAAACACACGATTTCACTAATGCACGGCTTGAATCTTCTAAAGTGACTAATTTAAAAGTTAGTGTCTTTCTAATTAGCCACCTCGCCATTTTGATTTGGCAAGTAAGGTTCGTAGCCCTTCAGCTAATCTGCCTAAGCATATCTGAGTGTGTAATTCGTGTTAAATTTTCAAAATAAAAATCTGTTCAAAGAAAAAAACACCATATTACCAATGCATAAAACAACAGTAAGCACTTGAAAAGTGAACGAGCTGATTCATGGCAAACCCAGAAGGCAAAAGAAAATACGCATTGATGATGTTGAAAAAGGGTTTTAGTCATGTCAACCTCCTCGTAGCAGCAATAGGGAGTTTTCGATTAGGGGGATGCAAGTGGTTGGGGACCTCTAGCGCTTTGGACCATGGCACTGCGGATGCGCAGACCATCTGCGCATGCGAAGTACCGTTGCTCCAAGCCCTAGGGGCCCCCAAACATTCATGTACCTTTGTCTAAAACTCTCTAATAACTTCGTGTGAAACATACTACGTACAACGACATGCAAATTTCGTGTAACGTGTTAGAAAAAGTTTTGCACTTACCGCTGCACTGTTCTTGCTCAACTTTTGCAGAAGGATCACATTTTGGACTCTACATCATTCAGTGTGAATGCTTGCCGCACTTAATAGCCTGATCTTTAAGTAAAAAGTGCAAATTTGCCTTCGTTCTTGGAGATTCGAGCTGATGCCGTGACAATGCAAACATCAACTTGTGTCGCCGCCTGCCAGCAGCTGCAGAAAGCAGCGAGTCAGGCAGGGTTGCCACGTGTTCCAGACTAGAAGGATACAGAGAGAGAGAGTGAACTTTAATGAGCACCAGCAGTTCAGTCGGCTGGGCCTAGGCCTCCCACGATGGGACGTTGAGGTCTTGCCTCTTCGCCGCTTCGTAGGCCTGCTGGGTCGCCCAGAGTTGGTCGTCGAGATGGGAGCTGCACGGGGCAGCGTGCTATCTCGATGAGAGGGTCACGGGATTAAGGTCTGGATATTGATGTTTGCACTCCCATAGCATGTGGGGGAGTGTTGCTGATTCAGTTTTACAGACCTCGCACGTCTGGCTCGGGTAGATGTCGGGGTATATGGTGTGATAGCGTGTGAGGGAGGGGTATGTATTCGTCTGTAACAGGCAAATTTTTTTTTTACATCCCCGGGGAGTAGGCTCCAGAGGAGCGAAAAACATGCGGTAACCCTCCCTGACTGGCTGTTTTCTGTAGCTGCCTGCAGGCAGCGACAAAAGTTTATGCCTGCTTTTAATGCTTGTGCTGTCGCAACAGCAGCTCCTACAAAACAAAACAAAAAGAAAAGAAGAGGAAACGAGAGAGTAGGTTTGGTAATTAGCCCGAAAACACGCAAGTATGGAAGATTGGTGGCGACACTGCTGAGAAGTTCCCGCACCGGCTCACAGGGACGTCATTGATTTTGGCAGCTTCTGCTCGGGCCTAGTGAATTGTTTATCAGTGAAGATGGACTACATTGAATTCTAAAGGAGCCAAAGGCTGACCTCCGCAAGGTTCCTGAGCTTTTACTGCGCCACAACGACCGAAATAAGAGAAAGTACTTTGAAATCCGTTACGTCACCATGACGCACAGGCGCTAGTGTTCCGGTGCGGAATTAAAAACACATGGAAGTCTGAACTTTATTTTCTGTTCTAGTAGAAGAGCTCCTACGTGAAATAAACGAAAGCAACATTTTGAAAGACTAAATTTATCAGCTTAATCGATTACTGTTTCTTTGTTGTGTCTCTTTCAAGTGTATATATTTTGGAGTTTTACTTGCCAAAACCACAATCTAATTTATGAGGCACGCTGTAGTGCGGGGCTGCAGATTAATTTTAACCACCTGGGTGTCTCTAAGGGCCCTTTACTAGGCAACTTAGCAAACTTTGGTTATACGCTGGAAGTTGTTTCGTGTCCTGTAGTGAGGTTTCTGCCGTACGAAATTTTCAGATTGGTTCATTATTAGCAGAGACAGAAATATTTGAAATGTCGCAAACCCATAGTTTCAGGAGGCGAGCTGCACTGCCAACATCGACGCTCTCGCCACTTGCTCCGTCTAGTTTCTGCAAGCAGAATTCCTTCCCTGCGTCCTCCCATTCGGAGCCGGAGGATCGCGCCACGTACACGTCATGGTCTCAGCCTTAATCTTTTTCATTTTTTTTCTTGCATTTTTGTTGCGAGGCGCACTTCCGGTGACGGTGTCGTGCGCGAGCCCGCGCGCTTTTGCGTTTGTTTCATTTCGCTCTCTACACGAACTTGCGAGCTGTGCACGAGAACACCTGCGTTGTTGTCTGGCTGCTTCTGCGAAATGCATTCCTCAGGGCGCGCACGTTTGCAGAGGCTGGTCCGGCTCATGGCACCGTGATACACCGCGCCATTGTACCGTTGGAACCGTAGTCAGGCACGATGCCCCTAATTAGCGGTATGATAAGCGAGTGCCACATGAACACTGCGGTAGGCGCGAGCGGATGAAAGAGCATGATCGCGGATACGGTTGGTAAATAATATAGTTTCGTTCTCTACGCACGCGACTGCGCGACTTGGGAACAAGCACACGAAACGGAAGTACATCTCTCTTGCTACAGTACTAAGGAGAGAAAAGAATAATAGGACGCGCAGACATTAGGTTTTTATTTCTCTAAACTTTAATTCATTTATTGAAGAAATAGATAAAACAAATAAGTGATGTTACCTTGAATGATTTTCGAAGTAACGTGTCGCTGTGAGTGACGTCACAGCACTGCCATTACGTAGGACACTTGTGCGTTTGACGTCCACTCCGACTGGGCGCGCGGCGCGCGCGCGCGCTGAATGTAATAATAATAATATATGGGGTTTTACGTGCCAAAACCACTTTCTGATTATGAGGCACGCCGTAGTGGGGGACTCCGGAAATTTTGACCACCTGGGGTTCTTTAAACGTGCACCTAAAGCTAAGTACACGAGTGTTTTCGCATTTCGCCCCCATCGAAATGCAGCCGCCGTGGCCGGGATTCGATCCCGCGACCTCGTGCTCAGCAGCCTAACACCATAGCCACTGAGCAACCACTGCGGGTGCGCTGAATGTACGGCGTTTTGTTTGAAATTTCAGCTTTTTCCGCACTTTGAAAAGCGGCAGCGCTATAAATAAAGACTCGGACGAAGACGAGACGACAAGGACGAGCGCTGAAATTCCTACATGATTGTGAATGCTCCACAAAAATATACGTGCTGTCCGAGCTAGGGGTTTTCATTTGCGCATGTGTAAATAGGACAGCCCTTTGTCTGCAAGGGTGATGGAGGCCATGCTGATGCATCCCTCCTGATGGAGGGATGTATCACCTAATGCATGATACACGGGACGTTTCCTTATAATCTTTGATAACCCAATGAAAATTTTAATTTCGTTTAAGGCATTAGCCGTAAGTTTGTCTTATCAAATGCGGCCGCCGCTGTCAGAATTTGATCTCACGCCCTTGGGCCACTACGCCATGCACGGCGGGTCTAGCGTACATCTGTTGTCACCCGTCAAATGGGCTTTCCACCCACCGCGCCAGCCCAGTGACAACGGTGTTGCGCTGCTAGCTCGAGGTCGCGAATTCGATCCAAGCCGCGGCGGCCGCATTACGACGGGGGCGAAATGCAAAAACACTCGTGTGCTTATATATCTTTAACGTGCACCTAAGTCAGGTGCACGTTAAAGATCCCCAGGGGGTCAAAGTTAATCCGGAGTCCCCCTCTACGGCATGTCTCATGATCAGATGGTGGTTTTGGTTTGTAAATTAAATGTGACTTTCTCTGATTTCACTGATAGTTTTCTCATAACACCTGTTATTACCTCTGGCCATGTTAAGCGATATCGCAGGAGCGCTGTACAACCCATTCAAAACTAGGCTTTGCAAGAACTGTCACAAAATCAATATATTGCGGCACAGGCACGTACCCAGGATTTTTTTTCAAGGGGGGGAGGAGCCCAACCCAAGGTAACTCTTCCTATGCAAATAAGGGAGGGGGGGGGGGCGTAGCTTCGCTAGTATAAATGTGAATAATGCCCACAGTATTCGCCATAAAGACGCATGAACCAGCAAAAGAGAATTGAAATAAGGTCTACCTCACAGGTGCACCTGTGAGATACACCACTCCTTTACTTGGCAAACAAGGAACCACATCAAGTAGACTCGATCATGACAGAAGCGCAGGAAGAACGCTGTCAAGAGCAAGTAAAGAAGCGAAAACAAAAGAATAAAGATTCCTATCTAGTAGCGTCTTTTGAATTAGCTCTGGAAGAATTAGAGACAAATGTATATTTGCGGAACAATGACAATTCTTCCGGATCCCTCGTTTACTGCTCTACCAATTTAAGTGCCAAAACCGACCCGTGTTGCTATTTGGGAAGTTGCGTAACGATGGGTGGTCACCAGTCCCGTACAACCACGTAGAGCGCAGGACGCTGCGGTTCTAGACGTACTGCGGCCACCGCGGAAGGTTAGAAAACACTCACACTGGCACAGCAGAGAAGTGGCTACGTCAGGCGGCTCCACTAACAACTAGAAGCGTGAGTCAAAACACACGGAATTATTCTCCACTTCCTGCGGCCTTTTCTCTACTTCCTTTTTAAATAAAGATATGTTGATCCATACATATTTTCACAAACAACAGTAACATTTGTTAATTTTTGCTTTTCCTTCCTGTTTGGCTGTTGCCTTGGCTCTGTCCCCTTAGTAGATCACTTAATTTCTCAACTCCTTTGCGACACTTCTTTCCAGTTTCTGCACGAAAAATGCTGTACAATTAGGGAAAAGCCAGATGAGGTAACGGGTGACAATCATATTGTTTATGGTTTTACCTGTTATCGCAGTATCTTTTGATGGACGCTGTTCCGCATTATTTTATTTTCCACCTTATCTAAGCCATATCGCGGGTATATGGTTCCGAAGATCTGCCAGCGTCGCGGCGAGCTGTCACTCGAGGAAAAGTTTAACGCAACTGGCGTTTTCTCCGGCCGCAACTCGTTCCTCGAGCATACAGACCAGCTGACTACGAACCGAATCCATTTCCTGGTCCCTGGATCAGTCTAAAAAAAGAAGGTTGAACTAATAAAGCAACAGCGATGCGCATGATCGTTGAATAGATGGTGACAACTGAACTCATCTCGAGTTAATCGCGCGGGCATCGAATCCATGAGAAAAGTGGCATGATCTTGGATTGTAGCGCGAAATGACACGGACACAGACTAGAAGCAGACAGGACGAGCGCTAACTGTCAACTATATATATATATATATATATATATATATATATATATATATATATATATATATATATATATATATATATATATATATATATATATATATATATATATATGTGATTGCAAAAACCACAGCATAAGAACGTGGCAAGGTAAAAAAAATCGC
This sequence comes from Dermacentor albipictus, assembly GCF_038994185.2. NCBI lineage: Eukaryota > Metazoa > Arthropoda > Arachnida > Ixodida > Ixodidae > Dermacentor > Dermacentor albipictus. Next base: position 148,297,955 of record NC_091821.1, on the reverse strand, counting down.
ATCAGTTAAACATATCAGGAGGTAGGGAAGTCAAAAAAGGAAACAACAAAAAAACTACTTCAGATTAATACACGTGTGAAGATACTGAAATTCGCATTCTAACAGAGACAAAGATGCGTAGCTAACGCAAGTGTCTCCTAATCTTTTTATGTGGAATGCCTCGATTATTTCCCGTGTAGTTTGGCTGTCTGGAAAGAATTTTTGTGTCTTCAAAGAAAGGTTTACAACCACAATTGAAACAATGTGACGCAAGATGTGATGCATTAGGGTTGTTTAGTGAATGTTTGTGTTCTTTTAGTCTAATATTAATGCACCTGCCGCTCTGTCCAATGTAAGTTTTCCCGCACTTGAGTGGAATCTGATAAACTATACCAGTGTTACAAGGCGCAAAAGGGGACACATGTCTAACGCCGCAATCATCTTTTTTTACCACCCTGTTCAAGTTTCCTATTTGTCATAGGGCACATGTTCGACAACTTGCGGGGGCCCGAGAAAACTGTATTGACGTCATATCCATTGGCCACGTTCAGTAAACCATGGGATAATATATGTACATAGGGTACCACAGCACACATTTTCTTCCTTTTTCTGTTTTTCTTGTTTCTTACCGGGGCTGTTTACCCATTTTAAAAGTTTTTCGCAGGTTAGTGATAATAATTGTACAGGATAACTAGCCCTTCCAAGCCTTTCTATCTGTTTTGAAAAACTTTGTTGCATATTGTGTGGACATGACTTAATTATGGCAGACCTAAGAATTGAGTGAGCTATCCCCTGTTTAACAAGTTTGGAATGACAAGAAGAAAATTCAAGCAGTGGCTTCTTAGGCTTAGGCGAATAATGCCTACAGACGTGCTCCTCCTGGAACGTTAAGCACAGATCTAAAAACTGCAATTTGTTGCTCTGGATAAGCTCAAGCATGAAACCTAGACCCCCACCCCATTTCCTAAAAACTTTAAAAATATCCGTAGCTTTCTTGGTGTAGTTATCGCGAGAACAAAACACCAGGTAGTCATATCTAAACGCATGCACCGCCAATTCCTTAAGATTGTTTTGTAGTTTTCTATTGACGCAACTTAGATAAATATCACTCACAACTGGGGAACCTTTTAACCAATGCAAACTCCCGATTTTCGTACATACATAGAACTGCCCCATTTCACAACGGTATTCTCTATGTAAAACAACAAAAGTTCTAAAAAAGATTCCACAGGCATACCGCAGTCCTGAGTAAACCGGAACTCATCATTGTAGAGCGTCACTGCTTCTTTAACACTACACATTAGTTCCGTTTGCGGAAGCGAATAAAAAAGATCTTTTACATCAACACTGATCGCCGAGCATTTACCTGGATTATTTTCTGTTAGGAAGGCTACAACTTCTTCCGAATGTTTTATCTGGAAGGGGTCATTAAGACAAAGTGAAGACAGCACATTATGCAAAAAAGTTGAGATAGTGTACTGCCACGTTCTTTTTTCCGAAATAATCGCTTGAAAAGGAACTTCCGGCTTATGTGTCTTAGCACTAAAAAATATGTCGAGGTGCAGTCCCTTGGATTGTTTTATACCCGACGCGAGGCGTTCCAGACCAAATTTCTCAAGAAAATCAATTCCAGTTTTCTTGACTTTCTTTAGGTTGGTAATTTTTGGAACAAAATTTTTGTCAATAGCGGTTTTAGCTCTCTGTGTGTACAATTCCTCAGGAACAACAACAAAGAAACCTTCTTTGTCCGCAGTAACCAACCTAAGCTCATGCTTGACGAAAAGACGCGACACACCAGTTAGGTTGTCTGATTTACAGGGCTGAGGTACAGCCCTCGCGATCACATCAACGCACTCAGTCACACATTAGACTAAAAGAACACAAATATTCACTAAACAACCCTAATGCATCACATCTTGCGCCACATTGTTTGAATTGTGGTTGTAAACCTTTTTTTGAAGACACAAAAATTCTTTCCAGACACAAATGCCAAACTACACGGGAAATAATCGAGGCATTGCACATAAAAAGATTAGGAGACACTTGAGTTAGCTATGCATCTTTGTTTCGAATGCGAATTTCAGTATCTTCACAATACGTGTATTGCTCTGAAGTAGTTTTTTTGTTGTTTCCTTTTTGACTTCCATACCTCCTGATATGTTTAACTGCTGCCTTTTTTTTACCTTGTCACGTTCTTATGCTGCGGTTTTTGCAATCACCTAGATATATATGTTCTTCGTTTTAATAAAAACTTAGTTGAGAGTTAGCGCTCGTCCTGTCTGCTTCTAGTCTGTGTCCGTGTCACTTCGTGCCCAACTACACCTTTGGTGCACTTAAATGCTAACACCATGCAATGAAGTCCAAGATCGTGTTACCGTACCAACTCGCCCAACTTTCTATCCTTTTGCAGAAAAGTGGCCTTCACACCCCAGGAGATGCCGATTACTACCACCATCCATAAGGAGTGAAAAAACTAACCATTCCACTCTGTGAAGATGGAATGGCAGCGAGAGCTGACGACAGTCAAAGCTCTCAAACGAAAAGCAAAGTGCTTCACCTCCGCCGCGGGTCGGCCCGACGGTAGTGCAACGCCGGACCGAGCCGCGGCGGAGGTGAAGCAGGCGTTAAGCACTCCCCATACGTGGGCCCATCCCGAAGATTTCGAAGGGCGCGTTACAGGTTCCCGAGCCTACAGGGGTATGTGCCATTGAGCTTGGACCCATTTTGCACTATCACTAGGATCAGCCCACATGACGATCTTTTTTTTTCTGTTGACGGCTGACGAAAAAACTATGTATATACAGCTCTCGCTGTAAAAGGCATCAAAATGTTGAGTGCCGAATAGATTGATTTGTCAGCGCTTTAGGAATGTATGTGAGGAGTGGTAGTGTGGGCGGGGAGGGGGGGGGGAGGTGGTATGTTGCTTAATTTCGGGGGGGGAGGGGCGGCCCCCCCCTGGATACGTGCCCGTTGCGGCAGCACGAACTGCATTCTTTAGCCAAAATTATTATTAAGGTAAGGACATGCAAATTTCACGTATAAGATTCAAACGGTACAAATAGTTTAATTTTCAGTAAGAGTCAGAGCATACATGTGTTATTAAGTTAGGTGTGACTATTATTCTGGACACGTTTTTTACAGAACTTCCACAATCAATCTTTCCACAATCAGTCCAGACTTTGTGGACATCTAATTTTGGCACCAGTGCCCAAATACACCTTTGGTGCACTTAAACGCCAACACCATGCAATGAAGTCTCGCATATTGATAGATCTCATCGATGATCCACTGATGTCATGACCCACTGCCTTGTTTAAGCCATTTTCCTGATAACTGTACCAGCTCCTGCACACCGTGAAATGCAGTACTGTTTCACTGGCCGTATGGCTTCCAACACCTCATTGCGTCACGCTGCTCAAGGGCTCGCAAGCAAAATGCAACGTACAGTTAAAACTCGATTTAACGAAGTGATGACCGCGCTCGAATTATTTCGTTAAATCGGGAAGTTCGGAAAATCGAGTAAGGGATTTTTCGGTTCTTCGAAATCATAAATTGTAACTTAGCGACACCCAAACGGTACTACGGCATTGCATTTGCCGCTAACCTACGCCTGCGCGTGTAAAAACTCCGCAAGGGGGGCGAAATACCGCCGCCCCTAGCGCCATCTGGTACGTAAGAACGCTAGCGACTGCCGAGTCCGTTGTTCCGTGCATGGGCGCGGCGTGCAGCCTTGTCAAAACAAAGCTAGAGTAGTGTGCTCTGCTTTGGAAGAGATCAAGGAGGCGATTAAACAACTTAGAGATGCCATAGCTAAAACTACCTTCAAAGTTGATAAGTTATGGAAATGGAGACTGACGGCTGAAAAGAGGCTTACCAAAGTAGAAGCACAAGGCGAGGACGACGAATACCTACCCTCAGAAGCAGAAAGCGTCAGATCGCTCCCTGGCTCGTCCGGGGGTTCTACGAAGCGTACTCTAGCGGGTAGCAGTAAGGCGGGTTCTATAAGCAATGGCTAGCAGAGGGAGCTTTACCGTGTGGCATTGGAATTGCCGAGGATTTTATCACAAAAAAAGCACCTCTCATGCAGTTAATAAAAACCTCTCCAGACATACCGAAAATAATTATGCTGCAGGAAACCTTGGCGGATGAGATCAGCCTATCCGGATACAAAGCGACATGCAGGGACAAAGAGCCGGGTAGGGGGCTAGTCACGCTCGTAGATAAGAAAATACTTTACATAGGACATGATTTCCGCCTTGGACTAAACAAATTAGAATACTTACTTGTGGAAATAATTTTAAAAAGGAATAGAAGCAAACCGCAAAGCCTCTTCTGTCTTAATGTTTATAGCAGCCCTAGAGACATGAAACAGAGTTTCAGGGCACTTCTTAATAAGACTACGGCTGTTACTAAGCACGCTCCACTCATTATTGGAGGGGATTTCAACGCCCCACATCAAACCTGGGGATATCGCTGGAATACTAAGAAAGGGGATGGACTCTGGCACCTAGCTACAGATGTTAATCTCTCCCTCATCACAGACCCAGCTTATCCCACTAGGTGTGGTACATCTACATGCAGGGACTCCACCCCAGACCTTACTTTTGTATCAAATTTAGCGAACGCTGGCTGGAATAACTCCAATATTGACCTGGGTAGTGATCATTACATATTACAAATACTATTGGAAACACCAAGTAATGAGATAAAGCACTTTAACTACATTGACTGGGATCTTTTTCGGAAAGCAAGGAAAAGCAGAGCTGGGACAGAGGCAGGACAAAAGAAAACACTCCAAACTTGGACCACTCAGCACAGGGAAGGTGTAAAGGCGGCAACAAAGGATATTACCACAGATGAGGATATCGAAATCATGGACAGTAGGCTGGCGCACTTGATTCAAGCCAAACAATCTACGTTAAATAGATGGAAAACGCAACGGTTGAACAGGAGACTCAGGAAGCGCATAGCATTGTTGAATAGGGAGATTGAAGAACACTCTAGAAATTTACAGAAACAACAATGGGATGAGCTTTGTAATTCCATAGATGGTCGAATCAGACGTGGTGGAAATGGGAACTTAGACATTTGCTTCATGAGAACGACACGAAATCCAATAGGAGAGCAGCAGTAGCACGACTCGTCCATCGTGAGAGTCAGGACACAACGGAGGAGGCCATTCTGAATCGGCTCGCAGCTAGGTATTTACAACTTCAGGATAGCAATGAGAGTCCAGACCTGCCTGAATATATAAGGGAAGACTGTGAGCCTATGGATCAAGACTTGACAGAAAGCGAAGTTCGCGCAGCCCTGTACGACCTCAACAGTCGATCTGCTGCCGGTCCAGATGGCATTTCCTATAGGCTGTTGAAAAATTTGGACGATGATTCTATAAAGGATTAAACAGAGTATTTCAACGAACTCTGGAAAAACGGTGATTATGCGAAGGAATGGAGAATTGCTAACACAATTCTTATCCCTAAACCAGGCAGGCAACTCAATCTAGATAACCTAAGACTCATATCGTTAACATCATGTCTGGGCAAAACCATGGAGCACGTCATACTCAATAGACTGACTAACAGGGGCGCAGCCAGGGGGGGGGGGTGTCTTATGGGGCTTCAGCCCCCCCCGAAATTTTTTCGCGCTGTCCATGCACAACGGACCAAAGCAACCTCGGGCGCCGGAAATCATTCGGGATTTGGTCTAGAATGTCCTTTTGACGCTCGAAAACACATTTCACCGCGAACATTGCGAACTTGGGCTGGATTTCGCGGCAACACCTATGCACCAGGAGTCACATAACGCAAGGAGCCCCATCCGAGCACCAAATTTCAAGGGCGTTTTCATGGTGAACGGGCTCACCGTGGCCTGTCGCGGAAGCCGCGGAATCTACGGAGCACATGGATGTCAATTCCGAAACTTTATGGGCGCAAATTCTCATAAACCTTTAATGTGAAAGGTGCATTAACATTTCCAAAGTTGTGCTTCAGATTTTCAATTTCGGAACTTTGTGGGTTTAATGTAGTTATAAACATTTGACGCCAAAGATGCATTGACTTTTCTAAAGTCTTACATTGGAACATACAACGAGACACGCCTAATCAACACACTATCAGGCAAGATATACCAATAAAGAATCAATCAATAAATCTATGACTCAAGTTGACAAAGCATGCAGCAAAAGTCCGATGAGACAAAGCGTTGTGGTGGTTCATTCGTGCCGTCATATCACATAAAAAAAGATCAACATTTTTTTTTTCACCTACACCAAAGCATCTATATCAAGACACTAAAGCCAGACAAGGTAACTACATTCCTATTCATTTTTTCTACTTTGACATTGAAGGAGGGGGGGGGGGGAATGGGTGAGCCGACGATGGTGGCTAAGCCTTGTGTGCGCAAAGGAGAAAAGCGGGGAGCAAGCCCGCGCTTCCGTCTCACGCTATACAACGGGGAGAGTGGATGGAATGGGGGCGGTATCTAGGATTCTGTGAATGTGTGATTGCGCAACATGTTCCCTTGCCTTGTCTGACGCATTATATACAGGGACTTTTTCTTAGGTAGATTTATTGGATGCTTATGCGTATACTTAAATATCTTGTTGCCAGGTTTTGTGTATACCTGCAGTGAACTTTGTTTCTAGTTACACTTTTTGCCCTTTATCAAGCTGTATCTTCGCATTTGTATATATATTCAATTGTTTCTTCGCATTTATAATGTACGAGGGTGAGTGAAATGAAAGTTAGCCTACCCATCCCGCGCAATAATGGTTCGGTTCATTATCTGCGAGGTACGCGCGTAGCGCACAGGCATCTTTCATTTACAAAAGTGACACGCAGGTGTAAGGATATATGTTCTTTAATGCTCTCATACACTGGGTTGAACATGGTTGCGTGACGTAATGGATGATCCAGAAGTTGAGCAGCGTGTTGCCGTGAGGTTTTGGACAACTGAAGGTGTTTCCCAAAAAGAAATTAGTCACCGCATGGCTGCCGTGTTCGTTGAACATTTCATTTCATTGGCCACTGTGAAGCGTTAGAGTAAATTGTTCAAAGAAGGGCTTGAAAATTGCAAAGACGATCCAAAACCGGGCCAAAGCCATCGTGCAATCACCCCGAATAAGATTCCAAAGCTTGATGATCTGATGAGACAAGAACGGAGGGTAAGCATCGATGAACTGGCAGAGCGTGTGGACATCAGTCACGGTTCGGTTCACGCCATAATTCATGAACATCTCGGTTATCGGCTCTTGTGTGCGCAATGGATGCCCAAGAGTTTGAACCACCGCCACAAGACAGAGCAGTTCGGTGCTGCCTTGACTCATCTGATGTGGTATCATAATGAGGGTGACGACTTCTTGTCTGCAACTGTGATCGGGGACAAACCAGGGTGCCACTACTACGAGCCTGAAACACGATGGCAAAGCCTATACAGTGGAAACATTCGAATTCACCGCCCCCAGAGAACGCAAAGGCCGTCATTACCCCCGGAAAGGTGTTATTGCACTTTCTTTTAATCGTCGGGGGCCATTATACTGATATAATTTGCTAAATATTGAGAGACTATCAATTATTTCCGATATTGTGAAACGACGATCGCCTGCGACTCTCAATCAAGAACAAACGACGCGGAAAATTGACGAATGGGGTCATCTTGTTTCACGACGATGCCCGTCCCCACGTCGCTGATGTAGTTAATGTAAAACCGGCAAAGTTCAAGCGGGAAACGCTGCAACATCCGCCACACAGATCAGACCTGTTGCCTTGCGACTTTCACATGTTGGGGCAGCTGAATAAACAGCTCAAGGGAACCAGATTCGTGTCGGACTATGACGTGAAAAAGTCAGTTGCAGGCTTTTTGAAGCAGCAACCCAAGGGGCTTTATGAGACAGGAATAACGCGACTCACTAGTCAGTGGGAGAAATGTCTAAATGCCCATGAAGACTACTTTCAAATGAAGTGCCCCTTTTGTCATGTATTCCCACTGGCTCATTTTCATTTGACTCGCCCTCGTATATTTTGCAGAACTCCCGCTTTTTATACGTGCTCTCTGTTTCGACTGTAGTTTCGATGCAATTACTCACGACACACGACCGGACAGACGACTGCTCCTACGTAATGCATTCGAACAAATGACAGCGGTATTGAGATTTTTTACTAGCCGTTGCATATGTACAAGAATGTGAACAAGGTTATTGAATGACAAAGTTTCATTAACACATTTGTCATCAACTTGTTCATTTCATGGCGTCTACATTTTTCATATCAGCGGTATGCACTGCTTTGCTGGTTTCGAACTGATATAGTTCTAAGGTTTGTGTGATATTTTCTTTACTTATTAGATAGGCAAAAAACGTGGAAGCCTTGATATCAGGTATTCTGGGCACAATATTTGGCACGTACGAGTACATTCTCTTATGAAAAATTCATATTTTACTTGTTTTGATAGTGTGTAGCGTTCAAGAATTCGTTTGCAGCATCTTTGGCAATGACAATGCAGTTATTATCCATGTATTGGAAATCTCGAAAAATTGTTTAAGAGGAAGGTTTAGCTCGGGCCTAACTCACACGTGGCCTATTCAAGTACATGTAAAACACAGAAACACTTTTCTGAGATTACTCCTCGATCGCTTTTCTTGAAATTTGTTGCACAATTGAGAGAGAAAGTTAAATTCAGTTGTCTGTTGGAAGCAGATTTAGGGTCTGAATTATGTTTAAATATATTGAAAAATTCGAAAGTTCGAGAAAAGAAACAGAAGCACGAAGTTTAAAGCTAATAGCTCTGCATCAAGAACAGATATCGCGGCTCTGTAAACGGCATCTATTATAACAGTCAGAGTGGACAATTTCGATATGTCAATTTGCATCTTACGTGAACTGGTTACGTTGTGTACAAAGGTTCTGCAAAAGTCGTACTTCCATAATACTAAATCTTTTGAGCTTCATGTGTAACATATCAATTTTGTCCGCTGTAGATGTACTATTAAATGCAGTTCACAGAATTGCGATGCTATTTTTCATTGATGAGTTACAGAGTGTTAAACTTGATAGATTCGTTTTCTGAAAATTTGTGATTTTTTCCAATTTTTAATAAAGAACTGACAACCTAAATGAAAACGTCGAAACAAAAAGTGAGTAGAATTTAAGTTTTCATTTTAAATGCAACAAACCTGGTCAAATTTGGTGTAGTGGTTGCCGAGAAATACGTATTTAGATGTATTTAGATGTGCACCCGTGCACTAAAGCTTATTAAGAGGAAGGTTTAGCTCGGGCGCTCCTATCTAAATACATGTAAAAGGAGAACTCGTTTTTCTCGGCAACCAATCCACCAAATTTGACGAGGTTCACTACAATTAAAAGAAGAACTTGAAATCTAGTGACTTGGTTTCGCATTCTTGATTTAGGTCGTCAATCTTTTACTAAAAATTGGTAAAAATCTAAAATTTTCAGAAAGCGAAATTATCGAGTTTAAAACTCTAACTCACCAATGAAAAATGTTATCACGATTCCGTGAACTGCATTTAATAGTACATCTAAAGGGGACAAAATTACTATGTTACACATCAATCTCGAAAAATTTAGTAATATGTAAATAGAACTTTTGCAGAACCCTTGTACGTAATGTAAAAAATTCATGTAAGATGTAAAATGACATTTAGAGTTTGTCCGCTTTGAATGGTCTAATTGATGCCGTTTACAGAACCGCGATATCTGTTCTTGAAGTAGAGCTATTGATTTGTAAACTTCGTGTTGCTACGTTCTGTATTTTCGGATTTTACAAGGCATTTGTATAAACTTCACACCCTGTATCGAAATACCGCTTCCAACAGTGGCTAGAATTTCACTTGCCCTCTCAGATGCAACAAATTTAATTAAAATCGGTCCAGAGGTTACCTCAGAAAAGCGTTTTTGTGTTTTACATGTATTTGAATAGGCCGCGTCGGAGTTGGGCGCGAGCTAAAGCTTCACCAAGGAGGAGGCCGTGCCGCAAGTGAGCCCCCCCCGAACGAAATTTCTGGCTACGCCACTGCTGACTAAGTATGTAGAAAACAGAAATGTTCTTCCGCATAACCTGGTCGGTTTCCGTCCTGGACTTTCGACTCAAGATGCAATGCTTTTAATCAAACATCACCTTATTCTTGCTAGCCCGCTACATACGAGAGCTCTTCTAGGCCTAGATGTAGAAAAGGCCTTTGATCACATCAAGCACAGGGCCATATTGGATATCCTCTCGGAGATGGGATTGGGTAAGCGATTGCACAATATAGTGAAAGCCTTTCTCGGTGGCCGTTCTGCTTGTCTCAGATTAGGCGAACTCCAATCGACAACCCTGGAACTTGGGAATCGTGGGACACCACCAGGGTCTGTCCTATCTCCCATGTTATTTAATTTGGCAATGTCAAAAGTGGCTCGAAGTCTCGCGCAGATTGAGTGTATCCACTTTGCTATATATGCAGATGATGTAACAATCTGGAGTGCCGAAGGTAATATGGGACAAACAGAGACCAAACTACAGGAAAGCATTTATGTGGTGGAAACAACACTTGAGGGTATGGGACTGAACTGCTCTGCTAAAAAATCAGAACTATTGGTATTACGGAGCAGTAAGCGTGGGCGCAAGCCGAATGGATATATCCCAGAGGAAGAACCCCGCATTGACATATACGCCAAGAATGGAGAACCAGTCAGGCAGGTGGAGACTATTAGAGTGCTAGGACTTCTCCTACAAGCGAATGGATCTAATTGCAGGATGATAGAACACATCTCTAACAAGTCAGAAGAAGTCATTAGGCTTCTGCGTAGAGTTACCAACAAGTATAAGGGGCTAGGAGAAGACAGTGCCACAAGATTGGTACATGCATTCGCCTTTTGCCACTTCTCGTACGTGGCTGGCACGCTACAATGGACACAGGCTGATAAGAACAAGCTAAACGCTTTAATCAGACGACTTATAAAGACTGCACTAGGACTTCCCATCAGCACGTCCATTGATAGCTTATTGCGCCTAGGGCTGCACAACACACTAGAGGAGATAGCTGAGGCTCAACAGGTGGCCCACCAGGAGAGACTAATGGGGACACGGTCTGGGAGGGCGCTACTTGAAGAAATTGGCGTAGAAATTACCAACCACACCAACAAAGGAGAACTATTAACACAATTGCAAGCGGGACTACGAGAAACAATAAAGACGACCCCGTTCCCTAGGAACATGCACCCGACACATAACCTCGAGAGACGGAAGGCAAGGGCGAAGGCACTCCTTCAAGACATAGATCTACATAAGCAGCAGGCGGTGTTCGTTGACGCTGCCTGGGTTAAAAATAAGGATGCGTATACCTCCGTTGTTGTAGACACTCAACGTAACATACGGGATGCCATCACCGTCTATACCAAGGACCCAACAGTAGCAGAACAAGTAGCAATCGCCTTAGCCATCCGGGCTAATCGGTGGACACATATTTACAGCGACTCTAGAACAGCCATATGCAACTATACCAACGGATATGTGACACGGATAGCAACAAAATTACTAGAGAAGGTCAACAGTGAGAGGATTGAAATCCGCTGGTTTCCTGCACATCTGGGGGTGGTGGACGGAGCTCGGAGAAACCTCAATGAAGTGGCAAATGAAGCAGCACGAGGACTTTCTAGCCGTGCTCTTCAATACCGAGCAACTTACACTTCACCCGGAGACCACGGGGATCGATTATTAACTTATAACGAAAACATGAAGCATTATTATTTAAGCAGAAGGGAATACCCATTGCCACACAGTAAGCTTTGCAGAGCCCAAGTGGTCACATTACATTTGCTACAGACAAGAACATACCCAATTCCAGATTTTATTAACAGGATCTATCCGGAGAGGGAAACTCAAACCAACTGTAATAAGTGCAATGGCATCATTACTCTTGACCACATGCTTTGGCAGTGCCCCGCGGTCTTCACAGACTGTGACAAGGAACAAGAATGGTGGCGGCAAATGCTACAGAGTGAATCACTCTCTGACGAAATACGGGCAGTCCAGAAGGCCCGCGATGTGGCTGAAGAGCTCGGCCTGACAGTCCCAACTTGGGAGCGGCCCGCGTCAACGTAGGGTTGACCTTCAGGACCCAATAAAGTTCTCCATACCATACCATAGTGACTAGGGTGCTTAGATGTTTTAACGCGATAGCGTTAGAGCGCACGCTCGAAGAAAAACCCATCGGCGTCAAAATTAGAAAGCAACCCGCCGTGGTTGCTCAGTGGCTATGGTGTTGGGCTGCTGAGCACGAGGTCGCGGGATCGAATCCCGGCCACGGCGGCCGCATTTCGATGGGGGCGAAATGCGAAAACACCCGTGTGCTTAGATTTAGGTGCACGTTAGAGAACCCCAGGTGGTCAAAATTTCCGGAGTCCTCCACTACGGCGTGCCTCATAATCAGAAGGTGGTTTTGGCACGTAAAACCCCAAATATTATTAAAATTAGAAAGCAATCGCTGCTTTTTTTGCTCATTTATTTCTGAAAAAGCTTCGTAAAATCGGGTTTCGTTAGATCGAGTTTTAACTGTAATAGGAACATGGCTAAAGGCCATGGTCTTTAACTTTGTAATAAAAAAGAACATAGAAAAGATTAGTTGAAAACGAACGCAGATGGCTGCTGACTGCGTCGTAACTTTTTAGCTCGAGAATGACGCTATAATATTACTCGCCAAGAGCCAGGGAGAAGACGCAGAAGTGGTCTAACTGTGCTGTATAACTTGCTAAGTCCATAGTTTAAATGTTTTATAGAAAATTTTTTTTGTACCTTCTCAAGTTTACACAGCTATCTCTACTAGGAAGCACGCATACGTTTGCTGCAGTGAAATTTTTGAAAGCTTACTTTCAAAAACCCTTGTAGCTCTCTGCAACCACAGCAATAAATTTTGAACCTTGATAACCTGCATACAGAAAAGCTAGCTCCTATTTCTTTTGCTCCTCTTTTTCCGTAACAGTCTGCTCATGAAAAACAGAGGGGTAAGCTCCGGTATTTGCATTTCAATAAACAACAGTTTTTTCAGTGCAAGTATGTCATTTTGATAATGCTGTACTTTATCATAGCCTTATATAAATTCGTGACTTGTAAGTAACTCCAAAGTAACTTACAAGTGTCTAATTACTTTTTCAGTAATTAGTATTCTACTCAGGTACTTTCTAAATGTAGTAATTACTGAGCGACTTTTTTGGTTGCTCCGTAACGTAACTTAATTACTTTCTTTTTGAGTGACTTGTGCATGTCTGCTTATGAGGCAAATAGATCGCCAAAGCAGTGCCTTGGAAATTTTCAGACGGTGGGAGAAAAAATTTCACCATGAGCTGTTGAAAGTTTGAAGCGAAATCAGGGATGTGCGCTTTAAGGTGAGCAACAGAATCGACAACAAATTTTGGTACCGCAAGACATCGTAAAGCACGCCTCTACAAAAAAAAAGAGAAGAAAAGAAAGTGAAAAAAGTCGCAGTTTCGCCCGAAAGGCGAAGCGTCGATTGCGATAGCAAATTTGTGTACAGCTATACGAAGTAAGTATAGTAGTTTTATCGGCCGTATAAAGTTGTAAGCATAGGCACAGCAACTAAATTAACAAGCATGGTGTCACGCGCGCACAAGCAAACATGAACACATCTCACTCGATGGCCGCGGAAACTCGCTGTCAAAACGCTGGAGTAAGGGCGGCGGCAGCAGCGAGCGAATTGACCTCCGTGCTGCCGCTCGCATCAACGCGAACTAAGCCACGAAAGGAGAGCGCGCGACGGAAATTGTACCCGTCGCAGATGGCTTTCAGGATACAGCGGCCCGGGCGGCGGCCCGGGTCGCCCTGAGGAGAACACAGCCCTTCTCCCCCCGGAGCCTTGCGCGTGACGGAAGACGGCGCGCTTCGTCCCCGCTTTCCTCCCTTTCGAGCAAAATATTGAGCCGCGATCGCCGGCTCACCCTCGCACGCTTTCACTCGCACACACAGCATACGGCGCGCGACGACGATTTTGTCGGCCTTGGACTTTATGCGGAACCTCACGGCGACGCCGATGGCAGAAATGCGCTTGGGGTGTCCATATATTTGCTATCGAAATAAAATGATACATACTGCTGTTGTCTCTGCCGTCGTCGTCTTCATAACGCAGACGCGGGAGTAGACTAAGGCTTAGCTATCGATAGACAAACTTTCGGGTAATTCCTTAATTGAAATTAATATTTTCATTGGGTAATCAAAGATTAAGGAAATTAAGGAATTAACCCATCAAGAAATTAGGGCCACAAATAGTGAACAATGTTCCCGTTCCATCGAGAAATTCGTTGACGGAAGAAGGGGGGCATACCAGAAAGATGGCCACCGAACGTAAAACTTGCGTGTTATGACCTTCTAGACCTTCTGGTGCAAACTCTCACTCCTGGATATAAAGTTTACACACAAAAAGCATGAGTGATTAACTGAGCTTTTGTCGATTTCCGTTAATGTGACATTGACGGCGTAAACAGAAATGATCGAATTATCCGGTAAGCTGAATAACAAAAAAAAAACAGGCATGAAAAAGTCCGAACACACCGCCCCCTGCTCCATGTGGCAGCATTTACCCTATTCTAACATGTCCCTGAATCAAATGTGCGCCTGGTTTATATAGGTTCATAGTACAAAACAATGTCCACCCAAATCTGATGCGCACCCACTACGTCAGTTCGTCCTGCGACGCCTGCAAGGCTCCGGTGTGCCGAAAACACGTGACGCGACTCTGTAACCGCTAGCTTAGCGTGTTAAATTGCTTTTGAATGAGCTTTCGTAATTCAAGCTTGAAAGCTATAGCTGTGCGTCGCCGTCGCAATCCATGGAGGAAAGAATATATATATATATATATATATATATATATATATATATATATATATATATATATATATATATATATATATATATATATATATATATATATATATATATATATATATATATATATATATATATATATATATATATATGTATTGGATATGCGCAATATGCCATTGGTGCATGCTATCGTCCACCTGATAGCCGCTTGGAATTCGTTCATTTTTTCAATTATGCTTTACAACAGATCATATCCCAGTTCCCAAAATGTATATTGGTATTAGGGGGTGACCTTAAATACCCAGGTATTTTTTTCAATTATGCTTTACAACAGATCATATCCCAGTTCCCAAAATGTATATTGATATTAGGGGGTGACTTTAATTACCCAGGCATCGAGTGGTCGACCTCGTCCTTAAAGGAAAGTAGCAACAGATCTGAGTGTCTTCATTTCCTACAAACCTTGCATTTTCATCATTTAGCGCAAGTCGTGCGCGAACCAACTCGGGGTGACCACGCATTAGATATTATTTTAACAAATCATCCAGACCTGGCGGCGACACATGTAGCAGAACCATTAAGTGATCACAGGGTGGTGCAATGTTCCTTTGCATTGAAACCTGCCGAGAAATATACAACGAAAAAACGCATTCTCTACTATGCACGTGCCGACACTGGCAGAACGATTGGCATGTTAGCCTCATTTACAGCCGACTTTGCAAACAATTTTCAAAAGAGAACGGTAAATGATAACTGGAGCTTGTTGCGCGATAAACTGAAAGAAGTTGAAACTACATGTATACCAAAAATGACCATCACCTCAAGGCAGAATGATCCATGGCCAACCGCGATGTGAAATAAAGCATAAACAAGAAAAAAAGAGCGTTCAGAAAAGCTGCCCGAAGGAATGCTCCAGAAGTCTGGCAAAATTACAAAACCATAGCGCGCCATACAGAAACTACAATTCTCGAAGCTAAAGACAAGTTTTTAATTTCACACTTCCCAATATGATAAAAACTGATCCGAAAAAGTTTTGGCAAGTAGTTAACCCAAAACCAAAACACACTGCTCCCTTACTAATTTCCGAAAGCGGAGCAGTGCTTAACACGAGATAGCAAAGAGCTATTTAGCAAATGCTTCTCTGCAGTTTTTACTAACGAACTGCCGCTCGATAACACTCACACACTTGAACAACCATCTATTCAATTCCCTTTTTCATCCATCATAATATCGGAACATGGCGTTTCTCGTGCAATTGACAGGCTTCCTCATAAAACCAGCCCAGATCCTGACGGTATAAGTGCTAAACTTCTAAAATTGACCTTGCACTACTCTTCAGTTTTGTTATCTCTAATATTTCAGCAGTCACTGGATACGGGGTGCCTACCGGAAGATTGGAAATCAGCATTAGTAATACCGGTATTTAAATCTTGCGACACAGCAGACCCTAGTTATTACAGCCCTATATCACTGACATCTAATTGTTGCAAATTACTGGAACACATCCTATACTCTCACATTACAGCCTATCTTAACGATAATAACCTGCTCCTCAATAACCAACATGGCTTTCGCCAAAATCGCTCGTCAGACGCAACTATATCAACTTGTAACAGATATTCACATTTCTTTACACAAATTGATTAGTACAGACGCCATTTTTATTGATTATTCTAAAGCTTTCGACCGGGTACCTCATAATCGACTAAAACTGAAAGTCAGAAATCTACAGCTTGACTACAACACGACGCGATGGATTGAGGAGTTCTTAAGGAACAGATTTCAAGTAATCAGTCTAAATAACTGCTTTTCTAACCGTACTCACGTCATTTCGGGAGTTACCCGCCGTGGTTGCTCAGTGGCTATGGTGTTGGGCTGCTGAGCACGAGGTCGCGGGGTCGAATCCCGGCCACGGCAGCCGCATTTCGATGGGGGCGAAATGCGAAAACACCCGTGTGCTTAGATTTAGGTGCACGTTAATGAACCCCAGGTGGTCAAAATTTCCGGAGTCCTCCACTACGGCGTGCCTCATAATCAGAAAGTGGTTTTGGCACGTAAAACCCCAAATATTATTATTATTTCGGGGGTTCCTCAAGGGTGCGTCCTTGGTCCACTGCGATTTTTAATATAGGTCAATGACATCGCAACTAATATTACCTCACAAATACGTCTCTTCGCAGATGACTGCGTCTTGTATAATGAAATAAGCTGCCCTGCCGACATCCTTGTGCTGCAGTCTGATTTAACAAAACTAACTGACTGGTGTGACTGGTGTGGTGTGGTGTGATGATGATGATGATGTGTGGTGTTTTGTGGCGCAAGGGCCAGGTTTGGCCAAAGAGCGCCAGGTATGACACATGGCAGATGGAAATTAACATAGCCAAAACTAAACACGTAAAATTTGCTTCGATAACTCGACCTACCTCCGAGCTGTATACAATACGCGGTATTGCTGTTGACTCAGTATGTTCAATGAAGTACTTGGGTGTCCTGTTTACCTCCAATTTAAGCTGGAATGCTCACTATGAATACATCACCACAAAAGCATGCAGAATCTTGGTTACCTGAAAGGGCACTTACACCTTGCTAACACAGATACCCGACTTCGCGCATACAGTTCTCTCGTCAGGCCCTCTTTAGAATATGCGTCAATAATTTGGCACCCCCATCACTCTAATCTCACGAACCTACTCGAATCAGTTCAAAATAAAGCTGCGCGGTTAATCTTAACTTCATACTCTCGATATCAAAGTGTGTCCGCAAGGAAGATTGAGAAATTACTCAATCTTCCTTCACTTGACATGCCCAAGAAATTATCACGGTTGTCCATCTTTCATAGCCTTTGCCACAGCAACATTGCATTCGCTCAAGCCCATATTAATTCCCACTCCCCACATCTCGACCCGCACAGACCATGTTCATAAAGTAAAACCTTTATTTGCCAGGACTAGCACTTATCAAAATTCGCCTCTAGTTTTATTTATTGCCGAATGGAACTCGCTACCTTCAAACATTGTCTCGCTTACGGAATCGTCATCATTTCATGCAGCACTGCTAACCTTTTTAGTGTATCAACCTGTCCGAACCCACATTTGCTTGAATATTTACTTAAACAGTGTTTTCGTGTGCTTGGCATTGTACAAAATTCATAACGTTTCATCTGATATGTATCTGTGTAGGTTGTTTACCGAAATCATCATTCGATTGTATTTTAAACTCGTGTTCTGATGGGTACTGTTTGTTAACATCGCAGTTTAGGTTCTTATGCGTTTTCCACGCTACCAAAAATTGTATAAACTCCGTCTTTCTTTTCTTTCTTTCTTTTTTTCTATTTTGTTTGTTTCTGCTCTACGTTTAGATCATTTTTTTATTGTTGCTAATTCCTTCATATAATATTTGCAGTGTACACATTCCACTTACGCTTGAACTTTTTGTCCCCCCCCCCATTCCTATGTAATGCCCTAATGGGCCCTTAGTGTACTAAAATAAATAAATAAATAAATAAATAAATAAATAAATAAATAAATGGAAATTAACGTTTCTAAAACTAAGGCCATGACGTTCACGAGAACACATAATCCAGAATTAAGCTATTACACGATTCAGGGAATCCCTGTTGAGAAAGTATCCACATTTAAATATCTCGGAGTTCATTTATCCTCTGATTTATCTTGGAACGAGCACATTAATACCATAACCAGTAAGGCATCCAAAACACTCGGCTTCATTAAACGCAACTTATACTTGGCGAACTCTGATACTAAGTTATTAGCATACACTACGCTTGTTCGTTCAAAGGTAGAGTACGCATCCATTATTTGGAATCCGCATCAGACCTATCTGATCGATCAGCTCGAAGCATTACAATATAAAGCAGCAAGATATATCACAAAAAAATACTCGCGAAACTACAGTGTTACGGACATCAAGGAATCACTTTCAAAAAAATCCCTCTCTTCAAAACCGCCGACTAATAACATTGTTATCACATTTTCACGCGCTTTATCATGGTAGATCCCCGTTCCTCGAATCTTCGATCAATGCAGCTCATACAATTTTTCAGCGTTTTGATCACCCATTTAAAGTGCAACCCCTTTTTGCTCGCACTAATCTGTACCGTCATTCACCATTACTTCTGGCAATATATCATTGGAATAGACTACCGAGGGACATTGTATCTGCCATTAACCATGATGTTTTTGTTAACAAGTTGAAGGTTTTCCTAAATGTGTGATTATTTCTGTGTTGAGTGCCTACTTGCGTATGTTATTCTTTCTGTATATAATTATGTCACTGTCACTGTATCTTACCAATGTTCTTTTTCTACACGTTTGTAATTGTAACTGGCACCCCCCCCCCTATGTAATGCCCGAATGGGCCTTTAGGGTATATGAATAAATGAATAAATAAGTAAAACGTGAATAAATAAATAAATAAATGACGTCAAGCATCCAGCCTTCACAAGGCAACCTCCTCTGACGCAGTTCTATCACTGCCTTCACTTGGGGAAACATGGGAAATGCGCGCATCACGCGTTGAATCCTCGGAACAGCACGCTTTCGTGGCTCGGTCCGTGGTGCAGGCTTGAGAGCCGCTGGCCACCGTGCCGCTCGCTTTCTGCTCTCCCCATTTGATGCCATTGGTTCTCGGTCTCGATACCTGAACACATTGTTGTCGTTGCAAAACGCTCGCTCCAAGGGAGTCCGCACGATTAGCCGCGCGTTGCAACTTCCGAGCGGCCGTGCGAGGAGCGCAGCAGATGAACAGACGACGAATCAGCGCAACCGTCCCACGCGGGGTGACTATAGGAGAACACCGCGTGACATCGCGTGCTTGGATGGTTTTTCCATGATCTTCTCCTACTCATTCAGGCTTCAAAAATGCCACTAGAAGCTCCCTTCTAGATTTATATTGTGTTTCCTCCATCTTACGTAAAAAAATCATGAGCCATTTCACTCTGTGAAGACGGATGACCAGAGAAGCTATTTAGCGCACGGCGCAGAGGTGACACAGAATTTTGAATAAAGGTACGAACATATTTGTTGTCCTGATCTGTGGTCACCGTGACGATATAGGTACGCACACACATTTGCGTATCACACCCGCCGTGGTTGCTCAGTAGCTATGGTGTTCGGCTGCTGAGCACGAGGTCGCGGGATCGAATCCGGGCCACGGCGGCCGCATTTCGGTGGGGGCGGAAACACCCGTGTACTTAGATTTAGGTGCACGTTAAAGAACCCCAGGTGGTCGAAATTTTCAGTCCTCCACTACAGCGTGTCTCATAATCAGAAAGTGGTTTTGGCACGTAAAACCCCGTAATTTTTTTTACATTCGCGTATCACCTCTGTTATAAATGTGTCCGTCACGTAAGACAATGAACGGCACATATTCCATGGCTCGTGCCCCCGTAAACGCGGCCTCCCCGTTACAACGACAGAAATGAAATTCTACGCTGACATGATGAGCGGCAACGGAGCCAGCTGTGGAAGAAGACGACGACGAACGCGCGAGCAGTGGCACGAGCGCGTTGGCGCCGATGTTTTTTTAAGTCCTTTTGGAAAAGTCACACAAAACATTTTTCTCCAAATACATCTGTTCTTACACTTCTGCCTGGGACCTCTTTAGGTTCCCAATGTGACAAGGGTAGTTCAAGGGCGCGTTACCGGTCCCCGAGCCCACAGAGGTATATGCGATTGAGATTGGGCCCTATCTGCACTACCACCAGGATCGGCCCACATGATGATAGTTTCTGGACACAGACGCCACGATACCCCGGGTCTGCGCCATATACAGCTCCGTTGCAAAACTCGACTGTGCTATAGATGGTCGAGTGGGCGGAACGGAGGGAGTGGCGCAATGGCGCAACAACGAAAAGTACAGTGCGGCGGCGCTGAGATTGAAGTGGATTGAGGTGACTCCGTGCTCAATACCGAAAGCCAGCAAGAATTTGTTTGTATGGAGTGTTGTCTATATATATACTTATGTATATATATATATATATATATATATATATATATATATATATATATATATATATATATGTAGTGTTAATTTTGAAGGAAGGAAGGGAGAAAAAACTGGAGAAGGAAGGCAGGGAGGTTAACCACTTTAGCTTAACCGGTTTGCTACCCTACGCATGGGAGCGGGATGGGGGGACGAAAGATGGGGAGAAGAGATAGGGAGCACAAAACACGGCACACACATCGTTAGTTACAGTCTGTCACTCTTGCGCGGTACGTGACATCCCTGTCACAGTCGCTTGTCCAAGCCCGTCTCCTTCATAAACCGAAGTAGTCCCTTCGTCGCCTTCAGCTGCGATGTCTTCTGTCGGCGATATGTGAAAATAGTTGCAACTGACAATGGTCAGTTGCAACTATTTAGAACTAGAACGCGCTAGAGCGGACGCCAGGGACTGTTTCTGAACATTATATTCAGGACAGTCGCACAGAATGTGTTCCAGCGTCTCCTCGCAAAGACAGGCATTGCAGAGAGCGTTGTCGGCCATTCCAATGCGGAACGAGTAAGATTTCGTGAAGGCCACCCCTAGCCATAAGCGATTAAGCAGGGTGGCCTCACTTTGGCGGAGTCCAGTTGGCATACAGAGATGCATCAAAGAGGGCAAGTCGTGTTAACGATTGCTCCGGTTGGTCTGGCTACTTGATGTGCACCATAGAGAAAGCGTGATCTCCCGTGCAAGCACTCGAAGTCTTCTGGCTGCGTCGGACCGTGAAAGTAGTATGGCCTCTTCCTGTGTGTCTTCAAGAGCTGTCCGAGCGGCTTTATCGGCGTCTTCATTTCCTATGACGCGGCAGTGACTTGGAAGCCACTGAAACGTCACGTGATGTCCTTTCTCATGTGATGTATGGAGTAGGCATCTAATATCGATCACGAGCTGTTCGAATGGCCCGCGACGAAGAGCTGATAGCACAAATTGCAGGGCTGCCTTTGAGTCACTTAAAATTGACCATTGTAGAGGAGGTTTCCGATTGACGAAACAAAGTGCAGCGCGAAGAGCAGCTAGTTCCGCAGATGTCGATGTCGTTGGGTGGTCAGTCCTAAAGCTGATGGTAATACCTCTTGCTGGGACGACCACAGCACCGGACGAACACTGGATGTTTGTGGAACCATCAGTATAAATATGTGCACTGTCCGCATACCTCTCGTGCAGAAGAAGCAGAGACAGTTGTTTTAGCACAGGCGACGACAGCTCACACTTTTTTCCGATTCCTGGTACGCCAAGGTGGACTGTGGAGCTGACGAGACACCAAGGGGGTATCGATGGTTTAGATGCAGCGGTGAAGCCCGAGGGAAGTTTGTCGTTTTACTTGACGATAGTTTTAGAGAATGATGATTGGTGCCTGTCTGAAGGTCTTGTTGCGAGGTGGTGATAGGGGGCACGTGCAAAATGTCTGATGTGCGTTCTCAGGGCTTCCACCGCGATGTGAGTTTGCATTTAATGGTCCCGAGCAACCGCAATAGTTGCCTCTGTTGACGTGCATCTGGGCAAACCAAGGCAAACTGTGAGTGCTTGAACTTGTGCTGCCTGCAGAACACGGATATTTGTCTTGCAGGTATTGTTCAGTACAGGCAGACTATATCTTTAAAAACCGAGAAAGAGATCTCTGTAGAGTCTCAGCATTGCGTCTACTGACATCCCCCACGTCTTTCCTGTCAAGTATTTAAAGAACTGGGAGGTTGCTGTCAGGCGCCGTTTCATATAGGCCATGTGCAGGCTCCAACAGAGGTCTCGGTCGATAATTACGCCAAAAAATCTGTGGGTTCTGACATAGGAAATGGTCCGCCCATTGATTGAGATGACATTAGGCGTCATTGGTTTGCGAGTAAATGCCGCTAGGGCGCATTTTTTTGGTGATATGCTGAGACCTTGTTCACCCAAGTAGCTCGCTGTCAAAGTAGCCGCTCTTTGAAGCCGTGCACGTATCTGAGGACGTGTGACTGCCGAAGTCCAGACACAGATGTTGTCAGCGTATATTGAAATTTTCATGGTAGTTTGCAAGTATTCAGCAAATCCAACAAGAGCGAGGTTGAATAGCGTCGGGCTGAGAGCACCACCTTGAGGAACGCCCCTGCTGGTATAGCGTCGCGTCGTTGGGCCATCGTCAGTTAACACATAGAATGATCTTGCAGATAGGTAACTTGCAATCCACAAAAATACTCGACCACCTAGGCCAACCGTCACAAAAGCATCAAGAATGGCCTCATGTAATACGTCATCGTATGCCCCTTTCACATCTAAGAATAGAGCTGCAGATAAACGTTTTCGGGACCTTTCGTGCTGGAAATATGAAACGAGATCAACTACATTGTCGATGTAAGAGCGGTCACGTCGGAAACCAGCTATGGAATTCGGATAAATCTTGTAGTTTTCAAGGTACCATTCCAAGCGGCCAAGGATCATCCGTTCCATTATCTTTCCTACACAGCTGGCCAATGCTATTGGGCGGTAAGAGGTGAGCTCTAGTGGGGATTTGCCCTGCTTCAAGATTGGCACCAGGCGGCTCACTTTCCATTCGTCAGGAACATTTCCCTCCTGCCATGAGGTGTTGTAGAGACTCAACAATGCTATCCGTGTGGATTCTCCGAGATAGCACAAGGCTCGGTATGATATACCATCTGGACCCGGAGATGATGAGCGCCTGCAGAGAGCTAGTGCCACCTCGAGCTCCTCCATTGTAAAAGGAAGGTCCATGCGGCACTCGCGGGAATGGGGGACGTCATCTTGGGCTGGAGGATCTGGACGTGTCGCTTGGTCTGCCATCCACGCACAAAAGTCTTCTGCGGCATCGATGTCTTGCCGCCCTTGGAAAAGCGTGAGTGCCTTGAATGGAAAACGCTGTTCCGGAAGGCAACGCAGGCCTTGCACCGTTTTCCAAATGTGAGGCAGTGGCTTGCGGGGGCCGAGTGTCTGGCAAAACGTTGCCCAACGTTCCGACGCTAATCTATCCATTCGACGCTGAATCTTCTTTTGCATACTCCTGGCTGCCCTAAGGTCATGGATTAATTTTGTACGCCGATATCGACGTTCCGCCCGGCGACGAAGTGCTCCAAGTCGCTCTAATTCTATGTCGAAGTCGTTTCGCGTGTAAGAGATCGTCAGCATGCGAGTGGCGTTTTGCATCGTATTTTTAATTGTTTGCTCTAACCCAGAGGGTAGGCCCTCGCGGCAGGCATCTTCCATATCAGATTTGAAGTTGGCCCATTGAATCGTCCGAATGGTATTCCGTGGTCCAGATCTAGACGACAAGCCTTTGGTGTTCAGATAGGTTGGAATGTGATCATTCCCATGTGTCTCAATATCTGGAAACCACTTCACACATCTGGCGAGAGAGTTGGAGACGAAAGCAAGGTCGAGGCAGCTGCCGTATGTCACGCCTCGAAGAAAGGTGGGGCTACCATCGTTCAAGAGAGTAAGGCCATAGTTGTAGGTGATGCTTGCTCATCTTCGTCCTCTTGCATTTGTCTTTGTACTTCCCCATGCTGGATGGTGTGCATTGAAATCTCCTGTGATGATCTATGGGGCGGGACAAACACTCAAGATATGAGTGGAAACACATTGGTGTACACATACTGACGGAAATCTGAAATTCGTTATTTTAGCCCTCTGGCGTTCCACAGGATGACGGACGCTGCCTTGACTTCTTTACGCAAGGATGGGGTATGGGTAACCATCTTTCTAGTTGAAGGATTCAAACAATGGGCTTAAGGCGTCCAGCACTTTAAATGCGCTTCGAGCAGACGGTGTCCCCATGTCCACTAAAATTGTTCGGATGGCCTCCATGAGGGAACGTAGCACCGAGATGACTTGACGATCTGTTTCAGGTGAATCATCAATGGCCGGAGAAAGCTCCGGTGGGGCCGCGACCTTCCGAGGTTCCTTAGCAAGGGAGCGGCTCGGTAGCGTAGGCCATTCCTCTAAAGAAAGAGTCTTATCTGATTCCCTCGTGGAAGTGGTGGGCCCTTTCGCGGCGCGACTAAGTGGTACCGTAGTGGAGCGGGTACTATCGCTTCGCGCATGCGCCTTCTTTGAAGACGTACGATGGGGCCGACGCCGACGCCAGACTACTTCGGCTGCCTTCCTGTGGGCCGAATTGTCTCTGGCCATTTGCTTCAGAACCGCGCGCTCCCTCTTGATGCGTGGACAGGCTTTCGACGAGGCTGCGTGAGGGCCGCTACAGTTGGCGCACTTCAGAACTGTGGCACCACAGGTCTCTTTTGAATTTTGAATAATTTTGAATAACTGAGTAGGCTGATAAGAAAATGTTAATCTTCGCGGCATGAATGACGTCTCATCGTAGCAAAGTGTCGTAATGAAAAAAATTCCAACCTTTATTGTTCGATAGTACAAAAACTCAATGCGCGACATTTGCACCCATAATTCCGCTAGAGCAAAAGACAGTAAAATGTTCATTTAGTGTCGGGAAACCTAGGCCGCTATCTTGTACACGTTCGAAAAGCCGACGTTCGATTTCGCCTCGCGCGATTGTCCAGGCTGCGCCGATATCGCGGCCTAGGCCAATCTAGTCCAATCGCGTGAGGCGAAATCGAACGTCGGCTTTTCGAACGCGCACAAGATAGCGGTCCTAAGGTTTGATCCCACTATTCGTCATCTAAATCGTCGGGAGCATGAGCACCGAACCACTTGGTTCTTCGTTCAAACATTGCTACGTGAAAAATTGAAAAAAAAGAAAAATGTGGGGAGAGGTGGGCTGTGAGGACGCCGATTCTACATATACGTATATAAAAATGGTTAGAACTGCTATTTTATAATTGTGTAAAATTCTAGAACGGCCAACAATTGAATACCTTTACTGCTAACGCTTAATGTTGATTTTATGCACATTGTTAGCTGCATGCAGAGAATGCTTTTCTTTGAAAAGCTATTTTATTCACGCGCGCCAGCTATGCGCTGCCGAGAAGTGGGCACCGACATGGCGGACGCCGTATGATAAGACGTGGTTGTCGCCGCCATAGAGTTTCCTACAATAATCACTAGAGGGAACTCTGGCGCTGCAATCGTTGAGCCACCATGGGAATGATGGGAAGTACATGGATTTGTATGATCTTCGTGTTTGCGGATTCAGGCGTTCTTGCGTCTTTGTTTATTACGCTTTATATGCCTGCATTAGGGCTATTTTCTTTACCTACCATGGCTACACGAGTGCGGCTAGTGTAGGAAGTTGCCATTCTTTTTACTTAGTGTAGAAAAGTGTAGCCCCGGCCATTTACACGAAGCCATTTTTTTATAGCTGTAGTGTAGCATGAAAACTACACTTTCTACACTGCGGTTTCGGTGGGTGTAAGCAGCGGACGACAAACAAGCAGGCTGGCGTTGCAAACGTGTGGCGCCATTTTGTCTGATACTGTCGGCGCTGATATAGCGATGATAGTGAATATTCACTGCAAAGAAGTGGTGGCGTGGCCATGTGTCACAGAGGAAGGTGAGCTAATCTTCCAAGGAGGTAAAGTGATCTGACTCACGGATGTTGGGGGCTGTTTCAGAATCCGCGCTGTATTATATGCATTGAGCAGTTGTCTTCGTGCACTGTGCATTAGCGATGTATTCAGGTGCGGTTTGCCTAGATTTGTTGATGAGAGGAAGCTCATTCATTTGCGTTTAGTTTCCGGCAAGGACATGATGACATATACGCAGCCAGTAATTACCAAGTCAGGCTAAGTGCGGAGTCAGATGCTTTCTGTGTGCTGATTCAGAAGACGACGCGCTGTCTGCTCTGATTGACTATATACAGCCCAGCGAGCCAATTGCAGCACAGGACGTCACAGCCTCTTCCCGGCGCTACACTCGTCTGCACGAGCCTGCACGAAGTGTAGGTTAAAAAAAGAAAGCCCTATTGTACATTTCAGAGCAATCCATACTGTTCGAAGTGCAGAAGACGCTGCGAACGCGCGGAATCGCTACTAATTGCAACGATTGAGCTTGTCGATTAGATTAGATTATGGGGTTTTACGTGCCAAAACCACTTTCTGATTATGAGGCACGCCGTAGTGGAGGGCTCCGGAAATTTCGACCACCTGGGGTTCTTTAACGTGCACCTAAATCTAAGTACACGGGTGTTTTCGCATTTCGCCCCCATCGAAATGCGGCCGCCGTGGCCGGGAGTCGATCCTGCGACCTCGTGCTCAGCAGCCTAACACCATAGCCACTGAGCAACCACGGCGGGTGAGCTTGTCGAGGCGGCCACATCGGAACGCGCGAAGCGTCTCAAGGCACTGGCTTGCCCGCGATAAATTCATAAGGGCGTTTCATATCGCTTGTGGATGCATGCGTCCGTGGCCTAATGGTTTCAATATCGGGCTTCTGTGCTAGAGGTCATGTGCTCGAAACCTGGCGTCGGACAATTTTGGTACTGTTTACTTAATTGTTTATCGCGCATTACATTGTCGAAAATGACGAGCTCACAAAGTCACGAAGCCGCCAGAAGGAAGAGGTTTAGGCAAATCCATGCACTTCCCATAATTCCCATGCTGGCTGAACCGCTCCCATTGCAGCTCCCGTAGACACTGGCGCCAGAGTCCCCTCTCGTAATTATTGCATGAAACTCCATGGTCGCCGCCCTGCACGAATTGAAGGGCGAGGAGGACATCAAACACCCAAAATCCAGTTCACTCGAAGCGCCCTGCCACGTTTTTCGTTACGTGGCGCTTTAGCTACGCAGTCCCTATGAAAGCTCGGCGAGAGTGCGCCGCTCGACCCACTCGACCGCCACCCCCCTCTGCCACGCTAACCGTATACTAGTATATGGTTATTGGTTATATGGTATTGGAATACCGGAATTCTAGTACACTAAAATCTTGTTCTGCCGTCATCTTGCGATTGTGAACACAATTTCGGCTTTGTATCTGATTTTAACGCCCAGGTAATTTGCGGACCAGGCAATTTTCGTGGAGCAAAAAAAGTACGCAATATAATCGGGCAAATGCGGCGATCACTCATTCTCAGCTGCTGTTTTCGCCTAGAAATCTACCGAAGGTAGGCCGAAAATTGGCGTTTCCTGCCGGAGATATCGTGGAGATAACGATTTCGGCCGGTGCTAACAAATAGCTTGGCGCCCTGCGTGTGGTGCACTGCAGTACCATATTGAATTGCACTGTAACTATAATATAAAGTGAACTATAATATAACTATAAAATAACTGATATGATGTTAGTTCGAGCGGACATTTTTCTTGCTTTAGTATCGGGACGGCTGCGCCTCTAATCCGAATGAACTTCACCATCACTTCATGTTGAGAGCACGTGATCTCCCAAGCTATCCGAGTTTGCGCAAACTTACTTTGCAGATGTATAATCCTACATATGTAATACAAGATACTGAGGCGATAAGTATTTGAGATACAGACAAAAGATACACTTCGATTTTTTGTATCCGATACAGTACTTGCCATTTATATCTGAAGATACTTCGACACTAATCCCTCAATGCACCTCCTCTGTAGGGGCCAGTGCAAGTTTACTGGTGCTTACTGGCACATTTCTTATCTCCTGCCGGCAGACCTTCTTCTTTTCTAACTTTGTCTGCTAGCATGGGCAAATTTTTTCGATTTTGTAAGAAAGCACTATATGGCAATTTTCCAACAGTCTACGGGGCCGGCTGGACTTGCAGAAGATCAACGCAAACACGCTGCACATTCAGCTATTTTTTCAAACAGATTCTATCAGTTGTATCATACATAATCATGCACTGCCTTGCGGTTAATTCATAAAGCGGATCAGTATTGTTGCATGTTCATTTGTATAGTTTCCTAAGTGTCCCACATTAGGCTTCAGTGCGTAATCGGCATATTACGCACTGAATATGTTGCACGTGTTTTATGGAGATAAACAATGTTTATGAAGGACACGTTAAGCTATATACTTCTTGCCTTTATAGGCGCCAGGACACAACAATAAATGTACATTAGGGTATAAAATTATTTGAATACTTAGACGCATTAGAAAGCTAAAAGGGCGAGCTTGGTGAAGCATGATGCCACCAGCTAGTTTCAAGGGGTTGCTCACATAATCATCATCATTACAACGGCATTGGGGGTTTGTACGAATATTCAAAGTATCTGCTCCACCTTGAATAATCTTTACTGTGAAGGTTGAAAATCAAGGTGGAGCATTGCGCGCTGCTGATAACGGTCTTGCAAACGCGCATCTTTATTTAACGTTGTGCCCGTCAGCAAAGGAATGGTAGATCGTGTTCCATATAAATATCATGCCGACTCTAATTAACAGCGCTCAGCTCTTCGGTCGAAGCTTACAGAAATATATTCGCAATCGTGTGCGGTAGATGTTGGAAATAGCCCGCATTAGGCAACAGACTCGTCTCTCGCGTTCTCCTGTGCAGACGTTGGAGAAATCTGGCAAGCCGTTGGCAATTTTCGAAAAACTCATAGTGTAGAAAACGGGCAAATGTGCTACGAGACTAATCAGTAAACAATACGTTAACGGACGCGTGGACAGCGGCAGAGGAAATGCTGTTAACCCTTAAGTCCGAGGTGAAGAAACAGAATAATGGATAGGGGGCGATCAAGGGTGTTTGATCCGCACCGATGGCACCGGCTGTTGGAACCTCAGTGCTGACGCCCGTTATTGCAACTGGGTCGCAAGCCCCAAGGGTAGCGTAGGCCTGGCGGCCTGGGGCACACTGGAAGCATCCGAAGGTCCCAGCAAAGCATGAGGCGACTGCTAACAGAACAACTTGTTTATTCTAGCATCGCAAAGAGCGGGCGGTCAGGTCGACCGAAGTAGAGAGACGGGAGAGCACGTTACTCAACAGCAGAAATCGGAGCCTCTCTCTTGGCGTCCGGGGGCAGCTGCTCTTATACTCTCGGAGTTGAGAGCAAGAGGGAAGGTCATGGGACGACACCACGTGACAGCGGCGACGGACGGACTGATAGACACGTTGGGACAAGGAGGTGACGCATCAGCCGGGCCGGCGCCGGACAGACCTCCTCGCTTCACACTGGGGGAGCTCCTCTCCCCGGCTGCCGCGCTTTGACAAGCGTGGGCACACACACACACACGCACACACAAAGACACGTGGCACTGAACATGCCGGGACGCGCTCGGCGGGGCGCGCTCGCGGCCGCTCCGAACGGGCCAAAATGTCCGCCGCTTGGAACGAAGCTCCGGCGTACGTTGCATCCGCGCTGGCTTTACCGCGCGTCGTAGGCGAAACGTAACAGACCGCCCCGCCGGGGGAGGGAGATCCCGATGGTCAGGGGACTGCATCCGCTGTCCGGAGGGATGTCGCTCGATGATGCTCATAACCGAAGTCGGTCGTCCCTCGGCGTTTCTTGAACGCAGCGCACCGAGAAGGCCTCGTTCTCACGTTCAGGTTCACAGAGGACACTGCAAAGTGACTTCGGGAGAGTTCTCATTTTTCTCTCGTTCCCAGCAAGCGTTAGAACTACGCCGAAACTCAGCCGCTCAGTCAGCAAGCACGGCACAACCCTCATTAAGCCATGCCAGGCTCTTTCCCCTTTAATACTACTGCCTAGTTCCTTACAGTAGTCTAGCAGCACTCAGAACGCGTCCACAAATTGGAAAATTGCACTAGAAAGCACATCATCACTTTGAAACACTACACAAAAGCAATATGTTAAAAATCCTGCCTCAGGAAGAAAAACATCAATAACAAACAATTTTGAGGCTGATTCCCACGTTAGGGGCTTCGACTTAAGCCATCGGCGTTACCGTTGAGACTCCCCTTTTTGTAACGCACCTCAAAGGAATGTTGTTGCAAAGCGAGGCTCCAGTGCAGGAGGCGGCCATTTGTGAAACAGATAGTCTGCAGCCTTTGGAGAGGGCAGTGATCCGTTTCGAAGCATGCGAAGCGGAGATCGCAGCGAGCGACCGTACACTAGCTCAGCTGGCGAAAACCCCGTAGCCGCATGCGGCGCGGTCCTCCATGCAAACATCACCCCAGGCAGAAACAGCTCCCAGTCAGTTTGTAGTTCAAACCATAATGCTCTAAACACGCGCTTCATGACGGAGTGGAGCTTCTTAACGGGA
Source organism: Dermacentor albipictus (assembly GCF_038994185.2). Classification (NCBI taxonomy): domain Eukaryota; kingdom Metazoa; phylum Arthropoda; class Arachnida; order Ixodida; family Ixodidae; genus Dermacentor; species Dermacentor albipictus. Next base: position 148,267,103 of record NC_091821.1, on the reverse strand, counting down.
TTCGACTGTGGGTGGTACACTGAGCTGTGTAACAGCTTTACCCCACACCTTTCGAGAAAGGCCGTCGTCAAAGCGCTAGTAAACACTGTGCCCTGATCTGATTGGATTTCCGCAGGAAAACCAACTCGCGCAAATATGGACAGTAGTGCATTGACTATCTCAACTGAGCTGAGTTCTTTAAGCGGCACTGCTTCAGGGAACTTTGTCGCTGGGCAGATCACAGTCAAAATGTGTCTGTACCCCGTGGCTGTTACCGGCAGAGGTCCCACTGTATCAATAACGAGCCGTCTAAAAGGCTCCGTAATGATAGGTACCAACTTCAACGGCGCCCTCGATTTGTCCCCTGGTTTGCCCACCCGCTGACAGGTGTCGCATGTCTTCACAAAGTGGTCTGCGTCCCGAAAACACCCTGGCCAATAGTACTCTTGCAAGAGACGGTCCTTAGTTTTCTTAACTCCTAGGTGTCCGGACCACGAACCCCCATGCGACAAGCGCAACAGATCCTGACGATAGCACTGAGGCACGATCAGCTGATTGAACTCCACTCCCCTGCGGTCTACATACTTCCGGTACAGGACCCCACCTCTTTCCACAAAGCGAGCATTTTTCTTGGCGATACCTTCCTTGACAATGCAGCGTATGTTTTCTAGGCTGCCATCCTTCTTTTGCTCGGCTATCAAAGCCGACCGGCTGACTTTTAGCAACCTATTAAGTCCGTCTGACGTAGGCGCGATGAGCAAATCTGCAGATAGCTCTTCTAACTTTCCCGCATCGGGAATTTCCTCTCCAGTATCTGGTGCCTTTAACGCTACAGGCTCAATTTTATTCAGTTCGGGCGTGCTCTGAATATCACCTTGCTGCGCCTCTGACCCTTTCTCATCGTTCGACAACGTCGGCCCCGCAACTACCGCCTTTGCAGCGAGCTCCCGAACCTTCGATCTGGTTAAGGCCTGAACGCTAGCCTCACCAAACAAAAGCCCCTTCTCGCGCAGGAGGTGATCGGACCTGTTCGAAAATAGGTACGGGTACTGGGGGGGCAGCATAGATGACACTGCCGCCTCCGTCTCAAGTGCTCCGAAAGGTCCTTCAATAAGCACTTTTGCTACGGGCAGACACACGCTATGAGCTTCCACGGCTTGCTTGATCCATGCGCACTCGCCCGTGAACATATCGGGTTCTACGTAAGAAGGGTGAACTACATCCATCGTAGCTGCGGAATCGCGAAGCACTCGGCACTCCTTCCCGTTCACGAGGAGGTCTCGCATGTAAGGCTCGAGAAGCTTCATGTTCTCGTCAGTGCTGCATAATGACAAAAACACTACTTTTGCTTTTGTTTCCGGACACTACGCCGAAAAGTGACCCGGCTTCTGGCACGTATAACACACGCGCGCTTGCCTCGTCTCGAACCGCTTTCTGCGTTCGGCTTCGGCTGCCGCCGTCTCCTTACGTTCGGTCGGACTGCTTTCACTCGCATCCGCAGTACGTGTGTCCCCCTTTGCTCTCATGGGCGTGAACTTCGGCCTCTCGAACTTAGAGCCAAATTCACCCTTTTGACCGTCCTTAGCTCCGCGAGCCCGACGCGTCACAAACTCTTCGGCTAGCTCAGCGGCTCTAGCCACCGTACTAACGTCTGGCCTATCCAAGACCCAGTACCGCACGTTCTCAGGTAACCGACTATAAAACTGTTCCAGCCCGAAACACTGCAGAACTTTCTCGTGGTCACCAAACGCTTTCTCTTCTTTGAGCCACTCCTGCATGTTTGACATAAGCCTGTAGGCAAACTCTGTATACGACTCACTTTTGCCTTTCTCATTTTCTCGAAACTTCCGACGGAACGCCTCCGCGGACAGCCTGTACTTTTTTAGCAGACTCGATTTCACTTTGTCGAAATCCTCTGCCTCCTCTCTCTCCAAGCGAGCGACTACGTCGGCCGCCTCGCCGGGTAACAAAGTGAGCAAGCGCTGTGGCCACGTTTCCCGAGAGAACCCCTGCTTCTCGCACGTTCGCTCAAAGTTAACCAGGAACAAACCAATGTCCTCTCCAAGCTTAAACGGCCGCATCAGGTCAGTCATTTTAAACAATACTCGTTCTCCTGCACCGTGTGCCTGACTTCCATTACGAGCGCGTTCCATCTCCACCTCGAGACGCTTCATTTCCAAAGCGTGTTGACGGTCACGCTCTTCTTTTTCTTTCTCGTTTCGTTCTTTTCGTTCAAGCTCATCTCTCTCTCTCTCTGTTCTTTAAGTTCGCGCTCCTGTCTTTTTGCAGTCTCCCTCTCCTCAATGGTCTCAAGGCATTCCGACAGCTCGTCATCCTCAGCTACTAACTCAAGAATAACCCTTAGCAGTTCTGGTTTTCTGAGTTTGTCTGAGACATCCAGACCCAACTCTCTTGCAAGCTCCAACAATTTCGGTTTGCGCAACGACTTCAAATCCATGGCTGCTCTGAATGCTGCTTTCTCTACTGCCTACTATTGTCTTGCCGCAACTAACCCGGCACCAACGACAACCACAATTACCAGCTCTGTTTCTGACACTAACAAAAGCCTGGCAAAACTCAGAAGAAGAAAGTCCCGCACTCACCAAACCTCGCAGCCAAGATTTCAGCGCAGTCGTTCCGCTGCAGGCAACCAGTCATCACACAGGGCTCGTTGCACTGCTCCCGGATGGTCGTTGTGCTGCTCAGCATACAGTCAACCGCATTTCTTCGCTGCTGGCCTCCGTTGTCGCGATCTCACCGCTGGCAACCAGGTGTTTGATCCGCACCGATGGCACCGGCTGTTGGAACCTCAGTGCTGACGCCCGTTATTGCAACTGGGTCGCAAGCCCCAAGGGTAGCGTAGGCCTGGCGGCCTGGGGCACACTGGAAGCATCCGAAGGTCCCAGCAAAGCATGAGGCGACTGCTAACAGAACAACTTGTTTATTCTAGCATCGCAAAGAGCGGGCGGTCAGGTCGACCGAAGTAGAGAGACGGGAGAGCACGTTACTCAACAGCAGAAATCGGAGCCTCTCTCTTGGCGTCCGGGGGCAGCTGCTCTTATACTCTCGGAGTTGAGAGCAAGAGGGAAGGTCATGGGACGACACCACGTGACAGCGGCGACGGACGGACTGATAGACACGTTGGGACAAGGAGGTGACGCATCAGCCGGGCCGGCGCCGGACAGACCTCCTCGCTTCACACTGGGGGAGCTCCTCTCCCCGGCTGCCGCGCTTTGACAAGCGTGGGCACACACACACACACGCACACACAAAGACACGTGGCACTGAACATGCCGGGACGCGCTCGGCGGGGCGCGCTCACGGCCGCTCCGAACGGGCCAAAATGTCCGCCGCTTGGAACGAAGCTCCGGCGTACGTTGCATCCGCGCTGGCTTTACCGCGCGTCGTAGGCGAAACGTAACAAGGGCAAGCAAGCTATATATTGAACTATATTGAACAGCAAATAATGAAATAAAACGAGGAAAGCTTTATCATAATTCGAAGCAATGAGCACTACAGTTTGAACCCATATAAGGGCATGTGATCCTCTGAACGCGCTGTTACAGGAGAAAACACAGTGATGACTGCTACTCGTCTATAGCGTCTGGGAATAGCGCAGAGAGAGAGCAAATGATAAATGAAAGGTAGGGAGGTTAACCAGGACTGAGCCTGCTTGGCTACCCTACACTGGGGAAAGGGAAAAGGGAAAGATTAAAATAAGAGAAAATCCACTGGGGATTCGGTCACTGGGAATTCGGTCACTCAGTCCGGATCACAGACGGTGACTCAATCCGGTAGCTTTCAAATATCGCAGCAGCGCTTTTGTGACTTTTTTGTAGATGCGATATGTGAGGCCATGGTCCCAAGATCTTGTTCAAGGTGAACGGCTTTTTATCTAACTGATTGAGAGCTGTGCAGAGGTCATGTCTTTCATATTCAAAAGATGAGCAGTAGCACAGTAGATGTTCTATAGTTTCCTCGACACCGCAGGCATTGCACTCGGCGCTATCAGCCATTCCAATAAAAACGTATATGCATTGGTGAATGCGACGCCCAAGCGCAAGCGGCACAGCATTGTTTCCTCATTTCGCGGAAGCCCTGGTAACAGCCGCAGTTGCATAGATGGGTCGAGGGAATGCAATCGATCTTGGGTGATTTCAGCTGTGTGCCACTTCTCCAACGTCATACGGTGCGCTAACTTGCTTAAGTGTTGGGCTGCGTCAGTCCGCGATGAAGGTACAGAAACAAGAGTTGCTCCTTCGTGTGCTTTCCTAGTAGCTTCGTCAGCGAGGTCGTTGCCGGAGATACCGCAATGGCCAGGCAGCCACTGAAACACGATGTCGTGGCCTTTCGCGATCATATGATGGTGCATTTCTCGTATCTCCGACACGAGTTGTTCACAGGACCCGCGACGAAGAGATGACAGAAGACGTTGTAAGACCGCCTTTGAATTGAAGAATATTGCCCAGCAATTAGCCGGTTGGTTGTTAATATAATCAACGACACCTTGGAGGGCAACAAGCTCCTAACCAGTCGATGTTGACAAGTGAGAAATCTTGTATCAGATGCTTATTGATCGTGATGGTATAACCACTGCACCGGTGGAGTTGGTCTGAGTGGAAGAGCCATCCGTATATATGTGGACTCGGTCAAAGTATAAAGTGCGCAAACAATCCAGAGCTTCTTGCTTCAAGACCAAGGTAGGCAGGTCGGTCTTATTTCTTATCCCTGGAACCGTAAGAAGCACTTGAGGTTGTTTTAAACACTACAAAGCTGAGGTTGTACATGCTGAGCGTGTGAAGCCCGATGGTAGGGAGGCACGATGGATGCTGACCTCGTTGGAGAAGGACGCCTGTGATCGTTGTTCTGACTGGCAGGCAATAGAGCTTGATTGCATCCGTGAAACATGACGAACATGGGCCCTTTATAAGCGTTTCGGTGCTAATGTAAGTCGTGATCGGATGGTCTTGAGCCATTATAATGGTTAATGCTGTTGAGGCGCTCCGTGGCCTAGGCAAACACGTAGTGCCTGTGCTTGCACGCTCTGAAGTTCTCGAAGATTTAAGTTGCATGTTTTAGCAAGCACGGGGGAGCTATAGCGTAGGAATCCGACAAACGGTGCTCGATATAACTGTAGCACGGAGCCCACTGACGATCCCCATGTTTTGCTGGTGATGAACTTGAAGACGTGAACAATAAATGCGAGCTTCTTCTTCAAGTGGGCAACCTGAGGGCTCCAAGAGCGGTCCCGGTCAACAATGACTCCCAAAAACCGATGATTTCTCTTGTAGGAGACAGGCTGGTCATTGATGCATACTGGATAACGAGACATCGCTTTTCGCGTAAAAGCGACCAAGGCACATTTTTTCTGTCGAGATGGTTAGTCCTTGTGTGTGAAGATAGTCAGATGAAGATAGCTGCTTTCTGTAGCCTTGCGCGGGACCCTGCAGGCGAGTGACCGCTGATGTCCAGATGCAGATGTTGTCGGCGTAGATTGAGACGCTCACTGTTTCCGGTAGGGATTTGGACAGCCCAAGAAGCGCGAGGTTGAAAAGAATAGGGCTTAGAACACCGACTTGGGGAACGCCTCGGCATGTGTAGTGGTCGGCAGTCGGACCATTTTCCGTACGTACGAACAAGTACCTTTGTGTCAAGTAGTATCTGATCCATCGATATACTCGCCCTCCTAGTTGAATCGTCAAAAGTACGTCTAGAATGGTTTGATGGGAAACGTTGTCGTAAGCGCCTTTCACGTTAAGAAAGAATGCTACTGATAATCGTTTCCAAAGTTTTTGCTGTTCTACAGATGACACTAGATCGATGGCACTGTACATCGATGAACGACCTCGTTGAAATCCCGCCATAGAGTCAGGGTAAATTTTGTGGTGTTCAAGGTACCATTCGAGACGCATGAGGATCATACGTTCCATGAGCTTCCCGATGCAGCTGGCAAGTACTATAGGCCAATACGATGCCAGTTCGAACGGTGACTTGCCTGCTTTTAGCAGCGGTACCAGGCAGCTGCGTTTCCATTCCTGTGGGGCGACACCATCTTGTCATGAACTATTAAAAAGGCTGAGGAGTTCTCTTCGTGCTTCTCGACCTAGTGGCGCAAAGCAGTATATGTTATGCCATCGGGCCCTGGTGAAGATGAACACCTACAGAGCGCCATAGCAGCTTCTAACTCTTCCATAGAGAATGGAGTGTCCATACTTGTATCTCATGGACCGGAAATGTCGCCTAAAGCCATGCCAGGGACTAAAACTGTGCCGCCGGCGACTTTCGCACAAAATTCCTCTGCAACGTCTATCTCACGGTGGTTTTGATAGAGAGCAAGTGCGTTAAAAGGGCGTTGTTGCTGGGGGCTTGAGCAAGGACCCCGTAGGGTACGCCACACACGGGACAATGGCTTGCAGGGGTCCAGTGACTCGCAAAAGCATTTCCATCTTTGATCCGCTAGCTTATCCATTTGGAGTTTTATCTTCTTTTGCATGCGCCGGGAGCTTCTCTGAGGTCAAGAATTGACTTCGTGCGCCTGTACCTCCTTTCAGCTCGGCGCCGTAGTGCGCAAAGCCTTTCCAATTCAATGTCATTCTCTGTACGCTTTGATGAAGGCGTGATGCAACGCGTACAATCTTGCATTGCGTCTGCAATTATGTCTGTTAATCTGCGTGCGATATGTTTCTTACATGTGTCTTCTACACGATCTTGAAAGATTGACCAGTCGATTTGGCGAGATACAACCGGTAATGCGGCGTCTAGTCTATCGAGTCTCACATAGGTCGGAATATAATCACTTCCATGGGTTTCAATATGAGTGAACCACTGCACGTTCGAAGTCAGGCTACGTGACACCAAAGTCAAGTCAAAGCAGCTGTTGTACGTTGTTCCTCGCAAAAATGTCGGGCTTTCCCATATTCCCATATTCCATATTCCCATATTCCCCATATATGGTGGTGAGCGTCGAAGTCCCCTGTTATTATCCAAGGACCGGGAGTAGCAGCCATAATATCTTTTAGTCTTTTGCTATCAAACTGACTTGTTGGGAAAAGGTAGACGCCAATAAGAGTAAAACACAGCCTCTTCTTTTTCACAGTAACACAGACGTATTGGTTACCGTCGTGTGGCGCTACGGGTTGGGAAAAATACGTAAGGTACTTGCGAATGTAAACCAGAACCTTACTACTACGGACACACGTGGTTGAAACAAAAGGTTCATATCCTGACAGTCTTATGGAGGCTGATAAGTTTGGTTCACAGATGACCAGTACAGGAAAGTGGTTTTCAAACACCAACTGCCGAAAATCCGAAATATGTGACCTCAGGCCTCTCGCATTTCACTGGAATATGGAGGCACTTCTGACATCATCCCGGAACGATCGCTGTTGTTGTCGATGAGCCATGGTTCTACTGTAGAAGTTCTCAAGCACTGGACTTCTGAAGGCTCGCTAGAACCGGATTGATGGCATCCAGTACTTGCAACGCACTTCGAGCTGTTCGTGTCTGTAGCCTGTCCAGGAGAACACGAATAGCACTCACCAGAGAGCTGATCATGACAACAATTTACAATTTACGGGTACTGCCGAGTCCGGCGGACGCGCGTGAGACTCCATCTCCATCGCAGTTAATGAGAAAACAGCAGTTCACTGGCAAAGTCTAAGAAATTCGCAAGATGAGTAAAGCTGGAAGAGTCGGCGTTCTGCCTGAAAGGCATTTCGTCTTCGTCCGGAATAGCGCAGAAACTATTCAATACTTTCTGTGATAATGTCAGAGTATCCATTAAGAGGCAAATAAGGGCCTAGTTACTCTGTGATGGCCTTGACTTTTAAAGACAGTCAGAGAAAAGTAAATGAGCTGGCGGTGGAAAAAGAATGGGCTTCAATCCACGCTGTGAACGTGGTTCGCCAGCAAAGATGTGGTGTCACCTGATCCGATAGAGTTATGTGACGTAGTCTTGAACTGGGGCCTGCCGCGTGTTGCCGTTGAGGAGTGTGGCCGTCCTCGGTGCTCACGAAGAAAGCTCGCTTAGAGAGATAGCTTTGTATCCATTTAAACATCCGACCACCGAGAGGCCTACTTCTTCGAGAACGGCGAGGATGGCCTCATTTGTAACCTTGTCGTACGCCCCTTTGACGTCGAGGGACAAAGAAGCGCCGAGACGTTTATGTCCTTTTTGGTGCTGAACGTAGGTAACCATATCGACGACGTTATCAATCGATGAGCGGCCACGTCGGAAGCCTGCCATGGCATCTGCAGGGGTAGACGTTGTGGTATTCCAAGTACCACTCCAGGCGTCCGATGATCATCCTCTCCATCACTTTGCCCACACAGCTCGCCAATGCAATTGGGCGATACGATGAAAGCTCCAATGGAGACTTGCCAGGCTTCAGCAGCGGAACTACGCGACTAGTCTTCCAGCTTGTGGGAAGATGCGCCGGTTAGCCAGAATTCATTATACATTTCAAGCAGAACACTCCTCGCCCGTTCGCCCACATGACACAGAGCTCTGTAAGAAATTCTGTCAGGTCCTGGTGAAGGCGTACGTCTGCACAAAGCTAGCACCGTCGTGAATTCATGGATGTAAAATGGTAGATCCATGCGGGGGTGACGTGGTGGCAGGAAGCTGATAGAATGCGATAAGTTGTTGGAAGCAGTGAGTTGCCCGGATAATCTGGCACAGAAGTCTTTTGCGACTAGCGATTAATAATTTAATGTTGGAACACTCCTCTCTGTAATATCCTCGGGTCCTGAGAGTATGAAAATATTAAATAAATAAATAAATAAATAAATAAATAAATAAATAAATAAATAAATAAATAAATAAATAAATAAATAAATAAATAAATAAGGCTTTTTGTTCGTTGACGGTTTGGCACCCACCGTGGTTCGAATCGGCTTGCCGACTATACAGATTTCACACTTCAGCAATTAACCGCCATTTGTCACCGACTATAACGGAACAGTCCAAAGCAAATTAGTACAAGTCATGAAATTCTGCAACTCAGGGTATAACCGGGAATTGAACCATCAGTGGATTGTCATGCTGTGCTGACGAGTTCATCAGCGCCAGAATGCGGTCGGGCGATTTGCTGCTTGTAAGTGCGCGTATCACGCGTGTCCGAGAAAGCAGCAGCTGAAGTCGATTTTGGATAGCCTCTTACTTATTTGTTTGCTTGTGGTGCATATTTCTTAATCCAGTTTACTTCAACATCAGCCACCACATCGACTTGAAAGGTCGCCTTGGTTGAGTAAGGGTACGCAAGTAGTGAGTATAATTTTCTGACCCGCTGAAGTCAGTGGTTGCTGCATGGGAGGCAGCAGCCGTATAGAAGACCGAACTTACTTTGCAAGTTACAAGAATAGCACCCAGAAGCATCGAATTTTTCGAGAAAACAGGGTTGTATTTTGATGCTGGAAGACATCTGTCAATAGGTGATATTCAAAATCTCAAGCATCATCTATTGGCTTGTCAGAAAGCATCACCCGCCATCTTGTTGACGGCGAGGCAAAAGGAAACAGCTTGCTCTATACAGCATACGTAGAGCTACACGCATAGCTGCTGCTTTCACTCTTTTTCTGTGGTGTCTTCCCACTGCTTTTCGCTGCTATATAAAGTGAAGCAATATATCCGTGGTAACGCCGACAACAACCTAGCTGTTTTTTTTTTTCGACAGTGAGCACAACAACGTGAGCGAATAAAATAAAATCCTCATGCTGAACAGTGGCTGACGCTGACGACGTTGCGTACCGGGTGCTGCTAGCACATAATGGTATAACATTTGATTTGAATCCCGGCCCCTAGTGTTTTCACTGCGATTTATAGAATAACCCCCTGCACAGCACATGCACGTGCAACCTTACTTGCACAATTTCAGTTCGCGCACTCGAAGCTACAATACAACGCGAACAGAAAAAGGAAATTTCTCATTAGTTGCGTGGCATGGAGTTTTATTACCAGCTTCGATGAATCTTCAGTTTTTCACATGCGAAATGCTTTCTTGCGGACGTAATGAATCTGGGGCAATGTATTGCAAAGAATGGTTGTTTTAGGTGTTTGACGCACGAATCTGAGCGTGAATGATACATTTTTCAGGACACTTAGCTCTAGTTCGAAGTGCAGGTCGCCGCAAAAGAAGGCTCGGCGTAGGTTTCGGTTTCAAACAGGTACGTCTATAGTGAATGCCGTCCAGACGGATATCCAAGGATTGAAAAACCCGCTGGTGCGGCTTCGTTGATTCGTGGCAGCACAGTGAAGTTCCCTGTTCGTTACTCGCTGGATGATGAAGGCGATTGTTGCGTTTTAGAGTCCTGAAGAGCAGCCCGTCGACGATGGCATTTCGGGTATGCATTTCGTCGACGATGCATTTCGGGTATCCCCTATTTCTCACTGGAAGTCGAGGGCTCGCGAAAACGCCCTTGTTGTCAACTCTCTCTCTCTTTCTCTCTCTCTCTCTCTCTCTCTATATATATATATATATGAGAGTGTTCGAGCAAAGAGGGTGATGGATGGCTCCTTCACCGACGCCCTCTTTGCTCGAACACTCAGCCGGACACGACCATCTTCTTGCTGGCACTGGTCGATACAAAGCGTGAGGGAGCCTTCATAAGCACAAGGTGAAGGCGCCCTATAAGCACGTTGGACAGCCTTGGGCGTATGCTCGTCCTCAGGGCACGGGGAGACGGATTGCCAAGATTCATGCTGGGCCTTCCATGTCCAGCAACAATATGCAACCTCAGTTTGGCTCATGCGGGTTGTGCACGTTAGGCTGCAGTAACACAGGGATCGGGTCTCAGCTTTTAGTTCAAATTTTATCCGATGGTGGCAGCCAGAATATATGCCACCACGCGTGGATGGCGTCGCTCTATGGTCCCTCATGCCTTAATTCCTGCGAGTCTCTTTCTGCATCGGAAAAAAGTTTCAAGGCTAATTTTGCTGCACCACATTTTATGCACGAGAAATAAATTCCGAAACCAGGTGTACTGTTGTATTTTTTAAATTTCTGCAGCTTAATTGCATTTCTAATTCACCGCATTTTGCTTTGAGCGATCGCGACGTTATTGAGATTGCCCTTTTCATTGTATTTAGGAATAATCCTTTGTTAAGCATTAGGCCATGGTACGTCCTAGTTCTGGACCGCAGTTTCTGACGAGTGTGCTGGTGCGCTCTTGAACAATATACGAAGGGTTCATGCTTCTACTTACCGAGCTTGTATGGCTTATACGTATGCAAGCCCTTCAGACCTATACAAATCCGCGGCAGTGCAAAATTTCATTCCTCTTGCAACGAATGAAGACCAGAGAACTCTGCCATTTCATAACAACAGTTTATTTCCTTCGCATCGTGGCGTAGTAGACATGGCAAACCAGAAACTTGTTTGGAATGGTTTTGTACGTGTTTTGAGTGTTTTGATGAACTTGTAAACAAGACAAGAGTCCATTTGGAGGCTGCCATGACGCTGTTTTTGTTCCCAGATCGTATATCATTTTCTATTTAATTTTCGAAGCACGTAGCGTTACAAATAGGATGATGGTGAGCTGTTTGCCATATTAACGGTATGTAATGCTAAGTATTTGGGAGAATACAGCTTTATCAGAGGATACTAGCTTGATCTGCAAAGCTAATGAGCGTCGTTTCTTGATCACGTCTCTGTCGACCTTGCATGCGGTCGCAATAAATACAACAATTCAAGTGAAAAAGAAACAAACTATGCTCTACTTTTCTATATACACGCATTGTTATATGTGCTTAAGACCTCTATAGAGAAAAAGAGACAAGGCGGACTTGAATTCACATATTGACGCAGTGAAAAGTAAACACCTAAGGAAAAAAAAAGAAAGAAAAACTTAACATGATACAATTCGGTGCAGCACTCTTACTCGAAAAAGTTGGTGGGCGATTTCGTGCTCTCGTTACAGTAAACATAGTCGAACCGGCTCGTCGTACGAGAGTCACTGTCCTTGACTTGACCTTGTCGAGAATAACACCACGGCAGCCAGCTACTCTGACATGTAAACAACCACCACACAACTCACAAACGCGCACTATCATTTCAATGAAACAGTCAGGAGGACGAATGGTAGGTCTGCTCAAAAAAATGGTAATGCAGACAGTGTGAGGAAGGAGCATGGGAAACAACAATACGTGTTTCTATACCAAGGATAGCAAAACAAACAGCTTATTTCAGATATCAGTGGAAAGTGTGTCCTAGGAACTTCGTCACGTGCCGGCTACTACTTGCGCACAGACTGGCGTGCCGCAGCCATGCGGTTAAGCTGGTGCCGCATGAAGCTTTCTCGTCCGTTTGTTCGCGCATGGATGCATTGACTAAGGTGCCAGCTGGAAATATAACGGAGGCGTGATTGTCGCACGAGCGTTCCCAATTGGCAGACGCTAAGCAGACTGGTCCGACATTTAGTAGGCGCGCTCCGTAGTGTCACTTAGACCAAAATATACGTTTCTTTGCTCTCACTATAAGGTGGCCCCTTGCTTCCGCGAGAGTTTTTGGCGTTTTACTAAATATCAGTATACGAATGCTTGTCAGCACATAACTGAAGCTGTGTTTACACCGCAGACCGTGCTTTGTTGTATTTCCGTGCTATTACAGGAACGCCTACGTGGGCTATTCACTGTAAGCCGCCACATACGTGCCGTGAAAATATCAATCAAAGGCTGGAATGAAGTCTGCCTATCGCTATTGCGCGATAAACGCGGCTAATTTTCTTTTCCTATTGCAGGCTGCCATTTCTCCCCGTCCGCAAACGAAAAATGCCGGAGTCTGCGGTAAGGCAGCCAGTGCAGTCTTCTGGCCCTTTCTGTGTGCCAATGGCTAAAAAGCACGGATTTTCACTAGTGGGCGAAGAAGAATCAAGGCAAAGAGAAAACAGTGAAAAGGCATCGAGAATATGCAATATGCAGAAGCTCAGTGTATGCTCTCCAGAATGGTCCCATGAAGCACCATGGCACGTTTGGCCAGTTTTGGTTTAACGAACTGACTTACTCAGCGCGTGTAAGCATTAAGGCTAACAGAGGCACCAGAGAACGCGGCGTCCTAGCATTCTAATGAGGAAAAATATTTGTTTATTAACTAACAATGGACATCGGGGAAAGAAGCCTCAGATAAAGAACATTTATAGGCTGTATACAGTGCCAACTTATCATATTGTTGATTTAAGTTGATATCGTTATTTACAAAAGTATATTTCTTTTTTTTCCGCAGCTCATGTTGCGTTATGAAGCAGACAGTGATACCAAATGCATACAAGTTTTTTATGCATTTTTCACTGGCCTGGCAAACTTGCAGACCAGTATTTTTTTTTGAACTTTTGTATCTGTATTCGCTTTACGTCACTGCGTAAGTTCCTTTATTTTTTTTTCCACGATAGCAGCCGTAATCAGAATTTAATAGTATGGTGGTGACGGCGTTGAAACAGCGACAGGCAGCTGCAAGAAAAGAACGAAACGCGAGCAAATTTAGTCGGCTTTCTTACCCGATGTTTTTCCTGAGCTTTAAAAAAAGAAGAAAAGAAGAAGAAAAACAAGACTGCGCAGAAACAGCGTGACGGATTTCGAACATTGCGGGAGGGCACAGAGAGACAAGGTTCCTAACTCAGTTCAATGCCCAAACTGTCTTTCCAAGGAGGCGACGCGACTAGTAGAGGCATTGACACTTTTCAGCGGGAAGGTAATCGGTAAATCACGTGGAGACAAGGACGGCATACCGCAAATGTCAAGGCTATGTGCAACGCTGCTTTGCCCGGGGTAGACGCCAAGGCTCGAAGACCTTTTTGCTCGAGCGACTACGCAAGCGCGTGACTAGGAAGGCTCCGCTCAGGACGCGGCCCTGCACCTGTAAACTCTTAAAAGTGCAAACACAGCTGTGCACACACGTAAAAACTTTGATGTATATAGCACTCACAAGTAAACGGTAGGCTTTTCTCATTCACATTAGGACCAACGTCTGAAGAGTGACATTGTGATCACTGGCCCATTACAGAAATGAACTAGGTCGTGTTTGTCAGGTTAATTCATCACACCGAGCTCGAAATCTGTTAGACAGCACGCATCACTCATTTAAGGAGGAAGAACGGAATTGCCCCGTGTAGCTTATGTTGGATGGCTGTAACCTGAGCTTGATCCTAATTCCAGCCAAAATAATAACGTCTTCGCACTTCTCTGAAAGCGTATAGCAGCTGAAGCTGTAAATGTACGATAGGAGCTACCTACAATTTTTATAATTTTACGCACTCTCACGTTTGCCAAAAGAAAGCAAGAATTTTGCATTTGATATAGGCTCGGCATGACATGCAGATACAACCTGTATCTTCAGGGATGCACGACTTAGCTCACCACATTGAGTTCATGAAACTGCGCGTAGCATACGCAAATTAATAGAACAAAATACGTCCACCTGTGCCATATACCGCGATACGTACCAGTCGCTACTCACCGTGTTCAGATGCTCGGCGCGAAAGAAATTATACTGCCAGACATGAGTGCACTCGTATGCTATCCGCTGTTCCGCTCCCAAGCAGTGATGGCAATAACAGTCGTCATTTCATACTTCCGCGCCTACCATGGCGGCGCCTATAAGCACACCTTCAAGACTAATAAATCTGAATAAAAGCAAACTAAAGACTAAGTTTCACACGAGTAAGTAGCAAGGATTCTTACGTCTTTGACGTAAGAATCCTTGACGTAAGTCGATATATGACGTAAGTCGCTATATCTAAATACCAAGAGAACAGAGAAGCAGATTCGTTCTCGCGTTTCTGTGACGCGCTATCTAAACATTACTGGAGGATTACACTAGAATTCTATGTTCCCTAGGACTTGTAATCTACCGTTACCTGGGAACATTGATAGCCATACACTGGTGTGGGAATATGAAGAACAAACTATGACAGCAGACAGCATGCCATCGCGAAAGCTTTGGGTCTGACAATGTACGCGCTACTACTACTAAAGTTGTCAAATTACATAAGTTCGATTTATTTCCTGAAATGGTGTCGGATTGCCACAACAGCCTTAGACCATTAAAAAGAGTAGGCCTTAGACCATTAAGTAACGACCGTAAGATGTTTTTGGACCGCGCTGTGTGCTCTATCCTAGCAAACAACTTTCTTGCCGTATGGACATATATCAATATATTGGTAACGTAGAGCAAGTGGCATTAACCCTGCATCGCTCTCGCGGTAAGCCACAGCATAAGCATTTACAAGCTGGGACGTGTTTGGGAATGAAATACGCATTAAACGTGGCATGTTCCGTTGTTTTACTAGTCTGAAACATCCTGGGAAGCGCATGGCAACTTATCGTTGTTACCAGAGAATGCGCTGATGTTACCGCTGCTTAAAAGTGATCCATCAAACCATGCTCCGCAAAATCTATAAGGAAGCATCTCCATTTGCAGTCTGATTGCTGCGTCAGCATCGTTCTTCCTGAGTGTCAAGGCTTCCTATTAAACAAGCTTTCTGTCAAAGTGCTTTACTCAAGGCATCAAACCGGCGAACTATATAGCACTGAGAAAACCTGCATTGCGGAATTTCTGGCCACCGAAGCCTTCTTACGGATATCGGTCATTACTGTGCGGCACGGCTTGCCAGCTGCTGTAAGGACGAATTTGTGCTCGTATGTACAAAGCTTAAGGAAAGAGCACAACTCTTCATAAATGCACCTGTATCAGAGATCTCGCACGTCCTCGTCCGCTGGCAACACCAGCTGTCTTTATATATGGCGTGGTGCCATGCGCGAAAAAGAAAAAACCGCTTCCAGCGATATAACACAGTACATAAAATTAATAGAAAGTGTCATTTTCCGTCACAGTTGACAACTCGCAAGCCGCTGTTTTGAGTCATGGGAACGGAAAACAAAAACGCCTTTCGGGAATTTTTGCGTGAGGATACTTGAACTACGTGATCCGCGCAAAAAAATTAAGGAAGCCTATTATCCAATACAGCTAGAATAAATTCCCCATCTGGACCACGGCTAAACCAGCAACAGGCGACGCGCACGAATTGCGCGTATATGAGTTCGCTGTGCCGATCCTTCACACGTGTGAAGTGACAACAGCATCATAAACATCGTAGCTTGTCAACGGCTGGGTCTGTCGAATGCTCACTGTACGATATAGTCGAGCACAGCTTGTCAAGCACAGAGAGAAGCACTGTCGTCACTTGCTGTTTCTCGCCCTCGGGCCACTACAACAAGACCTCTTGTCCACCAGGACTGCCTGTGGTGTCCACGGGTCACAGGAACATCAAAAACTCCATCCACATCACAGCCGCACATGCCTCGAGCCACAGCTCTCGGAATCGTCGCTCTCTAAGTCAATGACCGTCTCCTCCCAACGAGAAGTCGGCGCTAGCGGTTCTGTCGACGCTGTAGACGGCGGGCCTTCTCCTGTGCCTTCTACCTGCGGTGGCGCCTGCGCAAGCTCGCCACTGAACTCCGACGGGGTGCCGGCGACTTCCATAGAGCCGCCATCTTGGTCCTCCTCGGTCACCTCTTCCATCGGGGCGGCCGGCGCGCCCGATGACTTGAGTTGGAACACCTCGAAGACATCCGGAGTTGAGCGCTTGTGGCGATCCAACCGACCGATAATTGTGGACGTGGGCGACTGGTAGGCGATGTACTCGCGATTGTCGATCCATGACGGGAACTCCCGCTGGCGGACGCCGCCGTCGCCGCTGCCGCAGCGGGCGCGCACTCCCGCCGCGTCAGGCACGTCGTCGCGCTTCCAGGGGAGCGTGGTCTCGGTCTCCGTCAGAGCCTCCGCTTCGGGCGGGGGCGAATACGAGCGCGGGGAGCCTGCGCAGAAGTCGCCGTGCATGAGTTGCATCGCAGTTCAATCTCAACAAAACATTTCGCATCAAAGCGAACCTCTTGTTTAACACTTGCTGTTTAAGCAGGAATATTTGCAAATTCATTCTGCAACGTCACTTAATGATACCGCATTGCAAACCGCGAGAATGCCTGCAACTCGAGCAGCTGGCGCTGACGTTTCGGATGTGTGCCTACATGCTTTTGCAGGCAGAAAATTGTGCGAGCATGAATGTCTAGGCGGTGCGTCTAAGATGCCGATGCAGTAAATTGGAAACTGACAATGCCGATGTACGTAAGCCACATGCCGCTGTCTCGTCGCCAAAACCGTTATGAAATGGCGGACTCTAACCGCAGACTGACGTTTCCTATCAGTGAGTGACATACGAGTGGAAATTGTTGTTCTGCGATGATAAACTTTTATACAAAAGCAAGAAAGCAAAAGAATGACTGAACGCGACGAGCACCAAAGCATTCATAATGTGCGTCGACTATAAATACATTTTCTACAACGCCACATACATTCTCTACAATACCACGGCAATTTACATGCACATCGTGTCACCCACTGGCGAGACTATTTTTTATTGTATGTGCCATAAACTGAGTAAGGGGGACCGAATTCACAAGGCTTTTCGTTAATAAGTGCTCTTTGCTATTGGCCGGTCGCCTTTGCTAATAATATGTCCAACATCGCAATTCGCTGGCAGCTTTTCTTCTAGAGTAAAACGATTTTTTGGATAAGGATCCAGAAGTATTTGTTACTTGATCTTCTTCAGAATAAGAATTGTTGGTCTGACCAGTATGCAGGAGCAGGTGTAAGCATGGAATGCCTCGTTATTGAAATATCTTCAGTGTGCATGTTTTATTCCACGACTGCTACACAATGGCTCCCAAAGCTGTAGAAACAGAACAATGTGTGAAGCTAAGCGACTAACGGTCACAAAGAAACGCCTGCTGTCGACAGCAGCATCTTTATGTTCTGACGTAAAGTTCAACTTACGACATTTCGTATGCATCCATTTCAGCTGTGTGCATAAGTCGGCGAAGTCACGCACGCGAATCGACTCCATTATGCTGAACACCACTATTGTGTCTGCGTCTAAGTGAGCTCAGTGAGCTAGAGTGTGAGTCTGCATATGAGTGAGGCCACGTGGGTCCTATAGAGGAAGTGAGTCTGAGTTAGTCGAAGCGAGTATAAGTGGGCCTAAGTCTGAGTGAGACAAGGTGAATTGAAGTGGGTGCGTTTCTGAGTCCCAGCCACATGATAGCACACACAAATTCTTTGTACTGGCAGCGAGCGAACGTAACTCGACGCTTGTGACACCATTACATATAGTACATTAAATGAAATTATGGGGTTTTATGTGTCAAAACCACTTTCTGATTATGAGGCACGCCGTAGTGGAGGACTCTGGAAATTTCGACCACCTGAGGTTTTTTAACGTCCACCTAAATCTAAGTACACGGGTGTTTTCGCATTTCGTCCCCATCGAAATGCGGCCGCCATGGCCGGTATTCGGTCCCGCGACCTCGTGCTCAGCAGCCCAACACCATCCCCACTGAGCAACCACGGCGGGCACATATAGTACATGTGAATCTGATTCAAGCTGATACTTCTTACTATGAGCTAGTGATTTTGACTCTGGGCGCCTGTGAGTCTGGGACAAGTGAGTCTATATGTTTGTGGCACTCTGCTATTCCATGAGTCTGAGTCTGAGCCCATGATTTGTCAGTTTGAGTGAGCAGGCATATTCAGTCACCAACGCCATGTTGAAAGAGATGACCACTGCCCCATAATAAATAAATAAATAAATAAATAAATAAATAAATAAATAGAATTTTAAGACATTTATTAGCAGCGGAACATGCGAACGGGCAGCAGTCACAAGCGTTCGAAGAAGGACAGCAACCACGAGCTCATGCGGTGGCGATGCTGCTAAGGCACAGGCTACTCTTCTTCGACACAAAATAAATAAAAGAATACCTTGGCGAGTTAGTCTGCGTAACAGCGCTACCATCAAATTTCTGATCGTTAGAACTCTCACGATGATTTCTTCCTTAATACAAGGGGGGTGGGGGTACAGAGGGATGCACTTTGCTCCCCCTACATATCAATCACTGTAGGATCGCGACACGTTTTAGCCCCCTTCACCATTCTTGAACCTTTAGCGACGTGCCATAGTAAAAAAAAAGAAAAAAAAAAACAAGAGGCGCTCATAGAGAAAATCATTTGACCAGATTGCCAGGCCTCCACCAACCTTCACCAACCTCCACCACTACCATCTGAACTTAGGAGCCACCTGCCTCTAGTGCTTCCATTCTAAGAACTTAGAGCACTAGAACGGAATGCAATAGAGCATGCGCGCTCAGGGGATGTCAGAAATCTAATCTAAGAAGTAACGTTTCCGTTCAGCATGACGAGTCCGGTCTCGTGGACTCACCTTTAGGCGGCGTTTCGCCTGTCGGACGAGCCACAAAGACGATGCCTTCATCCTCCCCGCTATGCTGCAAGGCCGAGCTGACCTCGGACTTCAACGTCGAATTGCTTGGCGCTGTAACCTTGTGGCAGTCGACGTTGAGCGAACAGTCGCCGTTCATCGGAAGACTGAAGCGTAGCTGTGGTTTATCTGAAAGCGAACAGTTCGTCAATGTGGTTATGCTGAGTGTTTACTGTACGAATACCTTCGAAAGCACACGTGTATTTGTCAACGAGCACACAGACGTATAAATTCATCAAGCAAGCGAGCCAGGGTTCACACTATAGTTTCCGCTACGCGAACCCGGCATTGAAGCAGTGTCCCATTTTTTTTATTAGCAGCCGCACATGACAATTTACCTTTCTTTCGCTTCCGACTTGAGCTCTTCAACCTGAGCAACTTTCTGTTTACATACGTCATTTCTTAGCCTTAACAAACCCAGTTTCCTCGTACGCTTGTACTGCCACTTCGTCCAGCTACCAACTTGTCGAACGAAACTTCGGCAGGACGACCCCTGTTCTTGTGGACATGCTTAAACAACCTGTCCACTGCTTCTAGCAGACGTTTCTCTTTCACTTTTGGCGTACCTTTATTGGCTACAAATGATTACGCCTATGGCTGAGGCCATAGGCCTATGACGCCTATGGCCGAGGCCACCTCCTCAGTACGACGTGGTTCCACAGCTGAGACAGTTATGGCTGAAGCCAACCTCTTCAATTAGGCGAGGTTCCATGCTATGCTTGGGAACTTCCTCGAGAAGTCGCGCTGTGGCTTCCGGAGGTTCGGTATTTATTTAAGTAACATGAAGGTTTGGGCTAATTGGTGTTTTCCCACACTTTGGTTATTTAGCCCCGGAAGGCAAACGAAGGATCAGAGACAAGCGCTTATCCTTGTGTTCTTGTCCTCTGTCCTTCGACTAGTTTCCCGCGCTAGATAATTGAACCGGTACCCCCAAGATTAACAGCCACCTTCTTTTTCCCAGCACGTTTTTTTTTTTAAAGCAAAGCTAGCCTACCGCCCCAGGGTTTGGCTTGCCGTCGTTGTCTGTATCGCCAAGCAAAAATTTCCACTGAAAAAAAAAATTATGTGCCCTATGGTGGGTTTCCACCCGGTGTTCTAACCATTAGGACAAAGAGAGAGAGAGAGAGAGAATAAACATTTACTTGGACAAAGACGCGTGCATAGTGAGAAAGAAAACTTCTGTCTGGAGACGCTTGGTGCGTTTGTCGCATCGCATAACAATTTAGTTGTAGAATGAGAAAGCGCGCTCTGCTAGCTGACATTGAAAATAGAAGTTTTAGGCCTGATTAAGGACGCCAATGCAGCCGCGCCGTCATTCATTCACAACAATAGTTGTTGAACGCCAATTCTACCGTTTCAGTGGGTGAAACTGGCTGCAGCTGGGAGACCGTGTTTGGTGAGGTTTTGTTTGTCACTTCTCAAGGGTTCGATGCTGTGGTAGCGCTGTCATTGTCACGAATTACCTCTGTTATTTTGCCATATGTTCCGCTAATAGCTTTCTCATTATACCTCTGCAGGTCCATAGGTGAGGACGCTTGCGGGACGCGTTCCTCGCCGAAATGCATGCGCGACGCACCTCTCATCGCGATGCGCCATTTCGCCTGGCCGGCTCACCAAATGTTCACTTGCACCGATTCTCATAGTGCATGAGGTCTGCACGATTTCTTAGAGCGCAGCTCTTAAGCGCTCGTTCCTGCGTTGAGCGTCGGCGTGCCTCGTCCTCCCTCGGCGTAACCAAGCGAACAAGCACAGCGAACAATGAAAGAGCGAACGCAGAGCGCAGCGGCGGATGAAAGCCGGCGAGGGCATGAGAGAGCGCGAGGTGGAAAGCGGAGAAGGAGGGTGCAGCGGAAGCATGAGGAGGAAAGCGGAAGAAGTCGCCCTGAAGCACCACCAGATGGCGCTTACGCTCGCGCATCCGCGGCACCGGCCGTGCGTGGGAAAGAAAAAAAATAAGAACCAGAAAGTTCGCCTTCTCGCATAGCGGTTGCCGCAAGCGTTTCCCGGTAAAGATTACTGTTGCATAAGCTGCAGTTGCTCGGAAGCGGCAACTATGCGGCCGGTTCCGGGCAACTGTCAGTCTGGCTCTGCCAGTCGGTGCGGGGATCGGTGCGATGCCTCAATATATCGCGAAATGAAAACACGTATAGAGCTGCGCTCAAATTTAACATTATGGAGTATCGTAATCGTCGGTGAACTTTTTTTTCAATACACTTTGGCCAAGTGAGGCCGTAGAAGCATTGGCTGATTTTCGTCTGCTACTCCCGAAATCATCATTGGTCCGCAGTGAAGAACCTCTTTTTGTTGTCGGCCAGTTTTAGGATAGTAGGCTATTTAATCCAATTTGTTTAAATAAATGCTCATTAACCATGCTGAACATTTAAAGAGGACGCTACTTTGCTATACAATGAATAATTATGCATCTCGGGTGCTCTGTCCTTTCCATGCAGCTTTAATTTCTGATTAAAGGGCCCCTCACCAGGCCCTTTAGCAAATTTTGGTTATACGCTGGAAGTTATGTGTCCTCTAGGGAGCATTGTGCCGCAAATATTCAAATCGGCTCATTAATAGCCGCGATAGAAATATTTCAGTGCCACGCACCCATGATTTCAGGAGGCGAGCTCCACTGCCAAGCGAGACACTCTCTCCCACTTGCCCCGTCTAGCTAAAGGGTGTTGGTCTAGCCTCCGAGAGCGAAATTTCTTCCCTGCGTTCTCCCATACCGGACTTCGAGGATCGCGTGACGCATACGTCAGGGGTCCCGCCTTCATTTTTTTTTCTCCTCGCTTTTTCGCTATATTCTAGGGACCATATCATTGCGGCGCGGCTCACTTCCGCTGACGGCGTCGCGCGCGAGCTGTTGTGGTTGTCTCGCTTCACGCAGCGCCCGATTTTGCACGCTGTGCACGAGGACACCTGAGTAGCGGTATAAGTCAGTGCTACACGAATACTGAGGAAGACACAAGCGGATCACAGAGCATGATCCCGCGCTGGAACACGGTAGAACATGACATAGTTTCGGTGTATGCGTGCGCCAATGCACGACGTGGGAACAAGCAGACGAAACGGAAGTGCATCTCTCTTTCTGCGGAGCGAAGTAAAACAAAAACATGCAGACATTCAGTTTGTATGTTTTTTTATTTCTCTAAACTTTAGTTCGTCTAGTCAAGCAACAGATTACAGAAATAAGAGATGTTGCCTAGAATAATTCTTGAGGTCACGTGTCAGTACGAGCGACGTCACAGCGCAAACACGTGTATGTAGGCGCACTAGCACGTGTATGCTCCGGCTTGGAGCGTGGCGGTCGCGAAGAGTAGGGAAAACGGCGTTCGGTTTGAAATTTCAGATATTTCCACGGTGCGTAGCGATGTAATACTTTGCAGACATTATCGTTATCGCGCATTGTGTGCTCTGCGCTTGTCAGCTCAAAAGGGCCATACCTGGTGAGGGGCGCTTTAAGAGAACCTGGCAGCTGCTCACTGAAAAGATGCAGTTCCGGCAACAATTGTATAACGATCGTTATAGACTAGTGGGCGGGGTAAAGTACAACGTCTTTTGCAGTGATAGCACCCTAATGATGGTGTACGGCAAAAGGATGTGTCATCCACGAGGTTATTTACCTTTATTATTAGGTGCGTCAATCCCAATCTAATAATTTATGGCTTTTATCATTACATGCCAAAGCTGATCTAGTATAATGTGTAATGGGTATCAAATGATCAAGGGGTGCTCTTGATATTTAGTAGACGTTGAAGCGGGATGAAAACAAAGGCCAACACGCGCGAGCGCTAAGCGCTTGTGTATCTTTCGGCGGTCATCCCGGTTCCGTTCGCACTTAGTATCAATTTTGTAATACCAACTAAGGTCCCGGACAAGTACGCTCTCTCTACCTTGGCTAAGTAAGACGTGTGTCGCTCGTTGAATGTACCATAATTTCCATTCATGTTACACAAGTACGCAATTTAGCAGCAAATTATAGATAGGGAACAAGGAAATTCACAACGTGCCCTGACGCTCGCGCGGAGACCAGCGCGACTGATGCTTTCTTCAACGTGCCATTTCGGCACTCTGGGCCAGAAGCTGACGCACGTCACTCAAGGCTGCGAGTGTTTGGAGATAGCAGTTTGACACTGGCTGTAAGCAAGGTCTGCATTTTGGTTGTGCAGCGTCGGGTGCATGACTAATCTGCACGGTGTGAATACCCTCCGCATATCAAAGGCCCCATAAGAGTGCAACCATCGCTCACTCAAGCTGTTGCGTCATCGCGATAGGCAGCGAAGCTCGCCTCTTTGAAGTCGAGCGGGTCGAACCACGTACCTCCATTGGGAATCTTGCGCGGTTCGTGCACGTGTCGGCAGGTGAGTGGGGCCCCGTCGTTGCCATCGTGGCGTGGCAGGCGGCCGTTGCGCGCCTTGCGCATGCGTCGCCTCTCCTCTCCCAAGAAGGTGCGGATTTGCATGCGCATGTGGTGGTGGAAGGGCGGGTGCTCCTCGTACCCGTCCACACGGTCCTTGTACAGCCGCTTGACCTGCACCCGCGACCAGCGTGAGCCTCTCCTTTCCGCACTCGTGCCGCCCAGCCGTGCAGTGGGGGGCAAGCGGCGCGTCAGGGACCGTCGCGCATGGCGCAGGTGGTTCACATTTTACCTAAACATTCGGCATTCAGCTGCTGGGTGCCGGAGAGTCGCAGTAAAAAAGTTCGGTTGACGCGCTAAAGCTCTTAGGGATTGTGCGTAGTCTTCAAAGCTAGCGATATGTTCAGCAAGGTACTGATTAGCCTGCCACGAACACGCCAAACTTCTTTAAGAAGGTTTTGCACTGACGACTTTTAATCCATAACGGGTCACGGGTACCATGTGAATGCGTTAGGCGAAGCAACAATACACTGTGGCAGCAGAAATTAGCAGAAAGAAAAGAGAACATGTGCGACTAATTTTAATGCTCCAAGCAAACTAACTGTAACGGTGAGCTGAACTCTGAGGCTGCTGCAAGGGAAAGGTGTCGTTATAGGTTCAGCTCGCAAGGCGTCGTGGGCTGATATAGCTTCCCATTCAGTTCCGGCAAGAATTTTTTCGAAGCGCTGATATTTTTCGCCAAGGCTGCCTCCCGCACCCAGCTAAATTTTCGGCGGGCACTCAGAGCGTATTAACGAACCTCACGTGTTAATTACGCCTTCCGTACCATTGCACGCTTTTCGGGTCGACATTATTATGTTACGTGTAGCGTTTCAGGCCTCAGCGCTTGACAAACGCGTGAAATTGAAAATAGGGGGGCTCGTTACTGCACAGCCTAGCGTATGACTTGCATTATATTCACTTGGAAGTGCTGTTTAAGTGCTTCCAAGAACGACTACAATACTGCTTGAAAGGAACATCTCCCATCTTCCGAACTCCTCATGATATATCGCGTTGGATACACCATTCCCTACATACTAGCCAACCGAATGTCCATCTGATTATTAACGCTTTTGTCTTTCCCCGTTTTTTATTTTTGTGGCGTTAAGAATGGCACGTGGAATATTTAACAATGCAAATGACACTCACTCACTCACTCACTCACTCACTCACTCACTCACTCACTCACTCACTCACTCACTCACTCACTCACTCACTCACTCACTCACTCACTCACTCACTCACTCACTCACTCACTCACTCACTCACTCACTCACTCACTCACTCACTCACTCACTCACTCACTCACTCACTCACTCACTCACTCACTCACTCACTCACTCACTCACTCACTCACTCACTCACTCACTCACTCACTCACTCACTCACTCACTCACTCACTCACTCACTCACTCACTCACTCACTCACTCACTCACTCACTCACTCACTCACTCACTCACTCACTCACTCACTCACTCACTCAGTTCTAGCAGCTATTATAGTTTCTATATTTCGCATCGAAAAACGCAGAATATAAGTGTTTCAGCTGACAGTATCCCTGAAGGGATGGGTGAATAATTCTCTCTACAAGTTTTGCGGAAGAGCTTTCCCATGAATTCGCGTCTCAGCTCATGGCAACAACGACCGGCCGGCACTCACCTTCCTAGATGGTTTGAACATGGAGTCTGACAATATGTGGTGCAGCTGGGCGTCTGCGTAGTCCTTGCTGCTGGGCGAATACTGCAGCTCGTTCATGTCGAAGTTGAGCACGGTGGCCGACCGGTCCACTGGAAGGTCGAGCTCGCGCAGCGTGTCGCCGCTGGCCGACGCGGCGCCTTTGCTCAGGTTGGTCTGTGTGTAGCTTCGGAAGAGCGAAGCTAAAGACACGCCATTTTCGCCGTTCATTACAGGAACCAGGCTGTTGTTGTTCTTCAGCAAGTTCATTGCGTCGGCAAGGTTCAGCTTGGAGTATGTCTCGATGATCTTGGGCTCGCGGATGCTGTGGTCCTTGAGCAGCATCGGCCTCAGAAAGCGATTGTTGTAGTACTTGAACCTGCGCGACCGCGCACACACGCTATGTACCAAACAAGCACATCGACACTGGACACGCGCTGTTCGGCGCATCACAAGTGTTGCTTAAACGTCGAGCGAACCACACGTTCAGGGTTGTTGCAAATCTTTAGTTAGATATAAAACACTTGAAATTCATGTCGCAGATATATCGCGAGCCAAGCTGCGAAGTAAAATAGAAACGCGGGTTGGGGGGGGGGCTACTGCGCTGCGATTTATAGAGAACCCAGACGCTGAGTAACCACGCAGGATCCGTATACGTTTTATTTTAGTGATGTTAAATGACCAACATAAGAGACTGAAAACAATCCACAGCTCTGTAAATTGACTGCTGTGCAAATGAGGAATGTTAGCTTATAATCATGAGCAGAATAAATTATGAATGCAGAATACCTTGTAAAAATATGCACTGAGGTGGGAGCCGAACTTACTTATCTCGTATTTTGTAGTTGCCCATGAACTGCCCCGTCACGTCTTCCAGGCCAGCCATTAAGTGGTCCATCAACTGAAATATGAAGAAGGTGCATAACATGCATAACTGAGTACCAAGGAGCGACCATGCCCGTGACCATAAATAGGCAGCGTGTGGTACTTACCCTGGTGTGTAGCCTTTCGTTCATAGACATTTGGCTCTTGACACTCCGTGGCACATTGAGCAGGCGTACTAGAGGTCCGATGGTCATGCCCTACAATAACAAGAAAATAAATTTTGCCCGTCCTCTAGATGTAACTTTGTTGCGTGTAAACAAATGACGAGGCAGAAGATGAACGTCATGCACAAGCGAATATTTCTCTAGAATATCTTTTTTCTCTTGTTGAGCGAACACAGCACTGTCACACAATGAGACAACGCTCTGTGATTTTTTTTCAGACTGTGCCGGAATAACTGGGTTTGCCTTTTATTGAATTTCCCATATAAATGATGTTGAAGTTATGGGGAAATTTAGAACATGCCACCGTATTTATACGAGATCACGAAAATATAGAAAATTATTTGTCACGTTCCTTTCACTGTAGTGGAGGCTTTTGCCCCACCTTGCTGGATGCTACGAATAGTCGAAGTGTGGGGCCCGAGAGGGTATCTCACCTGGACGAACACGGTGAAGTAAATGACAGCGATGGTGGTCGTCACGAGCATCTTCTTTGTCGGTATGACTTCCTCGTTGACAACTAGCACCAGGGCAAAGGCCACGGCTCCTCGAAGGCCTCCGTACGCCATGATGAACTGATCTACCTTGTTGAGAGTGTGTACGCGTAACCGGTTGATGGGCCACGTGAGCAGAACCACGCCTGTGTAAATAAGACGAGTCGTCGGGAATGTTTTTGCACCGTCTTTCGAAGGTAACGCAGTGCGAAAGGAGAAAAGACATGGTACGAGACGGGCGTTCATCCCGCCTGTCCCGTATTCTCCTCTATCGCGCAGTCGTCTCGTTTTCAGCAAGTTAGCTTTTAAATGTGATGTACACGAGGAACGCAACGTCTTCTGAGGCCCACCTCTTGTCCTTCAATACTTAAGCTTGTAGCAGAAGCAACTGTAAGGTTGTTCGTCTCCAACGGTGGGTGCTGGGTATTTTTTTGAGCGGTCGCTCAAAAAATACCTAGCATCACCAAATTCTTTGCAGCCCAGCTGTTTGCCCACTCCGACGCATGTTAAGGTAGACGCCTACTGCGTGCTTGCCCGAAAAAAAAAACGCGCAGTGCTTCGCCGCCACTTGTTCGTGCAGATTCACGCTCTACTTATCGCAAACGTCAACTGAAATCGAAAGTGAGCAGGGTGCGAGTGCACGCATTCAGTGAAGGAGAAATATCTCATGGTTACTGAAGCTTATAGCTGAGTTCTTCGCAAGCGTCTTGTTCCATACAAATTTTTAACTACGGGGGAGCTACTGCGGTGACAGCGAAATGCAGACAAAAAACCGAAAAAAAAGTACGACACTTTGCACCCAAAAGCAAGCATCCTGAATTTCTCGGTTGCTCCTTCATACTAGAAAAATGAATGTGTTTGTTGCCCTTTGCAGCCTTCCCGTGCATGCGTCCTGTAAGAATGAAGTTCGGCTTCGACCTACAGTTTCTTTTTCCTGTTCGACAACTGTCATCGTAAAAAGCTTTGCCCAGCATTCCTAATTTTAACACCCGTGATGATTGCACGTTTTTGAGCTTTTAACTTATTCGGCATTATATTGACCCACTGCGGCCCCGTATTCAACAAAAAAAACGCAAAAACAGGAAAACAACAACAACAAATATTTCAGCTTGGGGTGTTGCGGTATAATGAAAGTTTCTGTATTAAGAGGCGTGTTAGCGTTTTTGTAGCATCACTGTCTTCCATTATTAGCAAGAGTATATGCATCCTGAGCAACAACAACAAGATAAAAGTAGAAAACACACACGCGGATAAAAAACAACAACGATTATTGAAAATTTCATGCACATTCTTATTAGGCGCAAGAAAATAAGGAAGCACTGGAGGAAGTGCCTACGTCTTACCGACAGAACGAAAGACGGTGATGAAGACAATGGTGAGGATGACGAACCAGGTGTTCCATTCGTGGATGTCATTCACCGTCGATACACCAAGGAACATAAATATGATCGTCTCCGAGCAGTTGGCTAACATCTTCATGCCATATTTGAGCGTGGTGTGAGACTTCTGAGAGATGTTCTCTTCGACATAGTTTTTCATTGTCAGGCCACAGAAGGTCAACCTGCGTATGCAGAAAACCAAAATCTAATTGAAGTGATAGTTGTAAGATTCTGATTTACCTCTACAGCTTAGCAAAGGATTTCAAAATCTGGAAGCTTGATATAGTCTAACAGCGCATGCTTTAGCTGCGGCGACCCTGTTAACCTATCCTTGCCGTTTGGCATGCAGACCCAGAGCTCCTGCAGGGGTCCAGATTGTACTGACACTTCCGGAAAGTGAAGCTCAAGGATCTCAAATTTGGCTAGCCGGTGCATATTCGAAAGAAATCACATTTGCAGTACGACTAGACGAGGGCGGCAGCGAAGAAAAAAGTGCAGGGCAACACACTCTTTAATCGCTTTCCTGGTCTATCTAGATTATTAGTAAATTTGCGTAGAATGAACCAGGTGTCCGAAAGCAAACTTTAGCGCGAATTCCTTCTGTTTTGTTATCATTGTGCCGCGTTTGCTTTATTGTCCACTTTTTATAGTACGTTGCTCTAATTGCGAAGTAAAAATTTCTCGCATTGTGCTGCGCACAATAAGTGTTACTGATTCGCTGTACTCTGAATAACGTCAACTTGGATGGATGAGGCACTGATGAGAGAGCTAAGGGGGGGTGACGGCGGGTATGGCAACTCACGCGAGGATTCCGGACAGGTGGAACAGCTCGGCGCTGAGGTAGGACAGGTAGCCCAGAATGAAGACGAACAGGGGCTCGATGGCGCGCACATGGTGCGTGAAGCGCGACACAAAGGCAGCCACCAGTCCCCAGAGGATGCCGACGCCTGTGCCGCCCAGCGCCACCACGAAGAACGATGCCACGCCGTACACGTAGTCCGTCGGTATTATGTTTTCCGTGCCCATGTCCGTGTAGCCCTCGAACATGCGGTACAACACCTGCGACACATCACACAGTTCCTGTTTTATCGTCTCGTGTGGAAATGGTCGCACCATTCACTGGCTGGCCGATGCACGCTGTGGGGCAAGCGGCCGCACGCGGCATTGATAACGCATGACGTAACGGGCAGTTATTTCTCCAGATGATGGTATTCCAACTGCCAGCACAACTGGCACCTATAAACGTAAGTGCGTGGATTTTGTTGCAGTGTTTTTTCTCGTGCGATTATGCCTTACCTCCGAAGTGCAACGCTATAGGGCTGCGCCAACTGATCAAAGCTCGAGTTAGTAGTGCGCACGCGGCATGTCATGGAATTTTGACGTTGAACATGTCTGCACGAATTCTGCTCGCACTGCTGGTTGACTGTGGCGACCGTCCCGTCATCAGTTATTGTCACCTTGTTTGTGGCACTATGGCACAAGCGCCAGTCTCACAAGAATGCAGAGATTACAGAATAAGGGAATTCCCATAATTGCCGTTGTGACTTTAGATGACTTCCATCCCAAGCCCATTTTCGAAAGCTTGAAAAATTTTGCCCATAGCCAACTAATACTCCGCACTTTTCGTAAAAAGTTATGGGTCGAGTAACAAATAACCGAATATTTTGAGAATCTTGCTGATATATAGAAGAAAATGTTATCCCCTTTTATGAGAGAAACAACGACCGATGAACTATACTCTGTCTACGCACTATATGGAAAACGATTGATTCATTGTGCTGAACGTCCGAAAAGAAAACAATAATGGGGCAACAAGAAGCTCCGTAAAGTGGAGCTTCGGATTAGTTTGGCCCACCAAACGTTCTTTAACGTGCAGTTGACTGTAAGTACACGAACTTCCTTTTTTTTCGTTTTTTTCCGTCAACATGCCGCCGCTGGGGCCGTGAACCAAACGCGTGACTTCGTGCTCGTCAGCACGAGGTCGCCATAGCGACTGAGTCACCGCGGCGGGTCGAAGCTCTGAAGAGGGAGACAAGGAAATACAGGGAGGTTAACCAGACTTCGTCCAATTTGCTACCCTACACAAAATTGAATATATAGAGAAGTATATTTTATTTTTCGTATATTACGGGTTTCGAGTGATTTAGATATTTTCAGTTTCCTTGTCAAAACTCCTGCATATGTTACTTATCTTGATCTCTGCTAGATGGCCGTCGCAGCAGAGGGCGATAAAGTCACGATTTCGATTTCTAAGGGCAACATATTTGCACAAACAGCTTTAGCACTGACTAGTTTTAACTTCTGTCTGCGTTTTGTCAGTGTGATCGTGGTATGTGCGTGATCTCTCCGTCTCTCTTTATTTCCGTCTTATATATCTGCCTGCATGTCCCACCATCGTTCGCCAATGTAGGGTAGCCAACCGGACGTTCCGTTTTCGTGAACATCCCCACCTTTCGACTTTCTCTCTCTCTCTCTACAAGCTGTTTAACTTGTGAAAGCCAAAGCAATTACTACAATGAAATTTAAACAAAAATACTCAGCTCTTCGCTTAAGTGCTGTACAATTATAACATTCATGAATTAACAGCTCTTGTGAGAAAAGCTTTTGCGGGAAGAATTGGCATTCCTGAAACGTTTAATTACAGTTCGGTAGGTGCCCACCCTCGCCAGTTCTCTTTCAATGGCAAAGCATGTAAGAGAGCTTCCCGTAGAATACATCGCTGTATAGCTCTGGTAAGCCGCTCCCACTGACCACTGTGACGGCGTCGTTGAGCAGGCTCTCGCCGAAGACGAGGATGTAGAGGACGTCGTTGACGTGAATCTCCTCGAAGACAGCCAGCACGGCCACTGGGTCAACGGCGGAGATGATGGAGCTGAAGAGCAGCGCGTCCAGCAGGGGCACGGCCGTGCCGTACAGGCCGCTCAGGCCCACTGCCCACAGGCAGAGGCCGATAGTAAGAGCGTTCCACACAGTGCCCAGCACAGCGTACGTCATGATCGAACCCAGGTTGTCGAAGAAAGACCGATTGGGCATGTAGTAGCCGGCGTCCAGCACGATGGGCGGCAACATGAAGAGGAAGAACACGTCCGGCGTCAGCGGCCCCACTGACGTCAGGCCCGTGTAGAAGAGCAGCAGCCCGATCACCACACCGATCACGATCAGAATGCAGCTCTCGGGGCAGATCAAGTGCAACTTGGGCGTCACGTGGAAACCTGCGACATGAGAAACATCACCACGTATGTCAGAGCTGCTGCCAGGAGACACTGTCAACGACTGAGCTCGCTGGACCTCGTGGTGCCCGCTACCCTAATGCTGAATCCCTAGGGGCTCAAAATTTCATGCACTGCTATCCGTGGTTATGATCCCACTTTTCAACCCTTTCTTTCTCTCGTAAATGTGTTCTTGCGTTTCGCTTCAGGCGTTTCTGGAAGGATGCGCTTTCTCAGCGATTGCTTGCTCTTGAATACATCGGTGACAGAGGAGCGTAAATGGTTGGGCTAAATTTCGCTGCACCGTAGAACGTAAACACAACACAGCATGTATAATGGGGCAGTAATATACTAAAAGGCACAGACGCTTTCATTATCGAGCCAGTCCCGTGCCTTTGTTCTACACGCATTTATACGCCGTAGAATAAAGGGCACGCACGTTAGTGGCTGTCCAACTTATTCTGAAGGAGCCCCCACAGTAAGCACCTGTGTATTGTATTGGAGTGAAGCCCTGAAACGTAGTTGCTGTTGCCTCTTACGGAGAGCTTAGAACCAGTAATATTTACAGCTACTGGTCAACTAGCACTGATCTTCCCTATAGAGACAACGTAAAAAACGTTTTAGGGCGCGAAAATTGGACATAAAAAGCCACGAAAAACGCGATGTTCAGAAATTTCAACAGCCTTGTAGTGAGTTTTAGATTGAATAGCATCATCTCGACGAAAATATCGTTTTTAGCGCAGGTCTTTCTTCCTTACTGAAAATCAGGGATGATAATTATTTTCTTGTGTGCATATCAGCTCTAATCCGGTCGTTGGTTGAGCGCTTTTGGGCGAAAATATGGGGTCACGCTGGTTATCGGTGCGGCCACAGCGGTGTTGGCACTCGTATCGGATTCCGCGGTCTTGGCGGGCCTCCTCCCGACGACTATGAAAGCGAAACGCGGTCAATCCCGAGAGGTGCGGCTCAAGGAGCACTTGGCACCCCGCGCTCGAAGTCACCACTATGACCCGCACGGCGGGAAATGAGCTCGAAACCGGCGGGGTCTCCCAGACGTCGTTTGCTGAATACTGAAACAAACGCGGAAGTGCGACAACGTTTACAAATTCACCCCGCCGATAAGGAGAGGCTCTTGTAGCCCGCGTGCCAGGTGACGCGCGCGCGCGACACTCGGGACACGAACGCTACACGCGCGTCATTTTTTCTCTTTTGTTTCCTCCTTCTTTTCGCTTACGCGACATTCAAGAGGCATGCTTTCGTGTTACACAATCGTCGAAGCTGAGTAGACTAATACAAGCTCAAGGCCAATAAATTTGCGAATTTAAGTAATACCTAAGCATGGGGACATGCAGACGTCCTCGTATCACGAGTACCTAAATTGAAGATGAAGTTCAGAGACAGCCCGTGGCTGGGACGCTTTTCAAGTGCTGCTCAATTACGCACAGAAAAGTCGAAGCATCCTGTACCGTATTGTCATTATTACTCCGTCATTGCCGACATTAGCGAAACATTGTATTAGCACAGATAACAGAGGTGGTTATGAAATGTCGACATGCCTTATTATGTTAAACATAATAAGAAAGAATGTATTATCTTTTTCTTCCTGGAAATTTTCCCCGATAAACTCATCCTGGATCCGATGTTACTTGAAATGCGTTTTTTTAAAGAAAGTAGAGAAACAGCCGTTAGTGCATAACGTTGGTATACCATAAGAAACTTGTGGGTACTGAACAATGGCCACCTTTTAGAGACTGAATGCCTGGCCAAGAAAATAATAATCGAGGAAAGGAAAAAAAAGGAAATAAAACGCGATAAAGCTGCACGGCTGTATGTAGTCAGTAAATTCATGACTCGCTAGCGCATTGACGTCAGTACGGCTCCCGAACCGTTTTTATGACGTTCTTCAGGATCCGAGAGGCACGCCTTTCTGGTGGAATACGCGTTGCTTCTTAAATGTCCGGCCATACATAGCGGACGCCTCCTGATCACGTTCAGGGACCATTGGGTGAGTATTCCGTGGAATTTCGCCGCATCGTGCTCGCCTAGCGGGCACATATCTCACTGCAGATAAGAGCGTCAGCTCTTGTCAGCAAATCACCTGCTTGCCTCGGAGCGCCACACCACGCTGCAAGGCGAACCTCCCATAGCTGCACCAGAAGCATTGAATCGAGAGCCGTGGGCCCTTTTCATTCCCAGTCACGCGCCGGAGCAATTCGGAAACGAGCTGCACGACGTGAGCGCGCAACCAGTGACACATGTCCCCCCTCCCTTTGCTGGCGTCCGTGCGCGTGATTTACAAACCCGAACCCACAAACAGCAACTGGCACTGCTGGCACGTCGTCAGTTCGTTTCACTGTCGTCATCCCTCGCTGCGTTCCCAAATATGTAGCGCCTGGTCGGAAGCTTGCATACAGCTTTGATGTTGCGGCTCTCAAGATTTGTACACCTTCGCTGGGGGGAAATCAGCCCGAAGCGGGTATAAGTTCAGCGCATACCGGATTGTCCGCTCGTACTTAAATTAGCTAACGCCGACAGGGCTTAACGTGTGTACGCTTATCTGTGCACGATTAGAGACTTCCCGCGATTTTCCAGAGCCACAGGGTAAATGTCCACGTTCATTTTCTATGGACCATACGGATAACTCAACGCAAACGCGGAGATATTTTTAGAATGGGAAACCGAGAGCCTTTAGGACTCGGTAGAATAGCGGGCCACGACAGCGCGTGCGCAGAGCCCAAGACCACGCTTGGTTTTTTGGGTTAACGTCGACCCGAAGACTCAAAAATCCAGAAATAGGGTGAGCTCTAAGGCCACTTCGGGTCACTTTTGCTGGCAATGAGACCTCGCATAGCAGTCAAGAACGAGCTTGATTTGATCTGTACCCTCTGCTGGACATTTCTTTCTTTTTTTCTTTTTCTTTTTCTTTTCTTTTTGCCGCGGCCAATGCGGCCGGAACGTTGCAGTCGACACCGTAGAAACAATTCTTCAAGTTCATTTCAACCATTTTCAGACTTATACAGCAGTTAGTGGCCAGTAAGCTCATTCTGTTCCACCTTAGTTTCGGTACACTGGACGCGACGTTTCACATCACACGTACAAAGGAAGAAAGAAAGAAAGAAAGAAAGAAAGAAAGAAAGAAAGAAAGAAAGAAAGAAAGAAAATAATAATGCCAACTGAGCGCGAACAGTTTAAGTCAGCGTATCCCGTGAAGTGACGAAATAAGTCGCAAAATTAGCAGTGTCGTTACCTTTATTATAAGTTACCCATTTTCTTGTGCTTAAACTTCACGGTTCTCACTTTCAAACCGCTTTTTGATTTTCACCGCTGTGTCGGCTGCGTCTAACGCTGCTATGTTCAACTGTACCGCTCATCTGTATCCAATAGCGGCTCACTCAACGAGGTTTGAGGACCCGAAGTTATGGGCCCCTAATTGTAAAACTCTCTATTGATTTTAACTTTACAAAACTACACCTGGTCTTCGATGAATCCTGTAGATGCAGTGCTACAGGTTAATGTCGATCGCGTGACGTGCACCCGAACACTAGCACCCCAGACAAGCGACTTCATGGCCAGCAGCAGAGCGCCGCAGCCTCGAAGCACAGCGGAGGCAGAGAACCAGAGGCAGGACACCGCTGTCGGGTTGATGCTTCATCTGTGCAAGTAAGAAATGACGTCACATTGGGCGCCTGAACTCGTCCGGTGCTGACGTGCGCGTCATTACCAAGCGGGCCTAATTCAACACTGAGTTGTCAAAGCTCGATGGCTGTGGCACGCATTTTATATATATATATATATATATTGCATCTGTTGATCATGAAATCAAAAGGAAAAGAAACTATCTTCAAGGTACATGGCGTTGCTGACAGAAGTCAATCACGAAAAAGAAAACGTTCGGGCAGATGTCCGCCTTCGCCTCTAAACTCAGCGACGGAGACGAAATCTCACACAGAGCTAAGTACACAGCACCTCAGCCGTCTCGGCTCTTAGAAGAGACGTCAAGAGCATGCACAGGATAATGTATACGCGTGCATTCTGAGCTTGCCTTCCGGCTCAAGACGCAACGGACGACATCAGCTCCGTCGCCCGCCTTGTGTGCCTTCCGCGAATGCCAAAGGACGCCAACACGTACAGCAGTGGGCGCTCATTACTCCCTTCGCGCCTGGTTTGGTCTTAACCCACTACTTTCGCCATTGCAAGCGGGCACTTTAGCGCGCGTTGCGGCGCACCGTGCGTCACTTAGTGAGCGCGAGCTCTGCCGTATATTAGCGGGGCCGCGGGGCGAAGGATGAGTAGAAGTCGAGAGGCATTCGCTGTCCCGCCCAGAGGGAATGCACATTACCCCAGTGAGTCTCTTGTTTGTCCGCGTGAGAAACTGCCTAATGAAGGCCGTGCTGTTTCAACACTGCTCCCAGTCATTTGTTCACACACTGGGCGGAAAGACATTAAAGCAAATTGCGGGCGGCACACTGTCGCCTTACAGTGATTTTGAAAGGAGTAAAAAAAAAAAAGAAAAGACAAACGAGCGACATGGCGGATTTCTGACTCTATGGTTCCCTTTCTTTATTTGTATTTGATAAATCGCATAACTGCACAGTGAAACCTCTCTGCTTGTAACCCTTAGCGGCAGTGGCCATAACGTGTAAAATTCCGCGTCGCGTCCGCGTTGGAAATCCAAGTGAATATTGCTATATTCGTGTCGGTGAACGTGCTGCAATATGGCCATGATTTATTAGTCGCACGCTGCGATCTGAGTATGCTCTCTGCTCCATGGCATGTGGGCTGCGTGATCCTGCCCGGCCCTGCAGCTTACCGGCTAGGTCATTAGTTGGTGCACAAACGTGCAAGTCCAGAGCGGCTTAATTTATACGCGCTAACAAGTAATAAACAAAGAATGACATGTACCGCGGTGCTAAAGAGTCAGCCCAGAGAAATAAACGCTAGGCGTGGGATATAGAGGGTGACCATTTTTAAGTTTTATGGAATTTTTAAAAAAATAGGCTGTCGCAGACAACATAATTCTAGTCCTTCATCTGGATGATTCATAGA
Source organism: Dermacentor albipictus (assembly GCF_038994185.2). Lineage (NCBI taxonomy): Eukaryota > Metazoa > Arthropoda > Arachnida > Ixodida > Ixodidae > Dermacentor > Dermacentor albipictus. The sequence continues at coordinate 148,230,562 of NC_091821.1, read as the reverse complement.
AGCGGACGCTACTTGCACGAGAAATCCAAACACATTTTCAACAGATTAACAAAAATCCACTAATTATCTTTTCATTTATTTACTTTACTGCACATATTGCAATTTAAAAATTGTAGCCGGTGAGTTTGTATTCTTATTCTACAGAATAAGGCTTCGAGTACAGAAACTTTACCCCAGAGTGAGGCACAGCGCCGCCTTTGAGCCGAAGAAGGCACTGCGCTTCAATGACGCTCCTTGGCCGATTCAACGACGAGGTGTTACTTGAAGAACACACCTTCTTTCGTTGTGCATTAGAGCAGACGCCGATAGAGCCTGGTTACAAAATGTTTGCTCAGGGTTAGACATGGAGTGTCACTGAATTGGCGTGACCAGCTCATGTGGCGGGGTGGCGCTGCCGTTCACCCTCATCAGTCGAGGCGCAGTCCGTGGAGTGTCGAGTGGATCCAGAGCACGGGAGTCGCTCGACGCTCACGTTTCTGTCGCCGCCGCCGCAAGGCCGTACGATACACTTATATCGAGGTGAAAGCTATTTAACACACTGCGCTGCCGCTGTACTGCAAATAAAATTCGCCTTTCACAATACCACGATTAAACATGTGACGTGCAACTGAAATCGCACATGAGTGGTCAGCGAGACAAATAAAAGAATTTGAACGGGAAAAAGGACACGGAAACCGACCGAGGTTTCTCAGGCCAAACTTCAGATAGACCATCTTCGGGCGGGCGGACACGTGCAGATGAAAAAAAAAAATATCTTTCTCCGTTTCCTTTCCTTGAGAAAACGTTCAACCTCCGAAACGCGTGTTGTTTGCGTGTTCGTCATTTCGCAGGCGAATAGAGGCCTGCCACAGCGCTGGACTGACAGCTCCTCGAACTGTGGGTGCCGTGTTTACGATACCGTCACCGTCACGTAGGCCTTATTTGCCCAAGCCATGAGCCGAGAGCCAAAGCGACTTGTCACCTGTCAGGTTTTCCCACGCTCCTTGGCGGCTTGCGAAAGAACAAGCGAGTCCCTCGCAATACAAAAGAGTGGGGGTGACGTGAACAGTGCTGCCGCTTCTTTCGTCACTCCACCAAATCTTAGCCTGCGTGTATAGAACACGTGTCGCACTGCAGCGATTCGGAAAGGGCGCAAACTTTTTTTTTCTCCTGCCTATATAAGACACGCTATGACCTCGCTGTCCGTCACTTACGCACCCTTCTACGTTACCACGGCACGCTCCGTGTTTTTCCGCTACGAGAATGATTGCATACTGATAATACAAAATATTTTCGAATCCTTGACCAGCCTTTCCAGGTTAGTAAGAGCAAATTTTGCGTGCCTTGAAACTATGGCAAATAAATAGAACACAACCGAAAGAGAGCTAGGAGAAATAGAACGAGTACCGCGATGTGAGCTGTATATATAAAATTACGGCAATGCAGTTTTGCTTAAAGGAAACACGCCTATTGCTAAGCAGCATGGAATGGAAGCTAGAATCGATTGGAATAACCGGCCCAGCTTTAACTTTACTGCGCAGTTACTTACAAGATCGAGAACAATCCATATATATATCTGGCACTTACTCATTACCTAATGTAACTAACATTGGTGCGCCGCAATTAAGGCTCGGTTCTTGGTCCTCTCTTATTCTTAATCTATATCAATAACCTTCCATTATGTCTAAGCTCGTCTAATTGTATACTCTATGCTGACGACACTACTACACTAAGTGCAGCTAAATCTATAGGCTTACTCTTATCCAAAATTAACAAAGACGCCGCCAATGTATTGAACTGGCGCCGGAGTAATGGACTAAGTATTAACACTAAGAAGTCTAATTTTATTGTCTTTTTCTCGTACAATAGGTACATTTCTGGCACTCCATGTATCCACATTGCTAATGGCATAATATTTGCTTCTGACGATACTACCTTCCTGGGGGTAAAATTGGATTGGCATCTGAAATCTACTACGCATATAAACTCACTAATGCAGAAATCGGTAGGTGGCATAAGAATTCTACTAAAGGCTAGGTCATACATTGATATTAAAGCCCTGCTATCCCTTTATTACATTTATTCACACTCATTTCAATTACTGTATCTCTACATGGGCTAACACTTACCCCACACATTTGTCCCCATTGCAGTACATTCAAAATCAGGCTATACGTATCATGACATTTAACAATGCTACATCTGCAGCTAATGCTTCCTTGTTTTTTCGTGATCACAACATATTACAACTGAATAACTTAAACAAATACACTTTCGGCATTTTATTATACGAATTCGTCAATGGAAAACTCTCAATAGCTCTTTCTAACCTACATCAATTATCACATGCCCTTCTACAAGATTCGCCTCACAGAACAACTTTTTGTTTCCTAAACCAAGAACTAATAATGGAAAATTCCCCGCTAATTTTGCGTCAACTCCACTATGGAATATCTTACCCACTAAGCTTAAAAAATATTCTGCCATTAGTTCGTATAAAGTCGAGTTGCGCGCGTTCTTGTATTATGTATAAAGGTTTTTAAAATATATTTTATGTATATTTCTTTTTTTTCTGTTTTTTCATTCCTGCGTTTCATTATTTATTACGTGCTTATGCTCGTACTTTAATCATATATACACCGATTTGCCGTTTGAAAATCTTATTTTACTGTTGTAAGTATTAACAGGAGGTCTCGCCCTTACAGTCTTTGACTATGAGGCATCTTTCTGTATATATTTATACCTAAATGTAGTTATATTATAAGCAATAAAACGTTTCAAATTTTGAAAGCGAAGCGAACTTCTGTAGAACCATAGCATGGAGATCGTGCTTGTCGGCGTCCGAATGACTTCTGAGCGATTGGAAGACTTCGGCACTTAGGCAGATGCTCGGCTGCTGTATGCTTCCACAGCTAGGCATAACGTTAAGAGACAGAAAGAGAGCGGTTTGGATCAGAAAGCAAACGGGTATAGCCGACATTCCAATTGACATTAATAGAAAAAAACGGAGCTGGGCAGGTCAGATAACCGGTGGACAATTACAGACATAGAATGGGCGCCAAGAGAAGGAAAACGCAGTCGAGGAAGGCAGAGGAGTATAGGTGGGGCAATGAAATGAGGAAATTCGCGGGCGCTAGTTGGAGTCGGTTGGCGCAGGACAGGGATAATTGCAGATCGCAGGGAGAGGCCTTCGTCGTGCAGTAGACATAAATGATGATGATGATGATGATGATGATGATGATGATGATGATAGCCCAGTTTGGTCTGGTCAGGTGAATAACTTGAGAAGGCGGAAATTACCAGCACGAGAAATCTCAACGTTGCAAGTAGCTAGTCAAAGATTCACTAGTTAACTTTTTAATTATGCACTTTAGGGACAAGATGCAAATGCAGAATTGAAGCCTAGCCGTAGAATTCTTGAATACACGTTTACTTAGTAAAGTCTAGCCCCACTTTCAAGATTTCCGTTTACATAAGCTGCTAAAATATGCATTGTAATTCTGGTTAAGATAGCCCTGAAATGTAAGACGGACACTTTTGGGAACGTCATTGGGATAGCACATCTTAATGACTGAGTGGAGCTATTCCTAAGATTTCTCCTAAGCAGATATTGACTTTACTACTGCACTCGGACTCAATGTTACTATTCCAACATGTGCCATAATATGCATAAGTGAACAGGTAATTAGGGAATATTGTTAAATAAATATTTAGACATTAAGATTTCTCATGCAGGTAATTTCTGCAATTTCAAAAATCCCAGCGGGTTCACGAACCCCGGTTGACCCACACGATGGCATCTCGAAAAGATACACCGACATCTTGAGCCATTACAGACTGGGTAGGAGGACCTACCCTCCCCCGCATCCCAAGATGACCAGAGAAGAGGCAGTGCTGTTCCGGAATCTACAGACCGGTACATTTCCGCACGGCACCCTGCTGCACGCCATGTGTCCTACGAGTTACACTTCCTAGTGCGCCTTCTGCTCGGCGCCCAGTACCCTCTACTACGTGGTATGGGAGCGTGGGCACAGCCCATCTACACCACCCATCATCGGACCAACCGTCGAGCAGTGGGAAGCCCAGCTGACAAGCCCGAGCCCTGAAGACCAGCATCGTCTGGCGAGCAGAGCCAAGCTATTGGCTGAGGCCCACAACATTCTTGCAACAGAGACGCCGCCCACCTCGGACGATTGTATCGTCAGATCATTTCCAAGGTCGATTCAAATAGGTCGCGAAGCTCCGGGCGAAAAGCGGTTCAGTACAGATTGTCACCGACATCAGCATGGGGGGTTATGGGAGCAGCGATTGAAGCGCGACTATGTTTGGAGGGAACAAACATTGGGAAAGAAAAACGCGTTTCTTAATTCAAACGAGACACAGTTAGACTCATTCAACGAAAATAAAATTCCTAGTCAATTTTATATATTCGTGATGAGTTAAGAAAATACGTTTAATTTTATTATTATTGATAAATGCATTTCGTTTCAGCGCCCATCGCTACAGGGGGCGTTGACGCCACTATCACTCGCAGTGCACTGCACGTCTTGAAATGGGCAGAGAGGCGCACTCGTATCGCCTGTTGAAATACGCCCCCCTCACAATTTGTGCTTTCTTGCTTGTCGAAGTTTGTCTGAATTTGGTGACGCGGGTAGCTTCATTGCTTCTTAATCTGTTCAGTCAAAAGTAGTGAGTTACGACCGCCAGATAATTGTGTAGTTGTTTTCGTGCGACTGCGCTGGCCGACGGGCTTGACATCCGACAATAGGATCAGCACTCTACACCTAAAGCTTTCGTCGGCCTCCAAAGAAAGTATGTTCTGTGCAGAGATGCGATTTCGACAACCGTACGGCTGGCCTTTTCCTGCATCGCTTTCCACGTTGAAAGCTCGAAACGCCCATCAAGTCGAATGGCGGGGCATTTGAATATATAGCTCCAAGGAAGTACAACAAAACAAATTTCGCGCCTTCAAAAACAAAATGACGTCACTTCTGCTTTTAACGGACATGGCGTCACGTTATTTTTTCTTCCGCCGGAAGTGTTCCCACCACATACAGATGGCGCTAAGCCCCATGAACCGGCGATGGACCGCCATGTTTTGAACGTATGGGCTCCTATGGAAGCTTCACTACCAGGTATATTAACGCGATAGCGTTAAGGAGCTCGTGTCGCAGAAAAGCCGGTGTCGTCGGCGTCGGGTGTCGGCGTCGGCGGCGTTGACCGTGAGCGATAAATCACGGCAGGCGCTTCATAAATAAAAAGCAACTTCCAAGATTGGCCCGGTGGGAATCGAACCCGGGTCTCCGGAGTGTGAGACAGAGACGCTACCACTCAGCCACGAGTTCGATGCTTCCAAGCGGTGCAAACGCGCCTCTAGTGAATGCGGTGTTGCCTTCGAAACCAGCCGTGGAAAGTTATACTGCGGTGTATATCGGTAATTATGAACATGTAACGTACAGAAGTCACAATTACACGAGTTGCGAAGTGCGTTTCCGCTGCATTTCTTTTGCGCTTTCCGCACACGCAGAGCCATCTTGCGGCAAACACAGAAGACCCCCTCCTCTCAATGTACGGCGCTGCCCCGACAGGAGGCGCGCCGCGCGCGCATTGGGACCGCTGCCAGGCGCGTCGCGGGACTCCCTCTCCCCTGACGACGCTTCGCCGTGCTTCCGGTTTAGATTACTATCTATCTCTCTGCCCGTGCCGATCACGACGTTTGGCTGGCGTAGATCGTTTCCCCTCCGAGACACCGAGTTCTTTGGTTCGTTTCGTTCGCTCAGGCGCACGTTTCGTTGTCGCGCCGAACGCTGCGTTGCTCGACGTTCACCGCGTGATAGGTGGGCGCTAAGTCCGATGCGGGGCGCATCGTAAGTGATTGCTGTGCCGTAGCGCATTGTCTTATACCCCTTGGCGGGTCGACGGGAACGCTGTCGCGTCCCACTCTTGAAGGCGAAGCTTAAGCGTCCTCCAATTTTTTACCTTGTCATTTCTACGAGTAAAGTTTATTCTTCCTACTTCAAAAAAATCCACCCTAAAATACATAACAGCGTTGTATCTGTCACACGATCCTAAAAAACAAACAAATAGTAGAAGAATTTTTGAAACATCAACAAATAACAAACAAACAAACAAACAAACAAACAAACTAACTAACTAACTAACATGTCGATCACACACACACACGCACGCACGCACAGGTGGTGCGTATACGTATATTAGGTATGCTAGGTATGCGTCGTGCAGAGCCACTGAGAGTGGAAGCGGGTAATGCAGTGATCCTGATCCGCAGCCGCGCACTGATTCCAGGCACGCATGCAGGTTCACGCGACGGCTGCGCGAATACGCGACACTTGATTATAGGCCTGTAGTTGCCTGGCTCTCAGGAGCTCAAGCATTTTCGCAGAATCGGTTCAATTGCTGGGCCATGACCTCGCGGGGCGTAGACCTGTGTGGGCATGCATGCAATGCGGAGATTTAGAGAGGATGAATTCGTCCTGAAAGCAAAATGCTTCAAGTGCTTCGAGGTTGTTGTGGGAGTGCGTCGTGCGAAAATTCAAGCACACGCGCGCACACGATGCATTCCAACGACGGATGCATTGCACTCCCATTCGCAAACACTTGGAAGGTATTTTATTTCTTTTATTTGTTTTTTCATGGCTAGGACCACATCAACCGCTTTATTTTTCTAGAAGCAGTTGTACCCAGTTTTGCCGCTTAAGTTTATTTAAATGGTATACCACACTTAAGGCCCAAAGCTACGTTGTAGCATCTGCAAACACGTTTCTCGTCAAAAATACGCATGTCGCCGGCGCCCAAGTGGGAAGTTGCTCACTACGGGATTTTCCCAGGACAAGTTCACTTGCGATAATTTAGAGGTCATGCGCAATGTTCGTTGTTTAATCTGCAGGACCTCGTGTGCTTTAAGTTATAATGCAAACAAAGCAGAAATTTCACATTTTTATGCTCGACTCAGCTCATTTACGTATCAAGAAAACCGGCTGTCATGATGTACATAACACGTAGTAAAAGTGTGGCCCATATAAAACGCCGCATCCTTGACGGTGGTGTCGAGCAAAATATGTCGTTTATTTCGAAGTAAATATTAACATATCGAACTTAAAAGGCTGCACATGAGCCCAGGTGCTTGGGCGAGCGCAGGAGCCGGCCCCGAAGGTATGCGCTGTCGCTGAGGCACCGCTGAGCGCTGCATGCTTTGAGCCGGCTTCGTCAAGGTGGGGCCGGTCACCGCAGAGGCCGCACATAGCGGATGGCTGCGCTGCTCGGAGCAGCAGCAGCAGCAACGGTGACAGCAATGAACAGTGCAAAGGCCGACGCCCCGTGAGTTGCCCTCCCCCTGCACGGTGAATGGGGCGGCGGACGTCGCCAAGACGCTTTATGCAGCAGTGCGTTCAAAAAGCGCCGCCGCCAAGGTGGGGACGGGGAATCAAACGAAAGGCGGAGACTCGTGAAAGCGCTCCCAGCATTTAGGCCGCGTTGTTTGTTTTCGCCGCCTGCTTCCCCTTTAACGCCGGCCTTTTAGTCAGCTGAAGTGTGTTAACGGTCTCCGTGGGTTGTGCGCTGTATAGCACTACTGCAACAGGGTCAGCTCGCCTTCGGGGGACGCAGTAATTAAAATCGCCAGCGTGCCTTCGGAAGGAACGTGGAGGGCAGAGACTTTGATGGAATGGAACGTGTGCCAGAAGAAGTGGGGAAGGGAAGCGCTGATATGGTGGCGCAACAAACGATCTCGTCCAGGAAGAACATAGAAGTATCATGGCAGTGGATCCAGAGGTGATAGGTGCCTTTAACTGCAATTTTGGTGGCAAGCATGGGCTTTCATAGTTTGTTGTAAACACATACTCACTGACTGAGCATGTAATGCTGTACAGATCAATTAATGGCCTCATATGAACTTCGTGAATGTACCTCGTCCTACCAATAAATGTTACAGTTGTATTTTGTGTGTTGTATTGTTTATTATGAACAAAACAGGGACGCGTCTGCATTCTGTCGTGTATTCTTATGAAAAAAAGAAAAGAACGTAACCCAAGGTCAGTGAATGCGCTAATTAAGTAGCAATGTTCATCAAACACAACTTCACAGCAGGCGTTTCATACGAAACGCCCATACAAATAAATGAACTGCACAGTTAAGCTATAAACAGCGGCAACCAGTCAGAACAAAGTAGTCTTCTTGTCACGCAAACGCACGGTAAGCTTATTATGCATGCCACACATTACAGTGTACTATACTGCGCACCACCCGGCGAGACTTCGGTACGGCTGCAGTCATGAACACTGACGCATACGTATACGTGTAGTTGAGGAGTTCACTTTCTCCAGATGCCTGTTCAAAATGCTTGCAAACAAAATAGCCAATATTGCAGCTTGTGATTACGATATACGTCGCTTATCATAATCTGTTAAAACATAGAATTCGTAACCTCATCAATTGTTTGGCCTATTTTTCTCAACATGATAGCTTTCCCTTCCCACTAGTGCTACTCACTATCTGCATCAGAGGGTCTCGCTATTCGTCCAACGAAAACGGCTGCATAATATATATATATATATATATATATATATGCAAGAGAAGAAGAATGTGGGATTCGGAAATTAGCGGCTAGATCATGGACAAGTAAGGTGCCTCTTAGTGCCTGAATAGTTTCCGAAAACATGGACGATGTAGTGTGGTTCCGTTGTCAACGAAAGCCCGGCCCCAGAGGGACAGGCTCAGTGACAGTGGGCGGAAAGCGCGGAGTCATCGAAGTTAACGCGCGTCCCAAAAGGCGTATGTTGTATACGCACAGGTAAGCGGGGTACTTACTACTCACTGTAGTGGACCGCTACGTGCTACTCAAATTATGAGGTGCGCACGCTCTTCCTTTCATCGTTCATCGAGGTTAATGAGAGAGAAAAAATGAGTAAACCAAGAAAGAGAAATAAGGGGCTGGGGGCAAAGGGTGCGCGTTCTCTCTTTCTTACCTTCGATACTATTGTATGCACATTCGTGTCAATGCGGCTGAAGTGACCATTCGCAGGACCGACGCAGTGTGTCGACCGAAGATCGTATACTGCCACAACACAAGGCGGCAGCGTGCGCTCGGCTTGCTCTGTCTTCGACAAAGAACGATGTGGTGCGCGACCCATTTCGGCCCTTCGTTTAAGCTCGCCGTCGTTTAACAGTTTGCTGGACAGGCCATGCATGGAATGGTGGCGGAGTATAATGCTCGCATGGGAAGGAGCAGAGAGGAAGCAGCGGCAGAAGTGGATGCAGCAGGAAAAAAATATAGTAAAAAGCAACCCTGGCAGTGCGACTCTTCATGTACGCGCACGTATCCGTGAACAGCGCACATCCGTAAACAACGCACTTCGCTTTGCGCCTCGCCATGGCCAAAGGTCGTTGCCGTCGGGAAAGAGGCGCGATGACAGTTCGCGTGCTGCGGACGTCTAATGCGCGCGGAGGGTTCGCGGCCGTGTCTACGGCTGCTCACGCATGCCGTCGCATAGCATCTGCTCGAACATGATTTCATACAGATCGACTTTACATTACAGCACCACATGAGTCTACTGTTCTGTCATTCTATAGTGAGTATTTCGCGTATTGTTAATGTCGTGAAAAACTTCTGATGGAAGGATTCCCAAGTTATCCTTCGAGGATAGGATTACGCCTAGCGCGCCTGGCAGGTGCGTGCGACGAGTGCTCCGAAAGCATGATACTTTTATTTGACAGTCTTTGTTCAAAGTGCTCCGCAAGGTTGCTCTTGGTAGGCAAGATCTACAAATCGGTGTACGCGGCAGCGATCGTAAGTGAAACAGCATACTCTGTGTATTTTGACCGCATAAAACTCCAGTGAACATGGCAGAGAATATGAGAACGGCAGCCCGCATTTCCGGAATAGGAACAACTGATGTATGTTACACCCTTTTCCGCCGTTCCCGCTTCTGTTTGTGCTAACGGTATACGTTGAGCGAGCCTGCGTGTTTGTGCCGCTTCGCGAAGATCATGCTCTCGATGTGTGTGTGTGTGTCGCCTCATATTTGACCGCTTAACCTGAAATAACATGGCAGGCCTATGGCCAGGCTAACATCTCCACTTTCATTTAAGGCAAGTGTCTCTCTCTGTCTACGCGGGTGCTTTCGACGGCTCTGCGGCTGACTCGGTTGCTAGTCGCGGCGAGTATTCACTCGTTCTATCGGGTTTCACAAGAGCCTCACGAATTGTGGGGGCACGACTCGGATGGGCTGCTCTGCAAATTACAGACACAGACGCAGTATACGAGGAACGATCGTCGCATTGCGTCCGGGAGCAACCGCTCATTTGTCGTCGCTTTACGTGGGCGGCGGAAGAGACGCGAGCACGGCACCCGCTAGTGGACCCGTCGTCGCGCCTTAGGATCGATCAGTCGATGCAGCGCCGCCGCTACGGCGAGACGCCAGTGGAGCCCATAAGAAATCACTTCACACAGAGAGAGAGAGAGAAAGAGAGAGAGAGAGAGAAAAGAAAGCACCAAAGAAAAGGAAGTTGAGTCAGATGAATATACATGCTGACGGTGTGATGGTTGATATAGAGGACAGAAAAAGCGAAATAAGGAAACGTTGAAATTAATTAGCTCTAATTTTACCGCGGACGCCAGAACGACGTTCAGAAAAAAATGGTACGAACGCTGGATAAAGAAAAGAACAGGGACAATAGACATAGAATAAATTGATCAAGCAATAATCTTTTTCGTGAAAGGGGCGCTTGGGTAATTAGACTGGCCACGACACATAAAACCAGACTTAAGAAAAAGTTGAGAGCAATAGTTCACATTTGAACAAGCGAGAAAGTTACGGAACATATATAGACAGAGAAGTTCTTGAATAAGCACGAACCCCGAAAGAAAAAAGAATAAAATCGATACTCAAATATTACCGCACGCTCAGTCCGGAAAGTTATCTATAAGAAATGAACGCGCGCCTAATTAACACACAATATTCTAACAGGCGAAGAAGACGGGTGTGCTGCATTTTAGAAATATATTTCTTCGAGTGATCTGATTTGGTGTCTGGAAGGAGGATACGCTTTTAGAACGCCAAGCCCTCGCCACAACAGGGCGTGTTTTGCCGTCAAACGATAATGTTCGCGCGACAGGAACTGCGATATGCCAAAGCGTAATGGGTGCGTGAAACGTGCTCGGTGGAGGCATAACTCCACGCGCTTGACTGAAAAAAAAAAAAAAACGATCGTTCGGTGAGCCGCTGGACCAATCGCTCTTCCGCCTCTTTGTGGCAGTCCACACGCCCGTCACACACATAACCAGAGCTCGGTCCTTGCCCGCAACAACGTCGGCGGCACCCCCAGGAGCAAAGCACAAGCAAGCAAGATAGGACTGGACAAACGCGAAGAAAGACCTCCATAGCTATTCGGGCGGCCAGGCGCCGCCGCGCTGCTCTCTATATGGATCCGAGCCGGTCCCTCCTCTCTCGCGCGCGCCGACGTCCCGTCGCTACCGCCGACTGAATTACGCGCGGGGGCACCTGGGTCCCGGCCACAAGCGAACGGCGTCGTCGTCCCGCCTTGGGATTTGGCCGTCTTTGTGCGCAGAGAAGGCGCCGCGCCCAGACCGGGGCGTCGTTCGGTCGTGCGCGTGCTCGGAAGACCGCGGCGCGCATTCAGCCGCAGGATCGATTCACAACGCCTTAAGTACCGAGGTGGAACCGCTCCCTTCCCCATCGAAGACACGCTAAAAAAACTCGGCAATGAGCCGAACTGAGTGATAGGGAAGCCACGACGGTCAACTGTTGCGCTGAGATATATGCGCCGAGATAATTTCCACCTTTTGTGGTGCGCAACTTGTCATATGTAGGCGAGGTGGCTCTCTGGACGCTATAGGCCAGGCACAATGTCCTCCTCGTAATCCATTTTCGTTGCACTACTGCAGTGTAACTGGAATCGTTGACAGGGTTGTATGTGACAGCTGCGGTTGGTAAGATAACATGGACCACTTATTGTGCCACCTGTCCTCGATTTGATATACTATGTCCGACGAATAGGGGCGACTAGACGAGCATCCACTGTCTGTGCAGACGCTACTGGAATACCGTCCCCACGGTTCATCTGTCCAGAAGATAGCGAATGCACTTTTGTGCATCTTAAAGACGAATGCCTTACGCGAGCGCCTCTGACGTGCGTGGTGCTGTCCACGCGTGTGCACGCATTCATGTGCGTGGACTTTCTTTCTTATCTCTTCCTCATCGCTTTATTCCCGTGTTCTCCAGCGCAGGGTAACCGACCAGGCGCTTTTCTGGTTAACATCACCGCCTTCTCTCTCCGCACTTTGTTTTCTGTCTGTTTCCTGTTACTGTGCGTCTCTTTTGATCGACAGTGCACGAACGAAAGAAAAGATCAGCTCGGTACCAACGCTTCCACAAGGGGACTGTTTGAGTGTCTACTTGTGTTCATATTTGGGGTGGGAGCTGTCTTCTTTGTCCTAACACTTGTCGAAGTTGTCTCGTGCGTATGAATTTGGCATGTTCGCTGTTGCTGCACCACTACTACCACCCCTTCGTGTGACCTTTGAAATGTTTTTTTTTCTCTGGGAGCGCGCGGAGACACAGAGATAAGATATGAAACGCTTTTGTAGGAGCCGCTTCTGCATTTTTGATCGGTCACTAGCGTTAGAGAGACAGCAAGAACAAGGAAAGGAAAGGCCGGGAGTTCAACCAGACGAGCACCCAGTTTGCTACCCTACACTGAAGGTAACGGAAAGGCGGGATACAAAGAGGAAAAGAGGAAAAGAAAGTGAGCACTGAGTGCATGTGCATGCACAGGGACACTATAAGTGGTCTCGTAAACCGGTGCACTTCAAGTAGTGTACTAGTGCACGAATCGCTTTTTGTGCCAGTGATGGGTGTGGCCACGGTACGAGTGTCTTTGACTCATAGAACGGTCTCGAGTCCAATCACTGGCTTTAGTCTCCTGAATAAACCTCAAACCTGTGAATACAGACGTTTTGCATGTGTGCGTGCGTGTTTGCGTGCGTGCGTGTTCACTGCCGATAGAAGCATAAGTTCATTCATAATAAAACTATGGGCCATTAGTTGATCATACATTCTTTTACTTACAGCATTGACGTTTGTGATGTTTTCGAATTGCGTTTTTGGTAGAGAGAACCTTCTCTCTACGAGCACGAAAAAAGGGCTCTTGTCAAGAGATCAGAAATATGTCTGTTTCAAGATAGGCAAATCTTGCCTTAGTAATAATTAAAAACAGCCGAATATATAAGTAAAACTGGCGTTGGGTGCTGTTATGATCGACCTGTCAAGTGTGAGAGACATGCAGGCGTACGTTCCCATGACAAGATGATTTGCCTTGTCCCAGAAAAGGCTGTTACGATAAGCCTGGACATCGACCTGTCGCGTGTGAGAAGCGTTCAAGCGGGCTTCCCCATGTCGACATAATTGGCCTCTTCTCCGAAACAGCGTCATCGATAAATAAATAAATAAATAAATAAATAAATAAATAAATAAATAAATAAATAAATAAATGAATGAATGAATGAATGAATGAATGAATGAATGAATGAATGAATAAATAAATAAATAAATAAATAATTAAATAAATAAATAAATAAATAAATAAATAAATAAATAAATAAATAAATTAAACATTTGCTGTAGTGCTCAGGAACAGCTGCGGAGCCTTCGTACTCGTGCACTTAAACATCAATGCGCGAGACAAAATATGGACAGAAGACAAATGTGGCAGACAAAACAACGTGAGATAGGGAAACAGAAAACGAAGAGGCGGGAGTAAAAGGGGGTTAATTATACAACATGATTATCTGCATATATGCAGAACACAGGAAATGAACTCTGAAGTATGTCAATACAGGCAGGATATTTATTACATGTTAGCCGCCGTGGTTGCTTAGTGGCTAGGGCCTTGCGCTGCTAAGCACGAGGTCGCGATATCACATCCCGGCCACGGCGACCGCGTGTCGATGGGGGCGAAATGCAGAAATGCCCGTGGTACCGTGCATTGGGTGCGCGTTCAAGAACCCCAATCGGTCAAAATGCATCCAGAGGCCCCCACTATACGGCGTGCTTCATCATCAGATCGTGGTTTTGCACGTAAAACCCAGAATTTAATTCAGTTTAAACTTATTACAGGTTTTTTGGAGTCGGGGGAACCATAGGACAGTCTCTAATGCAACAAGGCGACGCAGAAAACACGGAATGCTGCATGGTATACTTTTGAGGCACTGAAAATTACACATGATGAAGAAGCTTTGGACAATGTCATGGAACACCTTATAGAAAACAGAAAGTTCGATTTGATACATTTTGATTATAGAGGTGTGAGTTGAGGTGTATTTGAGAGGGCTGGACTATGGTCGCAAGAACAGCAAAAGCGGTGCTTGAAGATAGATATAAACTTATTCTGGACGCGTTCGGTGAGGTGAGAATAAGATTTGCACGTTCCACACCAAACCGCAGAGGTATATGCTATAGTACTGGAAGGCACACAGTAGAATACCATTTCAGAAAGGCAACGGGGATATGCGACAAGTCGGGGGATATGCGACAAACAATTCAAAGAGAGCGAAGGGCACGTTGTTTCGCATATTTAGCGTGTGAAGAGAAGCTTTGCGTTTTGTCGAAGTACACACAAATATCTTTCATTTCATCGTCCGTGGGCAAGTTTCATACCCCGAAGGGTGTATGAAAATTGCACATGGTGTGTTCTCCACGTATAACTTAGTACCATAGTTTCGGTAGCATTTAAGAGTTGCTTATTGTTTATGTAGCAGTTTGAGAGTAAAAAAAAAAGATTTCTTTTTGAAGGTCAATGCAGTGGTGAACACAGTTGACCGCCTTACATAGCTTTAAGTCGTCAGCATATAAAGAAGAAATGTAGAGTGATGGATTGCTGACGAAATGTCGTTTACGAACAGTAGGAAGATAATCGGGCCAAGAACGAGTCGTTGAGGAACTCCGCTAGTCACATCTAATAGTTAACAGCATAAAGCCAACGAAGCACGATCAATTACTTAGGTAATTAGATACCAGAGCAGTGATGGAAGAACGTCTGTCCATTTGTGCGAGCCTTGTAATGAGGAGCTCATGCCAAACTACATCAAATGCTTTACTTAGTCCAAAGTAAACAACGTCTAATTGGCCTTTACTATGTACCGCACTCATGGGTCATATATGTGGCCAAGTTTATTGCGCTGGGGAGCCCTGACACAAAGCTACGCTGTTCATCTATCGAAATGTGCTTAGTACTAACGCAAAGCAAGGAACGCAATACAGATTCAAAAACTTTTGACACAGCGCAGAGGATAGATATAGGTCGGTATAGTTAGAAAACTGCCCTTCCTTAGCACCCAATTTGCGTACGGATATACTACCCGTGTTACATTCCAAACGCTAGGAAACTTACTAGAATTTAGGGAAATTTTGAAGATGCTTGTGAGAACAGGGACAAGTAGGCTTCCATACGTTTTAACCAGTGCGGGATGGATACCATCAGCGCCACAAGATAGAGAAGGTTTGAGGCACTTCATACACTTGAAAACAAGATCTTCATTGACTGATAGCGCACACACCGCACCAGACTGAGAAGGAAGGTTACTTGAGGTAGAAGCATATTTTACACCAAATACCGAACAGAACTGTCATGCAAAGACATCAGCAGTGCTCGAGACAACATCGCCATTTTCATCAACAAGACATTCATCTTCGACTCGTTTTTTATAGACATGAGAGCGCGCGTTTCTCCTGAGATATCTTGAATTACGTGTCATGCTGCCTTCAGCGCGTCCAGCGTGGTTATAGTGATGATTGTTACAATAAAATTTGCTAAGAGAACGACAGCGCCTAAAATCTAGTTTCTACTTTAGCCTGTCTGCATCGCTTTTCTGTTTGTACAATCTTTCAGTTTCATTGCCGTTGTTAGTTCTTAAGAAAACCGATGAGGGAACTTTGACCTTTTGGGCCTTTTTGTAGGTACGAATATTTACATGCCATCCTCAGTTATTTTCGTAAACAAATTAACCTGTTAATCAACATCAGCTGTACCATCTACGAACGATCAGTAAGTGTTTTCAAGATAATGGTTCAAACCAACGTGGTCTCCGAGGGAAAAGTTGAAGCTGCGCTTCGTATTGTCATCGGAATTTATGCTGCGTTTCTGTGCCGCCAGAATTAAAGAAAAATTAAAAGGAGGGTGGAAGTTGTCTGGCGCAACTAAGTGAACGCGTTCATCTGGTGGCGCCAGACAAAAGTTTGCACCAGACGGAAACATTTTCGAGATTCGTGAGGCAAAGATCTAAAACCTTGACGCACCAGTTCTCAGCGAAGTTTGGCTGCTGCAGGGAATTAAGAGAGCCAGATTCAACCAAGGAGTGTTGTTTATGCGAAATGTAAAAGGAACTCTGGCAGACAGTATTATTAAGCCATGAAATTCCAGGTATATGAAGAATCCAGCAAGTAACCCTTTGTCGTTATTATGAGAAATTATAACGGTTTCAATTGATGCCAGGATAAAACCAAATGCAGCAGGTTACCGCTGAACAGCGCATGTCTATACAAACAGGTTCATGATCGCACTCGAGATCCTAGCGACGGACACATTCATCACCCTATCGCCAGCGATAAGGACGCCTACCTTTCTGCTTATAATAATAATAATAATAATAATAATAATAATAATAATAATAATAATAATAATAATAATAATAATAATAATAATAATAATAATAATAATAATAATAATAATAATAATAATAATAATAATAATAAAAGGAATACCGTGCAGCCGCGTCACGTATCTAATCGCCCTTCAGGAATGTCTCTGCATGGCGCACTGCGATTTCTTGTCAGCTGTGACATAACTAAGCAAAAGCCCTCTTTCCCAATACAATAACTAAGAAAACAAAACTGGGAACACGGCGCTTTAGCAGCGGTAATGCGACACGGGATAGCAGCGTTGCACGTCGAATCCCCCTGAGGGCGTTCTAACGTGAGCCTCTCGCAACGTGGCAACATTGATCATTCTGTCCGTCAATCACGCGAACTGCGCTACAGCACATTAACGCAGAGACGTCACAAGGCCATTATATTTGTAATCAATTAACAACGTCTACAAGCGAACAAACACCATCTCGTATAAATGTAGAAATACTGGATTGAAGAGCTATACGACATGCACAGGTGACCTTGACCTTGCAACGACTCTCTCTTTTTTAAACATCTGTGGCAAGCGCATTCTCAGTGTAAGCCTCGCATGAACGGCTCCTTGAGCACGCAGATCACGTATGCGCAGATTCACCGGCGTTCCCGGCTTAAATGTCGTCCCTAGTGGCCGCCGCTGCGTCCCCCTTCGGCGTTAGGCGAAAGTGGTTCCCGCGAGGCGTTGTAGAGGTAGTGTGGTCTTTTGAAAGCACAGCACTGCCACACGCATGGCGATCGAACAACGCGAAAGAGAGGCCTGCAAGGTCGGCACTGCGTCGCCATGGTTACGTTCACTTTCCAAACACGTAGCCGCGGGATCGCCCACCCCAGTCACGTGGCTGAAGCGTCACCGCAGGCCGGGCCAGTGCAGGGGTCGCGACGTACCCGGTACACGCGTGGACCGCGGCCGGACTGCACGGGCGCTCCGTCAGCGTCCCGTACGCGTGCGTGTGTCGCGCGCGTAGGCGCATCGATCTCGACGCGCGCGTTGCGGCACGAGGTGCACGTGCGCTAGGGCAGCTCTATGCTGATAGCATGCGTGCCGCAGGATGAGGTCCTGCATGGCGCGGGACAGAGCCATGCCCGCATAGCGCTGCCGCAAGTGGGCGTTCAGAGCGCAATACGGTATGCTTTGCAGCTTGTGAGATGATGGACGGGTGTGCGGATGTAGCGTTCCTCCACGTGATCACGTGGTGGCGCTAGTGGCGGCAGCCACTGACGTAAATGCAGGAAAGAGCTAGTTTCCCGTCAGAATTGCATGAGCCAGCTGCCCGAACGCGCCGCAACACTCCGCGGCCGTCGCTCTTCAGAATAATAGTATGAACCCGGGGCCGCATTTATTCTCAGCAAATACACTGAGAACTCCTCCACGAAGTTGTGCTCGCGCACGACATGTGTAATAATCGATGAGGCGTAGCTTTGAATGCTTCCGCCTAGCGGCAGCCCATCTCGGGTGCTGCAAATGATAGCCAATGGCGGGCAACAGGCGACGTCATTACGTATTCGAAGAGAATGCGGACTGTATCTACCGCACACTGGATAAGTTCCACGGCGCCTGACCTCTGTATTTCCTTCGCGCACCCCCCCCCCCCCTACGCACGCACGCACGCACACACACACACACACACACACACACACACAACACACACACACACACACACACACACACACACACACACACACACACACACACACACACACACACACACACACACACACACACACACACACAGGCGCGCGCGCTGGACGCACGCATAAGATGATAAAAGAAAGCAAAGAAAAAAGCACTTACGCTAGAATTGTTCGGACGAGCAAATTGCAGCCAATCCTGTTGCCGGACATAAATTTATTTAAGGTAGTCGACCAAAGGCAAAGAGTGGTAACTTGAATTCAGCTACGTGGTCACACATAGCGAATGCACTTCACGGCGCTAGAGACGGGTTCGAAACTTGTATATATATACAACCCTGGCGCCACTGATACCAACTGTGCTTTATTCGAAGAAAGATACGGATGCGAGCAGGGTGCGCCTGCAGATGCGTGTGCGTCTTCGAATAAAGATCCGTTGATATAGCTAGCGCCGGTTGGCGCTATTTATAACATCTTTTTGTTGTATCTGTTCCGGCCCCCTCTCTAAAGCCGTCAAGTGCATCATTAGCTGTGGCAAAGAGTGCTTACGAACGAGAAGCTTCATGAATTCGGCCCACAACTTTTGATTCGTTCGAACGAGCTTTTCGGGATGTTGCCTCCTGCTTGCATAAGAAAACCTACGCGGCACAGTTTCACTAGTTGTCCTTCTCGAATCCACACAATGACAACAAACGTTCGAGTGACACACGTTCGAGCGGCTTCACAGCGGAGAAGTAATGCGGGGCTTGTATACAATACCATACACCCAGCACGTTGCAACAGATCGTCGGCAGCTGTTCGCCCAAAACAGATTACGAAACGAAAAGAAAGGTAGGAAAAAATTGTTACTTCTTTCTCTCGCAATTGCGCGGCTTGCCTGCTGCGAGCTGAAGGGAACAACTGAAACCATGGGGCAAGCGTTGCTCTTTCGCTCGCTCGGCGAAGCACGGCGAGAGTCGTCAACGGATCGTGCCGAAGACGACACCCTCTACGCGCGCCAGGCAACAATTCGCGGCAACGTCCCTGTGGGCGTGCTATACATACCGTGTGCATGCGGTCGGTCGTTAACAAACCATTAGCGGAGAACACGCGCAGCGGGAGCGCCCGCGTTGGGCGCGCCCCTCTCGTTTTGCCGCTGTTCGAGGCCCACTCAGCGACGCGCGTCCCCTTGAAGCAAGCCATGCGCAAACGACACGACGACAGGCAAGCGTATAGTGTTCATATAACAGCCAGATCGCGTTCTTCGTGCACGTATACACTTGCCGTCCCGTTCCGGATTTATCTGCTCGTTCTTATAACGCCTCTTCTTCTCGGGGCCAGAACTTCGAGGTAGGCGGGGCTCATCTTCAGCGAAGCGAACGACAATTCTCCCTCCTGAAAAGCAATGTGTGCGCCACCATCCTTTACTGGTGTCGCTGATGGTACTGCTCATAAGGATACGCAGATAAGATCCCACGTATGTGCGCTCTCCGCGCAGTGTACGCTGGTTCTACATTCCTTAAAGAAGAATACGAAGAAAACTAGCGTTGCTTCGCGTCACCGTACATAGTTAACCTGGCTTGCTGTTAGCGCACGTTGACATGTATTGGATGAAGAGAGAGAGAGAGAAGTCATAAGGGAAAGGCAGGGAGGTTAACCACGCTGAGCCCGGTAAGCTGCCCTGCACTAGGGAAGAGGGAAAGGGGATTAAAAGAGGAGAAGGAAGAAAGAAGTCTACAGTTTGCACTGTTACACAAAAATGCGTTCGTCACTGAGTTAGTCACAGGCGGTCAACAGGCTGGTGCATAGGTTGAAAGTCTTGGATTAATAAAGCGAAACATTGCATCAGAAAAAAAAAATGTGGGATTATAACGAAAATTTCGTGTCTTTTGGCTTCATTATGTCTATAAAAGTGCCCGGGGTCTTTTTTTTTCAGCTTGTTGCGTCAATGATGATAATGTGCTAAACATACCACAATGATAAGCCCTACCTTCCCCCTTCCACAAGACATTTCGTACCGAGTCATTGTGCCTAGTTTCTTACTTGAAGTCGTGTTTACATCATTATTGGTGCGAAAGCATCAAATGGCCCATCGAGCGAAAAAGCCGGAGTCTGTAGCAGCGAAACGGCCCCTAAATTCCCATTGGATGCGACGCCACGTCACGGACGCGCCTCAACGGAGCAGAGCGGGCGAAACGGCGTTGCGTGAGGGGACAGGGTATCGCCACGAAGCCAAGTCACAAGCGCGCCTCGACGGAGCAGATACAGGGACGTCGCAGGACGAGACGGGTTGAGGCCGTCGCTTGACGCAGGCGTGCAGGTGTCGCCGTCTCGCGCTCGGAAGCCGGAGCGCGGTCCGTACTTAGCTGCTTCCCTAGCTTGCCGGCCTCAGTGGCCGCTGCTGCTTCCTCGTTCTCTCGCCGCGCAGGACGTCGGTGGCATGCGGCGTTGGCACTGCATGCTGCTGCTGCTCGCTGGCTCGGGCAGCACGTACCGCTATGGCACATTACCCGCAGCGCGAAACTCGAAGGACCGCCCAAAGGCGTTCAATGGGACATCAATGCGTTCGCATTCAATACTCATAAGAAGTGCTTAGGCGTCCTCGGATATCTTTATATGAATTTAAGAGGGACGTTGGCGGATGGGTGTGTTTGGGGGGGGGGGGCGAGGCGAAGGGTTAAATGGCGCCCCGTCTACTCGTCACAAAGCGAAGAGAGAGAGAGAGAGAGGGGGGGAAATAAGCACTGCAAAGAGCCCATAAACATGCCCACGGTGCAGACGAGTGGACCAAACACAGAGGTGGCGTGAACTTCTTAAATTTACCGTTCCACAATAATTTAAATGTACTTTAGTATGTTTAAGCATAAGTGTACACAACGACTTAATTTCGGAATAGGCGCAAATTATTACTATAGCTCTCCCACCGCGCACATCAAACCTCTCTCTCTCTCTCTTTGATATCACGGAAAAAGTTCACGCTAGGTGTAATCAGAGGTGGATGGTTGGGTGGTTTCGAAACACCGTGCAAATTATGCAGTGGTGCTGGGGAAAAGGTATCTAAGTATAGTTTCAAATTATTCTATAACACAAATTAGAACGACTATTTTTCTATCGGCCTTGTTTTGCCAGCTTCATTTTTTCTTTCTAGCATGCTATTGATCGAAGTTGCGCTCAGTCCCTGTAATCTTTCTTTCCTCTTCACCTTCTGGTATTTTTCCTTTCTTTTTACGGGCTGCTTGCGAGGAAGCTTTCACAGGTCAGCGCGCTTTCTCCTTCCTTAGTAAAAACAGCGACAGAAAAAAGAAAGAAAGCACACAGCACACTTCAGTGATTTCTTCTGCTCTGAAGACACCACGACAGTAGCATTCTCTTAGCGTCAATAAGTGCCGTTTTCCCCCATCTTTCTTCCTCTCACATAGAGACCGCCATAGTCTTTGCTTGCTCACTTGTGCCTCAAACAATTGTGCTCACCCACAATGGGGGAATGGCCAGCAAGGTGTGGTTTAGCACACTGTGTAAAACGCGAGTAAGAATATGTAAAAAATGAAATACTTGAAATAATATAGAATAGGTAATTAGAAAGCTTTCTTTTAAAGAAATTAAAGTGTTGTTCAGATATATCATGCTGTATTTTTTTTTATGATGCTCAGGACTTCGTTTTTGCATAATATAGTATTCAGCATTAAACGGTATATAACATTATGATATGACATACGACATTAATGTGCATCATGTAGTTTTCAGTCTCGGTGAGTTATCTTCAAGGCCCCGGCTGGGGATAAGTTCTTCTACAACCGATTTTACGAGCGAAATGATGCGCAATGCAACCTACGAAGTTTGCGCGATTTCTTTTTCTTTTTGTACATTTGGCAGTGCTGATATAAAAGGCAATTGGCCGCTGCGAAAATCGTGCGAGCTAATATATGCGAACTCTGTGGCGTTTTCGCTGCGACGTCGGCGTTGACCGCCTTCGGTGCTTTCGGAGCTGTTTTCCGCCAACCGCCTGATCATCAACGCATCCCGATCCATTCCGGTTACGTACCACGTCTGAAGCTCATCACCACCATTGTAATGTGCACGTCACTTGTGTCGTCGACGCTGTTTTCACGACCATGACGACGAAGAATTGTACACCGACACCACACCGTATTCTCAAGAACGACTTCTATGCGATGCACACAACGTCGTCCACGTCAGCCGCAATATTACCTGTTGTGGCTTCAGAAACAGGTGCACAGTCACCACCACTATCAGAGCTTGCGTGGAGCGCAATACCCTGCCTGAATAACCAAGCACAAAGCGCAGTGGATAAGTGCGTCCGGCTCCCATGTTCGCGTGTCGGCTGCAGTGACGCGAGTTCGAATCCCAGTGGCGGTGGTAGGCAAAGTTCTTTTTTAAGCGCTGATGTTGCTACCATCTGTGCGTAATTCCCACAGTCGTACGTGTAACACCTGGGCCCGCAACCCCAGAAAACTCTTACGCTAGAATTATTCGCAAGAGCAAATACCCGATAATCCTGCTGCTGAACATATGATTAGCGTTAGCGATTGGACAAAAGCAGACAATGAAAATCTGTGCGAATACTCGCTTTCTGCATTTTTTTTTCTTTTAAATAAACGTTTTATATATATATATATATATATATATATATATATATATATATATATATATATATATATATATATATATATATATATATATATATATATATATATATATATATGTGCGAATACGGCCCAAATGTGTTGCAACAACTTAGATTTTCCACCTATATAATAAAAACTTGGAATATATAATTTGCTGTTATATAGCAGCTATATAGGTCACTTTGCTGTAGAGATGTATGCGTATATATTAGCAGGTATTTATGGGACTTATTGTTTGATTACGCAGAGCAACCATACGCTTCCTGGCACAATTGTGTGGGTCGAAATTTCGTTGTATAAAAACCGGTTAACTACTACTTGGATTCTGTGCAGAGCGAGCAAGCGTGGTGCACAAAGTTTTCTTCTGCTTCGCCCTAATGAGATAATTGCGCTCATGATGACGAGGAAGCCGGAAAACCACAGAATAACGCTGTTCACAACGGTCGCCGTCGGCCTAATGGAATGGACGGAGGGATAAGGCACCCACATTCAAACAACACAGTAAAAGACGGACTACCTTAGATACGACAGTATTCTACTGCTTTCGCATCAGACACATTGGTGCAAGTCATACACTTTTACTCGGTTTGCTCTTAGGTTCAAGTGCTATGAAAAGAAGGAGGGTTCTTCAGGCAGCTTCGGTTTCGCTGCAGTGTGATATTGCACAATGCTCAGGCACCCAGCGCTAATTTGTCAACCACACTTAGTAGAAGAAAAAATGCTGCTCTTTTTAAGTGAATATAAGATGAGGCTCTCTGTAGATCGGGAATTGTATAGAAATAAAGTCCATCGGGGGAGGGGGAATACATAGACAGCTATTCCACAGACATCAATATTCATTAGACATATAGTGCTGAAGTGATGCCATTTTATGGCATCACGTCAAACGTAAGTCAGCTTGTCGCAATTCCTTCCGTTTTTCTTTACCTTTTAAAGGATGTCGTGGTATTTCACGCTTATTCAGGTGAAGTTATGTGCAAGTAAACGACTTGGTGAGCACAAGTCAACGAGCAGAGGACAAAGACACGGGTTACGCAGCAGCCGCGTCATTCTCTTTGTCCCATGCTTGCTGAATTGCACTTGCCGTGCCTTTTGTTCAAGCGCGCATAACTGGGTCAACACCGCGTCTTTTTTAATAGAAACATGCCTCCGAAATTTGGGTTCGAAGAAGAGGTTTTTCAGCTCATCTCGAGTACAGGAATACTTCTCGTTCATTTACGAATGCAGGGCACGCACTTTAAGGCGCGACGTCGTCGCACTTGGGACCGGCAGTTTCCTTCCACGCTGCTGCTCGAGCACCTGTAAGAGCCATTGCGCTGTTAACCCAATTAGGCGCAAGCGAGTCGCCCTGCCCTTTGCCCCCACCGTTGTTTACCAGGGCTCCGCCTGGACAAGGGCAGAGCCACGCCGTGGCCACCCGCGGGCGACACACAAGCTTCTGCTACGTCTTGCTCCAAGGGGCCCTCAGCAGGGCACACATAGCGAATTTCGGTTACACGCTGGACGTTATTACGTGTCCTCTGAGGAGTGTTCTACCGCAAGAATTGTTTTCAAATTATTTCATAAGCAGAGACAGAAATATTTGAAGTGTCGCGAACCCATGGTTCCAGGAGGCGAGCGTCACCGCCACCATAGACAATCTGCCCCGTCTGACCTCTGCAAGCCAAATTCTTTCCTCTCTCTCATATTTTTACTGAATGGCGCAGTTCCGGTGACGGTCTCGCACGCAAGCTGTTGCGTTTGTCCCGTTTCGCGCAGCGGACGATTTTGCGCGCTCTGCACGAAAACACCTGATTAGCGTCATAATCCCCAGCACTGAGGCAGGCGTGAGAGGATGAAACCATGATCGCGGGGCTGGAGCACGGTAGAAAATTACATAGTTGCGTTCTCTGCGCGCGCGACTGCACGACGTGGGAACAAGCAGACGGAAAGGAAGTACATCTCTCTTGCTGTGGTACGAAGTAAAACATAAACACGCAGACATTCGGTTAGTATCTTTTATTATGTCTCTAAAGTATAATTCGTCTATTGATGTAACAGAATAAACAAATGACTGATGTCGCCTTCAATAATTCCAGAAGTCACGTGCCACCAACAGTGACCTCACAGCACCGCCTTGTACGCATAGGTGTATTTGCGCGATAGACGTCGACTCCCCGGTTGTATGCGCGGCGCCCGCGAGAAGAACGGCAAACTGCCTTTGGTTTGAAATTTGAGCACTTTCAGAGACACCTAGGGACGTCATACCTACAGAAGACGCGAGCGTCAGCGCGCATGGTGTGCACTGCGCTTGTCAACTAAGAATAGCCAGACCTGGTGAGGGGCACGGCAGTGGCACGTGCTTCACACGCGCATGGACTGCGCATCGGAAAAGTGCGTATTCTCTGAAATCTCCCAAAGACGCTGATCGACCTCTGCTAACGTACACTTTAATAGGCCAATGGGCATGATGACAGGTCGTGCAGATGTGTGAGTTTCTTGGGACTTCGCTCGGCCGCGGGAGAACGTACGTCCGATTAAAAAAAAATTAATTCTGGGGTTTTGCGTTCCAAAACGACGATATATGATTACGAGGCATGCCGTAGTGGGGTACTCCGGAATAATTTTTACCACCTGGGGCTCTTTAACGTGCACCCAATGCGTGGTACACTGTCGCTTTCGCATTTCGCTCCCATCGAAATGCGACCGCCGCGGCCGGGATTTGATCCAGTACCGTCGGGTTTAGCAGCGTAACGCCAAAGCCACTACGGTGAGTATGTTCCATTTCAACGCTTGCACTTAAACTTGGCGTTGCGGTCAATCGAGCCAAATACCGGTGAAAAAGATAATCTGGGGCCGAATTCACGAAAGTGCGTGACCGCAGTTATTGTATACTATTTGCCATTGACTGGCAGCCTTCGCTAACATCATGAGCAATACCACGATTATTTACAGGCACCTGCTCTTATATGAACGGGTCTATAGTGCAACAACTGTTTTGTGTATAGACGAAGCATGGGCCTGAATTCACGAAGTTTTTTGTTCGCAAGAAATGTATGTGATTGTACAATGACCCGCACCCATGTTATGTTCGTTCTTACGTTTAGCCGGTGCCTGCTCTCACAGCCACTCTAGCGCTAGAACTGCATTATGAATACAAACCCAGGGGCCGAATACCCGAAGCACTTAGTGCACAAGAACGATATGCAGTGAAAGGATACTTTCACAAGAGCAGACATTTGGGCGAGTTGGTACAGATACATGATGGCAATAAATAGCGCAACTACTGTAGGACAGGAAGACACGCAGACGTGCTGCATTCTGAGTACAGCGCTCGTGTGTGTCTTACGGTCAGTGTAAAAGTTGCGCTGTTTATTTCCAACATGTAAGAGGATGCGGCAGTATACGTGGCAGTATACGTATATATATATATATATATATATATATATATATATATATATATATATATATATATATATATATATATATATATATATATATATACGTACGGCAGTATATATATACATACGGCAGTATATACGTACGGCAGTATACGTATATGTAAGAGGATATGCCTACCAAAAGTTACAGTAGGCCCTTTAACATTAGTGAAGGCCGCCTGCGAATGACAAACAGTTCTTACGAACAAAAACAATTGTGGATTCGGGACCCATGGGGCCGAATTAACAAAACTTTTTGTTCGTAAGTGCTGTCTGACATTCGTTGAGCGATTTCGCTAATGATATGTCCATCATCGTGATTGACTGGCATGTGTTCTTACGAACTGCTCTGGCATAAGTATTTTTGTGTGAATACGTGCTCTGTTCTCGTATTAAAAGAGCGGGCCATGCGCTAGATAATTTTGTGGGAGCCGTTACTATCATATTACATAGCGAACACATATATTAAGCAAAAGCGGCTTGCCATTTACATTAAATTTTTCTTGCAAGCACAAATATTTTCAAGTCGGCCATTGCTTACGCGCTGCAATGTGACGGACGTAAAACGTAAGCGCGAAGGTTAAACTAACGGATTACTGACCCCGCTTCCCAGGAATAGCCGCAAGTGCACTTGTCACCCGCGCTAAACGTTAAATTGGGTCGGTATAACGTAATGATATCTTTCCCTGGATTTTCATCAACCGTTCACGAGCCGTCGATCCTAATGATAAAGGACCACTGACGAAGAGCGAAAAGATATAGCATTGGAATGGAATCGTTACGTTACCACGGCCTTGGATTTTTTAGCCTGTACGAGCGAATAAATGAGATTCGCAAGGCTCGGGATTTTGTGCACAGTTTGCCTAAGAACTTTTTACGAGCCAGGACGGCCACTAATTATGCAGTCTTCTGTATTTCCTTTTCCTTTTGTTTTCTTTATTTTTATTTTTTTATATGGTACGGAGAGGAGAAGGGTGTGAGGATACGGTAGGCAGAGAGCCTGGAAATGATTCTCACTGCTCGATCTTCAAGGCTCGCAGCGTCACGAAAAGTGACTTCCGCGTCCTGCCTGAACGAATAGTGGAGACGAGCAAGGTTCGGAAGGTCCATTACTCTCGAGGTCGGTACGCTTCCTTCTCGCGCCGTACAGAGCGTTGCCGTCCATGCGTTCTTTTTCGCTGTTGATGAGACGCGACAGTGGAATGTTGCTGCTATTCAGTACATCTGACTCCACACCGCAGTAATGGACGTGACGTAAGTATGCTCCTTGCACTGCGCATGCAGCAAATAGTTTGCTCATACTGCTGTCGAACCACTGCAGTACAAACGTTTGCAGCGATTACGAAACTTTGCGTGCACAGCCCCAGCAAACATGCATGCGGGATGCCGGAACAGCGCGCTCCAGGATACGTTAGCGCATGTCTGACGGAGCAGCCGCTAGTTTGCGGTGCCCTCCGCTGCAGAGAACACGTTCAACCAACCACGTATACTGCCGCAGTGGCTTCGGAGAGAAACCATGCACTACAAAAGTGGGCCGGCCCCTGCCACTCGCACGTCTTGTTATTCATTGTGTCGCGCAGCTCGAGCTTATCAGTAACCTTGCCTTACGATAAAGGAGCACGGGTTAGGCAGTCACACGAAGGCGGGGCCTTATCGCTATGCGTGTCCTATCAGTCAGCGTTGCGGCCGTCGCCTACACTATGCCGGTGCCCTACACGCGGCATAATTTATTGTTTCCTGTTGCTTGCCTCTCTCTCTCTCTCTCATATATATATATATATATATATATATATATATATATCTTTTCATGCACGGCTGTCTCTTGAGCCGCCCCTTTCCTTCCCTATATCTTTTATTCGCCCCCCCCCTCCCCTTTTTTAGTGCACCAAAGACAAGCGGCTATTCTCAATTTCTTCGCAGTTCCGAAATAGAAACACACGACCACTTAGAACGTACGATCAGTCAGCAATGGAAACGTTTGGAATGTGATAACTGTGTTGGTGCAAGCAGGCATATAGTCTAAAGAACTGGATTTTTTTTCTTTCTCTTTAGCTCTCCCAACGAAGGGTGACCGTTGCACTGGTATTTTTAGCTTTTGATTGCTAAGGTGTCTGTTTCCATTTCTTCTTTGCGCGCAATCAGCGGCGTTTCGCTCTCGCGCATTACTTTCTGCTCAGTAAACAGCATTATATTTTAAGAGCCTGTCTTGTCTACACAACTTCCTTTCTTCCCGTCTCATATACGCTAGCAAGACACCTCGCAAACTACACATAAAGGGACGCTGACGCACATCAAAGCCTTTACTTTGTTTTACTTTCTCGATATAATTCAATCAAAGAAGTCAAGGGACTTATATGAGAGGCGCGAAATAATTTTCAACCTATGCGGCGCCAGAGCGACAAACTGCAGCTTTTATAAGAGTGCGACTCCTAACTGGAGAGCGCTATTCCCTCCCGGGTTTCTGGAAATGTAGGCCAATAACTGTTGTCAGCAAAGGTCAGCTAATTTTCGTCGCGTACTTGTAAAAATGCCACAGAGGCGCACAAACGTAAAAGCGCGAGCAGCCAGAGAACATTGTGCCTGATTGGGAGCAATTATATAGAGTGCGTGCGAAAGCAAGCTTCTCTGTCCCGGTTATCTTTGGCCAGAAAGAGGCCAGCGGAGCAGCTTGCGAAGGCCTCCTAAATCGCGCGCCCAAGTGCGAAGGAATTACCTCGTGATAAGCACTATATTATCGCTATAAACATTGCGGGAACAGGTCCAAGAAATAATGATGACGAATGGACCAAGGGCATAGAAAAAAAAAACAACTTACACTGGGACTGTATGTGGATGTGCGTCTTTTGGCAGCAAATATATCGCACCTAACGGTTTCAAGCAGGACGTGACCAAATGCCTCGCATAGGAAAGACACGCGGAAGCGTCCTTCTGCTACAGTGCTCGCTTGCAAACCAGAAGCATTCTTTGGTGCAAACTTTCCGCACTTAAAGCAGCGGTATTCTACAATTTCAAATCGGGCGATATATGACGACACCAATAACGTCATTCTGCACCCTCAATCGACGGAACGACAAACATCCTCAGTCGCTGTGCAGTAAGGACAGTTATAAATTAATGGGAAACTTCCGTGCCTCAGATGTAGCCAACCGCACCTTCGCCTTATGCAGTAAAGGCACCCTTACTGACATATTTTGCCTTGACAAGGCAATTATGTGGTAATGCCATATACAGGAACATGTTGGACGGTCTCTCTCTTTTTACACGTTACAGCAAAATTGACCAAGGAGAGAGGTGACAAGTAGAAGCTAGACGCAGGGAATTGGTGTAGTAGTGCTGATAAATCGGTCAGCTAGCTCATCAAGAAGCGTAGTAAAAATGAAATCAGCGCCTCAGGTGGTCAGCTTTCTCGTGAATTTTTTGCTTAATAAGATAGAGAAGTCAAGACGTCCCCGGAAAATATAAATGGTAACTCCTTCAACAACTTTTCCCCCTTTAGAACTCGCCTTTCTTTTTTCCCGCCACTCGGACACGGTTCATTGCCACCAACGCGTTGCTGGGAGGCTCCAGCCGGAGGACTTACACATTAGCAACATTTAACGAGCGAAGGCCAAGCGGATCTGGAGCCGGCTGGCGACTAAGCCAAACCAAGCCAACTCAAGGTCTACAAGTGCGCCGGATACACCTCGAGTGAAGGCGATTGGGAGGACAGACAAGCGGGTTCTGCTCCTTGCGCGCCGGCCGCCAACGATCGTTGTAGACAGCAGGGCTTCGCCACAAGGCCGGCGCGCACTGCGGCATCCAAGGAACTTCGAGAGCGCGACGCTTTGGGAGCTTTCGAGCAACGCTGCATGTTTTGTTGGCATTCCTTGTGACCCTCTGTGAGAATGTATGGGCACCAATGCTGGACCAGCTGCCGGCGTATTTGAAGTCCTAGACACAGAAGAAAAAAAAGGTGCTCGTAGCTTTAGAAACTTGTGACGTTATCGTAACCACGCCATAGGCGTGGCATGCTACGTGAGACGCATGACGAAAGATGAGGCGACGCACATAGCAAAAGCGCACGCAGGCATGCCACGCGCCATTCACCGTTACACGAGAAATCTTGCCAAGACCCGTCGCCCTTACGGAAGTCGGAAGGGCCACGTTTGCACACAACGCGCAAGCAGTGCTTTCCCAGTAGTTTGAAGTACGAGTCCTGGTGCGAAGCAGCGTGTAATACTGCAATGACGATGCCCACGCGAACGCCTGACAAGTGTCTAGGGTAAAAACTTATTTAGGACCATGGTTGTTGTTTGTTTCATATTCTACGGACGCCATTCCATGGGTGCCACGTAGTAAGGTTCAATTACCGTTTATAAAATAACCATGCTTTGGCGACGTGATCAACCATGCAGAGCACTAGAAACGACTGTCCCTTGAGGCCACTGCTTAGTGGCCACAGATGCAGGTGCTCACTCTCGGGGAGGCTGGGTTACCTTAGTCAGTCTAAGCATCCTCAAATTCCTGCATCCAGGCATGTGCAAACACTGGCCAACATTAATGTCACCCCCATCTACACTGGTTCGCCCGGCGCAATACAGCCTCTAAAGAAGTTTCCACGACATCCAAGAATCTGCGAAAACATCCACAAGTTTCACGAGCTTTTTCCATTCATCATCTCTGTACTAGAGTGGAGCAGGGCTATTGTCAAAACAGGTAGAACACTCTAGTGGACAGAATTGCTAAGTATATTTCCCCACGATAAATTTCACCTGCTTCCGTCCCTAGAGACCCCCGACCAAACTTTCGTGCCCGATTGTCACTTCGATTACCCCTGTTCTGCGCCAACCTATTCCAACTAGCGCCTGCGAATTTACTAATTTCATCACCCCACCTAGTCTTCTGCCGCCCTCGACTGCACTTCCCTTCTCTTGGCACCCATTCTATAACCCTAATGGTCCACCGGTTACCTAACCTACGCATTACATAGCCTGCCCAGCTCAATTTTTTTTCTCATAATGCCAATTAGAATATCGGCTACCCCCGTTTGCTCTCTGATCCACACAGCTCGCGTCCTGTGTCTTAACGTTACGCCTAACATTCTCTTTCTGTTCCTTACCTTTTATTGAAACAAATTAACTAACATTCCAACTATGACGAACATCATTTGTTCACCATAAAGGTGGGAAAATTATCGATGACGCGCCCTGTGCAGCCAATCGGATAGCTCGTCGTACTGACGTCAATTGGGTGATTTACGTCTTATGGGTAGGGGCGGCTGAAAATTCTGCCGAGCAGTGTGCTGCGATCGGCAGCAATGTACATTTTTAAAGCCTTATAATAAATTGCACGCTTTACGCGGAGCACTTAGATGCGCCAATTAATGATCAGAAGGACCCACTCTAACGACTCAGTACGTTTGTACAAAATCGTCAAAACTGTTCCAGGGTCTCTTTAGCTTGTTCTCGAGCTTCTTTGTCAGTCTCCAAGTTTATACCCCATATGTTAGCGCCAGTAGAATACATTGATTGTACGTCCTTCTTTTAAATGACAGTGGTAAGCTTCCAGTCAGGATCTGACAATGTCTGCCGTATGCTCTCCAACCGATTTTTATTCTTCTGTAAATTTTCTTCACGTGATCAGGGTCCCCCATGAGTAATTGACCTAGGTAAACGTACTCCTTCACAGACTACAGAGGCTGACTGGCGATCCTGAACTGTTGTTCCCTTGCCAGGCTATTGATCATTATCTTTGTTATTGATCTTCAGCCCCACTCTTACACTTTCGCTGTTAAGGTCCTTAATCATTTGCTGTAATTCGTCCCCAGTGTTGCCGAGTAGAACAATGTCATCTGCAAACCGAAGGTTGTTCAGAAATTCACCGCTGATCCTCACTTCTAAGCCTTCCCATGCAGTTTAAATACTTCTTCCAAGCATGCAGTGAGCAGCACTGGAGAGATTGTGTCTCCCTGTCTGACCCCTTTCTTTATAGGTATCTTTGAGCAGCACTGGAGAGATTGTGTCTCCCTGTCTGACCCCTTTCTTTATAGGTATCTTTCTACTTTTCTTGTGGAGAATTAAGGTAGCTGTGGAATCTCTGTAGATAGTTTCCAAGATCTTGAGGTAAGCGGCCTGTACTGCTTGATTACGTAATGCCTCTATGACTGCTGGGATCTCTACTGAATCGAATACCTTTTCGTAATCTATGAAAGCCATATAGAGAAGCTGATTACACATCCGCATTAACCCCTCCACGTGTCTGCTCCCTTCCGTGTCAAGTCTCTCTTCGGA
Source organism: Dermacentor albipictus (assembly GCF_038994185.2). NCBI lineage: Eukaryota > Metazoa > Arthropoda > Arachnida > Ixodida > Ixodidae > Dermacentor > Dermacentor albipictus. Next base: position 148,197,923 of record NC_091821.1, on the reverse strand, counting down.
GACTTCGGACTGGGGCTGCCCTTACAGCTTCCGTCACCGAGACCTGCGGTACATCAGTCGAAGACACCGTGAGCTGTCCAAAGTGTTCCGCTCCAGCACTTACAGCGGACGTTCACCATCCGCTGTGACTTTGCCCAGGAACAAACGATTATAAGAGAGCCTATTTTACGAGTTGCCAAATTACGGTTCGATAAAAGTGCCAGTCATAGGCATTGGCTCATGGATGGCAAGATTTCCAAGTTACTGCTGCAACGCTCACATAAATAAAGCATGCACGCTTTCATTTAGCTACCTTATTTGCAGCGTACCAACAGGGCTTAAGAGACCGCTTATAGTGTCATTGTGTAAGGTGTCCCTCCCACATGTACTCAGTGCTGACTCTCTCCCTTTCTTCCTCTTTCTATTCCCCTTTCCCCCACCCCCAGTGTAGGGTAGCAAACCGGATGCTGTTCTGGTTGACCTCCCTGCCTTCCCTACCCTTGCTTTCTCTCTCTCTGTTCGAAAAAATGAAAAGCGTGTTTGAATCGACGCAGAGCAGGATGGTTACAATCATTCTTCAGACAATCCTCCGCATAATTCGTCCTGTTTTTAAATACTTAATTATTCTCCTTTGCGCATGCGTGTATTCAATCTTTTTCCTTTTCTTTCTAACGTGCTCAGCAGGGTGCTCTCTTCTCTCGTCAGCGAATACACCCCGTTACGGCAAAAGCGTCGGATGCATTAAAGTTAGGTGCAAATATATGAGTATGGTGCTGCCAGAGCTACTCAAAGGGGGCGAGGAATTCCGCATATTTTGGTTTATGCAATTCTGCTTGTTGCCGCTTCACAATCGATTTAATTGCCTCACGTTTGTTTATGCACTTCGCTTCCCAGGCAACGTACGCTCGTATACATGACGCATATTGATCGAAACAAATTTGTTGTGCACGACGCGGAGAAATTCACGCTCTTTGGAGGAGCCCCCAGCTGCCGGTGCAATTCACAACCTACGCAGCATATGGAGAGTAGAGCTCTGAATACCGGGCGTCCGCAATAAACATGAATGCGTATGCTTATCGTCAATGCGAGCCTGGCTCACGTATATCTGAACAGACTGCACTTGGATGATCGGCAGAAGTTTCTTCTCGGAAAGCCACGTTTAGCCAGTAGCCTTGAATCCACAGCGGTGTCGAGAGCGTGTGCGCCTATACGCTTAATATAGGGAACGGCTGTAATGACAACCGCCCATTCCAGCTGACTGCCTTCCAACGCGAATTCCGAGTAAGCGGGACACGTCTGAAGAGTGCGCTGTTTGTTTGTTTCCTCCCGACGTAGTTCTGCAGCTGCGTTCGAGATTCCTGGAACCTTACTGCATGTGTTATAAAGAGTAGATGCCGACTGCTGATACATGCTATGTTGATTCCTTGATTATATACATTCACTAAAGTAATTAACTACATAATTAGTGAGTTTGTGATCTATCCATCGAACAAACATTTATTGGCAGTTACGTCAAGAGAGAGAGAAAAGGGGAGGAAAGACAGAGAGAGAGAGAGAGAGAGAGAGAGAGAGAAACTTTATTGTGATTCTAAAGATTTGGAGGAGGGGTGGTCGGAGCCTCTCAGTCCAGGGCCCCACTGGCCTCTGCCGCCTGCCTGACCTGGCTAATTAAGGACTTTTGTCCTGCCAGATCGGAGCGGGCGAGCTGTGCCTCCCACTGCTCCATTGTCCTACTGTTTGGCCTATGAGGGTGCTTAGTGCACTCCCAGGTTATGTGCATTAGGGTAGGTATGCCACCGCACCAAGGACAGTTGGCCCTATAACGAGTGGGATACATGGCGTTTAGCAATTTTAAATGGGGGAACACCCCGGTCTGTATTTTACGCCAATCGGCGGCCTCTTCCCCGTTAAGTTGCGGGTGAGGCGGCGGGTATTTTCTTCGGACTCCACGCTGATGAGCAAGGATGTCTTTGGCATTTAAATTGGCGGAATTTTGTGATGGGAAGTGCGGGTGGTTGGGGTTAGAAGAGGACGCCGTCGCTCGGTTAGTGAACCCTCGAGCTAACGCGTTAGCCTTTTCGTTCCCCTGTACCCCCGCGTGGCCCGGGCACCAGAGTAGGCGATGATGGTAATTGAAGGATTTCGGGATTATCGCGAGGCTAGCCGCAGTCACGTGCCCCTTGAGAAACATGCGACATGTCTCCTGGGAGTCCGTGACCACGACCGAGTCCCTTTGCGAACGCTCCGCGTGAGCGAGTGCGATCGCCACTGCTAATATTTCAGCCGAGGCTGGGGATCCCGCCGTGGCCGACGCGGTAATTTGCTGTTGGCTGACAGCGTTCACGACTGCCAGGGCGTACCTCCTTTGGTAGCGCTGCCCGGTCGTGTCTGCATACAGAGCTGCGTCCGTGTAGTACGTGTTGTACCTATGGTTGTTAGAGTAGGCTGATTGAATGTGTTGTGCACGTGCTTTGCGCCTTTCTTTGTTGTACTCTGGATGCATATTCTTTGGAATTGGGGCTACTGTAATTTTGGATCTCATCGAAGGAGGGAGAGGTACGGCCTGCTCTGTGAGATAAATGGGGTATGCTGGGATATTGAGTCTTGCCAATATTGCCCTACCAGTTTTTGTGAAGCTGAGGCGCTCCCTCTGTCGCATCAGGGTGGCTTGCCTCAGTTCGTCGAAAGTGTTGTGCACTCCCAAAGCTAACATGCGCTCCGTTGAAGTACATTTAGGCAGGCCCAGAGCAGCTTTGAAAGCGGTTCGGATTATTGTGTCAGCCTGCTTTTCCTCCTCCCTGTTCAGGATTTGGTACGGTAAGCCATAGGTTATTCGACTAACCACTAAGGCCTGTACGAGCCTTAGGGTATCGTCTTCTCGCATTCCCGCTTTTCGATACGTCACGCGACGTATCATTTGGGCTATGTTGTTGGCTGTGGATTTGAGGGTCTTGAGTGTCTGTAGTGCTCTCCCGTCGCTCTGAAGCCACAAACCCAGGACTCGCATCGTGGGTACCTCTCGGACTGATTGGCCCTCAACCACGATGTTAATCGATCCTCTGGATTTGTAGCCTTTCGCGTGTATCCGGATAACCTCAGATTTTTCGGGTGCGCACTTCAGGCCACTCCATCTAGAAAATTTCTCCACCGCTAATACTGCACTTTGGAGCGTATATTCCTTATCCCCTAGTGAACCTCTGCTCGTCCACAGCGCGATGTCGTCTGCGTAGAGCGTGTAACCTAGGTCGGGTATCCGATCCAGATCGCGCGCGAGTCGACACATCGCAATGTTGAAGAGAAGAGGAGATAATATAGCTCCTTGAGGTGTTCCTTTGTCAGGCATTTTAAATAAATCCGAAGTGATTTGGCCAATACTGATGCTCGCCTCGCGGTTGGAAAGAAACGCTCTTAAGTAATTGTATGTGCGCTCACCACAACCCGCGAGTTCGAGTTCTTCCAATATTGCGGCGTGAGAGACGTTGTCAAATGCTCCTTTAAGGTCTAGTGCTAGGACTAGTCTCTCGTCGCCGTACGATATATTAGTTAGAATTTCATCTCTAAGTAGGAGGAACGCGTCCTGGCAAGATAAACCCGTGCGAAATCCTATCATGGAGTCCGGGAACCAGCTCCGCTCTTCCAGGTATCGCTGCAATCTGCTATGGATAACCCTTTCATAGAGCTTACCTAGGCAGGACGTGAGCGACACCGGCCGTAGTGTATCAATCGAGGGATTCTTTTTTGGTTTGGGGATCATGATTATTTTAGCCAATTTCCACTCTTGGGGCAAGTCTCCCTTGGCCCACTCGCTATTAAATATCTTTGTGATTTTCGCTAGGGCTACCGAATCCATGTTTCGAATCATTGCATTTGTGATCGAGTCTGGGCCCGGTGCCGAGTTTTTAACTGCGGATTGTGCCGCCTCATACACTTCCGCGTACGTTATATCTTCGTCTAATTTAGGGTTCGCCTCCCCCGCGTATTGTCTCCTCGCGGACGACGATGCCGTGGCAGGTGAGGGTCCTATGTACTTTTTCTGAAGCGCATGAACGAGATCTTGGTCTGTACCCTCGAAGTTGTCTGCTATAATTTGGAGCTTCTTGTTGTTCTCAGTACGCGTGCTCATCGGGTCTAGCATGCTTCGTAGTATTCGCCACGTACTGCTCGTTCCCAGAGTTCCTGACAGGGTTCCACAGAACGTCGCCCACTCGTTTTTAGCGAGCTCGTTGGCATGGCCTTGGGCTTGCTCTGCCAAGAGAGGGATGCGTTGTCTCAGGTGTTTGTTTAGACGTTGCCTTTTCCACCTCTTGGCCAGTTTCCGCCTCTCTTCCCATAGGCTGACCAGGTGAGAGTCTATCACCGGCACCTCCGCTGTACGCTCAATGGCTTTAGTGGTGTCCCCGTGTGCTCGTCGAAGGAATTCGGTCCATTCTCGCATGTTGGTCGGGGCTGTATCCGACTCCTCCAGAGCTCTCTGGAGTTTTCTATAACGAGGCCAGTCAGTTAATTTAGTCTTTCCTATTGTTCTCCGTATGTTGGGCGTGGAGAGCGCTACTCGGATTATGTCGTGATCGCTTCCCAAATTTTCATCAAAGGAAACCCATTGTGCGTCTCTGATGTTTATTGTAAAGGCACGGTCGGGCGCCGTGTCTCTACTGACGCTATTACCCGTGCGCGTCGGTTTGCCGATCTGATTGATTGCCCGTAAGCCCAAGGCCGTTGCGGTGCGCTCGAGTAGGAACCCTTTGGGCGACGTTCTCGCGTATCCCCATAGTATGTGGGGTGCATTAAAGTCACCCACTATCACCGCCTTATCCCTGGTGCCCGCTAAATCTTTTGTTGCTGAGAGAATGTGGGGTAGGTCGTTCCCTTTCTTTTGGGAGGACTGTACAGATTTGTGATTAGTGTGTGTGCCTTACTTCGTTTCTTTGGCATCACACTGATAACTATGGAATTAGTCTCTCCCTCAGTTGGCGGAAGTGTTAATAATTGAGCGTTTATCGACTTGCTCACCAGCGTGGCGACCTTCGAATTTTGAGGATCGCTCAGAGTGTAGTATCCCTGCAATTTGGCCGGCTTGGCCCCGACCTCCTGCAGACATATCACGTCCGGAGCGATTCCGGAGTTTTTGATAAACTGGTGGAACACTGCCGCTTTCCTGGAGAAGGAGCGGCAGTTCCATTGCCATATCTCTAATTGGTCTGAATTTTGTATTCGTTGCGATTTCTTAGCGTGATTAGCCATGTTGCCCACTCTTATTTTAAGCCCGTGACGTTTCCGTGTCCGAGCCGTCGGATTCTGTTACGCAGTGGCTTATTTTAGTTTTTGCCGAACCCGCTCCTATCGCAATTGCGCGTTTTTTGGTGGGAACAGCCTTCGAGACTGCCCTAAGCTGTTCCGCCACGAACCCCTTGTGTTTCTCGAAGTCCTTCGTTCACTGTTGTTGAAATTCCGTTAACCTTTGGGTAATTAATGCCATCATTTCATGCATAAATATTTTCAAGTTTTCCGCGATCATTGTTTGGATCTGCGCTGCCGTTATCTGCGCGTTTTTTTGAGATTTGGGTTGTCGGAGACTGCGCGGAGACGGAGTTTATATCTGCCGCCGCTTTCGCTTTGGCTGTTTGTTCAGATTGACGCGGCACTTCCGGCTGTGGTATTGTGCTATTGAAGCGCGCCTCTAACTCTGACACTTGTTTCTCAAGTGATTGTCGTTTGCGTTCTTCTCCTGAGAGCTGTTCTCTTAGTCGCGCATTTTCCTTTTCCAATAAGACAGAGAGGTTAGCCAGTGTAAGTACCCGCTGGGCTGCGCTGGGCTGGGGAAAGGGGTAAAGGGAATGAAAGGAGAAAGAAGAAAAAAAAACAGAGAGAAATTCACACTAACACGATGCTACGCGCTACAACATTCAAAGACGGTCGCACAATTCACAAGACCAAATATACGGCTGAGCCACGTTAGAAAGCAGGAAACTTTCGCGTAGTGTTAAATCGCACCGGTCCCGATCATGAGTAAAGAGGCGTCATTTATTTCGTTCAACTTCTGCATTCTATGGGAAACATGTTTCTTGGGATATTTTTTTAGGCGTTTCAGACCTTTTACCCGACACCGGACTGAACGCGCGGCTTTCGTAATCCAGCAGCATTGTGCCCTTCTACGTAGGCACCTTGTTTCTTTATTTGTTTTTTCCCTTTTTTTTACCGCCATCTCTCCTTTCCTTCCAAGTCCCACTTCTATAGCGCAGAGAGTATGAGGACACAGCTAGAAGGCCTACCCATTTCCATACTGAAAGTTAATTTCCCCTCCCTCCTTCCTTCCCTCTCAGAGCAGCCTCGGTAGAATGTAACCCTCTCTGTGTTTATATAAGTTTAAATACAGGTTCAATTTTACGTATCGGTGTGAGCGCATGCCATCAAGTGGCGAACCACCGGAAGCCAGGAAAAAAATGCTAATTTCCTCGCACTGTGCGATTGGAACATTAAGAATGCAATACCAAAATACAATACCCTTCTGCTCGGACTTGAAAGTGGCAATCTGCATACGCGTCGGTAAGCTATGCAATACGTTTCTCAAGTTCAGGCTGCATATCTACTCTGCGAGCGAACTCAATCTTTTGGAGGTCTAGTGATCCAGTGGCTTTTTTTTTCGCTCACATTAGGCGAGGCTGGTTTCTGAGTCCCGCATCAGTTTCCCTAAAACAGTGGATTTCGATTGCGAAAGAGATGAACGAAGTCTGGCGTGTGTCGGTTAGCGTGCAGAACTATGGATCCGGTGGTCGAGGGCCAAGAAACGAGTGCGCGCACATAAGTGTCCGGTGCAGCATTGCGCGACGCTGCACAACACAGATGCACACTTCATCACGCGCTGCTGCCTGGCACGGCACTCATTTCACACTGCAGTACACGCTGGACTAGGCATAATACGTGCCCGTGCACGGACAACGGCCGAAGCCGCTGTAAAACGTGACCTGACAACACAACAAAAGCTTCCTGTTCAACGCGTATAGCCCTTTAAATTGCAAGTTGGACGCTCGAAAAGTAGTACCTTAAATAGAAGAAATCTACTTCCCTGGGGGAATTGAATGACCCAATTGGACATATGGAGAAGTGGAGTGTAAACAAGTTCAGGCGCTGGGTATGCCAGGTATGGCCTAAATTATAAAGTAGCATACTTGAGAATTTATTTATTTATTTGCATATATTCAGCCTATGCGAAAGCTACAACTTATGGAATGCAAATAAGGCCCATTATAAGATAACGACATATCCTTGGGAGGGCGTTCTCCACATCTCAGCGTCGCTGTTGCCGCAAGGTTAATCAACGCGAGAGTGAGAGGAACAGCAGTCGACGTAGTGTCGCGGCGGTGCCGTTGCATCGCCACCGCGCACTTGTTGCGCGCTACGCTTCTCAGGTGGCGCCAGCCACACGATAGCCGCAAGCCACGCTCGGGACGATGAAATCAAGCGCCCGCCGACCGACCCGTTTTCTCGGATTCAAGGTCAAGAATTGGGTCCCTGCGGTCTAACCAAGGTTACTCTCGCTTCAGCGGGCTCGGGGTGACCGAAAGGCAAACGCGGCCTAATGAGGTCGAAACCGTTTGCGAAGTGCGCACACCCCTCCTCGTTGCGTCTCTCGCGACAGTCGCGGAACGGCAGCTCCGATTCATTTGCGGGCGAACGCCTTCGTTCTTCCGTTGGCGAAGGCACGCTGACGACGGATCCCAGCCCGTGCACCGCGTATGCAGTGTGCGCAAATGAGCGCAGGCGCTGATGCCGCCAGTTATATTCGCTGCCGGCGATGCTGCAGTTTCTGCATGCAAGTACCTAAGTGCTCGTGGTAGGACCTACGCTGCTGCTGTCACGGTCACTTCTCTCCATATAGCCTGCTGTTTTGAGGAACAGTGCATCTATCCTTCGGATATTTCATGTACGCGCTGCTCTTTCGTTTTGTTCGTCATAACTCATGGAGCACGGCTATTTATTATATGGGGTTTTACGTGCCAAAGCCACTTTCTGATTATGAGGCACGCCGTAGTGGGGGACTCCGGAAATTTTGACCACCTGGGGTTCTTTAACGTGCACCTAAATCTAAGTACACGGGTGTTTTCGCATTTCGCCCCCATCGAAATGCGGCCGCCGTGGCCGGGATTCGATCCCGCGTTGAGCACGGCTACAGCAGCCAATGAATCCAAGCGGGGCGAGCCGACTTGCAGGTCATGAATAATGGGCCGTTCATTGTTCCAGGACGTTTATCACGACGTTATATCAATGTCGGCACACGTTATAGTTAGGAGGTCCCAATTCAGTTTTTGCTGTGGGACCTTTTTGTGAAAAGTATTTTTGTGAAGTAATTAAAATTGATTGATTGATTTGATTGATCGATTGATTTTTGATTGATTGATTGATTGATTGATTGATTGATTGATTGATTGATTGATTGATTGATATAGTGGTAATCAGTAATAGCCATCAGGGCCTAGGAGCATTTCACTTTCGGGAAGTCGAGCCGCTCCCGTTCAACAGCACGCCCGCATGAACGCTCCTCGCGACTGCCGTACCGCCAAGCGGTAATTTCGGTCCGCGTGTAGCGGTGCCCACATGTAGGCGGGATCGTGCACCTCCTTTGAAGTGGTTTCGAGAATGGCTGCTTTTCCAAGGTCAATATTGACCTTGGGCCTTCTATGAGAACGGGGCAAGCAGAACAAGCTGGCTTTTGGGGCGGCGTCCTGGTTAACTCAACGCATCACTGCGCGCGCGATCATAGAAAGAACTCCTCTGTGTGTGCGCCGCCGGAAGGGCAGCGGTGGGCAAACCGGCCAATAAGTATTTTGAGCATGTCGGTGCACGTAGGCCCTTTTGTGGAAGCTGGAGACTTTTCGTCAGCATGATGGCGCTAGGAGGGAGTAAACTGCAGCTTCTACACGCTTAGAAACTATCGTCAATAGGCCATCAGGATGGGTGCAACACGCTTCGTGTACGGATTTTTCAGCTAGATTTAAACGCAGAAGACCGCAAGCTTCGCATTTATTCATCTGCGTTTCATAGTCACAGGGATGAAAGCTGAAAAATAGAGAGAAAGAAAAGTCACTGGGAATATATTTTGCGTTGCAAGAATGTGCAACTGCTTACTCAGAGACACGTACTGTAGTAAATTAAGCGCCCCCCTCAAAAAAAAAAAAAAGAAAAGATCCGGTATTTCCAAAGCAACACTCCTACAACCAGTGTTGTGACTATGGTGTTTGGGCCAGGGATCTACCAAGCCCGTTCACGAGTACGTCAGGTAGCAATGAAGGAAAAAAGTTTTATTTTACATTATTTACATTGGCTCCAGATACGGAAGCCCACTCCATGCAGGAGCACATTAAACCTCTGAGTTCACATCAGGACACGTCAGCGGCACCTCACCATAATATAAAGAACCTCAATGCACCAAAAGTCCCCTCTTTTAATACCGTTGTCTTCCTTAGGTGACGAGACTAGGGAATCTGATGATTATATCGCGGCCAATCACAATCGTCCAATCGGTCGCAATATCCCGCCCATGATATCGCACCATTCCGCCGAACTCCGCCTCCGATGCTGTACCTTCGCTCGCGCATATTTAGCAACCTAGGGAATCCGAGGTTGAAGCCGTTCCCACGGTAGCATTCGACGTTGTCCCTTTTCATGAACTAATTCAGGTTGTCACGCTCGAGTAGAGCGGTCTTTTGTTGACCCATCAATAGTCAGCGTCAACTTGACTGGATAGGCGCTGGCGAATGGGTGGGTTTACCTCGTGGTAAACGTCTAATTAATGCCCTTGGCCGTGTTGAAACGTAACACTAGCCACATAATCTAAACAGTACCCCTTGCTAAACACAAATTGAACAGGTGTACATTTTGTTACGTGGCTATACGGAATGACGGTAAGCACATTTTTCTATCTGTGTCTGTAGGCGGACTACTCATTTCGTGATTTGCGCGGCGACCTCACTAGTCGAGATGTTCACGCGTTTTACGTATGCCTCTGAGAGAAGCAGACTGAGTGTCAAAAAACAGGTTTGAACACCGAGGCGGAGACATTGGCTCCGAAACGACGCCAGTTTGCCTCCTTCCCGAACTGTCAGACTTGCGCCATATGTGACACCTTGTACTAATTTATACTTGCCCTGCGCCTGCTTTGCTCACCCTGGCTTGACTTACCGGCGCGCACCGCGCGTCATTTGCCGGTTTCTTAGGATCGCGCTCACTCCTATAACTGCCATGGAAAACCGCGTCACGCAGCACCCGAATAAGGACAGAGCCGCGCCGCCGAAACATGGGAGCCAGGTGGGGAAGAGGGCGCTTCGCATTCAAACGGTAGTGATAAAGAAAAAAGAAAACTGCCAGGTGAAAGCACAGCCCGCCGGCGGGATAAACGAAGTGGTCCCGGGGGCCGCACGAGCATTGTATGGATATGCGTGGGCGTAACTCGCGCGCTCCTCCGCAAATGGACTGCGGAGCCACTCACGCATGCACACGCAACCGATGACCCGCGAAGTTCTCTCCACTACACGGTGCGCGCATCCCGAAAAGCTTCAGACAGATCGGTTATGCACAGCCCGGGCTGCACACGACATGGGTTAGCGTAAATCCCGTCGCCGAACCTTTTTGAACATAGGCACCAACGCGCTGAGCGCCACTCAATTAAAGGTCATCGTGGAATCGCATGGCTTAGAGCCTTAGATTTACTATCTGGTGCGGAGGTGACGCCCGAGATAGTGTGTTGCGCCTTAATACGAGACGTATATACATTATAAATTACGCACTCGAGCTTTGAGAAGGGGTTAACCGAGGGGCCCGATTGTTATTAATCATATCATGAGAAGCCAACTAACAGAGACACCAAGGTAAACATAGGGGAAATTAGTTGTACTTACTAAGTGAATTAAAGAAATGATAAATTAATGGCAATGAAAGTGGATGAAAAAACAAATTGCCGCAGGTGGGGAACGATCCCACGTCTTCGCATTACGCGTGCGATGCTCTAACCAATTGAGCTAATTGAGTTCGATCGTTCCCCACCTGAGGCAAGTTCTTTCATCCACTTTCATTGCCATTAATTTATCATTTCTTTAATTCACTTAGTAAGTACAACTAATTTCCCCTATATATGTTTACCTTGATGTCTTTGTTAGTTGGCTTCTCATGATAGCACCCGAGCTTTGATGTCTGTGCACGTCTCTCTCGTCCTCTATGTTGTGCATGCGCACAGAGAGGCGGTTGCTCACAGCGTCGTGTTTCCAGCGCTGGAAGTATGTGTTCTGTCAGCAACCTGCTGCCTGCGTCGCTCGTTGAACGTGAGACGCACGCTTCGGACGAAGTGCACGTCTGTTAAGCCGTCATTTGGTTAAGGAGGGCTCCTATATAGTGCTTCTCGTCCGCGTGGCCTGGTAAAGGAATGTTTTATTGCTGCCGGCTGCCGAGGCACCACAGAAAAGAGTTCTTAACAGGCTTGAATGTCTGTGAATTGCGATTCCAGAACCACAGCACGGTTGGAAACATCCTACCCCACGTTGACAGCAATACACGCTGCCTCAAAAGCCGACATATACGTACGTGGACTGGAAAGGGACTTTTGGCACGAGAATCAGTCGTCTTGTGCCCATTTTCCTTTTCGCAATCAAGGCTGTCAGGCTTAGGAGGTGTAACTTCAGTGGGAGGTATAACACACACACACACACGCGCGCGCAGTGAGAGAGAGAGAGAGAGAGAGAGAGAGAGAGAGAGAGAGAGAAGTGGTTGTGTGTGAGGAGGTGTAAAGGTTGGCACTATCTTTTGCAGCCCTGGAGGGAGCACGGCTCAGCGCCACACACACCTCACTTTCCCTACACGAGGGAAAGTGGTAAATTGAATTAACAGCAAGTTGGTCATATAGAGAACCCCAATTAACTGTGCGCAGCACACGCAGGGATGCGTACCATGTCCCTTTCAGGAACTACAGAAATGCCCACGTTGCTTTCTGAGCTAGCTACGTATGAGACCATGGTCCAACCATTTTTGTCTATTTCATTTGCCTGAACAAGCGCGACAACAGCTCAGCGCGATCCATACTGAAGGTGGCAACGCAAAGCAATTTCGTTACATGCTTGTTCGATTTGTAGTTTTTTTTCTCTCTCTCTCCGAGGAACGTGAGCATTCGATGTGCATCTATGCGTCAACGTCGCCCATACACGCGTTAAGCGTCGTGATTTATGCTCGCCGGTTGTTGTAGCGCGGCTCATCTCGATCGCATTGGAAATATAGCACCGTCTACAATGGAAGCTTTGTTTGCACTTTGGCCCCCTGTCTACTTTCTATTCTCTTCGTTCCGCTCCACAGCTACTATACCTCATCGCAAGAAACGCTGACCAATTCCGATTATATGAAGGGCGCCAGGCAAGGAAACACAATATCTCAAAGGCCATACACTGCATGCTTGGAAGAAGTATTCAAGATGTTAGACAGATGGTATTTTCTAGTTCAGCAATGAATGGAAATTACTTGTAACAAATCATCGAAGACGATAAGGGCCAAAGTGTAAAGGTAAGTTTGATGATTAATATACAAAATATAAGGGAATATTGGATACCTTCGCGAGAGAATAAGCGTTCGTGATTGATATATATATAGTAAGTCTTTTGAAGCTGTGCAAGTGTACATTTATCTAGGCCAAATTCTTAAAGGATTCGGATAGTGATAAACGAGTATAAGAAAGGGTAGGAGTGCATATGGCAGGATGTTACTATTATCCTTGAGAAGTATATACAGTCAGTGCAGTCCACCTGTACTAACTTGTGGGGCGAAAAACTAGCGGCTAACAAAAAAACCAACAAACAAAAAGCTTGAGAGGAAATTAATGACAGCGAAAGGAGCTTTAGCACGGAAACTCGTTGGTATAACATAACGAGAAAGGAAAAGTGCAGTATATGAGATAGGAAATAAGAACGTGTGATATTTTAGATTAAAAGAAAAAAAAATGGCGTTGGACAGGGGATGAAATGCGTTGAAGATAAACCTAGTGGTCTCTTGTAGAAACAGAAAGGATGCCAAGAGAATGGAAATGCAATTGCCCAAGGCTGAGGATTGTGCGGTGTAAAGAGGTTAAATAGATTGAAGGCGCACAATGGAGTCGGTTGACGGCAAGATAAGAGTAATTCCAGATCGCTGGGCAAATGCATATGTCTTGCAGTAGACACGAACTAGGCAGGTGGTGCGGCGTAATGTGCTCTCCCTGCAAGTGTAGCATTCTGGATGTTCTTCTGTAGCTATTCTCGTCGGCTAAGTTCCGCTATTTTGTTCCTTGCGCTGTTCTCTCGAAAAGAACTTGTGGCCTGTGCAAATTCGCATGAATCGCCGTATGCACGTTTGTTAAATTTCCTCGGTGGTTGCATAATACGTGTACTTACGGAGAGACAGTGAGCGGGGTCAGACCTGCACCACCGCGTAACTACGGCATCAGAGATTTGCGTACACAAGAAATCCGCACGAATTGCTTTTGACCGGGAGAAGTGACCCTACCGACATGACTTGTGATCCTATAGACCCTTTCACGGTTTATAAACGTAGGCCCTGGACGGTTTCCAGTTTTGCTCATTGACGTAACCCGCTAAATTTAGAAAGCAAGAAAGGCATTGGCTGCGATATGGACTAGCAAGAGTGCGTTAAAATCTAAGCCCACAGATTTTCAACACTTTTCCTCTGTACATAATAACAATTTTACGAGTGAATGTTGCCCTAAGTTACACGAAAATTGTTATGTATTTGTCTTGAGGCGTAGAGCGCATGTCTTCTTTCTGAAAACATAAAAAATTGACTTTCCGCCAGCAAAACAACTTAAAAACGCGCTTTGTGTTCCGACGCAGTAGACGGATAAGTCCCGTGACCGGAAGTTGCTTGGGGGCGCACTCTCGCTGCAGTTATCGCGCGAGTGAAACCGTCTATACGTGGGCTCCACACGCGTGGTGTGAAATGAAATTCCTCGGCTGTTGTTCAAGGCGTCCTTGCTTCGCGGCTGCCATCACTCCAATGCGCGCATGTGCACACGACAGCACCCATCGCGTCGGGCCATTCCCATCTCACTGTCTCGTTCTATGCGTATACGCACGGGCATTAATTGTGCGCTAATTAAGAGCGTCCGTAATGGTGATAATGGAAGCGCGGAACAAAACAAACGCCGAAGGAGTGCGCTAAGCGAGCGGCATTACCCAACAAACGTCACGGCTCTAGTCTTGTGCACGAACGTATGCCGATTAAACGTGGTATTTCCCGCCAGAGCAATAGAGCGCAATTAGCGTCTTGGTGTGATTTCGCGTTCGCGCTCATCTAGTCTCGTGCGCAATCGCGTTGCTTCGGGGTGTGCAGGGAATACCGCGAAGGGTTGGGCTTTGTCCGGCGGCTAAACAAGTATGCGCAGGAGGATTCCTCGCACTTGAATAAGGTAAACAAGATTGTCGCGTTTTTCTGTTCATTTCTAAAAGGCTATAGGATTTGCGAAAGACGTTTCATCGTCTATAGTGTGTATTAATCGGTGCACTGCGTCGGCGCGCTATTACCGCCGAGCTATGGACTGCTCAAAACAAATAAATGTGCGTCATTGCTTGCTGCTGCTCTTTCACGCGACTATTTTGTTGCGATCTTATTTTAACGCAGAACCTTTAATGAAACATAATCGTAGGACAAGTCTCCTTCCAACAGGGAAATATTTGCATATTCAATAGTGAAATATTTATTGTTGATCTACTGGGCCGTGCTATATATAGTTGTTGTCTACCAATGAAGATACACTCTTCATCGGTGTTCTGGCCAAATGACAAGGAAAAAAAAAAGTCTCAGACAAACCTCAAGGTTAGCTTGCGTTAGGCGCCTTTAACGTTTGCGTTATTTGAGGCTCGGGAATTTCGTTTGAGCAACTCAGCTGCAACAGACGGAAGGCATGGATAGGCTTGCGTGAGCGTGGGCCTTTCATTTAGAGGTACTTCATGCTTAGGACAACTTCTCGGGTTGGAAAGACAGTATTGCGCCCACAGGTGGCACGAACGAGCGCTCTTTTACGAAGGCATAACGGCCGCATACATTCCGTTGGCATGCTCGTTATAAGAGTGATATGGTAGGCAATCGAGTTAGAACGTGCGGGACTCCCTTCAGGCAGGCACCGCCGACGTTCTCTATGCGTATTCGGGGCGAGCAAACAGCCGGACTCCCCCCTCTCAAGTGTGTGCTTGCCATTCCGCTTTCCGTCTTGGCGGCAGCGCCGCAAGAAGCGGCACCGCTTCGTGACTTGTCAGAGTCCACGCGCGAAGTCGAGCACACCGTGCGGAGGAAGTCGGCGAAAAGGGGGCCGCAGCCAAAGTTTGCACAATGACAGCAAAGCTTCCTACACGAAACATGCCAAGCGGGGGGAAAAAAAAGAAGAAAAACCAAAAGCGCTAACGTCAAGCACCACCGATACGAACGTGACGGTATATATTTACCGTATACGGCGGAAATCCTAAGCAGCATCGGTGTGTGCGTGTGGGATGATGAGAGATCGCTGCCGCTGAGGGCGATGAGATCGGCGGTAGCCGAAAGGTTGTCGACGTTCAAGTCAAAATGGTGTGCAGAGGAGAGAAAGCCTGGGTATCTTTCGGCCATTTTTGCTTCATCGAGCCACGAGTTAGCGTACATAGCGTAGATTTGATACACTAAACAAGCGTCGTGTACTCGGAATAGGAAACCCGATTCAGATATTAAATATGTGTCGACTGAAAAGTCAGATAAGATTTTATGCATGCCTGGCTGTGAGAGAGAATGACATTTTTTTAATGTGCGCTGGAGGTGTTCGCCTGGCCCTACGCCTAGCACGCATGCTACTGCAGATGACAAATGTGATGCATGAAATGGCCCACTAATACAGTGAGTATACAGTGAGTGCACGCGCACACAGCGTGCGCAAGTAACCGGCAAAAGCACCGTATAACTCAGCGCTTATTTTCGCACATTTGGTGCGTGAATGGCATCGGTGCTTGTTTCTATCGGATGGCGACCGTTACGCACGCAAATGAAACACCGCGGACCTGACGAGGAAGAAGCCAATCTTTTAGGCATTGGGCGCGCTGAGCCTCACTTTCCCGACGAGTGATTCAGACCTGAAAACAAAGCTGCAACTGCGCCTGGACCACGTTCGTGCTCGACGACAGAGACAGAGTTGGCGGAATTGAGTCGCGAACTGAGAAGCAAGCGGATCCGGACAGGACGGGTGCGACAGTCGGGGGACGAACGACGACTGGTGGCCGGACGAGTTTGCGCTTTGACGGTAACGCTATACTGGCGCACAGCGGATCAGCAGTGGCAGAGGGGTACACCCTACGGCAAATGCTGGTTTTCAGAGCCGAATCTTGGAAGGTGATACGGAGAACACGTTTGATGCAGGTGACAGAGAGTGTGACGTATAGTGGAAGTAATTTGAAATAAACCAAACAAAACAAAATAAAAACATGATGTGTTGCAGCAAAAGATCGTCTCTTCAATAGGAACATAACGCTATACGCGAGAATTTTTACGTTGTGTGTTCTATTTGGCGCGATGTGCGCACAAAGTTTACCGCTGAACAGGAAACAACAGAAAAATGAAAAAAAAAACTGATAGGTTTTCTTCAAGAGAGAAATAATAACATCTTAAATACGACGCCTTTAGCTCCAGGACGGATATCGGATACCGGGGGTTCCTGGGCTTACAGCGATGTAGGACGGAGTGAGCCGGCTCTAGAGGGGTGCGGGGTGAAAAAGTGGGGCGAAATGATAACAAATAGCATATGATATTATGATAAATTATTATGATAACATGCCATTTGGTATCATAATATTTGTTTGATAATTAAATTATCTTTCTTCTTATTGAGGTACCTAAAACACGAGAGAATAAAGTTGGAAAATGTCACTGACAGAGTTTTGACCTTTGCCAAGGGCCTCTAATTTAACATATACTTTAACTTAACCATAGCTTCATTTGACTTTGGTTTATTATACGACGATATTTCAAGGTACAATGAGGTTTCGAACTTCTCTGTTCGAGTGTCACCAGCCGAGGTGCTTGAGTGGCTATCACATTCTGTTGTTCGAGCACGAGGTCGAGGGCTCAATTTCTGGTTGCGGCAGCCGCAATTCAATGGAACCACTTTTTCTAAACGAAAAAGAGAATATTGTTCGAAAGGATGTTCGAAAGTTCGTTCGAAAAGGTTATTCGAAACGGAAAACACAAACACACACAAAAAAATAGTCGTGCACATGTTTCGCTTATTCAATACAGGCTTAGGTTTTCACAGTTTGCACTGTCGCTGCCTGTGTCCATGTTTCGTTGGAACAGACATCGGCTTCATCAGAACACGTCCTTCTCCTCTCTCATTCTTCCTTTTTTTTGTTCTCTCTCACACACATGGACGTACAAATATGCAAGTATTTCCAACCTGGCCATCCTGTCCACCGGTTAGCCGGACCTGTCCACTGCATGTGGTCTTTACAATGTGGATACTGGTGCTCTGACGCTTTTCCTGGCCGCAGCGATCGCATTTCGATGGAGGCGGAATACCAGATCGTCGGTGTACCATTATTCTGGTGTACGCTAAAGGATCCCGAGCAGTCGAATATATTCACTATATACGGTGTATCTCAATGCCAAGGTATGGGCTTGGAGCGCCAGCTGACTCCATGAAAAATTATGCATGTCCTGAGAGTTAAACAATTATGGGGTTTTACGTACCAAAGTCACGATCTCATTATGGCGTACGTCCTAGTGGGGGACTCCGGATTAATTTTGAACACCTGGGGTTCTTCAAGGCGCGCCTAAATCAAAGTACACGAGTGTATCTCCTTTTTTTTTGCATTTCGCCCCATCGAAATTCGGCAGCCGTGACCGCGGGATTCGATCCCGCGTCCTTAGCAGCGCAACACCAAAGCCACTAAGCAACCAGGGCGGGTTCCTGAGAGTCATGTCTAGCTCCCTCTTGGCGCTTTATATGTCACGCTTACGAAACAGGCAAAAGGGGCGAACTGAAGGCCGGTGATGGCCGGATGTCAATCGGCTTCCCACGAGCACAAGCGCCTGTTATGTGGCTCTCCGTGGGAGAACGCGCGCACCGAGCAATGAAACGCCAGCGGCAGGCTGCCGCGCTGTGCGCGAACGTGTCCGTAGTTTCCGCTAATCCGATCACGAGCGCTATACGATCGATCTTCCAAGCGTCGCGGAACGCGCGCTCGCTTTTGACGCACTCGTACCTGGGCACCGTATATGAAGTTATCCTTCCTTATGTATACTCAGCACATTGTGCCATACGGTTTGCGTGGACGGGCATCGAAACAGGACGACTATAGCTTCCCAGTGTGGTCGGCTCACGACACAGTAATGAAATGGGCGCCTCCACAAACGTCCGCTGCCAAAGCTAAATATATCGTCGGCTGTGCATTGCACGGAGATAAAATTAGAGTTGCAGAAAATAATGCCGCTCGCCTGCACGCCAAAGTAATCGTCCCTAGGACAGAACGTTACAGGGACGCGTATCCCACCGAACGTGTTGCGGATACCGGTTTGGGAACGTGACCCGTGCGAACGACGCTACAGGTACACGGTGATGCGAAACGCGGGTCGATGCGAAGCTCTGACGGACACATTTTCCGTAACGGCAAGCGTACGTGATACCTAATAGAATTATGCGAGGGACAGCCAGCATAATTAATTCCGGTTCGATCTGCATCATGTACAGGCAATTACGTCAGGCAACTCGTACAGCCCGGATGTCTCGGCGAGGCTGCATACGCGTGGTAAAAGAGCCGCTTGATCGAGACTCATTAAGGAAAGAGAGATCAATCAAGTGGTGCGAGGCATTCATTGCATTACGAAGAGTCAGATATTGGCTTTTTGTTAACGAGGCGCCGGATAGAGACACAAATAAGTAACAGCGCAAAGACGCCATGGTCTGTGGGGGTCGTTTGATGAATGAATATTCACCGCAAAGTCCGTATATATCGAGAGGGCGGTAACCATAAGCCGCGAACTACCGGCGACATGTTTTTCTTTTTTTATTGACGTGAATAGGATGTTGGCACCGACAGATGAAGCTGGTTACTCCTTTTCATATGAGTAACATGCAATTGTATCACAATGGCACGCATCTCCCACGTTAAATCTTCGAGACACGGAACGTTTCAACAGAGAAATAAAACTTGAAATGTCCCAAACGGTATGGGCGGGCTACAGGTACACAAAATGCCACGAGATAAAAGTAGAAATCGCTGCGTAAGAGTAAAAACATACATACATACATACATACATACATACATACATACATACATACATACATACATACATACATACATACATACATACATACATACATACATACATACATACATACATACATACATACATACATACATACATACATACATGAAATGTCATGTCTATGCCGATTTGTGTGTGAGATGTGTACTCCCTGCATTTACTCCAGGAACATGCTAATGCTGCGAAAAATGCCACAACAAAGCACTGTGGGGCAAGTGCCAAAATATGCCTTAGTTTATCTGATTAGAGGACAGAGCATAAATATATGCCGTACTTTAGCCCTTCATATGATCGTTATTAACGAGTTGAAAAAAAAAGAACAGAAGAATAATTAATATATGGGGTTTTACGTGCCAAAACCACTTTCTGATTATGAGGCACGCCGTAGTGGGGGACTCCGGAAATTTTGACCACCTGGGGTTCTTTAAAGTGCACCTAAATCTAAGTACACGGGTGTTTTCGCATTTCGCCCCCATCGAAATGCGGCCGCCGTGGCCGGGATTCGATCCCGCGACCTCGTGCTCAGCAGCCTAACACCATAGCCACTGAGCAACCACGGCGGGTGTGGAACGGAAGAGAATGCATATATTGTACAACTGCAGGGTGTAGCACGCGAAACTCTTCTTGGTATGACTTCTTTAAACGTACGCTTTGCGCGCGCGACAGAGAGAGAGAGAGAGAGAGAACTTTATTTTGCGTTCTGCGAAAGCTGCGGACGTAACTTCAGAGCCTACTTAACTATCCTTGTGGGCTGTTTCTTGGCGGATGTCTTATAGCTTTGCACCGAAGGGCTCAGGCGGTGGAATGTCAGGTGATCTTTCTGTTGCTCAATATGTGCTACATAAAAGTGTTTTTCCGAGCGTGAAAGAAGCCCGCAAATGCTCGAAAAATTGCCGCGCGGCTGGCCGCTCGAGGCATTTTGCGTGTACTCGCGGGCGTCTTTCACGCTCGGAAAAACACTTTTATGTAGCGCATATTGAGCAACAGAAAGCTGTATCGGGAGTTTTTCGTGTCGCTCTACAATTTTCTGATTGACACTTCTCATCTAACCAGAATATTTGAGAAGTTGATTAATTGCTAAAGGCTAATTATCGAATTACGCGCAGTGAAACAAATTAATTGAGTATCTCCAAGTGACGGCAAACAACATTACCTTGGTTCTGTCCAACTACGTGGCATTCGCATATTTTTCAACTCTGGCTGGAGTTAGTTGGGACACCACGTATACGTGGCTCCCACGGGGCACGCGAAGTCTACGCCGGCCACTGGAACCGTTCCTGGAAGCGCTGCGAAATTGAGGAGGACCCACCCTGCGAAAGTTGCCGATCTCGCATTGTTTTGCGAGGTAGGAAGGACAAGCGTGGCCGGTGGCACATAGGGGGCGGCTATAAGCGCACGCATTGCGACCGGCTCGTTGTTACTCATTCATATCAAATGCGACTCGATGTATCAAGGTACGCGAGCTGGGCGGGCTCGCGGAGACAATGGCCCGCGAGTGCTGGCCGCATATCTACAATGGGAAATCTGTGCGTGGGGAGAGAGCAGCATTTGGAATTGTGTGTGGGTCCAGCTTCGTTGTTTGCCCTTCGTTACGGAAGTACTGCTCCTGAGTGGTGCTGCTATAGATATGCTATACACTTACGCCCTTCTGACCCACGTTGTGCCAAGAAAGCAGAAACGAGAGCACCGATGGGCCTTGGATATTCTCAATTGCCCAGAGTGCCTGCGTACATGGCGCTCGCCGCTTTCTCCGCTCGCGCAGCGGCCAAACAAGCGTGTTCCCTGTCGCCCGACGAAAGACGTCGTGTATGCCTGCAGATACAGCATTCTATATACGCACTTCCCGCGGCTGCAGCGATGCTGTGCATATACTATGAAGAATCTAAGCGCCAGGCTCAAGGAAGTATAAGGAAACGCATTTGGTTCAAGATGGAGGCCCACGCAGCGACTGTTATCACCGCTGTTTCCTAGCTATGAATTAGCGCAGGCTTTGTGCGGCGGTTTGCCGGTGATTTTCGGATTCTCATTTCTTGTTTATTTTTTTCTTAGCACACAAAACAAAAACGACGAGCACAGCCTTCAGTAGGTACTATAGAAGTTTACGGTCACAAAAGACAAGAAAAGCCTATAGTAATTTAAGACGATTGAACGTGGTACTTCAAGAATGGAAAGAAAGCAGGGCGTGTAAGCTACGTCTTGTTTCAAGCGCAATCAATGAGTTTGTATTCTTGTACGGTGCAAAAATCGTTAAAAAGGGCAAGTATAGATAGGATCGAAAACACGATGCGTCCGGCAGTTTTCGCTGCAAAAATAGAAACGCGGTTTAGATGAAGCGTTTTGATAGAGGGACTGTGAAGCCTCGCGTCTGCTGAAGTGGTCACTTGAATCGGTCCACTTGAGAGGCACTTTGATAGAAAAGAACGGGCAAATCCTTCTTCTAAAGTAGCTCCAATAATAGGTTGGATATAAGGTATACGGAAAAAAACTTTTAGTGTCGCATAGGTCGACCTTTCTAAAAAGCCACGGCTGACATTTTCATTTGTGAGGACACGTGCTTCAGTGATCTTTGTGCAGCTCATCTGCCCAAGGCACTGTGCAAGAACATTCTTTCATCCTCCCGCTTTTTGTGCGTCAGTCTTGCAGAAGGGACTTCGGGAACGACACCCCATGCGAGCGGCGAAGACAAAACTAAGATGGCGACCAAAAGAGAAAGAAATTAAGGGAAAACTGACAAGAGTGGTGCGACCAAGTGAATGCGGGGAGGAAGAGCCGTGGTTCCCCTTGCGCCCCCGCCTGGAGCTTACGCGATCATTGTAGCGGTGTATTTTTAATTCGGCGCTCTCCCTCCATCTCTATTACTCGAGTCACGCCTGGCTGTCCGTCCGTCCGCTGGCCGGCCGGTCGGCTCAGCACGGGCAGACGGGCAGAAAAGTGGACGCCGAGGACAAGCTTTCGGTGAGAAGGGCGCGCTCTATCGGGGGCCCCATCGCTTCCTGAGGTTAACAAGGTCCACTTCCGGGATGCCGGAACTGAGCTTCCCTTAACCCAGGAAGGAATGCCGGTGGCTCCGGCAGTCGGACGCGCCGCGGCGACAGCGGCGTCAACAACAACAACAACAACAACACGGCAGGCACCACCGCGAAGTGAGTGGTCAGTTTCCCACCGGACCGAAGCGTGCCCTGTCCCTGCGTTGAAAGGCCGCCCCCTCGTATTGCACGCCGGGTCAGACGCCCCCCCTCCCCCCGCGACAGTGCCGTTATGTATAATGACGGAAGCGTGCTTTCTGAAACAGAGGAGTGGCACACGTTCTGCCGCCGCGGTGGTGACCGGTTCGCGCGCCGTGCACACTTCGCCAAACCGGTCAGCAGAGCCGCCGCGTGCAGTGCTCTCGCGGTGAGCGCCCAACGCGCGCCGTGTCCGAACGCGTTGCGCTGCTTGGGAACTGGAGCTGCCAACGAGGATGTGCGATCCACTCCCAGCCGAGAGAAAACGCCACACGATAAGGCCAGTATGGGAAGACCTGAACGAACGCAAACACGGCTTTCGCGCAAGAGGAAGAGGTATCTGAATGCGCGCTAATCGCTATTAACGAAAATGTGGGGCAAGGCGGCGCGAAATTTATGAACGCAGCCGTAGACCGCAAAAGCATTGCAGCGGTGTGGCCCACTGGCATATGAATAAGACAGATAGCCTGTTCAAGCGTTTTTCAGGGCGTGGCAGCCAAATAAGTTTTGTGAGCCACAAGGTTACCTGGTCCGGCAAGATTCCTTCCATTGCGCATGACACTCCTTGGTTAAAAAAATACTGAAACTCATTGGTTCAAAAATACTATACCTAGGAAGCCGCCAGTGCTCAAGGGCTCGTGGCCGACGCCTAGGCCAGGATATTTGCCCAATCCCCGATTAACTCACCGGGCCTTTCACTAAAGATCTTCTTCCTTTTCTTCAGCAAATGTCAGCGGGGCCTGTCTGAATATATTAATCCCATGTACGCGAACAATAGCATGTACATCTATATAAATATGTTTTTATGTAAGTTAGAAACGAGGTTTTGTTTCGTAGAAACTTTGCTAATCAAATGGATTTTTCAATCTATGCTGTTTTTCTAAATACCGTTTTCCTCATATTTCTTCAGCGCATTAATGTATCATTAACAAACTTACTGCCAATTACATATTTGTAAATGGCCCTACTACTAGCCTTTGGCTAAGGGAGCCATACGGTGTTTGCACACCAATTTGCATTAACTTTCCTGAAATGAACTTGAAACTTGAAACCATCGTTCAAGTTTCTTCAGTTGGAGGGATCGCACCAAAATCCGTGAAGAAACCCGCGAAGTTATTCGCTTAGTTTGCGATAGAAATTTGCTATCGACATTCATTGTCCACACAGATAGCTAATTCAGAATTGTCTCTGATTCCGTGACGGCGCATACGGTAAGAAATTCTGAGCATTACTTGCGTATTACTCCGTGCATATGTTGTCGTCGTGTTCCTCGAGAGCCGCATAATTCACCCTAGTGATGAAATTATAAAAGAATGTATGTGTAGGAAAGGGATATTTGTACTTATCTGAAGTATTGTGATCTCATTGTCGTAGTACTTGTTGTGGTGCGCTTAAAGTTCGGCTTAACAAAATTGGCAGTTCGTGTTAAGCGGACTTTTTTAGCATTGACCCATAGGGAAACGAACTAAATGTTACCATATTGCTCCTCATACCCGAAAATCCGCCTTTACTGGTTTGGTCTTAACTGAATTATACTATAAGTGTGTGCGTGTCTCTTTCAATGTCATTTATATACCTCTTCCTGTTTTATTAAGAATGTGAAGTTTATATAACAAACGACGAAGAGTTTCGATGACAAGGTTTTATTGCCAGAACAACTGCATTTTCCACAGGCAGGTTACGCAGTATTATAGCTGTGCCATCTGGTTGACTATTTGTCGCCGCCCAGATTTTAAATGGATGCCATTTGAAATCATCATCATAAGAACCAAAATCAACAACATCAATGTCTGTAGTGGCGCGGCACCCTGAAAATGTACATTCTCCACGACAAAGTTGGACAGATCAACGCTCACAGCCTCACACTGCTTGACTAGCGGTGGCCATCCGCATCAGTTTAAACAGTGACCGGCAGCAGCTCCTTGAGAAGGCTATATCTCAAAGGGAAGAGGAAAATAAGTTGAGCTTTATTACCTTTCAACAATACCGAAAAGGGTATCGCTATGGTTACCGTATATGCTACCAAAGCGTATACATTAACTGTAGCAGCCACCCTTGTGAACAGCCACCAGCCGGTTACAAAGGTAACTATTCTGGCAATAAAACAAATTGTTAAAAAGAAAGAAAAAAAGCGCGAAGCAAATTTTGCCTTTCGGTACATGCCTGCCGTCTCCGTGGCGTGAGTTTGAGGAGGAGGATTCAAACCTGCTGTTTTACCACGCACCGGCGGCATGATCCGCGGCGAGTTTTATTGCACCCTGTCGCCGAGGGCGACGCTCATTGGGGTCCCCTATCGGAACGCTGACCTACATTCCCTGTCGCCCGGTATTTCAGCAACTTTCTCCTCGGCCGTCCGCTCTTTCTTTTCTCTTCTGACTGCGTGACCTCTGGCACACGTGCTCGCTGGTTTCCGCGGCGTACATGGGCCCGCCCGACTCCCCGACGCCCCGAGCGCATACGTAGCGGAGCCCGCTGCGATCGCTATCGTGCTGCGCTTCAAGCGCAGTGTGCCCTAAAAGATGTGCTGCGGGCTTGTAAGGCTTTTGCTCGCTGTCTTTGTCGCGCGCAAAGCGCCGTTTCCTTTGCAGATGAATCGCGTGCGCCGTAAGTGCGACAACAAGAGTAGAAAGGGAAAACAGGTGGCGGGAGCAAGGATTTCTCGCGTTATTGGACTTTGTTGATGGGGCTACAGATAATTGCGTTAAAGCATGGCTAAAGAGGCAGCAGCGAGCCGCATGAAATGCAAATGCCTGGAACGGGGTATCCACTCTGGCATTGGGCAGTTTGCTTTGAAAGAGAAGGCGAAATCTATACTTCATTTCTAACGACAACGACGCTAGCAACCAGCAGTTCGTCGTCTCATGCACTTCCACTTTTATACCTGACAGTGCTAGTGGTGTAGCGAGACATGATGTATATTTTTTTATATGGGGGGAGGGGGAGTGAGCTTGCACTTGACCAAGGCATGGGGGGAGGCGGGTGTTGTGTCCGTCGTTTTATGCAAGGTACCCCGGTACACAAAAAATTCGGAAAGGGAGGGGGAGCATGTGTCGCGTACCTTCATCCGTCGCTTCCATTGTATGCTAGGCATTACTTTATACAATTTCAAAGAAATTCGGTAGGTTAATTGGCTGCTATTACCGACGGAAGTCACAAAGAAGAACTGTCTTCGTCCTATGGTTTTCCCTTCTGTTACATTGGCTATGGTCTTTGAACAAACGCCGGCTGGAGTTTTCGGCTTTTTCTGGCAACTTTCAATGCGAAGATGAGAGGCTGCCACTGCTGTAGATATGATACGAAAAACTCGGCGCTTCAATGGCTACCTCGGCGTCCTTTACAGTCTACTAGCTTACCGAATACCGGATTTCCCAAACAAAAATTCGACGGTTTTATTCAAATCCTTAAAAAACGCGGTTCAGAATGTAGTATAAACAAATTCTTAAAGGCATATAGTTCTGCCATTAGTAATGTTGGTTAGAGAGAGAGAGAGAGAGATGCAAAGGAGAGAAAGGCAGTGAGGTTAACCAGAGTTAAAGCCTCCCGCTTGCTACCCTGCACTAGGGGAACGGAAGGGGGAAGTAAAGACGGCAAGGAAAGCGGGGAAAAAGAAAGGCGTGAAAAAAAAGAAAGAAAAAGGGAGGACGGAATGGGATTATTACAGTCTTTCTAATAGGCCACTGCCACGTAAAAAGGTCAACAAAGCCTTGTCCGACTTTCTGTGCGACGACAGTTCACGTCGGCATTCCAAGACTGTCTGTTCTGAAAGTGGTCTGTCGTCAAAGCGTGCCAACACGGCCGCTAGTGACAGCCGGTGGGCGCTGCATCGAGGACAGTGGCAAAGTAACTGTTCTATAGTCTCCTCACCGCCGCAGTGACTGCAAGCCGCGCTCTCGTCCATACCGACTCGGAAGGCGAAAGATCTTGTGAAAGCGACACCAAGCTACGGTCGGCAAAGTACTGCTGTCTCGAGTCGAGAGAGTCCGGATGGGAGTCGAAGTCGAAGGGATGGGTCCAGTCTGTGTAGACGTGTGTGCTTCAAGCTTGGTGTGTTCCATAAAGATCTCATGGCTTCATTTGCAAGCACACGAATGTTCAGTGCTGCGTCTATTCTTGAGAATGGAATTGAGTCTTGGAGGCTCTCCTCATGTGCAGATCGTGCTGCTGAATCGGCATGTTCATTGCCCATTATGCCACAGTGTCTTGGAATCTACTGTAACGTGATGTCGTGTCCTTGCTCGACGAGGTTGTGAAGCAGCAGTCTTATTTTTAGAACTAGTGGTTCATGGTGTCCGGACCATAAGGCAGAAACCAAACAATGAAGAGTAGCCTTGGAGTCACTGAACACGCTCCATTTCGACTATCTCACCAGACTGCATCGGCTGCCGCGGAGCTCGCTGCTGTTCATTGTGCAGTTCACGTAATTTCTGATGAATGTTGGTTAGCTAATCATTACTCATTGTATACTTCGTAATTAATGCTTGCTCTACTTATCGGATGAACCAGGACCTCTGGAGACTGGGCTCAGTTGCGGAAATGTTGAAACATGACACTCGTCATCGACTTCTGTCATTATAGATGCTCTAAAGTGAAGAAAGCTTTTTCTTGACAAACTTCAGCTTTTGGTTTCACGGGTATACAGCAATTACGCTCATGCCCAAAGCGCACAACAAACAAGATGCACTTCTTTTCGAATATATTCTTTTTTTTTAATCTGCTAGCACTGCGTTTCTTGTGGGGAAAAGCGTGAAATGCGAGAGAGTTGTCAAGTGTCTTACGCCTGTCGAAGTGTGAGGAGCCACGCGCTTGTTCACGTTGGCATTGCCACATTTCATTTCGCTGGCTGCACTGAGGGAACCAAGATCGCGTCTACGCGACTTGTGTCGAAAAGAACAAAGGTTCCTAAGATTTGGTAACATGCAGTTACTGTTCCGCATGTCCTGCTTGCCGACGGGTCGCTCCCTAAGGTCGGCATGTCGTGATTTCCACCCAAGACATTGGACGTCGAGTTTTGCTCCCGCTTCCTCTCCTGCTTAGAACTGAAAACGTAATGAAACGAAACACCTGCGCGTACGTGAAATAACCGTCGATCCCTCCACCCTGCCTCTTCTTTTTGCTTAGGCAGTGAAACTAGTGGCCTGTAGGGCGGAACCTGTCAGTCATTAGTGGCGCCTACATTGCCTCAGCTATAAGACAGTTAACACATGATGTACGTTCCTTTCTGTCCTTTATAACCTTGGTTGCTGTTATTCTGCACAAGTGTTCTAGATTTCCGCCCCACCCTTTCGCACAGTGTTGACTGGGTCACTACTCCTCTCAACGATGGCAACTACGTATATGAGGTGTAAACTCTTTCCAAGCTTCCAAGATTTTATCTGTAGCCAGTTCTATCGTGGCTTGCACCGCAACGGCTGCTGCGTGAGCCACTGCTGCTTTTAGTGCTCGCACCCCGGATATGTCCTTATAGCGCACAAGTAGATGAATTCAACCCCTGTAGTAAAAATACCGTAAACGCAAGCAAACAAAAAGAACATTGACGCTGTTAGTTGGAATGTCAATATACAGAAGGAAAATACACGCTGTGAAAAACGGTTGACGCTCCCTCCCTCATTGCAAATATATTTTCTCGCCGTCATGGTGAAATCACGATTCTTATCATAGAAAAGCTACTACTGCAACGACTGCCGGCAGCGACATACGGTTGACCCAGCCGAAGCCGCTTGGGAGGACATACAACGGCTATGACCTTTAAGTAAATAAATAAATAAATAAATAAATAAATAAATAAATAAATAAATAAATAAGTGCGTGCGTGCGTGCGTGCGTGCATGTGTGTGTGTGTGTGTGTGTGTGTGTGTGCACAGCATGCGGTTATGGTGCACTGATGACATCCAAGCGTCTGTGTGGTTTCACCTTTTCACCTTTACCAATATAGGCGGATCCGTCAGCGTGCTAAGAATACAACTTCTCTTTTATACGTCCGATTCTCGCGGTGGCCCTATCATGGAATTACGCGTCGGATTCCTCGAATCCCTGCCGTGCACAGCGAAGTCGTTTCTCAGTTCTTACATAAACGCCGGTCTGCGCGGCGTGTGTTCCCGATCCCCCGAACACTCGTCCGTCCGTCGCGCGGATTCTGGGGACCTCCTGCTGCGCGGCCATATTACGCCGTCGATCCACTTCACGTGCTTCTCCGCCCAAGCGTGTACCGCTGTACTAGCGAGCACTCAGCAGCAGATCTGTATAAGGGACGTCCAAAGAACGGTGCGCCGATCTCCTGTATTGTATTTTGCGGCATGGCGTAAATAGATACAGGCGGAACACAAAGTCGTGCTTTAGGCCACGGTTCTGTCCAGCGATGCAGCGTGTGCAACTTAAGTAAACCTCAAGCTAGCACGTGTTTGCCTCTGATCTGTGCCACACTATGAGCTGTCATCTGCCGTGTCCTTTTGCCGACTTATAGATATCGACCACAACAAATTACATATAACGCACGACGAGAGCAAGCTCGTAGCTCGTGTCAGCGCAACGGAGGCATGATTGGCAGGATACGTTCTTACTGGCTATGATTTTCTGAGTCTTACACGACGGTAAACGACGAGCAAGCCGACCTAAAACATAACATAGTTTTCTCTCCCTTTCTATTCTCGCATTCTTTCAGCGGGCCTGCCAACCTCAGTTATTGCAGGAGTGATCATTTGGCCGCATCATTCGATGATGGCTTTCACTTAACGCTCGCGCTCACATTATAGACCAATATGTTTACTGCTCTTATATATCATTTATTTTTTTAGTTTTGCGGTTATTAAGCGGTTGGTAGCAATGTGCTCAATTCTTGAATAAACTTCATCGCGTTCCCTGACTACAAACGATGCGCAAAGAAAGATAGCCAGACACCCGGCGAAGGTTGAACGGCCTCGAGCTCGACACGAATGGCGCTTCCCGCTTATGGGGCTCAATGCTCGAATGTCAGCCTCCAATACGATCCGTATCGGCGTCGAGTGCCGCTGCACCCCCTTGTTTGTTCAGATGGGCCCGGGATAGGGCGGGTGCCTTTTGTCAAACAACCCTTTTCATGTCAGCTCTCTTGACCACTCTGGGCATCGCCTCCTTTGTTAAGATGTGGGCCACCGTGCTCGACAGTGGTCCTCGAACGCGCTCGGGTTCGCTCGCTGCTGGGAGGACGACGCGCGCTCTCGCGCGCCACGAGATGTTTCCATTTCGAACCCAACAAAAGGTGCGCGGGCAGCCATCGAGAACCACCCTGAGCGCCCCACATGCGGGCGGGCTATCGCATGAGTGGTCAGATATCGTCATCGTCGTCGGCGTACGTCTGCGGCTCGCGCAGGCCGATTGCCGCCGAAAACGACCTGGCATCGGGCTCTCCGAACAGAGTGCTCTTCCGTGTCAGCGAATGAGCGGCGGTCTCCTGGCGAGAAAAGTATCGTCCCTCCGACGGGTCGGCCGGGCGTCCGCCGCGCAATGAGGGCCGCTGCCACGCGGCGGGGACGCGGGCGTCGAACAAACTTTGACCTTTTCCCGCGCCGGGACGCTGCGGTTGCGAGCGGTCGGCAGCACGCGTGTCCTCCTCCGGGCAGGTTCGACTCGTGCCCCCTTTGTGGCGCCGCCTTAAGATCAAAGGCTTTGTTCTTTTTCTTCTCCATGGAGGCACCTCCCACTCAGGGGTGCTCGAGGAGGAGGAGGCGTCTGTTTGCGAATGCAGTCGCTAATGACGGCTCGTTCCCTTTTGTCGTTTATTCACTCCGCGGTGCAGTGAACTCGTTGCAGTGTAACCTCGTTTATAGGAGCAGCCCTGTGCGAGCGCCGCTGCGACACAGGTCCATCCTGGCCTCAATTCGCGCGAGCAGACATTGAGCGCACTTTTGTGAGCTTCATCAGATTGCAGAAAGCGATGCTCGAGGGAAAGAAGACGATAGTATCGCTGCAACACCCTTCGCTCCCGTCGGTGTGATTATTTTCCTTTCCTCTACTTGCGACCACTAAACGAACATCGCGGAAAAGTTCACCGCGAGCCCTGCCCTTCTGCGTATTCCGCTCGCCTTAGCAGCTCGTTTCTCTTCATTCAATTCACGGCGAAAAATAAGCCCTAACGCTATAGGGCAACGCGATGCTCAACTTTTGATGTTATCGCGGTCACGCGCGTTGAAAATACACGATGATCATCATAACACGGTTGTGTGTTCATTATATATGCGAAGAAACCACGTCACGTAGTTGGCTTGCACTGACGGACGTGCTGTCTTATTCATCTTACTATGATACTGTGTCGTAAAACTGTTGACCTGTGGAAAATGTATCGTAATAGGAAAGGAACAACAAAAAGAATATAAGCGTGAAAGTGCGCAATATGGGGCGATGAAAGACTTAAAAGTCGCAACTTCGCCCGAAAGGCGAAGCATAGATTGCGATAGTAAATTCGTGGACAGCGACACGAAGTAAGGATAGTTTTATCGGCCGTATAAGCTTGCAAACATAGGCAGACTAACTAAATTTACAAGCATGGTGTCACGCGTGCACAAGAAAACATGAGCACATCTCACTCGATGACCGCAGAAACTCGCCTTCAAAGCGCTGTAGTGAGGAAACACGGCAGCAGCAGCGAGCGAATTGACCTTCGTGCTGCCGCTCGCATCAACGCGAACTAGTAGCGAAAATACAGCGAAGCGCGGACTCTGTACCCGTTGCAGATGGCTTTCAAGATACAGCAGCCCGGCCGGGCCACCCGGAGCAGCACGCCCCCCCCCCCTCGCTACCCTCCCCCCGAAGCCTTGCGCGCGACGGAAGGCAACGCGCTTCCTGCCTGCTTTGCGGCGTTGTGTGCGCGAGATTGAGCCGCGATCGCCGGCTCATCCTCGCACGCTGTCACTCGTACTTACAGCATACAGCACGCGGCGACGATTTTATCGTCCTTAGACTTCATAGGGCACGACACGCCGATCGCAGAAATGCGTCTGGCGTGTCCATATAACTGTTGTTGCAAAAAAAAGCCGAGTATACTAAGCACTTCTTATTAGTTGTGATGGGAAAGCATTAACGTCCAATTGAACGCCGTTGGGCGGTCCTTCGAGATTTGCGCTGCGGGTAATGTACCATAGCGGCACGTGCTGCCCGAGCCAGCAAGCAGCAGCAAACTGTGCTGCCAGCGCCGCATGCGACCGAGGTCCTGCGCGACGAGAGACCGAGGAAGCAGCAGCGGACACCAAAGCCGGCAGGCGAGCGCAGCAGCTAAGTCCATTGGGGCTACAGAGAGATACGGACCGCGCGCGCCGGCTTCCGAGAGCGAGACGGCGGCGCCCGCCCGCGCGCGTCACGCGACTGCCTCGCCGACGACAACCTGCCTCGCCCGGTGGCGCCCCGTCGCCGTATCTGCTCCATGGAATCGCGCTGGTGAAGTGGCGTCGCAGCGATTCCCTCTCTCCTCACGCAACACCGATTCGCCCGCTCTGCTCCGTCGAGGCGCGCTCGTGACGTGGCATCGCAGCCAATGGGAATTTAGGTCCCGTTTCGCTGCTACAGACGGAGGATGTTTCGCTCAATGGGCCATTGATGCTCTCGCATAAAAGAAAAAGAGGGGGGGGGGGCGATATTCGCCGCACACGAGATACCACTTCACAGACGTGGTGCCCTCCCTGAACTCTTGGTGCTCAGCATTGGTGACACACTGTACGCGCGATAGAGGGAATAGACAAAAGAACACCGGCGTGCCACGGCACTGAGCATTGACACTTTTCAGTATAAGCAAGTAGCAAGTAGCAAGCAAATGTAACCGCGCACTGTGGGAAAGCGATGTTATAAAAAGCATTCTTCAGGTACATGACCATGCAGCATTGTCTGGGGTTCCGCAAACCGTGACCAGATGAACCAACGTGCTTAGTAAATTGACTAATTGCATGTGTGGGTCGGCGAGCGTACGTGTGTGCGACGACAGTAGCACGACGACGACCGCGTCGAAGGAGATTGTATGGCAGCAAAGGCATGATTTCTGTACGAGTTGTTCAATGCGAGCTTACGATATGACGATTGTTGGGTTCTACATGCGTAGTGGACGAGCGTAAACGTGAGAAAAACGGATTGTGACGTCATGAGCAACTTCGTGTTATACAGTCGTGTGCCAATGGCTATGTCACGCAAGTCTGTGTTAAGACGGCGATGGCTTTTGTACTCTGGCTAAGAAATGTTAAAAAAAACGCTGATAACTTGGGCGATCATGAGGTTCGCACAACTTCGCAGTTCGTACGTATAGCGTGAACTGTTGCGGAGAAAGTGCTGGGGAAAGTGGGCCGGTACCGAAGATAGCGCAGTCTAACACGGTGCCTCAAAGTGCAAACTGTCATAAGGAAAGACGAGCAAATGGCACGTAGCGCACGCGTCGAGTGTTTAAGAGCCTTTAGAACGAGAGCAGACCGTGTGCGATTGTGGCCTATAGGTGTTAAAGGTCCTTTCGATGCCGTCCCAAAACAAGATAGCGTCCTCGTAGTCAATAAAGCCGTGTTCTATAGTTCCCGGTACATTGCAGAGACGACAGTTAATCTAAGATACAAAAATTACCGTCCTACTTAACGAGTCTTTAACAGGTCGCATTTCAGTATGCACTTTGTAGAATAATGTTTTGGACTGTGGATAAATAGGCATCTTATAGCCCCGTGCAAGCACGTCATGTCCAGGTAAGCCGATGTACAGCAATAGGTATAACGGAGGTTTAAAAAGCATATCAATTATATCTTTACAGAGATTTTTCCATGAGATAGAGAATAAGTATTCATTTGAGAACCTCACTGCCAGAAAGCGCACTGAAAGATGCACTTCACGCATGAATCTCTGCAAATATGGACGTGAAGCAAAATTTGCCGAAAAAACTCCCAATTCGGTAAAACATTGAAGAAATTAACTTGCAAGAACCCCCAAAGTAATGGGTGAGAACAGTCTCGAAAAAAGAAACGAGCCACTAATTGTCTAACATAAAGGTGAAGCAGGCCAAGTCCGCCTGCAGTAATTGGTCTGAAAATATTGTCACTGGTCACTGTGTTGGTCACTGGTCACTGGTCACTGTCACTGGTCACTGGTCACTGTGTCACTGTATTGGTCAATATATTTCATTGGCTCATGAGGTGATGACCAAATAAAGGTTGCTAAAATTCGGTGAAACTGCTGAATGTAAACACTGGAAAAATGTATTACTTGTAGCAAATAGAAGAGTTTTGTTGCCAAAAATAAACTGCACGCTTCAGCTCTGCTAAAGGTTTGAAAGATTATGCGGAATGAGTGTTTGGGCCTAACTCCTTAAGGTTGGTACATGTTTTCGCCAGTAATGTGCACTTGACTTATGTGCATCCACTGGAACGGCCAGGTATTTTGGTGGCTCACAAGACCATTCGATACCAGCACACTGTGTCGGCTTAAAGAACCATGAGCCAAACCACAGCGATAAACTTTTAGCACAGTTCATTCGCGCACCACAGATGGCGCCGAATTCGTTTATCTTTGACCAATGATATTGAGAAAAGGATCTTGATGTGAATCCTCATATGATAGGATATCTTATGCCGCCCAAAACGTGAAGATGTGCCTTTTGAAGTACTGCGACTTAAGGCGTTGCACTGTTTATGGAAAACTCGCATGCTATATCGGAATGCAGAACTAATTGCACCTTCGCAGTCACATCTCATTCAGATGATTTCACAACAGAAAGACTTTTGTGATAAAAGAGATTTTCAACCAGAGAAGTATTTACTGTAATAATTGTACTGTGAAATGGTTTGTTCTGTGCTTGTAGGCGCAGCTATGACTGTTTCTTCTCGCTGTGCAAGTACCTTACGCAAGTGCGTATTATATTTGTAATAAATACTACGAAAATAAGAAAGCCGTCATGGCCTAGCGGTTAGAGCACCGGACTGCTGTATTACAGGGCAGAGGCTCGATTCCACCATCGCAGTGTTTTCTTTTTATTTAAGCGAGGCGAGACAGGGACCTACCTACCGCAAAATGCCAAGAATGAGGCAAGAAATGCTTCGCATGAAAAAGAGAAGAAAAAAAAACATATGGGGGAGCAGGCAGCTCACGTTCTCTTGCTACAAGCAAAAAGTGAAAGTGCACCACGCGCGATTCTTTGATAGAATCACGCTGTGCGCGTTCCAGCCCAGAAAACGAATGTACACGGAGCTCAGAGTGCAGGGAGAGCAGTCAAACTGGGAAATCCGAACGCGCGCTGGCTCGGCCTCTCGCTCCCGGTATTCCCGGACAGCGGCAACCGAACGGGAAAAAACACCTTTGATGGTCGAAGAGGGGCCAACATCCGCCACGCACTGGCGACTGAGGAGTCGGATTGCGCTTCCTGGTGTATACAATAACGGCTCCAGATGCCCCCCCCCCCCCCCCGAAAAGAAAGAAAAGAAAAATAATAAAAAAAAAAACGGGCGCCGCCATGGCCGCGAGCCAGCCTTGGTCCCGCAATCCGGCACGCATCCGGCCACCCCTTGGGCACCCGATCCGCCAGGGACGCGCAGTGCACGCCGACGGGTCGGCAAGCGTGCTTCTTCGCGTTTAGAATATCATGCAAATTACCTGCTCACGTTCGTTCGATCTAGGCATGTGGCGAGCAACGAGCAGCATAACTTTAGAGGAACTGCAGCCGAGTTAACTTAGTTGCGGGTAGTTCAAAATGACATCTTGTGATGTGACATGACGGCCAACGGTCTTAAGAAGATCCGGACCCATCGTATCTCAAACGTCCATAGTTTGTGCCCGTCTTGTTAAACCGGCTTGCATGTATGTTTCATATGACAAGTACTGTCGACCCTTCAGCGGTATTGTGCGAGACGCTCGGGCGGAGCAATTGCCGGCCTTGTTCGCCAGGCTAAACCCGCCTGCTGCTACAATTCACCACCACCACCACCACGAACAACCATATTGCAAAGGGTTAATGGTCACTCTTAACGAGTACTCTGGACAAGGCAGTATCGACTGACCCATGGGTAAGTTATGAATATTATGCTTCAAAAAAAAAACAGCTAAGCTCTGCGCCTCTGCTAGGGAAATCGCGACAGGTATACTGATGCCTGCCGTTTAGATGTTCATGTTAAGAAAGTGGTAAGGGCTTAGCGTACGGAACGCGAAGGACAAACATTGAGACTCAAGCTACAGCACCTACTAACAGTTGGTAGCATTCATTGCGTGCGTGGTGGGGCCGGTCATAGTTTGGGTGGACTGAACACTGCATTATTCTTCGTTTAAGATAAGATGCTCCTCAGAAAACAATTCTTCACTAAATAAAAGCTGTATACTCACATAGCGACTAATAGGTGGTGTCCAAAACCCGACGTCTAAGACGTGTTTCCGGCTCCCAAAATCACTTCCGCGGTATTCAGCCAGCAAAAGCATAGCCTTTAAGGTACACATTTTAATTTCAGAGGGTGCTTCCCTAAGGCCTTGGATTTGGACATCACTCATTCATAAGGCTAATAGGATAGTAAAACTTGGAGCAGTGATGCAGTTTTTCACTTTCCCAAGACTAACTTTCTTAACATATTGTATTCTATACTTCCTGTTTGACGTCATTTACAACGGTAAAACATTCTTTTACGAACACACAATTTTGTTCACATGCTAACCTCTTGAAATATTCTGAGTGTCATTCGTATGTCAGAGCCACTTTATGGAAGTACTTATTTATCAAAAATACTGTCTGGAATGGTCCTAACACAAACACGTTTAGCACCTTGTGCGCGCGGAAGAGCATGTATGGAAACTTTTATTATGATAAAGTAAATTCAATTATGTAAAAAATGCTGCATTAAATTAGGAAAAGAAACTGTTCATTTTGCAAAAAAAAAAAAAGCCAGAACTCGGTTGTCGTCGTCGTCGTTGTTGGCGGGGGTGGTAGTGTTGTCTGATGTAAACTTGTGAAAACAAGCTTTTCTACAGAGCCCCCTAAGAAGTGTGAAAAAACGAGACCACGTGCATGGCACAGAAAAGCGGTACAATGATCGGAATGAGAAGAAAGCAGGGCGCGCTATTATACGAATAGGTCATGTGTGCCACTTGTGGAACTTGTGCTTTCCCCACTGTGTTCCAGGCAGACGAAGTACGGAGCGCCGCGTCTTTGCGGGAGAGTGGAGAAAGCAGCCGCGCGCCTCAATATCGGTCGTCGCCTCGCCAGGCCCAGCCTTCAGTGAGCGCGAGTGAAAGCGGGCAGTCGTTGGCGGGCACCCGCAGAGTTCGTTCGGAGCCGCAACCGCTAAAGCCCCCTTTAGCAACCACCGCGTCCGCACCATATGTCGCGTGCGAGCATGCCACGGTCCCAAGAGTGTGGCGGTATATATATTAGTGCACCCGGCGGCAATTCGCAATTTGCAGCTGCAAAGCGCGATACACGGCGGTTGCGCGTTGTGACTGCGCTCCGGCGAGACTGAGAGATCCGGCGGGAACCTTTTCCCACCAAGCACGTAACTATTGGAACCCAAAATCGCTTGGATTGCCGTACGCCCGCACAGCTCGAGGAGCGGTCACACAGAGCGATTGAGTGCGCATTCCAGAAATGATCACACAACTTGGCTGACTCGAGTTGGGGTGCGTTTCCGCTGCTCTATACAGCGCGTCAGTCACGGGAGTGCGAATGTTCGATCTCGTTGCCGATATCATTTCGCACTTTGTTCGATGAGCTAGCAGCCTCAATTCCCATGAGTAATTAGCGAATGTAGGCGGTCCAGAGGGACCAGCTGCACTTTAGGAGGCAAGGTAGATTTGGTCGACCAATTTGTGTTATTCTCTGTCCTAGACTCAAACGAGATAATGCAACGAAAGAAGGAGTAGTTTCTTTTCTGAGACACGTACGTGGGCTTGGCATGGGGCTCGCGCAGGAAGACTCGATGACTTACAGTAGTTCGCTTGACTGTTGAATGTATTCTGCACGTATTCCTTATTATGCGCACAAGCTGTAACTTTAGATATCGCTCGGTTACACGGAGATATATCGTGAATGCTCTTAAGATATATCGTAAGAAAGATCATAAGATAGTTCTATGGTGTACCCGGCTGCGGTGTCTCAGCGGCTGTACTGCTGGGCATATAACTTCGCGTTTTATTTTCCCTGCAAGCGCGGATGGAGGCGAAATGCAACAACACCCGCATAGTGAGATTTCGGTGTCCAATACTTCAGGTTCTTCCAATTCATAACATTCTTATTCGGCTAAAAATAATACCATCATATATTGTATTTAATAATATTCATTCGTTTTTACTTTGAGGCCTTCCTGCATATTGCTATCAGTATGTATGTAGATATAATTTGTCTATAAAATTGAATGAGAATTGAATTAAATTGCATGAAACTAGCGGGTATATACGTTTATTTACGCTCTTGATTGACCTTGAAGTTCAGAGAAAATAGTTACTTAAGAGCTTCTTGAAAGGGAGAAGGTACGTCTCTAGTACGCAGTTTTCCCTACTAGTATTTCAGTTGCTATTCGGAGTATATATCTTTAGCTGCGGCAACATATAGTGAATGAGAAACGGTGTCTATAATTCACAGAGCTTAAAGTTCGTAAGAACCATTTGTCAAGCACCGTTTCGAGTTGGCATTCTTTGGGCCTCACTTTGCCGTCGTGTATTCTTACGCACGGTACCCCATAAGCGATGAACGATTTGTCATTGGTGGTCTTCCTTGGCTAATAATGTTCGGCATGAAAACGGCCGCCGCCTGTTCCTGCCGATATTTGCAGCGCACGTACTATTTAGTGAGTACTCTACCAGGTCTGCGTTGTAATAGGAGGAGGAAAAAAAGGAGGAAGGAGAGGTAGGGAAGTCAAACAGACGCACGTCCGGTTTGCTACCCCACGCGGTGGGAAGGCGATTAAGGGATGCAAAGAAAGGAGAGGAAGGGAGAAAGGTACTATCGATACGATCACGTGTGGCTGTCCATCACATCACATTTACAATCGTTCATTGAGGCCAGTAGATTTCATATGTACATATGCACAGCCAGACCACGACACTGCCTCGACATCCAGATCGAATGTACCCCGCGGCGAATGTCCTTACGACCGCAAGGCCCGCGACAACGGGATGATAGCTCGGGATCCGCAGCTGCAATACGTTGCACGTGGAAAAAACAAGCGTCGCGACTCGTTTCCGTCAAGTGCGCCATGTTGGTCGAGGGCGCTCGCTCGGCGCGTCTGTCGACCACGATGAGCTGCGCGAGATGAGAGAAAAGTGCGCGCCGCATCTGTAATGTAGCGCTACCTCTTCCTGCCTGCTCGGAACCGGCTCGTAAAGGGCACAGACGCTAGGATTCCCCCTGGAGGGCGGTTTTTATTGTCTATGATGAACACCATGGCACCGACAAAGAAAGCGAGAGCTGCGTTTTTTTGTTGTCGTTCTTTTAGTGCTCCTTTCCTTGCACTCTTTCATGGCAGAAGGAAAAGACGAGCACGCGTCGTACACCTGCAGCAGTCGTTTAGTTTTGCTCGGCAAAGCTTCCAACGCTCTCCTTATGAATATAAAGCATTAATAATGATTTTCGTTATTACAACAGACAAGGCGAGTGTCACGGATAGTAATAAGGGCGTTGTAGAAAAAGTGCCTACTCAGGGCCGCCAGAAGGTGGTATACGGCTGCAAGGCATTGCTATGTATTTCGCCTGTGTTCTTTACAGAAAGGTTTGTAATGCTTAATTCTGGGGAGACTCGCAAATCGATGCGAATGACGCCTTAACATGGCTCCTACTGTAAGCAGGAAATTTCTGCATGTTCCCGCAATTCGAACTTGAATCCGCAGACAGCCAACAAATGATGCCTAGGCAATCCTCGACGAAGGCTTTCTGCTTCAACAGTTGAAATCCGTGCATCTCTGTTCTACTAATAGAAAGCAATAACTTATCGGCGATCTTTGACAAAAGCAATTTTCGCTTGTCCCGTATGTTAGACGTCTTTGTTCGGAGGTTGTGGTGTGGTTGTGTGGTGTTGTTGTTGTGGTTGTGTTCGGAGGCAATTCGTGGAAAGGTCGACTGATCATCTGTGATAAATTGCGGCAAGCTCATGTAGAACGAACAGGATCAAATTTTCTGTTTAGCCGTAGTTACATCGCAACAGAGTATAGCCACTGCAGTGGTGTGTATGCCTTTTTATTGCGTTATTAAATAAGTTAAGAGGAGATGACACCTGCAAGTGATGCTTGCACATGCAGTACTTGCGCACCAAGGGTTTGTAAGAGCAGCCGGCAGCCAAACGTCATTCTGGTCAGGTAATTTCCGAAGGTGGTCGGTCGATGGTTAACAGCAGGTGCAGGTCAGGTCAGTTTATTGCCTTAAAGGCCCCTTTAACCGGGGTGTTACATAAGGGGTGAGGTGCATCATGCAACGACAATTCAACGTGATAACAAACGGGAGATTCGATAAGTGGTAGATACCCTGTATAAACAAATACATACTTGCGACAAAGTTAGACGTGATAACAAACGGGAGATTCGATAAGTGGTAGATACCCTGTATAAACAAATACATAATTGCGACAAAGTTAGAAGAAAAAAAAAAAGCTAACAGCACTTACAAACAACACGCTTTGGTAATCCGGTCCCAGAAATTTTGCCTCTCGCGATGGACACAACATGCACCCTAGACAAGCAACACCTTATAGATGTCCTGGCAAACTGCACATGCGAGTTTAATGTTCACTATGCCGGCTGAGCGCATCCTACGGAGCTAGCCGACAGCGCAATGTGCCCACGTCGTGACGATACAAACAGCAGATTCACTTTTACTTCTCAATGCCGCTCTGGGACGACAAATGTTTGAGAGAACAGAAAAACGCTTGCGAAAAAAAGAGAAAAAAAGCCTTCAGTCGGTCACAAATGCCAGGAAACGCCGGCTTCGATAACAAAAAGGCACAGGAATAAAAAGCTTACTTTCTGCGATGCGGATATCCGGTTCCGGAAAATTTTAACTTTCCCTTTTCCCTCGTTTTCGCCCTTTGAATATCGCCTGCCGTGATCACAGCAGCTGCCCTTCCAGCACTCCTGCATTCTTGTTTGTATTGTCTAGCACTCGGCACTCGTTTGTTATGTTTCTTTCATGATTGCGTTTTATGCGTGCATTTTCGCATATATTTCGGGCGTACATGAAGGAGCATACCTGGCTGCACATCATGTGCTTAATAGAAGGGGCTACCCGGGCTTGTCCATCTGACCCTAGTATTATGCAGGCGGAAGCAAGAGTGACGCACGAAGACAAATGTTGATTTCATAATACTAAGAATTTGGGAATGTTGGTTGTGTTCGTTTGACGCAGCACAGGATTATAGCACGGTATCTAGGGAAAAGGGGAGAATGAACAACATAAGATTATTTGTATGGGCACTGTCAATTCTCATTTTTCGTACACCTGTTCCCCTTGTCTATAGTACAAGATATATACCCAACCGGAGGTATTCTGTGGTTAACCTCCGTCTTTTTCCTTTAGTTTTATCTTTGTCTATCTGTTGGAAAATATATTTTATTCGGCTTCAGGGAACTTAGTAGCGGTAATTGCGATAATGCGCATTACAGCGGCAGCCGTTGTTAACGGTGCGTTCGGTTTTCAGGAAACTGCATACCGAGGGCCTAAAGTTATGTATGGATGCCGCTGCCATGGTCGAATGCTTTAAGACGCTGGATTTTAAATTCAGTGGCCGACAGTACCAGTTCAGCAGTTACTTTATTTCTGTGTTTTCTTCTTTGTACTTTCTTTTTTCAGCGCAGTTTCGAATTTACAGCACTCAGTTCCCGTTCATAGTGCGTCGATGGCCAGAGACGCTGGCGTGTCGAAAATGAGTTGCCGCATACTGAGATGATGATATGTGCAAGTAGACAGTTCAACTGCGCGCTTAAGTGC
Organism: Dermacentor albipictus; assembly: GCF_038994185.2. NCBI lineage: Eukaryota > Metazoa > Arthropoda > Arachnida > Ixodida > Ixodidae > Dermacentor > Dermacentor albipictus. The sequence goes on along the minus strand of NC_091821.1, from coordinate 148,156,538 downwards.
ATTTAAACGAAACGTGGTGCGTCGGTGCATCAATACAGGCAATTATATTGAGTATACTACAGAATTATAAGAACGTATACTACAGAAGCGCATCAAGGTGCCAACGTGTCAATCGCGCCCTGACTATGACCGCACACCGAGAGCACGTCAGCCTATGTGGCAGCAGCTAGAACATAACTCAGCGGTTATTATCTTTTTTTTTTCCTCCTCAGGGGGGTGCTGCCTGCGGCCTGCGATCACTTTGAGACGCCAGTAATAACACAGCCCACCTCGCGCTGGGAACAAGAAACAGCGACAAAACGAGGCCGAACGTATTAACTCGCCCTGGCCGTAATAACGCTCTGTCCTCCGGAACGCGTCGGGCGCTCGCTTTGCCCCACGGCTTTCCCCAACTGGCCCGCGAAAAGAAGACACAGACAGACAAACCGAGACGGTGGCCGATTCGCAAGGAAACAAGAAAACGAGCCGAACGCAAACGCCTAACGAGACGCAGTAAAGACAACAACAACGCGGAGTATTTTCGCACAAGCACGCTCTCCTTCCCACAAAGAATGACACGCTCTTCTCTCGGAGTGCACCTCTGCTGGCCGTGTTTTTGTTTTCAGCTTTTTCGTTTCACGGAGTCGGCGCTTGCGCCGCGTAATTGCCGTGATATAATCGTGGAACGCGTCGCCCACCCTCCGGAAGGGAATTCCCCGACCCGTCGTGCACCGCCTGCGTGACGCTCTGTTTCTGTGAGGCCGTCCCCTCTGGGACCGGTCTGCGAGCCACAGTCCTCGCATCGGCGATCGCGTTTGCGGCGAGCGCATCGCTGGTGCATGCACCCGGAGATTCGTGACACTGTTCCTTTTCCGAGAGCTTGCGCCGCTGCGCCTTCATTGTTGCCGTACGAGCGAAGACTGTTCCTTTCTTCCTCGCGGCCAATTCCGACGGACATGAAACGGAAGGCCCGAGGTCGGCGGCCGCGCGAGCCGTGTTTGCGTATACGCCTCCGCTGCCGGGAAGGGGCTTCCCCGACCAAGCACTGACCCCGTGGCGCGGCAGACGGTCGCTGCGGCCAAGAGCCGCCGGCCTTGATCCGTGCCATGTGGGCTGGCCGCGCGCGCGTCCGTCTCTGCGGCTCGGGGGCCGAGTGGCAGGCGGTCGACTCGATATTCGAGCCGGCGCGGTATTGCACAGCGTTCGCAGTTGTTTCGCCACTGTTAGCGCATCCGTCACTGCGAAAGTTCGCTATCTAGTACGCGCCTATTTTTTGCGTATATCACTTGGCAAGCAGTTGTAATGCGGCTTCTAATAAACGCTGCGTATGCGACAAGGCAAGTCAGTGGAAGCGCCCCACACGAAATGGCGCGTTTTATTGCGTTCAAGTTCAAATGGCTTGTCATGGAAAGGTTGAGATAGCAAGTTCCTCATGAATTCGCGTCATTTTTCAATGTATGCTAGAAGAATGAAATAAATAAATAAATAAATAAATAAATAAATAAATAAATAAATAAATAAATAAATAAATGCTTATATTGACCTACAAGAGGTGCAGAAAGATTGCATGATCCATCGAATGCAGTGCTTGTTTTTGTCGATCCTGACAAGTCACCTCCCCCCCCCCCCCCCTCAAGCTGCGAGCGTTCACAAATGATCTTGCTTATTTTCCAGTAAAAGCTGGTGCAGAAAGTTCCGTTTATAGCCCAGTACTTATCGACAAAGAACTGCTACGTGCTGCTGTGCGGGCGGAAACGATGCACTAAGTGTGAAAAGGATACGAGCTTTTCCAGGATACGCTACTTCGAAGAACTAACCAGTCAGTTAGGCTGAAGGCATGCGCCTACACGTTTTTAAGAGGCCTCGACTACCGCGGCCGCCCACACGGCGTATATAGTGCGGCAAACGTCGAATAAAGAGAGAGAGAGAGACAGTAAAAGCAAGTGGTGAAAGGCAGAGAGGTTAACCAGAGTAAGTGTCCGGCTTGCTACTCTGCACAGGGGGATGGGGTAGCGTATCTCTAGGGAGACTGCTATAGTACGAGAATTTTATTCCAATTCTTTCGTTTTTTTTTGGGGGGGGGGGGCGGGCTCCGTCAGTTTAATCACCATGCAGGACTGGCCGTTCGTGAACGATAGATTATCAGAAATGAATAGAGTGGAGCACTATCATTTTTTTACACCCTTTTGGGTTATCTTGTCCCCCAAGCCTCGGCAAAAAGTATCCTCAATCTTACCTACACCTTTACTTAGCACTCTTCGCCCGCTACTTTCGTGATAGGAACGCTATGCCACGCTGATACACACGTGCCTGAAAGTATTCTGGAAGCGCAGCGTTAAAGAAAAAAAAATGCACGCAAGATATATGAAGCTTATTATTGGGCCACACGATAATCCCCCAAATGGCGCAATTGTTTCTTAGAGTGAATGAAAGGAATCGTTTCGTCATATGCCAGCCCTGCTCGTTTACATCGATATTTTACCTATCTACTATTCATTCTATGGGTAGCTATGGAACCACAAGCACGATGTGTCGCCGTGCGCAGGTACTCGGCAAATGTTCACGACGCATGGAACAAAAGAGCGATGTCGTCGCAGAGAGCCCACGAAGTGCGATAGAAACACAGCACGAAACACACCTTTATTTCCTCACTGTTATACCACAAGAGACGCAATCAGATATGATTCATTCTGGGTATCCTGCACGGGGAAACGGGACAAGGGGATGCAAGAAGGAAAAGTGATGCAAAAAGAGAGTGAAACGTGCGCCGTAGCAAAAGGCTAGACGCAGCACTGTCATATAGCCTATCGTGCAAGTCATAGGACCCCAGGAAATGAAGTAGTGTGTACATGCGGCAGGCATCCGCTGTGGTCACTGCCCTTCTATCCTGATAGTAGCGGGTTGTCTGTAGAATTTGAATGATCGTGTATGGCATCATGTCTTAGCGCGAGCTCAATTCCCAGTCACGGCGACTCATTACTGAGCAGGCAAAAGCCAAGATAAATAAATAGTAATAAATAATTCACAGGGGCTCATAAGCTATCCATAAGAGTGCTTGAAGGCGAAAGCCCATATGCCAATGCATTAAAGATCTACACATGACGTACACATACGACCCCCCCCCCCCTGATTCGCTTAGTCAACCCTCTTCATTCGCTTACTCATCCTCTTAATTGGCTTAGTCATGCTCCTGAATTCGCTCAGTGTACTTCGCTTAGTCATCCCTCTTGATTCCAAAGGTCGAGCGTTCGACTCCCACCCGAGGTCGTGTGTTCGAGTGCCTTAATTAACTGTGCCTTCGTTAACTTCGCCTTCATTATCCCCAAATGTCGTGGGTTCGACTCCCATCAAAGGTCGTGGGCTCGAGTGTCTTAATTAACTCTATCCCAATCAACTTCGATTTCATTAACACCAAAGATGACGGGTTAGACTCCCACAAATGATTGTGGTTCGACCCCCACCGAAGTTCGAGCGTTCGTAGCCTTAACACCAAAGATCGTGGGTTCGTAGCCTTTTTGTACCTTTCGTGTCGTCGACGCATTTTCGCTCAAGGTCGACTGACCAATGATACATAGAAGGTTTTCGCCTTAATAGTAACAATTGCCGTCGTCCGGAGTGTTAATTCCAGTCGCATTTTTCGATGTTTATTAACCAACTTAATGTTGCCAGCATAACTGGGTCAACGACACCACGCAGGCGCACTACACAAAGCGTCCGTTCGTTTCGCATCAACGCGTCTCGGCTCTCCTCCGTCCCTCTCGACCGCGGGGTGCAACACGCGACAGCAGGTGACCGCGCTGCTTCGACTCCGTGGTGCGGCGCGTTTCTTCGAGGTCTACTGCTCTTTATTTATGCTGCTGTTGCGGACCCTGCCAACAACGCAATAATAATAATAATAAAAAGTCTAACAAATTTGTGGAGCTTGGTAAACCGTCCCAGCCTGTCAAAGTTAATCCTGACTCTTCAACTGTGGCTTTCCTCATTAGCCGCACGTAACTTTTGGAAGTTGAAACAGATACATTACGCGTCAGAAAATATGGCTAAGAGTTGAGCTCTCGGCGAGCTTCCGACAGTGTTATTTCTTTAGTATTGCCAATGCATGCTTTGTAACGGTGCCATCAAGTAACGAGATACAGTGTATGGCGCAGGCGTGTCGTCAGTTCAGTCACGCGCTGAGACAAACGGCTCGCCGCAGGACGCAGAGCCTGCATCGTGCCGAGTGCCCATGCAGGGGAGTCGTCCGGGTTTGTCCAGCAGCCGGAAGACGGTGCACGGAACGAATTGGGCAATGCAAAGCGGATCACTCACTGGGCCAGCGGCACGCTGGCCGGATGAGGCGCGCGTTCTAGTTTCGGCTTCCTGCGTCCCTGGACGGCGCCGTCGCTCGCAGAGAACAAAAAACTTGACCGGCCGGCGAGTCGTCCCGACGCCGGGATGCCGCTTTTCAAAGAGAACAAGCAGTGCTGCTCGGCCCCGAGTGGGATTTCCCGCCGTGAATATTGGATCGCGCGTTTAGCGCGGTGCTTAGCGCTTAGCAAACCGCTGCGCAGCTCGATCGTCTATTGCACAACGAGCGAAAGGGAACGACCCGGCCGAGCTTTGTATATTTCATCGGTTGCTAAGTCGCTCGGTAAATGGCTGCTAGTGACGCACGCGCATGATGATAGGATCAACTTGTTATTTTTCGCGGACTGGATTCCTGCGAAGTCAGAAGCTGAGACGGTGAGTTGAATGTCTCTAGCATGAGTCGTCAAGGACATTAGCCGTCTTGTGCTGGCGGTCGAATGCACAGCTCATGCTGAGTTCATGCGATGAAACTGTGCTCCTGTGTACACTGCAAAGGTATGCAGCGTGTCAGCTCCAGCATTTATTCCGCCTTCTGCTCGGAGCACTAACTCATGCTTTGAGTGCGCATAATCATTTCTTTCTCCCACTCTCTTGAAAAAATGCGCTGTGAAAGCAGAATTGGTGACAACGGAATAATGCAGGTGTCGCCGTGCCAAGGTTGACACACGGAAGTGTCCCTTCATATTTCTGCCCGACGAATCGCGCCCTATTCGGTGATTACTGTGTAGTGAAACGCCCCTTTTATATTTAGTGAAGCCTGATAAAGTGAAGCCTGAAATAATTCTTACTATCAGATGCTTCAACTCCCGCAGAATACACCCGTGCTACGGTTCAAACGGAGTGTGTACACAAGGGCTCGCGCTACAGCTCGGGTGAGGCAGCAGCCGCGTCTTCTAGTGTCGGCGGACGCGAGACGGCGTGCGCTGCGCAGCGCACCCCGAAGCTCCGCTGGGGCCCACACTGATAGCCGGCACCTGCCGCGATCTCGGCAGCGAGAGGTCCGCCCCCAATCCGGCCCGCACTCGTCGCGCCGTCTCGCATCCCGAAAGATGCACGCCACGCGACAGCGCACGGCGACGCGGCTCAAAGGAGATGAAACATCCGGGTCTTCTTTTGCCCTCTCTTTTCCCAACTCCACAGCCCCCGCACCCCTTTGGCTTCTTTCTGTACTTTTTTAGTGTCGCTCCTGCGCTTCTTTCCAAGCGGCCAAGTCCGCTGGGCGTGGCAGACGTGGCGGCATGTCAGGTTGGCAGGGTTTCGCAGAGACGTAACACGCGGAAGGGCTGGGCCAAACCAAGTATCTAGGCTGCCCCATGGCATGCCTGCCCTACTCTCGAAAACGGTCAGCCGGAGAAAACTTGAAAGGCGTCCCCGACCGTGATTGAAAAACACTGCAGCGATTGACTGCGCTCGGCCGTTAGCGAGGCGGATCAGATCTGTCGAACGAGGAAGACGCGGAGATTAGTGTCGAAGAGAAAGGAACATCCGAGGGAGCGGGACGGTCGCGGCACAGCTCGCGCTCCCTGGGCTGTGCTAATTCAGTGCACACGAAAGGGCAGCGGCCAAGACCGCGGGCGCCGAGTTCGAAAAAAGGAGGTGGTTATTTTTGGAAGCCGAATCGAACGCCGATCAAAAACTTTTTTTAAATAGTATTCCCGACTATTAATGAACTTTGCAAACACTTTTCGAGCGCAAAAAATATACTTTTTCGGGGGTTCGACAGGCCGAAACCACGATCTGATTAGGATGCACGCCGTAGCAGGGAACTTCGGATTAATTTACACCATCAGGGGATCTTTAAAGTGTCCCCAATGCACGGGGCACGGGCATTTTCGCATTTCGCCCCCATCGAAATGCGGCCGGTATTTGAACCCGCGACCTCGTGCTTAGCAGCGCAACACCATAGTCGCTAAGCCACCGTGGCGGGTCGAACGCTACAATGGCTGCTTTAAAATTATGATAGAAGGTCTTTTCGAACGCTGCATTGACTGCTTTAAGGTTATGTTGAGAAGGTCGTGACTGAAACAAAAGTGCTTATATTTATATACAAATGAACAGCCTACTACTTCTGTAATATATTCTTACGTATTCTTACAGGCGGCCGATAAACACACCTTCTACTCTCCACCTATGGAATAAATTTGACCGCGATAAGTGCAAGGTGACAGACTTCAATTAAATAGCGATGGATAAAAACTAGCACAGAATGTCAATAACTAACCACGGATGGAACGGATGATGAGGCACTAGATGCATCTAAGGCAACATTAAGCGTGCGTGCGAGCCATAAGAGTAGTCATTTTCGCCATGAAGCAACTTGTCAATAATTTGTGAATTGGGCTTGGTTAGAAATGCCCAATCTAAACTTACGGGCATTTCCTGATTAATCGGCATTCACTATGAGAAAAGACTAACGACTCTGTAATCAAACAAGAAGTCCTAAGAAAACAAGAGCATTGGCCGAGGCAGGATAACACACGTTCCTTCTTTCCAGGGAGTTATAGCGATCGAAAAAATCCCTTTGTTTGATGCACAATTAGTGGCTATGTCAGTTAGATACTTATTTGCTGCAGTCCCTTTACGACCCCTATATCCCTCACCCCCAGTGCAGGGTAGCAAACCGGAAGCTCGCCTCCGGTTAACCTCCCTGCCTTTCCTCTCTCTCTCTCTCTATTTGCTGCCAGGCGCAGCAAACAAATACTATTTCCTACGGTGTACCATGCATCGCTGTGTTCCTATGCGGCGCACTCTGGTTCACGACTTACTGCACTGTATTGAAGAGCAAATTTTAGGCCAAGTGGCAGAAGCTCTCCTTTCTATGTGCGTTGCAGAATCTCACATTGAGAGCGATTGGCGCGCTAAACTGCTAAACTACTCCACTGCGGAGTCAGTTTAAATTTATGGTTGCGGTTCATCTCGCGTACCAGCAGAATGATAGTTGTTGCCATGTGCTCCTCTACGCGTTTGTCCCGCAAGTGAGAAGTTACAGCCTCCAGAAATCTGTCGCGTTTTGCAGTGTTATCGATACGTTCTTTCTGTCACACCGTTGTCGCGATTCGGTGGATCATTGGACATTATGACGTATGTTTGCTTGAAATTGGCTTTTCACTCAGTCCTGAGAATTATTGAAAAACTGTTGGAAAATATTGGAAATTTCCAACGCCGACTTTCTACTCGAGGATCGAGTAGGACCACACCGAATAACAGTGTATACATTTGAATGATTACGCGAACACTCTTGCATATTTTAGAATGGCCAGCACGCCAGCGACAATAACCCATAATGATGATTAACAGCGCACTCAATGAATTTCTTTTTGACACGTTCTTGAGCGTCCGTGATGTTACAAAGGAAGTACTGAAGGCATTCTTGTCCTCTTTAGAGGAAATTATACTACATTTAAATTTAGCGACGCGGCGGACTGTAGCCGACAGTCATTTATTCTCAGACATAGCAGGGACAGGGCGGCTTCGTGAGTGGGAGGTGTCGCGAAAAAAAAAAAGAAGGAAAGAAAGAACGAAGCAGAAAAAAAAAACTCGTGATCGGGGAGGAGGCCGCGGGGCCACACCCTGACCAGCTGCGCCAGAAATTCCGCCTTCGAGGGCGGCGAGAGACTGCACCGAGAATCAAAGCAATGTCAAGACCGCAACCAGAGCAGAAACGCGACAAAAAGAGGTGCTAGCAGCGTGGCGCGGAGTAAAAGGAGGCAAGAAAGAGAGTGTGACCACAATGGCCGAGAGGCGCCGCAAGTAAAAGGCAACGGGGGTGTTTGCGTGTACATGCATACTCGTACACTGACGACGGAAACTGCTTGCGGAGGTCGTCCGGCTTACCTAGCGCGCGGACAGCGAAGCGCCGTTCAGGTGGCAACTACGACGCATTCGGTTCGTCGGGCTCGCTGTGTTTTTTCGCAAGGTCGCGCGACATTGGGCTTGCCGAGTCCTTAGCCATTAGGTCGCTGCCACGGGCGTATCAGTGCCTGAAGAGGCTCTGCTCTACGGCCGGGCGCATCAGCGCTTCTTGGTTCGCAATCGACATCGAGCAGCACAACACACTGCTTTGCTGTCAGGGTTACAACCCCTACCGGATATCAGCGCGCGCGCTCCGCTACATAGCTGCGCTACAGCGTTGTAGCGTGCGCAGCTAGTATACCTGGCTGTGATTACGTTATAACTACACAGTTTGTTCAGAGCTTAAACGTGGTAGCGATAATATTGTACGTAAGTGATGCTGCCTTATTGGTACGGTGTTTTAGCAAAACATAGCGCGGGGACACGTGGAGATAGAGAAAGCGCATGTCACCAGAGCGCTAAGAGCCAACTATCCAGTTGGTGCTCATGCACCGTCTTCCGTCTGTCCTTTCCTGCGCTACAATACACCCCAAAGCAGCAACATGCGCGCCGCTTTCTCTATAGCAGTTTATAACTCTGTACAATATTCTCTTCCATTCGGGACCGTTGTCTCGTCTCCTTTGTTGGAGTTTTTTTCTTTTTAATTTTAGGCGGCCGAGACACAAAAGCTGCATCGAGAGCTCGAAAGTGCTTTTAATAAAGAAAACACCGTCACCGTTTCTACATCACCAGGTACGAAGTATTGCCCAATCGTGAAAACGATGCTAAAATAGCGTTGTCTGAGTAGTCTCAGATGTTCCTTCTATACTCAGGGAGCATGCGTGGCCTAGCAGCCGGCTTCCAGTTTCAATTCGTGCTGATCGTGATTTTACGCCTAATACGCCTGATTACACGTGACTGCTCTTTTCAGCCTTGTCACGAGCTCAAAACCATGACTCACGCGCAGTAAGAGACGTGCTGACCCTACACACGAATCACACCAATGCTACCGGCGCTGTCCGTGTCTGACGGGGTTCGCTGTATCGGCTTATAAGCAGCCTTCCAACCTCCGATGATATGCATAAGCACGTGCGGCTATAGTACGCAACCTTCAGAGATGAAATGATTAACACTTAAGACGAATGGTCGCAAGTGAAGGCTGCAGCGAAAGGCAGATTTCATTTCGTGATCTTTCCGTCTGCAGTCCAACACTCGCACAGGAAAAGGGCTTTCGCGCTTAGTAAAACCAACTTAAGGGTAGCACTTCGATCGACAATGAATGAATGGAGGCCACACCTGGGGCGCGATCGGAGATATTTTGTTCGCTGCGCGTTCTGTTCAGTTGCTGCAACGTCACAAAGTTGCAGTATGCAAAATTTGTGACAGCGGGGCGGAGAGAGCAGCCAATCAGGAAGCGGTGACCTCCCCGGAAGTTTACTTTAGTCGTTTGTCGTCTGCTTGCAAGCAGTATACTACAAAACCAAATGTTTCTCGTCTTCCAAATGAATTAAATCTTTATCTAAAAAAAATGTATTTTTCTTCTCAAGCCCAAACACGTTTTGAAATAGTAGTACGTGTGACTACTGCAATTTATAACTACAAGGTTCTTTGCGTCGTCCCTAGGTGGTGTCGCGCACAGCGAGAAGGAAAAAGAAAAAAAAAACGACGGGAAGAGTGGCGCACTTTTCAAGAGGCAGCGACAACATCCCAGTGGCTCGCTGGCACCGATGATGCTGTCGATTTCTCTGTGCAACCGACGAATTATTTGTTTCGAGAAAGAAAAACGACGCCGGAATTCACTTTCTGTCATTTCTTCAAACGCGTTTCGCAAACGTGCCATTCTGCAGCCGCAAAGGCCGCCTGTTGGATCCAATCCAATCCACCAGACGCGCCATGCGAAGCCGTATGATCGCTCCAAACTTCTCAACTCCCGTCGCGTTCGGACGAAATGCTCGGTGGGCGGATGATTGACAGGAGCGGGTCGTCATTTTGACGTCACCAAAAACGGGGCGGCGCCCCGCGGCTGGCGACGTCGGCGCGGAGTAGGCCAATCGCGCGCGCCGGTAACCGAACGAACGCGCCGAACAACCATCTCCGATCGCACCCCTGGGCAACTATAGCAGTCGGCACAACATGAACGATGAGCGCCTCAATCGATGACGCGACGCAATATGCTGCCCTTCAGTCTTTGAGCGCTCCGCCCACCAATCCAGCAGTTTTTTTCTCGTAGGAAGGAAAAAGAAGTGCAGCTTATACGTCGCTCAGTCGAGAAACGATCGCGAAGCTGCGAACTGTTGCTATACCTGATAATCATAATCACCGGCGCAACCTGAAATGTTCGATCGCTCGCGCTCTTGGCGCGCAGGCGGCTACAGCGCCCGGCGACGGCAGCGCCGGATTCTCCTTGACGGGCGGCGTCCACCGGCCGCGTTCGGTTGCCGATCCCTGGTGCGATTGTGTCAATCGTCGCGGTTCACTGCGCGTGCCGGCAGCTCGTTGTTTCTCGCCAGGGGTGTTCGTCTTGCGCTCGAGTCGGGCGGATAGCACGGCCGCACTGCAAGGTCCTGCGCATTTACATCTCTGCGCCGCCTCCTGTGCCTCTGATCGAGGGCGTGTCCTGCACGCGACTCGCTGTCTTCTGCTGACAGAGATCCGTTTGACGAGCGTTCGCATGGCGCAGCAAAGTCCCCTTCTGAGAGCGGCCACATCTATCGCTCGTCGAACGCTGCCAGCTTGGCTCTTTCTTTTTTCTCTTTTTTTTGTCGTCCCAAATGAAATGGCATGACTCTCGCAGGCTGACAAGGGACAAAAAGCACTAATCAGCAGTTCATTTTGTTTTCTCTCTTTTCCCTTTTTCCTCGACTGAAACACGCGAGTGGTCGCAAACACGCGCGAGAGAACAAAGTAAGCAACCACCGTGGGGCTCATACGTTTCTGGCTGCGAAAACGCCTTTAAACGTAAAGCGGGCTGAAATTATTTATATATATATATATATATATATATATATATATATATATATATATATATATATATATATATATATATATATATATATATATATAAACTGTACGGTCTCCTATGGTATATGTATGTTACAGCGCCTCATAAATCTAGAACTCCTACTAGGCACGGGCGACACCACCGTTGTTGCTTTTCCTTTCGGGCCAATACCAAACGTGACTTGAGGTCAGCGGCTTCTCTCACTTCTCTCACAACAGGCCAGCTACATGTATCCATTTTCTGGCTGTTTCTCTTCTGAGCGCAGTTCGCACTGCAGCTGTAACTTGTAAATCTCGTGCCGCGGGCCAAGCGCCCGTCTTTCGAACGCCTGCACATATTGATGTTTTACAAACTCTATCCCCGTCATCACTCCTCATAACTTTGCTGTTCTTCCCCTAAGCGCAGAGTAGCAGGGGAAGTGAGTCTACTTCAGGCCGACTTCCTTGTCTGTTCTTAAAGGGAAGCTGAAAGGTTTTCCAGAAAAAATGAGTGAACATCTGTACATAATGGTTTTCAACCCTCTGAATTCGAATATCGTATCGAAATTGAGCGAAAGAAAGCGCAAATATATTTTATTTCGACGGAAAGTGCAGCAGCGGACACGCCCAACTCGCGCGTCTCGTTTCCGCCTGTGATTGGTCGGTGCGCCTCGTGACGTCAACTCTAGTAACCGACCACTGCCGCTACACATGAAGCGCGGTGCCAGGTAGTTTGGTGCTGTGTTTCTGAGACAGTAATGGAAAATTGAGAAAGACTGCGTTTTTCTGAGGAGTTCGGCGTATGTTCGACGTATGTACGAGCCGATTGCGAAGAGCCGGCCTCTCGAAGAAGCAAACGATGCTGGTGCGAGCAGTGATTTCGACGCGAACGAAAGCAAAGTCTTGGAATCTCCTCGTGTTGGAAATGCTCTTTGGTGAGTACGTTTTTTGCAAAGCGATCTAGTGATCTCGCCGATCTTTCGCCGATCTAGTGAGCTCGTTTCCGGTCAAACAACTGTAGTGTTGTGTTCCTGCATGCCTCCTCGTGGAACGTAAGCGGGGATGCGATCGTCGGCATTTGTGCGCTGTCCAAAGCTGTCGGCAATCTACAAAGACGGTTTAAACGCGTGAAAAGCTTCCCGGTTCATGCAGTACGTGTAGTGACCTTCATCTGTTGACTACCACTCACGTTGACTACCACTCACGTTGATTACCACTCACGTTGATTACCACTCACGTTGACTACCACGCACGTTGACTACCACTCTACATACACGCAGACGCACCAACAAAGGAATACAGGGTCGATCGAAGCAGATTACGATGGCACGCACGCAGAAAGAAGCGCGGTCAGGCACGGTCGCGGACGCTGCGAAGGAGCGAAACAGTAGAGTTGACGTCACAACACCGCGGTTTCCGGTCTCCGCTCCGCTCGCTCACTCAACGGGGGGCGGAGCTACAGCGCAATTTCAACCGACGATTACGTGTCTCCTAATTGAAAAAAAAAAACCCAAAATTTACCTACATGGTTTATAAGGTTCCCGCATTCGTATATGGGCGTCTTATTGAATTCGACAGACTCTTCAGCTTCCCTTTAAACTTCAATTTTTCTTTCGCTCCCCGGGCGCCATTCACTACCACAAACACAGATATCTACAATAGTCAACGCACACTATTGATAACCGAGATACTTATGCAAATTTCAATTGAATTTCACAGGCTGACAAAACGGTCCTGATTTTGAGTTGACATTACGGCATAAATAATTTTCTGGAATAATTGCAGACGAACGGGCAGAGGAGTCGACGTTTTCAACATTGAAGTAATTTCAGCGCATTCACGTATCTTATCTAATGTGCAAAGTGTGAGCCTCTGTCTTCATTATACTCTTTCAATCCCCTTTCCCCCTTCCTCAGTCAAGGGCTACAGCCTACGGGGCTCAGCTTGGTTAACTTCCCACCTTTCCCTTATGACTTCTCTCTCTCTCTCTCTCTCTCTCTCTCTCTCTCTCTCTCTCTCTCTCTCTATCTATCTAATCGAGACACGCTGGCACGAAACGACTCGACAGACATTGACATAGATTTACATTGATTGAAATATGCTGATTTCAAAGTTGGAACGCATATACCACCGGATAACTTTAAAACACCACTGTTGCCAACCGGGCTCAGTCCTGGTTAACCTCCCTACCTTTCCTTTATCATTTGCTCTCTCTCTCTCTAAAACACCACTGTAAATTGCAGAAGATAATTCGTGAGAAATACCTCCAAGTGATCTCTAGGCGCCTTTAGTGAGTCTCTGGGTGCCTATAGGTTACTATGTACCCCATGCAAGTGTGCGCGTGGTGAAGCGACCGATCAAGATGTCTGCTGCGCTAGAAAACGTGTGACATTAGCTGTCACTCAATGCACAGCTGCAGCTCACGGTATCGTTTCGACCGCCAGAACATCACCTTCCGAAGCGGTACTGGCCGCGTAGTTAAGGTTCTTGGGTTTTACCATCCGCAACCTCAGTACACGGGCACTTCTGTGTTCTGCAGCCGTCGCAGTACGGTCCCCCAGGGCGTAGTCGCACGGTTCTTGCTCCCGACCTCGTGATGAACAGAAAGGAAGTGACGATAGAAGTTCTGGCAAGTGTAGATTACAAGTCGAAGAATTTATGTTCCTTAAGTCAAGTCGAGCGCTAGCCCAATGCCTTTGCAATGCATGGGAGGATTCGCCGCGATATATCCGCGGAGGAAACGAAAGAACACGTCGTGTCGGGAAACGAAGCAGGCTTGTTTCCGAGCTCTGACGGCGGGTCGCCTATAAAGGGGCCCGAGCCGCACGCACGCTCTCTTTGCGATTTTCGCGCCAGGCGCTGCACTGTCCAACTTTATTCGCGATCCAGTCGCGTCCCCGATCACACCTTTACAATGCTCCTTCCTGTTTGCTGCTCCTTTCACGCTTGCGCGAAGTGCCTCTTGACGCGAGCAAAGAATTACATTTTGGCAACTTCAACAATCCTTCTAATCCTCGAACTGCCTAGGTGCCCCTCCCAAGGAAAGCTTCTACAACAAGCTCAAGTTCCCTCTATAATGATGAGGCTGTTCACGTGAGTGACTGGTCACTGAAGCCTGCAGAAGGCTTTACGTATTATGGCCATACTTTGTGCCATGGTCTTGTACCACTAGTGTTTTGAACTTTGCTAATAATGTCTGAGTATATCTGTAGTTATTTTCTGAAATCTCTTGCTCATGTTTAGAACACATGAAAAGCTTAATACTGTAAGGCCATACGAGTTCATGCTCCAGTTCAATGTGACTGTCACCATGTTTGATTTATAATAATTTTTTTCCATAAAGCAAAAACAATAAACGTGTTGTTTTTGCTTCAAGGTTCAAAATTGCACAGTAAATTGCCTTACAGCCTTAACAGCAAAGCCTCAAGACTTTCTTGAGTTTTTTCGTTTAAAGGTGTCTCGATTTAAGGGTGTCCCAAGGCTTCCTTGAGACACCCTTAAATGTCGCAGTTTTCTTCTCAACAGCATAGCTGACGAAAACACATTTGATGACCATCTTAACTATTGCTTATTGTACGGATGGCTTATTTTGACATGTTATACCTTGTAACGGTATAAGAATCTAGGGGAGTTTTTATTTTGGAAGTGCAATGACCCTGACAGTGTTTTAACATGATATTGCCGAGTTCTGTATTTATATGATGCTGAATTAAGAGTCATGTTATGCACAAGCGCACGAAATCATATAGGAGCACATTTCGCAACTGGGCACAGATGACCGAGTCTTGGCAAAGCACACAGGCGCCTCACCGTTCCGATCAGTGCCTTTCAATGTATGGCTGTAAATATCATTTAATTGGGTAGCTTTAAGGCAATGTCGCAAAGTGGGCCGCAACTTGCTTCACGTCATTAGGGAGTTTTAGATTAGGGTACGCAAGAGGCTTGCATTCCGCTTGCGCGCGCAAGCCTCTTCAGTCCCAACAAAACCCATGCAGGCTTTGGATTCTTCTGTACGGAAGCTCAATCTAAATTTTGACATCTAAATCTAAAGGACAGTGTTACTTGCTTTTCCGGCTATTCATTCTCATGTGCCATGTAGTGTACGCAGTTGGCGCTGTCATCTGATTAGAAATTTCTCATATTGTTTTCTGTGGTGATCATTGTTTCATTTCATTTATGAACGTATTAACCTGGAATGGCATAATGGGTGTGCGCCAAACAAATCTCCCCAGATTTTAATACAGAGTGTCTCTCCATACTGTCCACGCCACCGCGTATATACACACATGGCTATAAAACGTTTTCATTGTTGATATTGTTTGATCAGTGGCTGTTGATACAGAAGACTTTGTAAAAGCTACATCCTCCTTGCTAGCGCATCTTATTCCTGTCTGAATGGGTTAATTTACTATTTGCACCCATGATTGTCTGACGTTTTCAAAAGTGTAGTATTGTGAATTGCTCCACTGATAAGCGTGTTGCTTCATATAAAGCACCTAATTTGAGCGGTGTAGATCTGTTGATTACAGACGCATGAACCGCCCTTAGACACATAATTTCCTTTACAGTGCTACTTGCTGATTTATTAAAACTTTTACACTTCATGCTGAATTATTGTATTGCTGCTTGGGGTCAGACACGGTGTCCTGAAGCTTTTGAGGCAGAAAGGAGCTATTCATTGGGGGTCGTTTTCTTCTTAAGAGTAATTATCTCAAACTCTCGTCGTAAAAAGTGCAAGTAGAGACAGAACAAAAAGGCAATAACGTTTTCCTTTGTGTTTTTCCGACAAGTACAGTGTTATCTACGTTGTATTACCTCTAATAGCATAGCATCTTTTCGACATGCATATAATGTCAGGGCGCTCAACTAGAAAACGAGCACCAATTCACTGTGGGTGTTCTGAGCTAATTGTCAATTTTGTGGATGTAAGTGTCGCCGGGAGTCATGATCAACATGGTTGCCACTTTGCAAATAAGTTTTTACTACGCGTTTCTGCGTTTAGAATCTACGGACTGCGGTTTTGGTGAACTCTTGGCGTTTGTTCTTGCGGTGCTGTTTCTTCATTATTGAGCGCATTTGCCAGCTAAATGTCCCATTGTATAGCAGTAAGCGCACCATTATCTGAGTGTTTTTATTCGTGCTTCCTTTTTTGCGATTTTTGCCAAAGAGAAGGTTATCCGCAATTCCTGCATATTAGAATGCAACGTAAATTTCGCTAAAGCGAGAGGCTTCAAAACAAGGCCTCCGTCTCGACCCATCACTTCTGTTGCAGTATTTTAGCACAGGAGCAGCAGCTTCTGCGTCGCTCACTCTGGTTTGCTAGTGCCAAATAGATTCCTCCTGAGATAGAAACAAGCTTTAATGATATGCTGGAGATGTTAGCCTGACGATCTCACCCCTGACGTATGCAGGTTAAGCTCTATTCGTCCTGACAATGCACGACTTTTGTTTTGCTGCAGTAAAACTTGAGCGAACATCAGAGGATCCCAGGAACCTGTCGTCTCAAGGGAAAATTTATGCCGCCATTGTTCAATTGTACCTCGATATGAATTGAAGTGATTGTTCATCAAATGTCATTTCATTGTGATTTGCACACTAGTATCGCCGTCATGAATACCTTCGAGTTGAAACTTGGAAAATTGTTTTGCGTCCTCGTAAGGATGCTCCCTTTTATTCCTTTCTTATCACCCATCATGGCCTGTCGGTGCCGGTGATAAGGTGGCCGGTCGGACCATGATGAAGCACGGAAAGGAATAGCAATGCAATAGAATCGTTATATTACATAGCCCGACCCTAGTACCATGCCACGACTGACGCTTGCCTGTTGTGTTGATTAGCACTTTTCATTAGTAGTGATGAGCTATTATAAAGCAATATGCCACACACAAATACGGGATGTATCACTCCCAAGTTGTAACATGAATAGCTAAATATCAGTGCAGCCTGTAAGTAGAAATTTTTGCCTAATGTTATTTAAGAAACGTAAATTTTCTGCACTGCAAGAAAGTCAAACGAGCACACAAAGGGAAATAATAATGCTGAACAATGAGTTTTAGTATTTATTGACCGTTGTTACGAAATAATTTTTGGCTGATAGAGCTGTGTCTGTAAAATTATCTATGTACTCACTCTTTCGCTCTTTCGCAAGTATGAAAAAAAGAAAGGTGCTTGAGTGATTGCACTGCAACTTCTAATGAAGATGTACAAGAAAAAAAAATTTATTACTGTGTGCTTTTTTACTATTTGCGTACAAAAGTACTAGCCACTAGCGGTTGCTTTTGTCTAACTGGTGCTGCTGTTTAAGGTCCATCAACTTTATCCGAACCCCACGTCTTGGGCTATAGGCTTGTCTGAACGGATTCCAGTTTCAGTTGGCCGATGAACAAGGTTACGAGTGATAGTGATTTATCAGTGAACTGCAGCACGAATGAAAATTGGTTAAATTATGCAAAGATATTCATAGGAAGCGAGTGTTGATAATAGATTACATACAAACTCCATAACGTGCAGCGCGTAGTTGCAGGCTTACAAAAGCGCGAGTAACATATAGCTGCTATCCTGCTGCTCCTCCCTCAATACAGGGTAGTCAACCGCAACCTATTGCGGTTAACGTCCCTTTGTTTATTCTGTATTCTTCTCTGGTGCTAACCTTCCGTGCTTCTTATCTTTCTTTTGTGCTTTCAGGAAAGATGCCCCCCAAAATTGCTACTCAGAGCGCCCAGTGATCAGCATTCCTGCCGATGGCTCCTTTCATGATAATGGTAAGCACGGAGCTTGCACCAATATTGCGCACTTGCAGTATCAATTTGGTGTCAAAAGGGCATAAATTGGCTCTATGTTTAGCTATCCATTATTTAACGCTGTGCCTAAACCGTTACTTATTTTACTCGTTACTTTGAGTGCTTATGGCACGCGGTCAAAGGTTCAACTTTTCCTTATACAGCTGGTTAAGCTTACCTAATGAGGCACGAAAGGCCACGAAGCTTTAAGGGCTTCATAAAGTTTACAAGTTTACGAGCCGGTTTTCTTGAAGAACGATACATCAGCCCAAAATTTGTTTGTTTGATGACACATTATTGTGGTGGCACTGCGACTCCGCGTTGACATTTGTGACATTTTCTAGCCGTTCCATGCTGCTGGAGCCTGTACCCGCGGCGTAGTACAGCAAAGCAAACTGTTTTAGTATTGACGCGTGCTCGCTGACATTTTGACAAAAATCAGATATACAACGTTTTTTTATTCAAATTGAGTTTTTAGTGAACAAAATCCTGCTAATGTTTTGAGGGAAAAGCTTGTGCACCACAAGGTAGACAGGCTAGCGGTTAGTCAATAGGTCTCTGTTGAGTTTCAATTAAGCCTCTGCCCAGGACCGTCCTTGAATGCGCATACTCTACCACACGAACCGTTAGGTGACTTGCTATTTTACCTCCCCCTCCTCGCCCCTCAGATTTCAACAGATAAGACATAAAAATATGTTATTAAGGCGAAAGCCTTTCTAGGCTCATGGTGAAGTTTGTGTCAGCAGACCTGACCACCCGAGTGCCCGCCGAAGCATCATCACGCCATATGAAGACAGATTAAAGACATACTAAAGAATGAACAATGATTGATAGTGACAGTTAGAAAGTGAATGATAACATTATAATAGAGATTGGTAAAGGTTAATAATAACTAGTAATGACTAATAACGACTACTAATTACTTGTAATGACTACTGATGGCTATGATACGACCAACAAGTCTAACGACGGCTTGTAATGACCACAATTGATTAAAAATTACTAAAAATGCTTAGTAGTGAGCAGTAATGACTAATGATAACTGAAATGACTTTTAATGATTAGTAATGACTACGAAATGGCCACCATGTCTAACGACAACTTGTAACGGCTAAAATTAATTAGAAATGACTAGAAATGCTTAGTAATGAAAAGTAATGTCATGCAATGACTGAAATGACTTGTAATGACTACTACTGACTACGAAATGACCAACATGTCTAACGACGGCTTGTAATGACTACAATTGATTACAAATGACTAAAAATGCTTAGTAGTGAGCATTAATGACTATACGAAAGAAGAGAAAGATAAGTGGCAAAGAGAAAGAGGCGGATTATAAGAGGATGGAGAGTACGCTTTCGCCGTTCACCTCGTAAGAGAGATCTTAAGAGACTCTGTAATTTTCGTTCGAACAACATGTGTGTACTTGCGCAAGGAAAAAAAAAAGAAACAGAAAAAGCCCGACGGAACCAACGCAAGTGCGCCATTTTTGGAAGCGTGCACGCGACCCTTCGTTCTTAGCCTCATTCACCCTTCAGTTCTGCGCAAGCAGGTGGAAAGGAGTGGTGGTGTAGCTGCATGGCAAATTGCGCCAGCCGCGTTCCTTTCTCAGAAAGAACATCGCCCGTTCGACCAGGGAACCGCGTATTTCAACGGCGGCTATTGGCCCAAAGCGAAACGAATGCCCGTTGCGCGAGTCAGTCTTTTTGCTCTTTGGTAAAGTAGGCACCTTAGTTCGCCGGTTAAAGCAACGCGCTTCAAGTACCGCTTGCTTATGCATCTTACGAGTCCGATTGTGCATTCCTTCAGCGAAGAATCGAGTGCTATATAAGATAGGGTTTTGAGCCGTCACCTGGCTGTTTCGAGCTTTGTTACAAACGAGCTTATTAGTAGGGTTAATCTTCAATTCACATACTCCCGCCTTTATAGCCGTATGACCCTCGCCCAAACGTGCGAGCAAACGTGTTCTGAGTTTAACCAAGCAAGGCGTAACCAAGCAAGATGTAAAGGAAGACGCCGCAAAGTTGCGCGCCCGTGAATGGACCTTCGGGATCGTTCTTTATGAACAGGGGCTGAAGCCACCATACTAGAGGGCGTGCTTTAGAGCGCAGCTCTTAAGCCTGTTTTACGTGCAAGCGACGGCGCGGCGGTGGTCGCGGCGGCTGAGCGGCAGCGCGACGCGTGCCGCTGTGATGCCCAGTGTTGCTTGCGGAAAGTGCCCGTGAGCCGCGGGTTTCAGTGGTCCTCAAGAGCTGCGCGATCGACCTTGGCTGCGCCTTGCTGCACATTTCCATGTTTGTGCGCGCTTGAGCTGCGGATTTCATTGGTGTATTAAGTTGGTGCTCCACTTTAGTGCTTGTAAACTTTGCAAAAAATAAAAACACTGTGTATGGAACGGTTAATGCAGCTTTTTTATTCACATTTATGTCTCTTTTAGCTCTTTATAGACGACAGCTTAAATGTCCTGCTAAGTAGACGCACACAGAATTAGGCACATGGACGCAAATGAATGGGTTGGTTCGTATTTCCGCGATCTGAGCCTGAAGCACGTGCTTGTCTACCAACGGCTTTTGTTTTCGAATACCGCAAGGCGTTCGTGCGCCATCTCGGGCACCCGGATGCCGGGCGCCCGGATTATGTCATGTTGTAGATGTTTCGCTATGGCGTACGTCTTCTGTATTTCGTATGTCAATGTGCTGTTTGCTTTTCTTTTAACAATTTTAACAAACTTTGAACACAGGTTTAATTTGTCTTCTATATGCGATAATAGACTGTCTGTATCTCTGACCGCATCAGCTTGACTTGTATTATGATATCGAAATGCCTGCCAGTTTGTTATCTTTGCAGAGCACCGATAAATTGAAAATCGTAGTCTGGAGTGTTGTATAAGGATAGGAAAATGATCGCTACCCCTTGCTTCAATGTTTATTCTCCATGTTGCTTCACATGCAATATCGTTTGAGCAGAGCGTGAGGTCCAGGCAGCTGGAGTAATTAAAGCCCCTTAGGAACGTCACTGAACCGTCATTCAACAAACACAGACCAGTCTTCTAAATTGCTTGTTTTAGGTCATTTCCACGACGTTCACAGTAGGCGCTTCCCCACATGGCATGGTGCGCATTGAAATTCGCGCAAAATATTACAGTTTTTTGCGCATTTCTGAAAGAGGCCCATCAATGTGGGAAGTGAAATATTTGTAGAGGGTTGTAGATAAACACTGACTATAGGGATATTTACTCGGCCAAACCGAACTTCACATGCTACGTATTCTGGGATGTCTGACGCTGCGGCACCTAATAAGGCTGACGGCGGGTCTCTTCGAACACAGATAATCGCTCTGCTTAGTCCTGAAGATCGAGAGGACGTATAAACAAAGTAGTCAGCTAGTCTAAAAGCGTTGTCTACACCGGCCTCTGTAATACATAACACTGGAAAGGAGAACTGAGCCATCAGTTTTCTAAAAACCGCACACTTAGAGCGAACATTATGCGCGCGTTCACCTGGAATATGGCAACATTTTGATAGCAATTATTCATGTCCCGCCTGCGCTATGGTTGATGTAGTGTTTTGCAATATCACTTGTTTCATCGACAATACGGCCTTGACCCCGAGAAGTTATTAGCTTGTAGAATCGTGGCAAGTATCGCTTTTAAAGCACAAAACAACATCGGTACGATAACTTCAGCAATAGACGCAGAGGAGTTCGTCTGTTTCGTTACACTTACTGGTTGCGGTGTGCTCGTATTATGTCGCATGTTAGCCATGTGGTTGCTCTTCTAACGAGATCCCTCCTGAACTTTTTGTCGAGCTTGCTGTTAGATTGGTGATGTCCCTAAACTTTCCCCTCGATGTTGTGGTCTCCTTGCGACTTTTGCACAGTGCATAGAAATGCCCTGATGCTTAGGCGCTTGTTGTCGAGGTGGTTGCGCTGGGTTCATCGTATTCATGTTTGGTTCCGGTGCACCGCGCTGTTTTGTGCTACCATAGATAATGTCGTGTTGGTATTGAAGAGAGGCCGCTTTGTTCTGCGGACATCCAGAAAATCATGCAGTGTGGGGCCCGTTGCGATTCGCGCACTTAGGTTGTCATTAGACATGTAGTCTTTGTGATGGTGGTCTTCTGCACATATTCTGCAGCGCCTTGTTCCTCGGTAGTTTTTCGCTAAGTGGCCAAACATCTGGCGTCTGGCTGGCCCCAGATATTCCTCGACTGGATGGCTCGTGAAGCCAAGATATACTGGCTCGGGATTGGTCGGTCATAGCGAAATTGCAAAATCACCCTTCTCACAGGGCGGGATTCTACGGTGCTATCCTCTTGACGTATGTAACGGGTCTGGCGTCTAGCTGATGTCACTCCTGCCTCTCTTAAATATTCTGTTAATTGCTTTTCTGTGTATGCTATAGAGGCGCGTTTCTGATTTTGCCAACATTTCGTATGTATGACTCCGGAATAAATGGCTTCATTAGTACTATACTATAGTCTTCATAGGAGCAAGGTCGAGCGAACAAAAGACACTGTTGTATTAGTTGCGTGCCTTATTTTGTCTCCGTGTCTGTTTTGTATCGTTCGCCTTTCGCTCATGAACCAACTAGCTAGCGCAGCAACGTTCTATGGCAGTTGAAATTATGACAGCTGGAGGACGCAATCAGTTGGCGCCCTCGACTCGGCAGCTCTGCTTTGACTGCGCACTCGTCGTTGCACAGATTTGCACGCTCCAGCCCCGTCGACCCTATCTGCAGCTGAGGACACGACGATATTTGTCTTTCCCGTGCTGTTGGACATCGCGGCGGAACCGCCACTGGTGAACCGAACCAGGCTGGCGCTCGACTACCCTAAGGAGTGCACTCCGAAGGCACCTAAAAGCACGGCTGTGCAGGTGTCAGCGCCGGCCATGGCGTCTGGCTGGACAGGAAGCCGCAGGCTCTTCTTTCGCCTGCGCGCAGAAAGCTATGTCGCACCCATCAAGACGTCGCTGCTCAACGGCACCACCGTGCGAGTAACGATCTGGGTGAGCGCCCGTTTAACGGCACTTCGTTTTTCCTTCGGGTTTTGTCAGGACCGCAAGGGTACGTTTTCATTTTTCTAGAAAAGCTCGCTTGCGTGTCGAAGGGCCCTCGTCAGCGTGAGCTGGCCACAGGACAGAGGGTAGACTCGCGATCTCCCTTCACGGCATCGCAACACTGCAATGAGCATGTAATTTGACTTTGCGTTACAGGCAACGAAAATTACACACTGAGTGAAATTTGTCTAGTGTGCTTCTCCCCAAGGCTCAAACACTGCCAGTACATTTATGGCGGCCGTTCTCGGAGTTTGCAGCGCACGTCCAGGTAGAGAGCGGGCGAAAACATTTTGCTGCCCATTTCGTGCTTCTATAGGGTACGAGGCCTGGCTTGCTAACTTCCTTATCTAATCGAGCATGAGCTCTACCGTTGAAACCCTTATATATAGATTTCATTGATTACGAGAAAGCGTTTGATCCAGTCGAAACCTGAGCAGTCATGGAGGCATTAAGGAATCAGGGTGTAGACGAGCCGTATGTAAAAATACTGAAAGATATCTATAGCGGCTCCACAGCGACTGTATATAGTCCCCCATAAAGAAAGCAACAAAATCCCAATAAAGAAAGGCGTCAGGCAGGGAGATACGATCTCTCCAATGCTATTCACAGCGTGTTTACAGGAGGTATTCAGAGACCTGGATTGGGAAGAATTGGGGATAAGAGTTAATGGAGAATACCTTAGTAACTTGTGATTCGCTGATGATATTGCTTTGCTCAGTAACTCAGCGGACCAATTGCAATGCATGCTCACTGACCTGGAGAAGCAGAGTAGAAGGGTGGGTCTAAAAATTAATCTGCAGAAAACTAAAGTAACATTTAACAGTCTCGGAAGAGAACAGCAGTTTACGATAGGTAGCGAGGTACTCGAAGTGGTAAGGGAATACATCTACTTAGGGCAGGTAGTGACCGCGGATCCGGATCATGAGTCTGAAATAGTCAGAAGAATAAGGATGGGCAGGGGTGCGTTTGGCAGGCATTCTCAGATCATGAGCAGCAGGTTGCCATTATCCCTCGAGAGAAAAGAGTATAGCAGCCGTGTCTTACCAGTACTCACGTACGGCGCAGAAACCTGGAGGCTTACGAAAAGGGTTCTACTTATATTGAGGACGACGCAACGAGCTATGGAAAGAAGAATGATGGGTCTTACGTTGAGGGATAAGAAAAGAGCAAATTGGGTGAGGGAACAAACGCGAGTTAATGACATCTTAGTTGAAATGAAGAAAAAGAAATGGGCGTGGGCAGGACATGTAATGAGGAGGGAAGATAACCGATGGTCATTAAGGGGTACGCACTGGATTCCAAGGGAAGGGAAGCGTAGCAGGGGGCGGCAGAAAGTTAGGTGGGCGGATGAGATTAAGAAGAGCGTAAGTTTGGGCACGTTGGTATTACATAAGTTTTAGGTTTTTAGCGCACAAGAAGGGACGAGAGACAGAGGTACGACGCGGACACAGCGATATGTGCGCGTCGTAACCTCTGTCTACCGTCCCTTTTTATGCGCTAAAAACCTAAGAGATTAAGAAGTTTGCAGGGACAACATGGCCAGAATTAGTACATGACCGGGGTAGTTGGAGAAGTATGGGAGAGGCCTTTGCCATGCAGTGGGCGTAACCAGGCTGATGATGATGATGAGCTCTGCCGTTGGCCTAGGGGCGTCCGGAAGACCAAATGTTTTATTCAGAACTTCATATATTTACCACGGGGTCTACTGTGTAATCTAGCATGGCGGAAGCTCTCGTGTCCGACAGGAGATATGTTATCTGTCTTTCGCGCGTTATTCTTAAATATGAGTAGTATTGCTCAGCAGAACCACGGCGCAGCCGTACACTCTAAAGCAAATTCGACGGGAAGTAGCGACAGCTTCAAACTCGGCAGCCACAGTACGGCTTGCGTATCCTACGAGATAATTAAAAGTGTTGACACAGCGCTAAATGGTCAAGTCAGTGGTCAGTGGTGAATATCAGAACTACTGCGTTTGAACATAATCATACAGGCTAGATACAATCGTAAACGCGTAGGCGCAATCCCATATAGCTTTGTTGGATGCAGGAATTTGGCTAATGGAAATGCACACAGACTGTACAATTCTGCAATGTCTTATACTATCGAACTATATTGAGCACGCGCAAGCAAGGCAGAAACCATTAAGGTGGAATCTGCGTGGTGAAAATTGTTTTAAAGCAACGCAGAGCTACGCCTATATAATTAAGGACATAAGGACATGTTGTCTCGTATTCGGTGCTTCATTTCTTATGCTGTCTTGAAGGCATCACATTGCATTAATCAAGCCCCAAAAATAGCGCTGTTACCGACCGTTTATTGATCTACCTTATTACAGCCTAATCAATGCCCCGTATTGTGTTATTTTATTGTTAATATTTTCTTGCGTCAGCTATAAGCTAGGACGCAGCATCTGCCGATCATGACTATTAAGACCTTCCTGGGCACTGCAATATACCTGGTAATACTGCAGCGGACGCAGATGCGAATCGAGCGCACAATAACGCAGAGACAACCAATCTTCCCCTATTGCGTAGTGAAGTCCGTCTGATCCTGAGACAGATTTCTTGTCGTCTCAGCAAAACTACCTGGTTTGACCAGCAAACTAAAAACTCGGAGTTATACTCTATAGACCCATGTATAAACTTATCAATGCCGCAAACTCTAAGAGACAACAGAAAATTTGAAACTTTGGTACACCGGCTGCGTCTTGGTACTGCATTTACGAAACACTTCTTGTACAGAATAAAACGTGTCTCTAGTCCGCAGTGTTCTTGTGGCCATCCAGACGAAGATGTCCATCATCTTCATCTCGAGTGCTCGAAATACGATACACAAAGAATGGTACTGCAAGCTAATTTGTTTATATTAGACAGAAGACCATTCACTCTAAAAAAGATACTTGGCCCATGGCCAATTGCGGGCCTTCAAAAAAGAGCGCTTCTTGCTCTGAAAAAGTTTTTAGAGGACACCAACATTTTGGGAAAATATTAAGTGTTGGATGATCCGAATACGCTAAATGAGTTACATAAACGTTGTTCGTGGTTCATAGTTGTTTTATGTGGTGATCGCAACTTTTACGCAATATGTATAATTCTGTCCTGTACTTGGAGTGCATTACAAGTGTTGTGTGCTTTGGCTGTTCAAAACATCAGACTTTATATATGCGTACGTGGACTGAACTAATGCAGAGAACTTTGCGACTCATGTACTGTTGGACTGTATATCTTTTATTGATCCGGTGTTCTACTGAGTGTTATATTTAGTGTCGCTATTCTCCCTTATTGCGCAAATTTGTTTCGTCTGCCAAGTGACAAGGAGTAGCCGGTGCCACCACATAAAGGCGCCCACCTCTCCTAACATTCACTTCTATTAAAAAAAAAGACCTCGTACAGTTAAGAATATGCGATTCAACTGCTTTTCAGGCGAACGAGAGCCACGGCCTTCCTTGCCCGCTCAACCAAGCCACTGCGAGCCTCATCCTCAATTTCCCCATCTGTCGGCAAAAACCAGTGTCACGTTTCAAGCGGTCCGTCTACAAGCCTAGATCTAGGATACCGGCCACGTAAGTACGGCTACATGTTTCAATGCGCTGGAAAACCGCAGATTAAGCGCATATTTGAATTAACACAGCACAACGAATCTCCAGCTCGTAGGACACTGGATTAGCTGATGAGTCGTATAGAGCGAGTGACGGCTTTTTTTTTAAGTACGAGCCGCCCAAGCGGGGTGATTGCAGTCAGTTTTCAAGGCTAGATGCGTCTGCAGCAACCTGCACATTTCACGCACACACAAACGCATGTTCGCCCGACCACGTGCGATCCAAGGCACTCTGTTAAGCTCTGTTGTGCTATGAGAGCGGGTTAACGTGCGCGATACGACGAGTGAAAATTCTGACGCGCTCTTCTATTTTTGATGGAGATAAGTCGATCCCATCTAGGAGAGCTTTCCGAGAACGGAAACTTGCGCTCTCCGTGAGCTATCGTCTTTAGAACCTATTGTTGAGTGAGTTCATTAAACGTTGTTAAGAGCTGAGATATCTCTGCGCGGGAAAAAAAAAAACGAAACGTTGCTCTGACAATAAAGACTTGCTATAGTGGGCACTCCTCCTGATCGTCTTCCTTGTGCGCGTCTGCGTTTTCTTTTTTTCCTTCTCCGCTTAGGTTTCTTTTCTAATTATCATCACTATGCGGCGTCGGCGTTCCAAGCGCCGAAGCTCTCAGCGAGAATGGCTTTCGTTGCAGCGACGCGCGGCCGCCGGAGGAGCAGCATCTCGGCCGGGCGGTAGTGAACCCGAACGGTTGCCAGGTGGTCTCACTCGTCGTCAACATATGGTCCTTGGGCTGGCGCGAGTGGGTGCTGGCGCCGCACTCATTCACTGCGAACAAATGCTTCGGAAAATGCCGGTTCCCCACGATGCAGCTACTTAACAGCACCAACCACTCGACGCTGCTCACCATGGCCAGCGATGACCATCGGAATTCCATCAACTACCAAGCGTGCTGCGTGCCCATCCGCTACGCGTCGCAGAGCGTCCTCTACTTCGACAACTACGGACACGTGGTGCTCAAGGCGTTCGAAAGCATGCGCGTGGTGGCATGCGGCTGCCGCTGACAAGCCGCGATGCGGTTCGACACGAAGCAGTTGGCAAGTGACGATCGGTCTAAAACGCTATTGGTTATGTGTACATGTCGCGGCGTCGAAGGCGCGCTGTGGCTTTGCGTTATGCAAGGGGCCAGCACCTCCAAGCCGTTCGCGTGTCTGTGTCAAAAGGTAAATGCCTCAGCCCGCAAGAGTACAATTTCCTCTGGGCCTGGCCGGCCTTCTGCAACAAACATGACGCTACAACGCTCTAGCTAACGACAACTGCCATTCTCAATGCATTTGCAGCGCGCAAAAGCATCCGTAACTGCTTTCGCATGTGTCCTTCTTGATCTTTATATTTCCAGTGCGCCGGGATTATCGCAGAAGCCGCTCGTTCCTGAGACAGCTTGCAATCAAGTGCTCGTAAGTTATGAATCGGATCAGTACAAATATTCGCTAACTGACTGGTGCCTGCACCCTTGCCAAACGCTCTAACATTGAATAAAACCAGTGAATACGCTGTCCAATCTGGAAGTTACCACACGTTGTATGTCAGCAGCTGTATGCCCCGGTAATAATGTGGCCTGCACTGCATCAACAACGGACTGCACTTTTAAAATCGCGTAAACTGCTGTATCCCCCTGCAGTGCTCATGTGAATACTGCCATTGTGACGTGGGATTTAAAACAACTAATTAAATAGCTGTTTAACCATCTTAATGGGCTATATGGCTTAATGGCTATACCTTATTGTCCGCTGTAGTGAATGTACGGTGGTCAGAGAGACAAAATGTGGACAGCTTCTTCAATGGTTTTTTTTTTTTTGTGGAGACAACATTGTATCAGTGTTTGTGATAAGTATAGAGTTGGATAACGGTGCAGGCAGTGGTGTCTTTTATGTTTTGTGTTATAGACTAAGCTCAACCGATCTGTATGTTTGGACTGTCGATCGACGTTAGTACGTGCAATACCGCTCACCAGAGGTTCAACTCAAAAGTATATCCCGAATTTGTGAAGCGGCGTAGAGAGCTGTTGGGTGCTGCTTGGACGCTCCATTGTGGCAGCCTTGTCTTTATTTTCACCCTATTTTTATCACTATTTATTAATTAATTAATTTATTTATCGATGTAGTACAGAGAGAGATCGACTGGCCATTTTCTACCCGATATCTCTCCATTGCAGCTTAATTATAACAGAAAAGAACAGGTGATACTGGACAATATTTGCAAAATGGCTTGAATGAAAAAAAAGAAAAGAAAGGAAAGTGTTGCAGATTTATCTGATGTTTCTTTCTTAGTACTACTTTTTCGTTGCCGCGTTGAAAAGTTCAGTCATCGCAATTGCGGCCACTGCGTTGTAACAACCCGTGGAACATACTTAGTGTTTTTTCATTGTGCGTAGACTCTTTCAAATGTAATAAAAATGGGTAGAACTTACTTTGCGAGGCCGAAGAGGCAGATCGATTTCATGCAGTTGCAAGGTGCTGTAAAAACTGTTACTATTAGGACTTGCTTGGCTACTTCTTATATTTAGACTAAATAAGAGTTGATATATCCTTGCGAAGTTGTGTAATGGTTTTTCACGATGTATACCATGTTCTCTTTTTCATATACTAAACGCGTGACTTGCATAACAATGTTTCTGTTTTTTTTTTGCATGTGGAATGTATTGCTGCATCAATGCCTTATTCAACCAAACCCTGTGTACTTAGGGATTCTTCGTTTTCTTCCCCCTGATTTCGCATTTCTTATTTTTTGTGCATGTGTGATGTACGAGTGGCTCGCTATTTATCGCCAAAGCGTGAGCGCCCGGCTTTGTACACCTTCCGATTTCTTCGGCAGTTTTCACCACTCGCTTCCGCCATTATGTATACGTGATGGGAAATTAAAAACATTTTTCTTATTAAAGCGATAGCTTTCCTTGTCTCTTGGTGCGCAATTGGTGCGCGAGTACTATATAGCTTGTTTTCATGTCGACAGCCCATCTTTCCTTCGCGCTTTTGCAGCACATGAGAAACACGGAGACGCACACTCGCAAGTTAATGGAACGTCTGTAGGCGCCGGACAGTTGATAAGTCCGCATGCAACCGCATCCTTCAACCAAAATATAGACCTGCCGGAAAGCGTGAGCCCGTATTCATAAAAGTTATCACGCTAGAACTGTTCGTAAGCGCGAGCCAATAGTGATGTACGACATATTATTAACGAAGGTGTTTAAGGGCTAAAAGCACTTTCAAACGAAAACCTTTGTGAATTCGGCACCTCCTGCATTTATTCATGCACCACCGCCGGTTAGGGCGGTCTGTGGTCTGTAGAGAGCGCACGACGCATTTGTAAGATACGACCGTTATAGAGCACGGCATCTCTTCCCAGGAACGACGAGAAAGGGCGAAAATAATGGCCGACTATGCGCCTGTGCGCACTTCCGCGGCCGGTCTGCAGGAACTTTGCACCCGCACTGTGAGACGGGCCCGACGAGGAACGAGCGGTAACTGCAGGAGAACCGCTGCATGCAGCGGGAGGTGCGACAGCCTCGAGGGTGAAAAACGAAAGGGAGAAACAGACGTCTGCGGCCCATCGGAACGAAAACGACAACAAAAACCGAGGCAAGTTTCATTTCCTACGTCGTCTAAAGGGCCGTTTATAGTCCGACGTAACGCACGCGCGCGCGCGCGCTCGCGCACGCTACGTTACGTTGGCGAAAACGACTCCTTCTATAGTCCGACGCACTGCAGCGCCGACGTAACCGGCGGCTGCCAGCGCGCCCCGACGGGCCCGGCGCAGATTCGGCTCCTGCTCCATTCGCACGCCGGCGCCGCCGACTGCGTCGACCCACAATGCATTGCGTGCGAAGAAAAAGGCGCCAACACAACTCCGCAGACGGCTTTTGCGGACGGCGCGCGACTTGGCGAACCTTCTGCGCATGCTCTGGAGATAGCAGCCTACGGCGCGCGCGTTGATGTATAGAGGGGATGGCATCTCGGCTGGCGCAGCGCAACCGACGTAGCGTGACTGACCGCGAACGACGCTCGCCCGCGCGCCGATAACGTCGGACTATAATCGAGCCTTAACGGACGCGCTCGCCTGACATAATTGGCGCGTTTCGCTCTTGCCTCCTACATGACAAGGATCATTCCTGCTTTCGTTCTCCGTAATGGCCATCGTGTGGTTGAGAAAAGAAGCACAAAATGAGCGTCGGATGCTCTAACATGAGGAAGTGCACCGGCACTACACTCTGACGACGGCGCTGGTCGGCTTCTGAACTTGCGACGGCGCTTGCTGCACTCAAAAGGAGCTTGGCTGCTTCGTTTTCTGCTTCGATTGACCATTGTCATGACGCGTCCACGCATGCGCTACCGCGTCACTACATCTTGACCCAGTTTCACAGCAATGGGCATGGTAACTCTTTCTTTGTTTCGTTGCTATAAATGTGAAATTGGAATTTTAAGTATTTATGATCAGTCCACCGGGTGCTGGAAAACAATAGCTTTCTTTGCCGCCCGTTTTCGTGGCTGGCGGTCGGTGGTTGTACTCGGGGTAGACCTATATACAGCGGATGAGTGGGGGCTCACTTAAATTCACTCTGCGATTTTTCTTTCGAGATAGAACATTACATAAAATGAGCGACAAAACGTCTTAGAAAGCTCCTGTTTATACAAAGCGAGGCTTTCTGCTCGCGCTGCATTGACACGGCGTCCGCTGAAAGAGCAAGGACGTTGCACGCATTAGCGCGCTATATTCTAAATAAAAGACAGAAGCGAGCGCGGAACCAAGCTATACAAGAAAAAAAACTCCGGAACGCATCGGAAAGCCAGCTCCCGCGACTCGGACACGCCTCAGTGGCTCTGAGCCAACACAGACCGGAGGCCCAGATACACAGCAGGCAAACACGAGTTGGGCGGGGAGTCGCTTTGCTCGTCCCGCGGCACGCATGATCGCGGAGCTATGCCAGCGCTGCGGCGACGACGGCGAAATAAGTGTCCCCGGAGGTGCGCGCGAAAAATAGAGACCATTGCAAAACGCATCCTGTGTGTCGCGCGCCGAACGGTCCGTGGCTCGTGTCACCTTGGCCAGCGGCCCACAGCCCGGCAGCGCGTGCGCGGGCCGTATAATAAGAGGTCGGCCAATATGTGTGCGTGTAATGATACTGCACTAAGGCGCGCGTATCTATACGGCGAGCGCGGGGATGCACGCAACAGTAACCACGGACATTCTGCAACGGCGGCGCACCAGTGCGTCGATCCCAAGGCATAAGTATGCTCGCGCCGCAGCGCGAACAGGACATGTCCTCCGGTCGCTTTCGTGACCCCGTCTGGTCGGAGATGCCGAGTCCCGCCGCCAGTGTACCTGCGCGAACAGCGTCTGCTCTGCGTACGCCTTGGCTCCGGCGGCTTCTCCGTACGGTGGCGCTACAGCCCCTTCAGAGTGCGTTACACTTACACGTATATGCGTACTATCCAGCACGGTGTGGGCTCAGTGCATGCTATAAAGCTCCGCTTCTGAAAAGGTCGCGGATTCGATTCTCTTCTGCGGCGGTCGCGTTCCGACGGAGAGCGGATTGCACCGAGCGCCCGTATGCGTACATTTACGTGCGCGTTAATTGCAGTGAACGCTGACCACCCCAGGCGCCGTTCACCACGCACGGCGCCTGTCGCAGGCCACGTGTTCGTTTGGGACGTTAGTCAGCCAGCCTAAATAGGTTCATTGTGCACTACATACAAGACTTAGGTATATCGACAGAGGAACTGAGAAATAACACAACAGTGGACCGCACTAAGTACTAGTTTAAAATATTAAAAGCTTGGGGTTCTTAGCACGAAACTATATCATTAAATAGGATGTTCCACGTAACGTGAGCCAAATTTTAACAACATGCTAATGCCGCGTAGCTGGAAAGAACCAAGATAATGTTGTTTGCCGTCGCTTGGAGATACTCATATCATTTTTGCATTCCGCCTAATTACGTAATTAGTCTTCATTCACATCACATCGCACGCTGAGTGCGAGGTGATGTGTTGTGGTGTGTCTTCATGTCATTTTTTATTCCTTTTTTATCCTTTTTGTTCTCTTCCCTTTTTTCCTCCTGTTCAAGCAGGTGGGAGTGGTGCCCCTTTCAGGAGACGATTGCTAGGCCGCTTCTCTGCCTCTCTTTTTGATGGTTGTAATACGTTTAATATAATAGGTGATAGGTTGTAATAGGTTTGCATGGTCATTAGTAATAGCGAGGACAATTATGCACGCATGGACAAACACGTAGCCTTTAGAGTAGCATATACGGTTCGACGCAACATACTTCAGGCTCTGAAAATTCGCTTTCAATGATAAACGCAAGGCTCGAATGCTCGCGACGGCACTGCATCGTTGCTGCATATGAAACGAAGGAGTGAAGACGAGTCATCTGATGTCCTGTTATGTTGGTAGCACGCAGGGTATAATTCTGGGATGTCTTACGCCACCCTCACTCCTATTATACACTGTTCGCACGTGCCGTATACGGGCGCTCAAGTCTAAACATCTCTTTTTTTCCCCTGCTTCTTCGCGCTGCGCTGGGAGCTTGAAATGCGATGTGGCTTGGCTCTTCCTGTGGCAGTCCGTCTGAGAGAAGGAAATCGTTCTTCAAAGTGTAGTCTTTCGGCAACAAACTACCTCATCGAATTTCAGCCGAAGATCTATACCACGTGACCGCAGAGTGCAAAGGCGCAGTTTCGAACCGTATACAGATGTTTTCTGTTTTATGCAAAACCGTTTCCGACGTTCGCGTTTAGAGATAAGGTAGCTGCGTATACGTGCGAGCTAGAAACGAAGTTATGACTAGCACGTTGATCGAAATCTGGCTTACAGCCCAAACAGCGAGAGAGAAAGCGCCAGAAACGGACAGCACAAGGGGCCGTGCTCCGGGCGGTCACAAGCCGCACTCAGTGCGCATTGGAAACATTGCGAATGCGATGAATTCGAGGTGCAGGAGGTTGAATTCAAAAAGCTTTTCGTTCCTGTTTGCATGGCTTCGGCGGTCGCCTTCGCTAATAATAAGGGCTGTTTCTTTTTTTCTTTCTTCTTTTTCTTGCTGCGCAATAGTTTAAGAAATTGCCTGTGGCTGATAGCACAATTTGAACTCTTGACCTAAATTACTCAATGAGGCAGCCATTACTTCTATGAGAAATCAAAATGAATAAATAAATAATTGAGCTAATCAACTTTCTAAATAATGTTAATTGCGGTGCGTATATTATTCTACGAGTTGTAGCTACTGACAGATGAACTCGTTTATCTTTTACGGGTGAGCGCTTTTAACGTCTAAGAAATGTTATCGCTCAGCGCAGGACGCGTCTACATGTATCGGAAGTTTCTAGAATGTTATCGATGCTTCCATCCACTGTCTGTTGTCGCCGAACCTTGTGTAATCTGATTGCATGTATGCCCGACGCGAATGGTGTAGAACTTCTTGGAAGGTACGCGGGTAGTTCATGTAGTTCATGTTGTGCGACTTAAGCCATTCCACCAGCGCTAATGAACTTTGGAGACGTCGCATAGCTGAACTTTGGACTTTTTTCTGGATTGTGTCACCTTGGGCTTTGTTTTTTGTTGTTTTGTTACTTTGTTTAACAAGTGACCTTTTGTGTTTCACTCTCCTGTTATGTTTGTAGCATCGGGACGATGCCTTTCGAGAAGGGGGAATTGACACGTGAATTCGTTTATCTTTTACGGGTGAGCGCTTTTAACGTCTAAGAGATGTTACCGCTCAGCGCAGGACGCGTCTACATGTATCGGAAGTTTCTAGAATGTTATCGATGCTTCTATCCGCTGCATGTTGTCGCCGAACCAATCTGATTGCATGTATGCGCGACGCGAATGGTGTAAAACTTTGTGGAAGGCACGCGGGTCCCAGCGGTTACTCTGGAACATTCGACGACTGATCTATAAAAGCCGGCGCGCTTGACCCGCTGAACAGATTTTGACGATCGCCGACTGTGTTCGCCGTTGTCGCTGTTCTTTAAGTGTAGCTTGTTTTTGGGGACACAGGTTCGCCCAATAAAAGTTAGTTTCGTCTTTCACAGTATTGCTACTGTGTTCTTCATACGTCACTCCACGTGACACTATAGTGAGTTTGCAAGACGTATCCACTTGGAACGAATTCTCTGGACTGCACTAGTCTCGAGATACTAATTTCCAAATTGTCAGAGTAAATGCTTTGCTGCTGCAGTTACTTTTGTGCTTCAATGCATAAAACAGCGTTTCTTCAAAAATAAATAAATAAATAACTTGACCGCCAATGCATTTCCTCGGACCCCTTAAAAATTATTATCTCGAAATCGGCGCACTCCTGAGAATTTGTTCCAAGTGGATAAGCCTTGCTAATTCACCAGCTGTAATTCGTAGATTGAAATATGTGCCGTAAAGTAATTAAAAAGTTAACTGGCGCAATTATGTTTTTTATTCCATTAAGCATTTTGATTTCTCGTAAACGTAATGGCCGCCTGATCGAGTAGTTTAGATCAAGGGTTAACATTGTGCTACCTGCCACCAAATAATTATATATATAAAAAAACTTGGTGCAGTTAAAAAAATAAAAAAAATAGAGAAGACACCCAATATATTCATTATCGTGATCGGCCAGACCAGCGTTCTTGCGAAGCGCTCTTTATAGCAAGCAAGCTGCTTAGTGAATATGCACGGACCCTCGGGTCTTTGCCGTCAAAGTTAAGCCATGCGATCGTGAGTGGGCGCGCATGCACGTGTGCGCGTGAAAGACGGCCACGCAGAGATGGAGGAGCGAGGTTTCTTCCACAAGAAAAAAAACAACAAATCGTGGACGCGCCGCGCGCGCTCCTCCTTCGGGGGGGGGGGGGGAGCACAGCGTCAATCTCGCTGCTGCTGGCGTTGGCGCGGCGGCGCGCGGAATGCGAGCGCTCGTATCGCGGCGCTCATCTTACGCGCAGCGCCCGTCTGCTTGTTTTCCTTGGGATCGTTTTTCCACCATCGACAGGAGAATTTGCTGGGCCAGGGTGTTTCTTCGCACCGGATTAGACTGGTTGCTGCCACGGCTGCGCGCTGCCGTTGCCGCGGCCGGGAGAAGCTCGGAGACAGCGCCTCGTCAGAAGAGAGAAGACGACGAGAAAGTGAACGGCTGGAGTGGAAAGTGGGCGGGAGGGGTCGTATGTCCTTCTCGGGGCTGCGCTCCGACGAATAAATTGCCAGGGAGGAAATGGAGCGTTTAACAATATATTCATAGATCCTGGCAAAGAGGGCCAGGTTATGGAACTATCGTGTACCAGACAGGTGCCACTGGAAACCAGCGCGGGAAAAGAATTTTTAAAAAGAAGAAAGAAAACACGGAGGAGGAGGAAGAAGAAGAAGAATAAGGAGAAGGAGAAGAGGTAAGATATAGCTCCAGCAAATCCACCCATTTCTTGGCCAATCCCACATCGTGGGTCAGTGCCACACACGTGATAGGCAAAAAAAAAAGCAACAACAAAATTACGCTTGGAAGAAGTTGCATATCAGGCAGCTTCGGCAGTCAGAAAGCAGAGATGATTCTAGATTAGACTACTCCTATTTAATCTATACGACAGAAGAAGTGACAGAGGAAGCATGGAATACAAAAAGCTTGCCCTATACAAAACTCGGATGCAGCAAACAGGACTAAAGAAGCAAGCGTATCTTTGTTGGTCAACAGATTTGAAATTCCAACTTTCTGTGAGAAATTCTGCATATACGCGAAAGCCCGTTCGCAATGTTTGCGACAAGGTGAAAGTCCAGACCAGTATGGTCGACCTCTAGGACCAATGAAGTTGCTTACTGCCCCCCCCCCCCTCTTATACAAACAAAAGAACACATAAAAAATTAGGACGATTAAGTGTATGCATGAGGTAATTCAACCTACTCTTGCGGTAACAGCCTCTAGCTATATTGAAGTTGACAGAAAAGGGCCGACCCAAGTAGACAGACCCCTTTGCAAAAGGATGGACAGTTGGGCGCGTTCGTGCGGTAACATATTCTTGGTTTATAGCGCGAAGGGATACAGACGAAGAGTAGAAGCATACTAACAGAGTTAACAGAACATCAGTTTATCAGAATGTCTGTTAATTGATATTCTTTATACACGATGTGATGTTTCTTTCCAACGGTTTTTGCAATAACTTCTTTATGTTGATCGTCTCAATAAAGATTTAGTTGACAATTAGCACTCGACCTGTCTGCTTTATATATAGTCTTCGTCTGTGTGCCTTCGCGCTATATAAAACAAAAAAAAATAGACCCCTCTGGCTACACGTGCACGGCATAGTGGGCAACAAAATTTCGCAACCAATGGTGTTGAGAAAGAGCTGAACAGTTGGCATGCGATATATTTCAGAATCAGAAATGAAATGGCGCATTATATGAGTTCGTCAACAAAAGCCAGATCGCATTTCTCATTCTAGGGCTTCGCGACTTGGCTGCGAATAATGCCACTCTTCTTTTTTTTTTCACTGAACCCGCGTTCTACAAAATGTCGTCCCCACATACTTGTACATTCGTCCCCACATACATTCAGAGGGTTCTTCAATCGTCTTATGTGACGCCCCTTTCGACTGCTATAGATGTGTGCTTGCGTGCAAACGCTAAGCTTCAACTGCAGCCAAGCCAGCCAACTGCGTTGTTTGCTTTAGATTTTCCTTCGTAATTTCCAACATAATACGAATACCGATAACAGTGGAGCGCCCGCAGTCATCAGTGTTCATCACTGCTGTCAGCACACTTCTAAATAGACAACAGCTCCATTTTTAGACAGGCCTTCATAACTGTGACAGTTACTAAGCAAAAGTTTGATTTGCGCCAGTACATGGGGAAAGAGGAAGGAATACAACTAGCACTCTGCCTTGTGCATTCCTTCTTCTTTCTCATGTACTGGCACCAATGAAACTTTTTCTTAGTACGGGCTTCACAATAGCGCGCAGCAAAATTTTTATGTCGAAGCGCGAACTAACTTAAACATAAATAAATAAATAAATAAATAAATAAATAAATAAATAAATAAATAAATAAATAAATAAAAAGACCCGCCGTGGTTGCTCAGTGGCTATGGTGTTAGGCTGCTGAGCACGAGGTCGCGGGATCGAATCCCGGCCACGGCGGCCGCATTTCGGTGGGGGCGAAATGCGAAAACACCCGTGTACTTAGATTTAGGTGCACGTTAAAGAACCCCAGGTGGTCGAAATTTCCGGAGTCCCCCACTACGGCGTGCCTCATAATCAGAAAGTGGTTTTGGCACGTAAAACCCCATAATTTAATTTTTTTTATAAATAAAAAGAAAGTTCACAGTTGGCGTTGTTCGTCATCCTTCAACCGATGTATGCTTAGCTAGTTGGGTTTCGTGACTCTTGTTGAACATGAGTAGATGGCAAATGCGCGACGCCGATTTAATTTCTTTTTATGTGATGTTCCCAAACCATGCCAAAGGATACAATTATTATCTTGTTTCAAGCTTTCTGACTGTCGCGCACCTCTGAAAAAAGAAAAGCTAAATAACTATATAGATGAGATGAAAAAAATAAAGAAGATTGCACAAAAACACGCCGCACGCGAATACATATAGCTCGGCTGATATCGTTTTTTCCTACGCTTTTCACACTTAATTGCATCGTTGGCAACAAAAAAGAAAGTATTTATTATCAAGAAGCCTCCTTTCCCAAACACACATATAAGAAAGAAAGAAAGAAAGAAAGAAAGAAACGACAGTCGATGGTTAATAGTAAAACTGCGTAAGCACGATGACATGCAGCAGAATGCAAAATTTGATACGGCCATTTTTTTTTAACACGTTGTACGTGACAAATTTCCAGCTATCTGGTCGCTCGCTCGCCGCGCATGGAGATCCCTAAACGTGCGGAAATGCCATGCAAGGTTCAACAAAGCGCAAGCTAGCGAAAACCTTGGCAACGTGGGAAGCATAACGACCTCTTCGGCTTCGCATGTGTGGGCGTGTGCTTTTGAGGTATTTCTGCACGATTTAGCGACTACCTGCTTGTCCGCCTTACTTGTTTAGTCAACATCACAGAGGATACCAGAGAAAGTAAAAAAAAGGTCATTTTCCTCGTCAGTTCGTGCCACAAAAATCGCAAACTCGGAGCATATTTACAAAATAGTTAATACATTAAATCGTTCTGTAAAAATGGGTATCGCCCAATCGTAATTGCGAACGTAATATCAAAAAATGCGCCCGGGCGTCGAAAAACAGCCCTACAAATGCAAAACTTTGTGAATTCGGCCTTTTTCCTTAGACTTCTACATGGCTTTCTTTTGCTCAAATAGGTACAAGCGTCTGCGCAAACGGCGTTTGTGCGTTCTTGAAAGTAATGTTGCTCATCTATAGGTTTACGCAATAAAAGAATGTACAGCGTAGTTACGAATGCATGCCCAGCTCCGAGAGGTTGCCCGCCCACGTTTTCAGGCACACTGTGCATTTCGATGAAAACCCGCGCATCGCCCATCCATGACAAGCAATCTGTGTCATTACTCCTAAAAAATCAGCATCCTGTACCATAGCAGTCATATACAAGAGGACACGACGACTCGCACAAGCGACAAAACCGGTTCTATCATTAATATATATAGAAATGCGCGCGCTGGACGTTCGTTTTGTCGTAAGAAGAAAGAAAGGCGAAGCTGGGCCCGACTTTTGAATGTGACTGCGAACGAAAACATAACGATGCGCAACAGTGCAGACGACGTTATGCCGCTGATAAATCAAGTGTACCTGCATTACTGTTTCGGCCATATCATCCGATCCCGAAATCGCGCCTGCGTGTGCGTGTGTTTGTTCGTGAACGGTTGAATCACTTGCCGTTCAGGAGTGAGCGAGCTAAGGGCAAGATAGCGCCGGGACAGTGTACTCGGAGAGAAGAAAATCATATAGGGCAGTTTTGCAACGCAAAGGCGTCATAAAAACTAACGAACACGATGCGATCTTTCTTTCTTTCTTTCTTTCTTTCCATCTTTCTTTCTTTCTTTCTTTCCTTCTTTCTTTCTTTCTTTCTTTCTTTCTTTCTTTCTTTCTTTCTTTCTTTCTTTCTATCTATCTATCTATCTATCTATCTATCTATCTATCTATCTATCTATCTATCTATCTATCTATCTATCTATCTATCTATCTATCTATCTATCTATCTATCTATCTTTCTTTCTTTCTTTCTTTCTTTCCATCTATCTTTCTTTCTTTCTTTCTTTCTTCTTTCTTTCATTCTTTAAAGAGCGAAGTCCAGCGCCTACGTAAACGGCTGCCAAGATGCCCGCTGCCGAGCAATGCAATTCGATCCGACCTCCTCCGCGTTCTGCTTTCGTTCGACGAAGTGTGCAGCGAGTCGTCACGCTTCACGGGCTCACCACAAACAGACCGCATTTACATCTCTCTCTACGTGCGAGATGAAATCCGTCATCAAGGTGGCGTACATTGACTGAGCTCGTGTTGCTCTCTCACCCCACCGCCCGCTTTTATTTTATTATTATTATTATTTTTTGGCTTCTGTCCGCACCTTTGCTTGCAGTCCGTCTATACGCCCGTCCAGAAAGTGCGAGCGCATGAACAGCGGATGGAATTGAATGCAGTTGTGTCGGCTGCTGTGGCGTAGAGAGAGAAATTGGTTTTCACTGTTCCCGTTGTCCGTCCGCAAGATGAGGGCTGGCGATGGCATTGTTCTGCTCGAGTCTTCCTCATCTGCCCCTGCTGCTCAAATAGGAAACTTCGCTGAAAGGTTTGTTCGGCCTTTGGAAAGCCACGTGAAGTTCTGAACGCGCTCTTCGGGGACATATTAAATGACTTTTCTGTTTCTTTATTTACTCATTTTGCAAAGCAGCTAGAAGAAAGTTGTTGGAGCAACTGCACTACATCAGTGAGGAACCCCGCATACACGCGTATGAGAAAAATACCAGCAGGGGATCCAAATACGCGTTTGCGAATAAAATACGGGAGTAAAAATATAAGTTCCTGGATATCAGGAATGCGAAGAACGCTGTATGAAAAGGTTCGAAAGGGGTACAAATTTCATTTGCAGCTTCCATACTTTCAGCTGAATGCCGATTTTTCCTTTACTGCAAATACGAGAATGTACGCACGTGCAAGTCCCTTTGGACAGA
Organism: Dermacentor albipictus; assembly: GCF_038994185.2. Taxonomy (NCBI): domain Eukaryota; kingdom Metazoa; phylum Arthropoda; class Arachnida; order Ixodida; family Ixodidae; genus Dermacentor; species Dermacentor albipictus. The sequence continues at coordinate 148,115,873 of NC_091821.1, read as the reverse complement.
GGTAAGTTGATATTTTGGCATAAGCATTGCATAAAGGCGATGCGAGTGAGACAGAGGAAGCCGCGCACATAGTACGGGAGCAAACAAACCATGGGGCGGCAGCACGCATCATTTGGGCCGAGTTTCCACAGGTGCACCATGTGGCTTAAGAGACTTAAACCATGTGACAACGGGAGTATCCAAGGGCATTCTTATTCTCGCAACTGAAGTCAGTAAACAGCTTCTATTCAAGAAGCACGACTACCCCTATCTATATATGCTCAGCGTGAAAAGCAGATGGCTGACTTGCTAGACAGACATTCGGTCCAGTTTGGCTGTACCGCATCAAAACATATGGAGGTCTGAGAGAGCTCACAGACATGCTTATTCGCGTAATGCTAGTCACAGAGAGAAAATAACAGACGGGCGTGCGAAGTATTTTCAGACTCAGTAGAATTATATGGGGTATCTTCGGAGGTTCATTGTTATTCTAATTTGAACGCTCTAAAGGTAAGGCCGCCGTGATCTATAGCCTTACATATGGCATGCCTTCTATGTGTTCGCGGCCTTGCTCAAGAAGTGGTGACCTTATGAAAGCTTCACGTGTACAGGGTGTCCCAGCTAACTTTAGCCAGAATTTAAATATATGTGAATGCCACGCAGCTGGACAGAACCAAGGTAATGTTATTTGCCGTCGCTTGGAGATAGTCAAATTATATTTTTTTTCATTTCGATTAATTATATAATTAGTCCCAGTTGATTAATCAACTTCTCACATATTACAGTTAGATGAAAAAGTGTTTCAGAGTTTGCGGCTGAACTTTTGCTCGGATATATATATATATATATATATATATATATATATATATATATATATATATATATATATATATATATATATATATATATATATATATAAATATATATATATATATATACACACACACACCATCTGACCGGTTGCCTTCAGCCAAAATAGTTCACGTAGACGTGACGCCTGCTGTAGAAAAAAGGATGTTCCAGATCCGCCGCCAAGGCCGTGAGTGGCGGCGCCGGGTAACACTCCCAGGGTTAGGTCTAGTAGTAAAACATAAACACCCCAGAAAGTGGATGGGAAAACGACCCCGCGGTGGCTCATTTCGTAAGAGCATCGCACGCGTAATGCGAAGACGTGCGTTGGTATGCGTCTTGCAGCCAGTTTTTTTTTTTTCATCCACTTTCGTTTCCATTTATTTATCGCTTTAATTAGGAACTACGAATAAGTTCCCCGATGCTGTCCCTCCTGTCATTGTTTGTTGGCTTCTTATGATATGAGTAATGAAAATCGAGCCTAAAAAAATGTGTGCGTCATCCAGCGAAAACGCAGTGGATTTTTCGCGGAGTGCCGCGGGAAATATGCTACTAGAGGTCCGCGCCTTTGAAGCAACGCACGCCTCACACCATAGCGGTCTCCTCACACTATGCTCACTGTTCCAGGAACTATAATGAGCGCACTATGACGCTTCCGGAACGCCGCAGAAAAGAGAACTCGAGAGCGCCAACAAAGAGTAATGTGAGAAGAGAGCGCCGCTTTAGCGCACGGCATAATTAGGGCGCGGTCGCCCCGCGGCATCGTCGCTATTAGAGCAGGTTGGCGCAAAGTCAAAGTTTTGCTCGTCGCCGAAAGAACAAAGGAGCAGAAGGTAAACACGAGACACAACTGCGGCATGTGAATGGCCACGCGAATGTCCAGCGTGGCCTCGGATCAGGTCGACGGGCGGGTGGCAGAGGGAGGAGACGTCGTGGGCTCCAAGAACGGGCACGAGGCTGCGCTCCGAGATGGGGGTCATCCGGCATGCCGGGGAATCAGCACGCGCCGACGCGAGAACCGGGCCGGCCGCCTCGGCCACGCGCGAAGCCCGCCAGCGACGGCGCAGATCAGTTCAAGTGCACCGAAGCCCCGCGCTCCGCCCGCGCGTCAACGTGTAAGGCTGCAAGGGTGAGCAAACTTTGGGCCGCAGGCTGCTTCGCTGGACCACAGGGAAGCTTTCGGAAAGGGCGCCATCCATTCATAGCTCTCGAAACGGAAGAACGAAAGGAAACACGCAAGCAGACAGGGAGAAAAGAGCCAGAACTAATCCTACTCCAATCGGGCGCCCGGCTATATATATAGTGTGTCCCAGCTAACTTTAGCCAAACATAACGAAACATATCCCCATGCCGCGCAGCTGGACAGAACCAAGGTAAGGTTGTTTGCCGCCGATAGGAGATGCTCAAATTACTTTTGCATTCCGCCTGATTGCGTAACTACTCTTAATTAATCGACTTGTCAAATAAAAAAAAAATCGACTTGTTAGATGAAAAGTGTCAACGACAAAATTGGTGAGCAACATGAAAAAACTCCCCGATACATCTTTCTGATGCTCAATACGTGCCACATAAAAGTGTTTTTTTCCAAGCATGAGAGAAGCCCGCGAATGCACGAAAAATTGCCGTGCGACTGGCCGCTCGAGGCACTTTCCGTATGCTCGCGGGCTTCTATCATGCTTAGAAAAAACACTTTCGTGTGGCACGTATTGAGCATCAGAAAGCTGTATCGGGGAGTTTTTTCATGTTGCTCTACTTTTTTCTCATTGAAATCAACTCCGTCTACTCCCTTTTACTGCTCGAGAAAGTAGGAATTCGCCTAATAATAATAATAATAATAATAATAATAATAATAATAATAATAATAATAATAATAATAATAATAATAATAATAATAATAATAATAATAATAATAATAATAATAATAATAATAATAATAATAATAATAATTTTATTAACATATATTGCAAGTACAACAACAGAAATCAGGTTCGCCTAAGCCATCACAGTTGCTTGTCACGCGAAACCCGACAGTCAGCAGCAAGACTCAGCCACAAAAACTGACTACCTTAGAAAAAATAAATAAAAAATAAACGAGAGAATAAGAGTGACACTGAAACCAATTGGTGGACAATAAAATACAAGGCAGAAGAACAGGTAGAATCCGAACACACGATTTATAATGACGCAGATAGCAAAATATGACGCCCATAACCATTCCACATATATTCCCTTTAAGTTTTTGCGAATATATAATGTTGAGATTTACAAGTAATTTCGTAGGGAACAGTATAGAATATTAAATTAAATTAAATTATAGGGTTTAACGTGCCAAAACCATTTTCTGATTATGAGGCACGCCGTTGTGGGAGACTCCGGGAATTTCGACCACCTGGGGTTCTTTAAGGTGCACCTAAATCTAAGTACACGGGTGTTCTCGCCCCCATCGAAATGTGGTCGCCGTGGCCGGCATTCGATCCCGCGACCTCGTGCTTAGCAGCCCAGCACCATAGCCACTAAGCAACCGCGACGGGCCAGTATAGAATATGTAGGGTACTTAATAGGCTCGAATATATCTGCCAAATCTGGCACGTGTATGAGGAACTGAAAAAGCGGGTGTATGACGTAAAGGACGGCAAAACACAGTGGGGACATTAAAGGTATCGGTCCAGAAGTGTTTGAGTACAACTGTTTGAACAAAAAGTGATCGTAAATTCGGCAATCTTGCATCTGAAAAAGGTTCACACTTTGTGGGCTGCACAGGTCGCTAGTAACACATTTTACCATACATTTTAATAAACTATTTACTTTTTGATGCCAAACAATGAACAAATGTTGTAATTCGATACCTGAGCACACCGTAGGGCTAACGGGGAAACAAAAGTTTTCTGACAGACAGAGGTAAAAATACTTTGATGCGGCACAATCAACAGACGATTTTACGGAGCTTGGTACATATGTGAGATAAGTGAATCGAAAAACGAAGACCGGTATCGAACCCCTATGCCCAAATACTTAAGTGTATCAGAAAAAATTATTGGAAGACAAGAACAATTGACTCATCGAGACGTGTGCAAATAAAGTGAGTAAGAAAGTGAGACATTCTTGAGTGTGCTATGGAAGCAAACCAACCTTGATTTAGAATGGGTTATGTCAATCACATTTATATGAAACCAGTCCATTAATTTTCTAACGCCTGAACCATTGAGAACGCATTTGAAAAATTAATGTCTGTGGCTACAAGTGCAGAATCATCTGTATATTTAACTAATTTGCAAGTGGATAGCGCACTGCACATGTCCTTAACGTACACAATAAGAAGTAATAGAGACAATATGCAACCTTGTGGCATACCGGCCTTGAGAAAAATGCGGGAGCTGCAAATGTTTGAATGGAAACAAGCTGGGAGCGATCTGTCAGGAAATTGCGCAACAATCGAATAAAAAAGACGACGAAAACTTAAATTGTATAGTTTATCTAGTAATATAGCATGGCACACTGTGTGAAACCCTTTTGTAACATCTAAAAAAAGTGGCCAAGATACAAGATTTCTTTCAAGTGAAGGGAATAAATGGTCACTCATTTCTTCTGATAATTCATGAGGGCCCCTTTTTTTGCTTAAAACCCATGTTGACATTCAGAAAATCCCCCTTGTTTATAAATAAAGTTACTGATAAGCACTCGCAATCTCTCTTATCATCATCACCCATCCCAGTACTTTCACTCCCCTTCCCTCTTCCCCAGTGCAGCGTAGCAGACTAGAGCGCACTACCTCAGGCCGACCTCTCTGTATTTCCTGTCAATAAATTCTATCTATCTATCTGTTCATTACTAAAAATATATGTTTTTCTAGAACTTTCGTTAAGCTAGGCAAGATGGAAATGGGACGATAATTATGCACACATATAGAATCACCACCTTTAAGAAGCGGCCGCACTGAGGCAAAATTTAACCGCGGAGCTAGGAATGCTTCCGCTTGTAATTATCGGATTCCTAACAAGGTGTTCTTCAGAGCTCCGAAGTTCCTGAAAAGATCAATCATGCGAATTTCATCGATTCGTTGTGTTTGATGCCGGCCGAAGTTGCCTAGTAAGTACTCTTGCTGTGTGATGGTGGGAAGGAAAGCGGACTCGATTAACGCGGAGTAGTATATATAGTGTTAGCAGTATGGCACGATTGCCTAGACACTGCGAAAGACTAGGCGAAGAATTGGTTAAAGTTGGTAACAACTGCTGATAAATTTTAATCGAGATTATTCTGAATATCATTAGCCGGATTTAAAGATAAACATCTTATTTCATTTATCAGTGGCCATGTTATCTTGGCATTATTACACGATTGATAAAAGCAGTTTCTGTTGTACGAACGTTCGGCCACACGAATAAGAACAGCTACTTGAATTCTAGAAATTTTGAACTGTGAACACAGAACGCTATCACTGGGCGTTCGTCAGCAGCGTTGCCACAGCAGATCTTGTTCTTTAATAGCGCATGATAACACACTGTTCATCCAAGGTTGATTCGAGCGGCGTTGGCGAACGCAAACTTTCCTTTCACTGGATTTCTATGCAATGTACATCGAACAGGAAAAGTGAATGTAAAGTTCGGACCTATCGGCGGTTTCAAGCAGACCTGACCGGTCGAACAAGGCGACCAGTTTATCAAAAATAGCCGTATGCAATAACAGAATGACATGTGCTGGGTTTATAACCTGACGACGACGGAGAAGGAAAGCGCAAGTGACAAGCTACAAAGTAATGGCCAGCAACTTTTTGCTGTAACAGTGCATCGTGGACTGAAGCAATCTCCGTGCGGATGTTGAAGTGATCAATGAAAGATTTTACTAAGTTATCAAGAAGTAATTCTTTCCTAGTTGGAATGTCAATAATACTTTCAAGGCCACATTTTGCAAAGATATACAAATAATCCCATGCTGAGGGTACTGTGGGATTAAGAATATCTATATTAAAATAACGTACTAAACATATGTTAGGATCTAACGTCGTCCTCTTTATATGAACCTCCAGCTCATTAAGAAAGAAAGTCAGGTTACTTGAGGGTAGTCTATACAGGGTGTCCCACGTAACTTGAGCCAAGATTTTAAAAATGAAAGGCGCGTCGGAAGCGAATTGAACCGAGCGCGTATTATTCGCACTGGAAGGGGCACAGGCGTTGTGCCCCTTCCGGTGGCAGCCTGCTCCTCGCTTTCCATTTCCTGTTAACTGTGTATATGTGTTCAAAACAAATAATAATAATAATAATAATAATAATAATAATAATAATAATAATAATAATAATAATAATAATAATAATAATAATAATAATAATAATAATAATAATAATAATAATAATAATAATAATAATAATAATAATAATAATAATAATGTAGTAACTAAGGCATTTTTTTGTTTTCCCCATAACTCACTAATTAATTAAGTTACTCAACTCTTTAATTATTGGTTGAGAACCCCAGGTATGATAGGCAGGTTTGTAGAGCACCTCCAGAAACCACCGATCGAGTTTTTTCCTGTGCGATACGTCGCACGTGGTCCTTTTTTTTTTTGAGGGTTTCAAAGAAAGCCCATGAAGTATGAAAAAATAAATAAAAGCCACGTGACTGAGCCCTTGCGCAGTGGTATCGTGCTGCTCTCAAGCGTGCGTTCGGTGAACATGGTGGGCTGCATCGTGACTCGAAGCTGTCTCGGCTGTCTCCTTAGCTGTTGACGTGGACAGTCACCGACGCTGGCCAGAACAGGAACACACCCGTTGTCGTAAATTTCAGAGCAATCTATACTTTTCGAAGCACAGGAGACGCTGCAAACACTCATAATCGCTAGTAATTGCAACAGTTCAGCTTTTCATTCATATTTAAAACAGCGCCAAAAAACACGGACAAGGGAGGGCACAGGACGAGCGCTGTTCGTGTTTTTTGGCGCTCTTTTAAATATGAATGATCCGTACCAACTAGCTCGCACCCAAACCCTTCTGAGTCAGCTTTTCAAGGTAGCCAAATCGAAACGCACCAAACGTCTCAAGACACTGGCTTGCCGGCGATAAATTTATAAGGGCGCTTTATGTCGCTCGTCGCATGCGTCCGCGGCGTAATGGTTTCAATATCGGGCCTCTGCGCCAGAAGTCCCGTGTTCGAATACTGCCGTCGGACAATTTTTAGTAATGTTAATTTAATTATTTACTACGCAGTGCTTTGTTGAAAATGACGAGTTTATAAAGGGACGGAGCTGTTTGAAGCCGCAAGCACGAAGATCAGACAAATCCGTGTACTACCCATCACTCCCATGGTGGCTGAACAATCGCAGCGCCAGAGTTCCCTCTAGCCATTAATGTATGAAGTCCCATGGCTATAAACATCCTACAGCATTCAGCGAGGTATAGAGAAAAAAAAACGGAATAAAAGAGCCGAAAACATGATGCAACCAGTGATGAATGAAATAGCCGTTACGAAGCACCTGGTGGCCTTGCGGCATACGTTTATGTCAGGGGGGAAAGGTAAAGAAAAGCGAGACACTCAGTGCATGTTAGCTTCGTTTCCATTTCGGCGACCCAAGGGCCCGACGTGCAGCACGTGCACCATGAATGGCGCAAAAAGGCCCACGCGTCGCGCGCAGCAGTTGCCGTCCACGCCGGCGCGCAGACCGCAAGCAGTTTACTTCAGCCTCGGACGCTGTATGCCGGCATCCGCCCTTCCCGGGCCATTAAGCCTTCCCACGCACGCAAAGGCCCGACATTTCCCTCGCGGTGTGTACTCGGTCCGCAGAAGGTATACTGCCAACATTCCGGCCACCGGCGCGCTTTACGGCGGCTCCCCCCTCAACGCTCGGTGACGGCCGTTCGGTTGCCTCCCCGGCTTCGGAGGCAGCGCGCATCCGCTGCGTGCCTCGGAGGAATCAGCCAGCGCCGGTGACGAGGAACGGGCTGCTCACGTGGCTAGAAGCTTTTTGCATGCGTACTACTACTACGTGTACGGCGCTTCCCGCGGGCCGTCCTTCCGCCCGACTCTCTCGGCGTCCCGTCGAAAGCGCGTTGCTAGCAAGGGTGCGCGGCCATCATCAGGGACCGATTACGTGCGCGCCGAAACAGAGACCCACGGGGCCCGGCGCATTATGCGCGTCGACGGTCGGCCACAGTGTACTTCTTCTCCTTCTCCGCTCTCCAAGGCCCTGCACGCTTCTAATTTGTCCTAGCACGCACCGAAGGAGACGCACGCGCGTAATTACTGCTCCCTTGCCCGGGTGGCAGCCGAGGACAACATTATTCATGCAGCCGCTTGCACCTTGCAGTCGGCACGCGCGTGAATAAGATGCGCGTTTTTACGCACTGTACTTTTCGAGACGTCGACCATAGCGCGGACGCCCAGCGCCCACTGTAGCCCCTTTACGCTTTCGCTCTTGAACTTTCCTCAGACCTCTGCGCATCGTTGCACGGAAGTCTGCGGAATATGCAATTCAAGGTAGGAATTTCTGCTCAGCGTCACTGCCGCTCCCCAGTGGCGTGGTTTCAGCCCACGCTCAGCGCAGGACAAAACGAGAGACCGACAGCATGCCAATCCGCCTTTTCTTTTTTTTCACGGCTCGACGGCGCATGCGCCCTGTCCTAGCGGATTAGTCGCGAAACGTATTGGAAGGGACGGCCGCGCTACCAGAAATCGAAAGTCCCCCGAAAAAAAAAATACAAGAAGCACACGGACGCGCACTGCAGCAATCATCGTGCCGCGTACCGCGTTGGATCTCCACTGGTAGCTCTACGTCGGTGCGGTGCCGAAAACGTGTGTAGCTTAAGACTGCGACTCCACTTTAGCGCAAAAAGCGACCAGGGCTTCGTCCGGACTGCACCGCGAACCGCCTTTGATGTTGCCGCCTTGCATTGATGGCTAGCAAATTTATCAAAAAAATTCCGTGTTGCAGAATGTCTTCTTGCAGCTGCGGCCCTCTCTTACTGGTTGTGGCAGCGCGTGCCTTACTTCACGTACTTGTTACTTCACGTACTTCACGTGCTTGTACACTGGGCCTATACGAGACCGACAAGACACCGACGCAAGCGACTGGCCGACGCACTACTCTGCACGGTGTGTCGCTGAGACCATTTTATCATAACAAGTCGACAATGATGCAACCGATGGGCGAGCTAGGTGTAATAGAAAAAGCGAGGTGTAAGGGCATACATCAGCGACAACAAATCCCAAGGCAGCCGCGTCGCTAGACGGACCTCAGTGTGCCTTTTTCGGCCGCGCTGTTAGCCCAACAGCGCACTCAGACCTGCTCACCCAGTATTCGCCGAGTGCTATATACATGACTTCCAGGAACGACACGCTGCCTCGGAGAAAGCATTAATAATTGATTGAGGTCCACGAAACGCACAACCGACTCACACTCAACATGGCCACAGGTACACAAATCAACCGGCGAAAGCAGCGGCACCCTTCCAAGACGTTTCCAGCGGAGTGCGGCAGAGAGCAGCACAGGACCATGAAAAAAGGTGGAATATATTCCGTGGAAACCCGCTAAGCCCCGACCAACTGTCTGCCATCTGTACATTTGTTAATGCTGTAATTTATCCCGAGTGGTATTGTTATAGTTCTCGGGAGTGCTGGAGATCAAATGCAGTTCACCGGAATACGGATGAAGCCATGCGGATACTTCAGCATTAACCGACGAATCTGTGACGTGCGCATGAAGACTATATATATATATATATATAGGATATATATATATATATCCTATATATATATTAGCGCAATGGGAGGGTTGCGGAACACGTTCAAATGAAAGGCGGGGAGGTTAATCAGGGGACTACTGACACCCGTTGGCTATCCTGCACTCGGTGAAGGAGAAAAAGATTACCGAAAGAGAGTCAATAATTTATGCGCACTGCCATCTCAGACGCAATGGAAGTTCTGCGTCACAGACGATCGCCAGTTTGATTATTTTCAGGAATCACAACCACGCTTTTGTGGCCTTTTTTACAGCTGTGATATGCAAGACCATGGTATCAAGTGGCTTTAGTGTGCGCCCAACACCTGGCACCACACACGTTTACCTTCACGTGCATACACAGAAAATGAACTAGCGCTCGCAAATGTGTCCTACTTGAGTACTGATCGCTGCGGTGCCTCTTGATAGTCGCGGCGCTCAAGGTCTGAGCCGCCGCAAAGCTTTGTTGTCAAAAGCAAAGGCTATAGTCTTTTTGCTATAGGCCGCAGCGAAAACTCGCAATGCCCAGCGCTCATGAAAAATTTGCCAACTTTTGATTGGAAAACCTCAAGGCGAAGGAACAAGATCAAAAGCTGCAAAGGTGCGCGCCCAACGTCACTCCCGAGGCGCAGTTTAATTAAGCCCCGCCTAAGTGCGGCTGGCCCACATCACTCAGGGGAGGCGCAGACGTTAGCGCTCGCACCAACGAAAATAAACGACTTGGCGGGGAGCGCAGAATACGCGGCGCAGAGCCGTGACTGCGCAACTCCAGTGGCGGCGTGCCACTCCCGCGGCAGACCGATCGTCCGCCGATAGCGGCGATGCAGGCGCGCCCAGCGTCGGAAAGGGCCCCGAGAGCGCGTCGCGTCACTCGGCCAGTCCGACGGGACGGAATTGCGCCGCACTCGCGCGCCTACACGCGTCGATCGCGCTTCAATGGACACCATCGGCGCAACAAGCAAAAGCACTCGACTGTTCTCGTCGAGGGTGTAAAAGATCAAGGTTGGCAAGGCGACCCGCGGAGAATGGCCAGCAGTGTGCGCCGTTCTTCAGGTGGATGGCTACCGATGCTTCCAGGAAGTCGCCCGTGAGGTGGTTAGTAATGCCGGTTACATGCGCCCTGCCACCCCTAGAAGATTAGTGGCTTTGTCTGGCTTGCTTTATTCGCCGGCAGCACGGACGACGCATTGTGCAATGCTCTTGATGGATGCAGTGCCAGAGCTTGCGGGCCTTTGGGGGCTTTGTGGCCTCTGCTGGCAACGATCGTCCTGTACTCACTGCTAATAAACTGGAAACGGCCCGTGCCCTTACGAATTTTCTATACATTAGCATAGGTCGAATGTGTAGAACTTTTCGGCACATATGGGTTACGTTAAAACCACACCCAACAAGAGTTCCGAATGCAGTTTTCACCTCCCCAATAACGGAATGAGCATATCGAAGTAGAGCGTGAGCGCGCTGCTTAAAATTAATGTCGGTAATTGTAGGAAATTCAGAAAGATAAAAATATCGGAACATGGAAAGAAAGGAACGGCGATTACCTCAATGCATGCTTGCGAGTAACGCCACGAACGCAGACACCACTTAATTATAGGGTTTAACGTCCTGAAACTGTTCAGGCCTTCGGATTAACGTTGACTACCACAGGGTTTTTAACGCGCAACCAAAGCACCGATACACGAGCGTTCTTTCCTTCCGCTCACCTCGAAATGCTGTCGGGAATGGAACACGCAACGTCGTGCCAGCAGAACGCCAGCACAGAGCCACCGCGGCGGGTGGCACTGCTTCTCCATCAACGCTGTGCACCGAGGCTCATCGTGACGTGCACCAATAAGCGCATCTCGTTCGCGAGATGAGCTTGACGAAAAACCGGAGGCATTTGTCGGCGCCCACTGCAAGAATTATACATGTGCCCCTATACGCAAAGCGACCTCTGCGTAGTGGTTAGAATGATCTCCTTTTAACCGAAACATCATTGGCTCGATCATATTCATTTTTTTTACACAATGTCGTGCCTTATTTGTACCAAAGCGCGAAGAATTAACGCACACAAGCACGAACACTTTCGGTCCATAGCTCGTCAGCTCGCAGTGTAGGAAGAAAAAGTTCGCCTTGCATGCAGTACCAATATGTGAATGCACGCGCTGGAAACTTGGTGTGCCTTCTCACAGTGCTCTCTTTCGATACAGGCAGTAACTTTCCGTCCAACTACAATTGTATTTTCTAACCTTTGACTAGCTTCGCTTGGCTTTCGACATGCTCAAGTTTCATCATTATACCTTCGACAATATTCAGACTCACTCCCACGCTGCCTTCGCCTCGTAACGCCCCATTTGTCTCGACGCTAATGGACGTTGCAGCGTCCAGAAAGTGCATGGGTGCACAGCGCGAGCTGTCGCGTGTTATCAGACCCTTTCGGTGCATTCAGACAGCAGTCGGTTGAGCGCGATACTCGACAATCGATAGGGAGAAGGTTCGATGCGTGCGTTTATTGACGACAAAGTTTAACGTCCCCACGGGAACGTTATTGGTTGCACGTACGCATGATAAGTACGTCCAATATTTTAAAATTAAATTCTGGGGTTTCACGTACCAAAACTACGATATGATTATGGGGCATGCTGTAGTAGGGCTATCCGGGTTAAATTTGAACACCTGGGGTTCTTCAACGTGCACGTTCAGTATGCTAGCTATCATTTGTAAAATGAAGACGGTTGTTTACCTTAGCAAGCTTCTTCCTGCATGACCCTATGGGTGGGAAGGTAGCACTCAAACTGTCGGCTACCATGCCGTGCACACATCTTCGAAACATTGCCGGGGCTCGCATATATGTATAGGCTATCAATTACAAAATCATTCGTCAGTAATGCTAGTTTTTCTTTTCATTTAGTGTAGCGGTGCCATATCCATCGGTCATTAAGCCTACTTAAAACACAGTTTACGCTTTCTGACGGAAAATATCTGGAATGGTTGATTACCCTCTTATATGTAACTCCTGTGGCTCTATGCTCCAATCTACGTGGGTCAAACCAAGTCGGAGCTCCTACATGCAAGAAGTAACTAGGAGAAGACGCAAATCAAATCCTCGTCGAAGTCACAACAAGCATCAGAGACATGACAGTGCTTACCTCATTAGAAGAAAAAAAAACATCGTGTGCTAAATAAGCTCTAGTTCTTGCAGCGAACACAACGCCGTTATATCTAGCGGGCGTATTCCTTGGTGCACGCTCGCAACAATTGTATGCTGTGCACATGACAACATTCTGCCAAAGATAGAATATTAATACGAAGATCAAGCTGCTGTTCACTGCCGCAAACATGAAGTAAAAACACACGCGTCGAATCATCTGCTTCTTGTTAATAGAGGAGAGAATCGATGTACCGAATGGCAGGATATGAGCGCCATCACACCGCGTTTATTAGAAGAGGAGATTTAGATGTTGCTGTCGGCTTCTGAAGCTGTTATTTCTGTATAGTCTGGCACTAAACTTTCTTTCCATGGTCTTTGTTTTTATGCTGCCATGAGCATCTGCTCTGCCCATTTTCACTTATCGGAGTGACCAGACTCTCGGGCGGCCAGAACAAGAACTCCTGACTTTTGTTTTTTTTTTTCTCCATCTGCGTGGCCGGCGCCCAATTTCTGACCGTGGCGTGAATCAGTTGCGCTAGGTTCTCCAGCCCAAAGCGATGAGCGCGGGCTGAGCGAGAAAAAAGCGGACGGGCAGCTTCTGCAATGCGAAGGAAAAAAAAACAACGCCAATATAATCCAAGCGCTCACAGTGAGACGGCGCGGCGCCTCCATTATTTGCCTACTTTGCTTTCCGCGCTGCACGCTCAGAAAAACTCGTTTCTGGCGCGCTTTCCTTTGTCGAGGGCGGCCCCCTTTCGGCAATAATCGCGGGCCCTCTTCTTCGCACTGCAGTGTCGCGCCGGGCTCGAGGAACTAGACACACGCGCGCGCGCGCCTGGCACTACGCACGCGAGCAAAGTAACCAACACAGCGAAAGGGAGACCAGAATAGCGAAATGTACAAAACAGTCTCCAGGTAGCCAAAAAAAAAAAAAGAGCTGGTTGGTCAGTAAACGTGCTGCCTTTCTTGCGCGCCTTCTGTTCTTTCTTGATTTCTTCTTGCTTCGCGGTGCAGTCATGCCGACCGATTCTCGCGGTGTCCGTCATTGCCTTTGTTGAAGGTCTGGTCACAATAGCGCCCCGAAGCCGACGCTGGCTGGGTCGGGCTTCCTGCCGCGCCGCGAGAAGGCGCGAAATAAAGAAAGAAAGAGGAAGAGACGAAAGAGGAATAAAGGACAGTACCGAATAGAGTGGCTGAAGCACTAGCGGGTTTTTACAGCCCGTGACGAGTCGCATCAGAATTAAGCCATGGAAGTATGCCTGCAGCAGAGCGCCTACTTTACGGACGCACTGCAGGCGTTCTCCGCTATGTTCGACGCCGACCAAGTAGTTGGAATGGAGAAGGAGCAAAGAACAGCACATCTCATGCGTCGCATAAAGCGCAAGTTCAGCGTGTTCTAGCTGGACCATTTCAACGAACTATCGCGCAAACACAGTGCTCGTGCCACGACTCACAAGCGCACTTTGGCGTCGAACGAGTCGCCTAGGCGCACAACTGCTTTTGCTTCGTAAAGAACCGCCGCCGAAAGCAGAAAGGCCCGTAGTCAGAAATATTATGCGTGGAAGCAATGCAGTCAGATTTTCATTATTCACGCTCAAATCAATAGCTACTGAGGACTACAGTCTCCGATTTCTTACTGTGAGCCGGGCACTACTTGAGGGGAATATTGGCCGCAACAATACCTCTTCTATGCAAATACCCAAAGCTCTGCAAAATTTGTACATTGTAACTAACTATAGTTGCGCATTCTACAACAGGCGTAGTGCGAAACCTGACGTGGCAATCTAACGTTTCAGCTGCACGACACCGGGAGACCGCTGTCAGCCCCAGCATGGTCTACGAATAACTTTGCGTTTCGTGAGGACATAATTGCCCTCGCACGGTGGCCGTGGTGGGTTGTGGCAGGTCAGCCACATATGCGCTTGGCATCAACAGTCTGGTTTGTGAGTCAGTGGCATTTGAGCCTGCCGCCAAGTGCACGGAATCTGAAAATCGCGCTGATACTGTCAACACGGCGGGCATATCAAGGAAGGAAGACAAGCGGCTGATGGATTCTCGGAAGCCTAATTATTCCACACAAGGTCTGGAGTCAGATGCGCACCGTTGCCGCCTGTCCACCACTGTTTCCGGTATACCAGGCCGGTCGCATGGCCCGTGGAAGCGTGGCGGCGGGATCTCGACGGGGTACCGCGCGGGTGACACGTCGACACCTTCTCAGCTGGTGGCTGCCACGTGACCGAGGGGGTCGCCGGGTCGCATACTTCATCTGGCGGGGAGCGGAATGCAGCCCACCGGCATGCTTCACGCATGTCGCCTGCGGATCACCGAGACGCGTGAAACCGTGACCCGTTCACTGGGTGCTGCATGCGGGGAGCGTCGAGGCGGAATGTCGGTGAACAGCGGAGCGACCAGGTCGTCAAACCAATGGGAGTGTTTGTTTTAGGAATACTGTGCAATCATACCTCACCATCGTGCATCTGCGATGCACAGTTCTGGGAAAGGACAGGACGGCAGAAAAAAAGAATCTAGCCCTCTGTAAGTACACTGTTATCCAGCGTGTCCTGCTTTTGCTGTGCGGCTTTGTCGTTTTCCGGAGCCAGCTATACATAAGAAACGCTCACGGCTAATAGTAAGCTATAGATTTGTAAGTAGTGTTCCGGGAGAGGTTGGGCACGTTCGGTAGCGGTATCCGATCACTTGCGCACTGACAATCAAGAAATAAGCACGCAAGGCGCCCACTGCCACCTCGCCTCCACACCCTGCCCTGTTCGGTTAATTTATCTTATTTTTTCTTCATTTTTGTTCTTGCGAAGTAAGCAGTCCTCGCGTCCTTCGAAGCATCCTGCACTTGGAGACAAGGTATACGTCGGCAGAAAGGCTGCCGGAGTTTCTGTCATTCTCTGCTTTCTGCTCGAACGCTGCCCGGAAGTGGGAAAGGGATCTCGTCTGGGCTGTCTCCGGCACACCGCGTAGACAAACAAGGTTAACCGGCGTGACTCGTTTCCGCGTCTTAAAGCGCACGAAAGCCTAGCCGGGTTCGCTCTTAATTGTTGGCGGCCGGATCGTTAGTGTCCCGCCATCAGCAACCCGTGTGCCGTCGCATGTATGGCATGCACGGCGTGCTAACGGGCCCGCTTTTTTCCGCATTGCTGGACACGTCGAAAACCGCAGCGAGGGCGACAAAATGGGAAGCGTTCGAGGGAGAGAGCGAGATCAAGTTTGAGACAGTGTGCTTAAAAATTAATAATAAAGAAAGTCAAATGTTCGCAGTAGTGCTTGAAACTCGGATAATATCTTACGGACCATTGTCGGCACTGTGCATGGAAGGACAGGGTGTTTATATACACAGCCTGGAAATTAAAATGACCAACCTGAAATTTTGCCTGGCACTGCGAAATAGGTATTAATTTTTTCTTTCCTTTCTTTTTCTTTTACCCCTAGGCTGCGGAAAAAAGCTGCCTCGTTTCTTATTTATTTCTTTATTTTTTTACGGCGCTGTAGAATTATTTTGGTCGTGTGTGTGTGTGTGTGCGTGTGTGTGTGTGCGTGTGTGTGCGTGCGTGTGTGTGTGTTGTTTGTGTGTGCGTGCGTGTGTGTGTGTGTGCGTGCGTGCGTGTGCGTGCGTGTGTGTGTGTGTGCGTGTGTGTGTGTGTGTGTGTATGTGTGTGTGTGTGTGTGTTTCACAAGGACCTAGCAATCCAACAACAGCAGTACCGTGCCCTGAGGAAAGCAATTACTGGGAGATGCTACAATGGGCGAACGTCGGAAGAGCAAGAAAACTGTTCAAGTTGTTATACAAAAAAAAATCAAGCAAAGAAATATTCATAAGCTTTAAAATAAAATACCTATGACATTAAGGCGTGCTTTCGGTTTGCTTCTCAAGTGTTCCATGAAGGTCGCGGTTGTTTCACGTTGAAGATGTGTAAGCAGCGAACATGTATGCTGATAGTTCTTCACGGTCATTCAGAATTCGCAGCAGTATAAGAGCCAAATAAACAAGAAAACTGGAACCAATTATTGGCCTCAAAACGTGCGCATGTAAAGGCTGCTAATGTAAAACGTCCCATTGCGTCAGAATACACAAGGAAAACTGAGTTAATGAAGAATTATTTTAACGTGACAACGAATTTGTAAGCCAAAATTAGGAAATTATTATTTATGAGCAGAGCAGGCTGGTGGAGCAATATACGGGAGTAATAAGCTTTCGCTGATGGCAAAAATGAACAAACAGCTTACGACGGGTAAAGATAGGAGGCGCCACAAGACCCCGGCATTCGCAAGTTACAAATGAAGTCAAGTTTAAAGGGGATCAAAAGGACGGACTAATTATCTGATTCGTCCCGCATTACGCACAGTACAGCGCATCCACGCGGAACTCGCAGGACGACATAAAATACGGTGCCCGTGGCGCTGTGTCCCCGTAATTTTTCTGTCGTCTTTACCTGTCTTCGCGGTCGTCTTTCACGCTCAGAAAAACACTTTTATGTAGAAAGTATTGAGCAACAGAAAGCTGCGCTACAATTTCGTCACTGACACTTTTCATCTAATTATAATATTTATCGAGTTATTAATTAATTAAGACTGATTATCTAATTAGGCGAAATGCAACAAATAATATGAATATCTCTAAACGACGGCAAATATATGCCTCGCTAAGCCTCCACATATATTTAAATATTTGTGCATGATCGTTGGGACACCCTGCATGCACACCGTCGGCACTGAAGTTCCACCTTGCTCTCGCGGTCGACAAGCGAACGTTGCGGTTTGTGTTCGCGCAGCCGCGCAACAAAACGTCGTGTTCCGAACAATCAAACCTGCAGCAGTTCGTCATTGCTTTGATAAAATGTGGGGCGAGGGTTTCTTGGCGCGGTCTGCGTACAGCCCTCCCTGTGCGCCAGACCGAAGTCTCCCTTCTAATGTCCTTCCTGTCCGGGCGATCAATTTATAGCGCAGCCAAGTCGGTGCACGACGGCACCGCGCTACGCTTTCAAATGGCGGAAGTAATGCGCGCTTGGGCACCGCGCGCAACTGATGATCGACGCAAGGAAACATTGTTAGCGCGAAGCAAGACGGCAAGCAGTGCGGTGTGCTGCCGGTTGTCCTTAGAGACCCGGCCATGTTCGGAGGCGGAAGTATGTAAACCGCGTGGTGTGTGTGAAGAGGCGGCAGCACCGTGCGCCGACCCGGCAGCCGCGCGACGACGACAGGCGTGCTCTGGGCGAGGAGAGACAACGCGGAAGGCTCCTGGCCTCTTGTGCAACCGCGAGCCCGCGTTTCTGCGCGGCGCGCGTGCGGGATCAGTGCGTGCAGGCGCCATATCGACACGCACGACTCATTTCGCGCAGCACGGTGGGCGCTGCTCATCCGCCTCCACTGTGACCTCCATAGCGACCCCGCGATGCCCGCGGCGAGACACGGCGAGGCTCGATCGTTGACAGTGTCGTCGCAAGTCCTCTCAACGATCTTCGTCTGGTGTTTGCTCACATGTCTCGGGATGTATGCTATAACGAATGAAAACGGAATGGGAAAATTCGTATCGATACACTATGCGGCGATAAGGCTATTTTTAAGGTAGACAACGTATATTAGCGCTGTTTAATGGGAGTCGGTCGTCGTGCGACACAGTTTTTGCGTAGAAGAGGACGAACGGCGCCTTTATTAGGCATCCGTGGAAGAAAACGCTTTCAGCTTCTCTGCCAGGTTTGCATTGTAGCATTTGAATTACGTTTATTCGTGAGTGTTCCCGTTCGCACACTAAGTTCTCTCACCGCGAACTAATCACGCATCACCGTTTCGGACGACCTTGTTCAGCCGACACATTTGGTGTAGGAGTTGAAGCCAAAATTAGTTGTACTTTCGAAGATAACATAATTTGTCACCTAAACGAGGTAAGTTGAAGTCGTAAGTCGTTTTTCGTGAGTGAGACAGCACTGACAGATGGTGTGTGCAACACACTGCAACAAACTGTACGCGTCGAGGCAGCATAAAAAAGAAAGAGAAGAAGTTCAATGAGGTGACTGGGCATGTTTGGGCAAGAAAAGAAGCAACGAATTAAGAAAAAATATGCGGATCCACGCACTGTGGGAATCATTGTAAGCGAAGCTTCCTATGCTGTTTGCTTTGATTGACGATAATTAGCGGTGTGTTAACTGCGAATGTTTAATTTCTTGGACGTTTAGTCCAATACGAGGGTGGTGAGTTAACGTTAAACGTTACCTTGCGTTCCCCACTGCTGTTTGTCTGTGTAGTGCACAGAGCACACATGGAGACGTGTCTGCTTGAGGCGTTGTTGTGTGCCATTGTTCATAATATTTGGAAGGGTTGAGCGTTATCATTGCCTCACGTGTAACATTGCATCGTGGCAATTTTACCTGAATTATGGAGCATGTACGTGTCAAAACCACGATTGGATTATGAGGCACGCCATAGTGGCGAATGGAGGATTAATTTTGACACCCCGGTGTTCTTTAATGTGCACATAAATATAGGTGCACTAGCTTTTTTTGTACTTCGCTCCTGTCGAAATGAGAGTGCCACGTTCGGCATTGAACCCGCGACCTCGAGCAATGCCATAACCGTCAAGCTATAGCGCGGCGGGCACAGAAGTGTTGATTTGGAGTGCGACCGCTTTCGTAGTGTCGCAGTGCGACTTTGCGTCTGCACGCCTTGCGTCAATTGTCGCTTGACAAATTTGCGTAGTGCTTATTTTTCGGTAACAGCAGAAGCATACCATACGGTACCTTCAGTTTGCCCGCAACCGCTGTTTCCTTGCCTTCTCACATCATATTTGCCACCTGCCGCCATGTCCCCCTGTATGGAAACTGCCAGAGTGGCAAGGCTGTTATCTATTCACTCGTTTCGCGACTTTGTCGGTTCTACCTCCTCTCCCCCCTCTTATCTATCATTCTATCTACCTCCCCTCTGGACTAACATGTTAGTCGAAAGGTAAGCGCTGCTGTTTCTGCAATACTTTTGAGGGGGGTCAGCGATTACAGCTGCAGTCAAGTGGCTAATGTGGCGACACCCAGGGATCTCCAGAGGGCATTGTGTATATGCGACGCGAAGGTCCAAAAGAGTTTCTCGCGTCGACTTTCCTCTCTGCCACACTCCTTCCATGTGTATACACACGTGCTTGGCGTCTCCATTCAGACCGGAAGATCGTTACGACACGTATTCCATGGCCGACGGATGGCGGGAGTCCGCCGAACAACGCTGACTTCTTCAGGTAGCCGCTTGGCCCGTAGACAGAAAGAAAGTTCCAGAGCACGACATAGTGAGACCGCGATGCGTGAAAGGGTAGGACATTGGTCGGACAGACTACATGACGAGAAAGAACCCTTTGTGCTAGAAATAAACTTGATTAATGCGGCTAATTGTGCGTGTTGGTGCATATTTGAAAAAGCGGCAGCGCAATAAAAGACACGGACTGACACGACAAGGACGAGCGCTTGTCGATCAGCGCTCGTCCTTCTCGTCTCGTGCTGGTTCGTGTCTTTTTTTTTCGCTGCCGCCGTCTTTATACAAGCGCAGTAATCTCTCAGCGTTCGCCGCGTTTCGACTAACACGGTGACAGTGACACCGTCAAGCGGCCTACAGGCACCTTAACACGGCGTTTTTTCTTGTCAGCACAGCTTGGCGAACGAATACGATCTACTTAGTTACTTTTATGGTCCTGCTGAAAGTATCTTTCCTTCAAGTCTGTCACGATGCTGTGTACTACCGAGACCGCATCCTACTGCGGCTGGAGCAGTCTATTTCTTGCGTTCAGCGTCAGAAGCAGCCCCTTGCTTCCGACAGTCTTTTTTTTTTCTTTCGAAAATGATCAGCGTTGCACACTCCTTCCAACGCGGCCAGAGCCAAATGAGCAACCTTGGCGTATTTATAGCTCACTGCGTCTGCCTTCCAGTGTGAGGTAATCGAATGGCAGAGACGACAACGTCAAGCGCATGAGTCCGTGCAAAGTCCGCGCGCGCTAGTAGAATTGAGGCGTTCTTTGCGAGCCGGCTACGAGGAAATGTCGTGAGAGAACGGCGCTCGGCGGCACTCTCGTACAAGCCACGTCGTGTGTATACGACTGGGCAAACGAAAGCAGAGATCGCGAGAGGTTACGCTGTCGGCAACATTTCTGCTTCGTTCTTCTTTTTTTTTCTCTCTCACCTTAAGAATGCGTTGATGCTATCTGGGATGCCCTCCTTTGTTTCTCGAACGTACAAGTGTATACATGCATGAGGGAGTTTCGCGGTATATGGCGCGCGGTATGAATTGCAACACAGATTGACTCGATACGTATAATTGCTTCGGGGCTGCGGACACCTAACGGGGAGCTTTGTGGCACCCTATTGCGTGACGTTATAAGTGGCCAAGGTCGCTCGCATTCGCACCTAAGGGGAAACTCTTTAGACCGCAGCCTGACTAAGACAGCATTTCTTGGTACACAGCGAAGTTTAATGAGATTGTATTGGAGTGGCAGCCTTGGTGAGCGTTTTAATTGCCTTGCTATGTGGCCACTCACGACAAAACAAAAGGGGGCGTCGAACAATGAAACGAAATTGCGCTCAGTAATTCGGGCATTTCTATTTTTCGGAGCGGAAATTGAGTTGTGAGCCTAAGCAAAATACGCGCTTTCGCCATGAAAATATAGTAAGAATGGAAAATCCTTGGTCCTGACGGAAACTCTAATCGCATTGCGCAGTTGGCATGGTACGTTATACTTACACCAACACCACTGCCGGTCAAAAAGTAATTTCGTAGTCTGGAGGCCAGTGGAAGCGTAGCAACAGCGTTCACATCGGGGACACTGGTGTGCCTGCCAAGGGGTTTCCCTCTTCGGGAGACACTGTGCCCGATGTGTGCGATGCAATATGTTTCGTTAACGTTCTTCCTCGGTAACGCCATAGGAGATGCGTAGGATAACAGTTCATGTTTAGTATGAGTGAACTTAACTGCTTCATTCGCGTGAGAGAAGTGAAGTAGAGGGCAACCAAAACTTTCGGGCAGCCGCGTCCCATTGCGCAACTGCGCCATAACCGATGACAGCGACGTCCGATTAGGCAAAGCTCGGAATTTGGGTTCCAGCCAAGCAGCAGCGCTATCGACTGCCATGGAGGATAGAGGAAAAAATAAAGATACTGGCTTTCGATCTTTCGGTGCCACTATCTTGAGATTTTGATTTACAGGCATTCAAGAATACATAGAAGCGGTCTAGTTCAGTGTAATAAATTATTTTTTCGTTCCTGGCCTTCTGGTCATTGAACGAGGGGCGTTACCGGATTTAAAAAGAAGTAATGAATGGTCCCAGCGAGTTATGCGTTGCAGTTGCGACGGCAGGCTCGCCTTGAGCAGCGGTCGCTGTGCGGTTGCCGGACGGTTGCTCACTTTCGGCCACACGGATATCGCCAAGGCTGAGGCACGAGTCGAAGCGTGCGCGAAATAAACACGAACAAAAACCCAGGCGTTGCTGCAGTACACACACTGATCGGAACCGCGCGTGCCCTTGGCTCTGTCTCTAACGGAGCCGTTACACAAGTTGTTACGGGTGGGGGGCCAGTCAGGCAGCGAAGTTTATTGAGCAGTGCACCTGAACATAGCAACCACCCTACCACAGCCACAAGTACTGCGGGACCAGCCCGTGTTGTTGATTTCCTTTTTTCGTGCACATATATATATATATATATATATATATATATATATATATATATATATATATATATATATATATATATATATATATATATATATATATATATATATATATATATATATATCAGCCAAGCCATTGGCTTCCTTCTTGACCCTCTATATATGCTGTACACGAGCCGCGCGGAATGACGCAACTCGTTTCCTACCGCAGTCGGCCGTTACTTTTCACTCTACAGACACGCGCTTGGCAACACTGCGCGAGTTTCCGAGCCGTTGGTAACAAGAAACGGGCGTCGCACTTGTCCTTTCCACCCCAGCCTGGCTGGACACGTTGTCCTTAGCGCCAGAAGGACGGAACAGGCCGACGCCTCTGTTCACCCCCTCCCCCTCTCTTCTGGCAACGCATTCCGCTTGTCACACAAGCGCAGTCGCTAACGCGGAATCAGCGATTCTCCCTTAATGAACATTCCCTGCTTCTCTCTCTATACAGCTGGGGGACAAACCAAAATTTCGCATCTACAAGCTTTTCGCGAAGCGCTGGTTTATCGCACGAACCCAAGGGGCTTGACACAGAGCGGTAGATGGAAATACGCTTCCCTCCGCGCAGAAACCCGACTCAGTTTAGCGTGCGCAAAAACAGTGGTTGGAGGCAGTCAGTGCACACCTATTGGCGACGCTATATTTGAGAGCCACTGTCGAGTTCACTTGCGTGCCAGAACTGTGCAAAGCTGCCGATAATGTGATGCTATATTCTGTTGAAGCTACTGCGCGACTGTTAAACATTACGTCATCTAGCTTGACCGATGCTTTAAGAAGGCCGGTGTGGGTCGTGCTTCCGAGACGGCAGTTTTCACGAGACATTGGACCGCACACTGACCACCGTGCGAATTCGGATGCGACGCCGCTGCTTCCCTCGTACGCATCTGTGCTTGCTATTTCAGTATAATCCTTGTGGATAGATAGATAGATAGATAGATAGATAGATAGATAGATAGATAGATAGATAGATAGATAGATAGATAGATAGATAGATAGATAGATAGATAGATAGATAGATAGATAGATAGATAGATAGATAGATAGATAGATAGATAGATAGATAGATAGATAGATAGATAGATAGATAGATAGATAGATAGATAGATAGATAGATAGATAGATAGATAGATAGATAGATAGATAGATAGATAGATAGATAGATAGATAGATAGATAGATAGATAGATAGATAGATAGATAGATAGATAGATAGATAGATAGATAGATAGATAGATAGATAGATAGATAGATAGATAGATAGATAGATAGATAGATAGATAGATAGATAGATAGATAGATAGATAGATAGATAGATAGATAGATAGATAGATAGATAGATAGATAGATAGATAGATAGATAGATAGATTAATTATATATAGGGATTGACTGCCAGTCCTCGCTTGGCGAAGTCCTTAGTCCAGGACCCTTGCTAACCGCGCCTTCAGCTCGCCAGATGACCCGGCGTTGGGCTTCGAGACCCGAGTTGGACAGCGCAGCTTTCCGAGATGCGGAGCATAAACGCAATTTGATTTAGGCAGTGGCTTTGTGAAATACTGCACGCTTTTATGCATATGACACAAACCTGGTTTATCGGCAGCGAGATGTCAAGGCTTCCGTTATGAACCATATTAAACCAAAAACCACGAGCACCAGTTCCATCCTCTTCGCAGTGTATATGTATACACTTCTGTGCATATCCAGCGCTATCGGCACACAGGAAACATTGAGAGATTGCCTTACACTGGAGCGCACTGATATAGTTGACCGAACAAAGGAACGCGAAATTAATGTATGGTGCATCCGAACGCCTACTCAGAGAGAAGAGACCTAGTTTCGAGTGATTCGAAGAAAATGATGAGCAAAACAGCGTGCGCCTGACTATACTGGAGAGCAGTCAGCCAGTGTAATTCTGCCACGAGCCTGCGCTGGCGTCAGTCCGATGTACAGTCTTTGTCACAGGTTTCCAGGCCACACTGCACGTGCTACTCCACACGCACGTGTTCCTCTGCGTATACGTAATGATCGCCTTCGGAGAATTCAAAGAAAGAAATTAAGTCTCCCAAATTTATCTCTGTCCGCCAGAGGCACGTGGCATTACGTAAGATTTGCCGCGTGACGGACGTCAGCCCCCTCTTTGAGTCAAATCCGGCCTGCCTTGCGATCGGCAAATTGAATCCGTTGGAAGGAAAGAAAATTAATAAAAATAAAATGTAAAGAGAGGGGTAAAACAAACTCTGTGGCGAACCGATTAAACAAATACTTTCGGGTTGTCTCTGCTCAATAATCCTCAACCAAAACAAGCCCTTGATGCGACAAGTATCCTCTTTTGTAACTATGCGTCTCGTAACAAATTGATTTATTTGAAGAGACGAAGAGAAAGCAATGTGGCCGTTCGGCGCCCTTATTATTCTTTCACAACACTACCGGCACGGTCGCAATGAGACCCGATTGTACAAAAATATATGCGCTGCTTCCGTTTCGGAGCCGCCTCCCCCCCCCTCCCCCCCCTCTTGTTTCCTTTTTTCTTGAAGGGCAATAGGCGACACCGTCGCTAAACGAACAGCAAAATTAATGGTCACACTGTCTGTCCCACAAGTGCCGCTGGGAATGACTGCGCTCCTAAACAGATATTCTAGACGAGTGCCAGCTTTCGCCTTGAACTGGTGAGGCGCAAACTGAAACAACAGCAGGCACAGTGGCAATGCAGCACAAGTGCATATCAAATTGTGCCTATGCAGGCGTAGTTGGAACGTGACAGTCATTCCATTTTAAAGCGAGCGCGTGTGCTCAGCATATTAACGAAACTCAACTAAACATAAACGCGGCACGGTCGGCGGGAGAGGCTGCCCTGCCCACGACCTCGGAGGCTGGTGAGCGCATTTTCAAGGAGAGGCATTGCTATGCACAGGATAAGGCTAGGTTTCAGTCTCCCGGTTTTTTTCCTACGCACAACGCCGGCGGCTGTCCAAGGAAAGGAACTCAGAAAATGAAAGGCACAGTACACCTATAGTTGACGCCGCGGGACCAAAGTACGCCCCAGCGGAGACATCACGTCATTGTTATTGTGAGCCACTTCCCATATTATACAGTATACGTCGCGAATTTTATTTCAGGCATATGTGTGGCTTCTTTCTCAGAGGTACGGATGGTACAGGATAGCGCAAGTCAGGCTGATGAACGATAACAATTTTCTATCGGTCACTGATTTTGCAGCTTTACGATCCTCCACGACGACTCCGCGGTGGCTGATGTTCGATTCCTATACTCTTAGCGACCGCATTGCAATGGGCATTATGGGCGCACTGTAGAAACGCTCGCTTGCGGAATTTCAGGATAAACGTTGAATAAGTACGCCCCACCCCAGCTTCATCCATTTGCCGTTCCCTGCAATGTACTCAATTTGACCCGCATTCCACCTGCACTGTAAAATAAGTCGCACCTTAAAAGAGAAAAGGGTGTACATGCTTCTATAACACACACCCTTATCCCCCTTTTTGGATTCTTTAGAATAATTCATGGACTCAAAGCTGTAATCAGCGCTCGCCCTGTTTATTTCTCCGTCTTTGCGCTTCGCTGTGTCGCGTCGTTCTATTTCAATATGCTTTCCTCTGGTGCAAAGATCTAAATAATGGGTGATGGTTCGGCGCATTGCTTACTATCGAGATACAGTGGGACTGAGAAACATTAAATTTAGCCAGCTGGCCTCGCACCATCTAAACCGCGATGTGGAGGCTGTTCTGAATAGAGCCGGTTTCTTTTTACGAAAACCGTGTCGCGAGAAAACAAACACGCTCCGAGCTCCCCCGATCAAGTCGCGGGGAGCTCAGCCGAGTTGCTCCCGGCGCAAGTGCCAGCGATGTGTGGTACTTTTCCTAATGTCATTCGGATCGCCACTGGTCGCTATCGCAGCCTGTATGGGCAGTTTTATCGCCGCCGTGCATCTGCGACCCGCCGGCTTTGCTATACTCGTTGCCATGTGTACGAACAGTCAAGGAAAATAAAGCTTGTTACAGTTGGGCTTTTACGAATTTAAGACGACCAAAACTTGAATGCAAAACTCAACAAAGCCACCATTTTGCCTGTATAACGCGAGGCATCATATATACCTCTAACATAGAAGGAATGAAATCTGTACCTCTACGCATCCTGGAGTTAGCGGCAACCGGCTGTATGTCCGCGTAGGATTCTGTCCGAACAGGTGACGCGCGTTGGCTCTTTAAAACTGTCGATTAACGAGGCGTAGCGTTTAACGGCGGGGCATGGCGAAGGCTCGTCGAAGAAATGCCTATACACACGGCCGGCTACCGATATTGCTCTTTCCTTGTTATTCCACGCGGACCGATGTCTTCAATCTTCGGCTTTCTTTGTGCTCTCTTGCCACTCTCGCGATGTTTTTTTTTTCTTTCGCCGATGGTCGCGTTACGTTTTGCAGTTGCGCCACGACTCCAATCACATTGCACGGTGTCGTCTCGAATGCTGAGCGAACGCGTTTCAGCGCACGCATTCGTCAGCTCCTTCCAAAAGCATAACCAAAGCACGACGCACAGAGATATTTGCATGGCTTTCCGCTGTGTGGCTGTGCACCTGAACCACGAAATTAAAGCGCAAGAAACGAGAATTCAGTGTTCGGCAACCGAACAAGTGAGACGACAAACGAAGAGCACAAATTTACGCCACGCTTTTTATTTCATGTCGACGCAATGCTCGAAAGCTAGAAGCAATAATACAATACAATATCTCTTGAACTTTCTAAGGCGGAATAAAATGAAAGTTCATCAACACAGCCTGCTTTTGTACATATATGCCGCAGCGCTAACACGCAATAAACCGTTGCTTCAAGAGGACTTGTCGTGTGCAGGCACCTATGAATGCCGCGCATATATGGAAGAAGGAAAAATGAGAAGAGAAAATATTTGAAGCTTTAGTAACTTCAACTGCAGCAGCGTGAAGTTTTTACCCTTAGCACGGGGACTCAACGTGGCACCAGAGCCATAGCATATGTCTTATTTTTTTCTTGTTGCTTTATAGAAAGATAACGGGGCTCTCAATATGTGCTTAACGACCAGATAGGGCAAAGCCACAAAAAAAAACGAAAAAAAAGAAAAGCTATAGCATAAAGGAGCTGGGCTGGTAAGCGGGCCGTGGCTGCTTCTCTGCCATCTGTGATGTCTCCGTTACAGCCGTCATTGCGCCATAGCGCACGCTTGTTGAACACGATGAGCTTTCTCAATTAGCCGCCGGCGGAACACGGACGAGCGAAAGGAGCAGGAGGCGCGTTTGAAAATAAAAGGCTGCGGCGAAGAAAGCGCAAAAAAACAGACGGCTGGACATGCTTGGACGGCGCTCGTGGCGCACGGGCCGTGTCGTTTACACCGGCTCGGCCCCGCGTCCTTGGTGGTGCCAGAAACTATACGTCAGGCACGCGCCCTACGCGCATGCACCCGCGCGCCGTATGTCGTCCGAAGGAGAAGAACGACGCGCTCGCGGCAGGTCGTTCGCCAGGACGCGACACCTGCTTGTTTTGCTTCATGCGAAACGTCGGCGCGTGGCGCGATGGGGGTGGAGTTTGGGCGGCGGCAAAGGGAAGCTCGAACGAGTGCGTGTACCGTTGGCGCGCATGCTCTATCTGGCGACGCTCGTCGTGTACGCACACACCTTTAGCGACCTGTTGCCGCCACACTGGTTATGGCGTTCAACTGCTGAGCACCAGGTAGAGGATTCGATTCCCTGCCGGCGTCGACCACTTTCCGATATGGGCGCAATGCAAAAACACTCGTGCATCTCGCTACCCTGTTAAACATATCTTTTTGCGAAAAAAGAAAAAAAAAGTGCATTTCTCTTCTTTCTGGTTAACTCTTTGTAAGCGAACGAAGCAGCGGCGCAAGCCCACTCGCAGACCGTTGAGATTTATTAAGCTAATAGTTAGGTAAAGTGCGTGTGAATGTCGCCATGTGAATAATTTCAATTTACGTCTCAACGTGTAGTCGTTCTAGTTGTCGTTTACAGCTTCGCTGTGCAGCCACCTTCACAGTGTGCATTGAATACCATTTGTTTTTCTTCTCAGAGGTCACTCGAGCGCTCTAGATGTCAGTGACTGAGGCAACAAGCGTCGGAAAATTTGTTGAACAATTAAGTACAATTTTCTTCTAATCAGTGACAAATGCCAACATAGTCGTTGTTACATTGATGTATTTATTTTTCTTGTGTTTTATTTTTAAATAACCATATGTATAAGCAATGTTATATCTGTTAAATTGTTCGTTGTTATAACTATTTCTTTTATGCCTTCTTTTCTGACATGATCTAATTATCACCCTCGGGCTCGAATTATGATGGACTGTCTCAAATGAGTCAATTTCACACAACTTCATTACCACGCTCTCAACACTTTAGTGCAAGAAAGACAAGGCGGTAGGATGGTTCTTTGTGAATTTTTCTGAGGAGTCGTCATAATAATAGAGTTAGTTATAATAGGGCAGCAAACCGGACGTGCGTCTGGTTAACCTCCCTGCCTTTCCTGTCGTCCACTTCTCACTCTCTCTCTCTCTTGTTATTCGCAATTCTTGTAACCTTTTTAAATTATTTAGCGTTTCATCTAATTATACGTTGCCCCCCTTCCCCTCCCATGTCACCATGTAATACCTATAGAGGGTCTTTACGGTAAGTAAATAGAAAAGGAGGGAACATCACAGCGCCGTGTTGTGCTAAAGACCGCACGATCGCTCCGTTCGAACACGATTCAGTGGCACTAAATAACAGCCAGAACCAAAAAAAAGAAAGAAAGAAAACAGCACCCGCAGATTGAAAATGCAAAACGCAGAGACTTGAAAGCCTTCCAGGTGAGAGTTGTGAGGACTGATTGCATGGTGGAAATTTGAACTTTCTTACCGGCCGTATGCAGAAGGCGCAGTGCGAAGAACAGAAACCCCCGCTGGATGCCCGCTTATGGAATACGGTATCCCACGGTGTCTCGATGTTTTTTTTTTCTTGGTGTCTTTCTTGCTTATAACACACAGGCTGTGCACTTACCGCGGTGATATACATACACCGCCGGTATACTTGGCTACATCTACTGTTTTCTGACGCACTCGCAAATGTCCACAAATGAGCGTACGGCTGCTTCTACAGCACAACATGAGTGTGTGGTACTATAGAGAAAAATAATAAAATAACGGTACGCGCCGTCGCTACGGTAAGTATATTATATAGCAGGGTATTCTTACAATGATTGGGAGATAGCAGAGTATTGAAGAAGTAGACGCATTCCGTTCCCTTGGCTATGAATAAATAACAAAAGAAAGACGGCTGTTCAAGATTTTTTTCACAAATGAATATGTGCGAAAGTTTTTAATTTCACAAGCGTAGATCCACATACAAAATACCTATGGTGCAGCTACGAGAACTTTCGTGTATGCATGCCATTTTTATCAGATTAATACTTATTTTTCCACGAGTTTGAAAAGGGGGGGGGGGGCTGTGATAAACCCGCAGGCGAAGTCATGTACAGTCCAAAAGTTCGCAGTGTGAACACTTGGAATGAAGTAGCCCTGCGCGGAGGCGCTTGCTGCTACGCGCCATTTGCATACTGCACTCGAAATCGCTCAACGCGTGCGAGCGCGGCCTCAATGTTACGCTTTTCCAGTGTTTCACGTGGCTATTCAGAGCGTGGAAAAAAGAAATAACGAGGAGAATAACGGCATCATTCCAGAAATTGCACCGTTGCGCGTTATTTCACGCTGTACGACTTTGCAATTGGCCGTTTTCACGCATCCCTTCCCGCAACGGTGAAAAGCTTCTCCCATCAATTTACTCAGTTCTGTGTCAATATCTTTTTTTATTGTTTACGTCGCAGTACAAATATACCGTCTGTGGAACTGTGTTCGTGCGATCCATGCCGTGATTGCTGCTGTCTGTTGCCACTATAAGCTGCAGCTCTTCATAAGCCTGCTGCAAAGCCTACCTCGTGGAACTTACGACCACTTAGTGTAAGAGGTCCCAAAAGGCTTACGTAACATTATGCTCTCCATACGGGGCATTGCACAGTTGTTGTTTCTTTAGTCGCTGGCGTGCTATTGCGGTATCGCCAGTAATGGCTTCACTCGACGGCGCTACCTGTCCGAGCACGGCGGTACTCAGTCTTCCGATCTTTCTGTGTAAAGCAGACCCTATCAAAACAAAATTAAAGAGAGCGAAAAAAAAGACGCAAACTTCATCATGTCGTTAATAACATCACAGTTTACAGCTTATCGGAGTTCATCTGATACCTCGAATTGTCGCCTGTGTGTTCTCGAACCTTCCCCAAAGGTGCAGTATAGAAGGGTATCCCAACTAACTTTAGCCAAAGTTAAAAAAAAAATATGTGAATGCCACGTAGTTGGACAGAACCAAGGTTGTGTTGTTTGCCGTCACGTGGAGATACTCAATTAACTTTTTTTAATGCCGCCTAATTAGATAATTAGGCTTTATTAATCAACTTCTGAAATATTGTAATTAGACGAAAAGTGTGGATGACAAAACTGCAGATCAACATGAAAAAATTCCGATGCAGCTTTCTGTTGCTCAATACGTGCTACACAAAAGTGTTTTTCCGAGCTCGGAAAAGCACTTTTGTGTAGCACGTACTGAGCAACAGAAAGCTGCATCGTTCCTCACGAATGTGCGACAGACCTTCATACGACAGTTGCGGATCTGAGGTTTCCGTCGATTTCCGCTTCGGCTGCTATCCACCACTGCGGCGACCATCTCGTGCCACGTTAGAACCCCGAGACTCAAGAGGGAGCGAGCGAGCGATCGATATATATATATATATATATATATATATATATATATATATATATAGAGAGAGAGAGAGAGAGAGAGAGAGAGAGAGAGAGAGAGAGAGCTCATAAGGGAAAGGCAGGGAGGCTAACCAGGCCGAGCCCGGTAGGTTGCCCTGCATTGGGGAAGAGGACAGATGATTGAAAGAGAACAAGGAAGAGCACAGTTACACAGACATGCGTTCAACAATGAGTTGGTCACAGGCGGTTGTACAGACTGCTGCATTTCAAGTGAATGTTCTGTAGCATATAGGACAATGGCCACATTCGTTGCTACGCCTGAAAGCAACAAGGGTATTGAAGCGAATCCTGAAGCCGGCTGACCTAACTTTTTGTGCAAGCAGCTTCTGATGCACATGCCGTTGATAGTCTCTCTCTCTCTCTCTATCGCTTTTATCTCTGTTTTTCGTGTTGTCTGTTCAAAATATGTAGGGTAGCAAAGCGGACGTGCATCTGGTTGACCTCCTCACCTCACCTCTCCTTGCCTTTCTTTCTCTACTCAGCTACGCACGAGCTATTCTTGGCGGAGCTCAGAGAGTCGATACATACCCTTCACATTTCTTCCTCTTTTTTCACCGCGTGCACTCCCCTTTAGTTGCATTTAGAGGAAAGGGCAGGACGCATGTTCGTCCGGAAAGCTTCCCATCTTGACCAATGTGCATTGAGGGCAACATTGATTGCACGAGGTAATCGTCCTTTCAGCAGAGAAAAGTTGCTTGGGTTATGGAATAACGCATCATTACAGCGATCAGCTCTAGCTGAAAGCTCTAATAACCTTCTTTACTGAACGTGACATTCTATCTATTTCATTTATTTTACCTATCTCTTTATTTAATCTATCTATTCTATCTTATATAGCACATACCCGCAGCGCCAGAGACGACATTATAGTGGGGAGAGAGAGAGCTTTAAAAAACAATATACTAGCTGAGGTTGCAACCCGAGGACCAGTGAACGAAAAAGAAACACATCACTACGCAACAGTAAATACGGATAACTAACACGTACATCATTGACAAATCACTACAACAAAGGAGCAAATAAATCACCGGGCGAAACTATAGTAACGTCATGTGGTAGTTTATTCCTTTCTCTAGGCCCGCAGGAGAAATGACATTTTGAAAGAAATCTGTCTTGCAGTTACATTCTTGCACTTTATTGAGATGATCTGCACGCTCAGATATATTAACACTTTGTATATGTTAGTGTGTGTTATTGTTATGTCGCAGCATTCTGTGCGGGTTATATATATATTAGTCTTGCGTTTTCTTTTCTATGTTGGCTGTTGTTCAAGATCGTTTACGAAATGCGCTTTATTGCCGGACCGTCCGTTTGCTTGTTTGTTTTTCGTATCGCCTCATATTATAATTCTTTGCTCATTACACAATCTATTAGTTGTGGAGAAGCCGGCGACGTAACGGTGGCCAACATTTCCAATGCCATCAGAATGAATCACTCCCATTACATCGCCAAACTGTTACGCTCTATATTTCTCGTCTCGTTTTCTCGTCTGAACATCAAAAGTATGTTTATTTGGAAGACATGCTGGATCCCGCTTTCTGGAGTCTTTAACGGGGCTGACACACAGCGGTGCCCACGCACGAAGTGGCATTAAGCAAGTAAGATGAAACGGAGAGGCGGCCTTCAAACGAAGTTATTCTCGGCGGTAAGCGATGGCACGTTTGCGCTATTCGGCGCCGTGGGCGATAGCGGTGCTTCGAAAAGGATGCTCGTGGAACTAGCGGCATGTTCGCGCTGCTATAGCTGGCGGCTGTAGTGGCATGTGGCTACGTCTTTCTCCCGTTCGCATACGTATACGGCCGCCTGCTATTGCTAAGGTGAACCACTGGACGCGTAATAAATACAAATCGTGCGGAGAAGGGCTACGATAACCAGCGCTGGTGAAGTAAGACGCCGTAACCACACAGGAGGCATGGTTGGAACACGAATGTGCTGAAACTGACGACATGATTAGTGTTTCCTCCACTAGGCTTTAACCTTGCTGACTAACGCTTCAGGCCCTTACACTGCGATGTCGAAGCCTACTACATCAACTTGTCGCGCTACTTGGTAGTTTGTTCAGCGGGGATATCATAGAAGTGTGACGACTTGAAAAACGTGCAGAAGTGCCGCGCGTATTCAAATCAGCAAAAGAAACGGCGAGAGAAGCGAAGAAGCTGGTGGCGAAAGCGTGCCGAGCAAATAGAGGTGGAAACACACAATGGCTCTCTCTTCGCGTGAACGTTCGCCGCGCCGAGCCGAGCGCCCACCGACGTGAACCGCACACCCCATTCGCGAAAGAAAACGGCTCGTTTCCAAGAGCGAGAAACACAATGTTTTGTTAAGCGACGGCGAAGACCAAGGTGCCCCGCGTGGCAGCGAGCTCAGCAGCTCCGAGACCGTGAAGTGGGGAGGAAGGCAAAATAAATAAGCAAACGCGCGCAGCACGGTGACGAGGACCTTTCGCTCTCTGCGCTCAAGCCGGCGGCGCTGCTTCTCGGCCCGTGCGCAGCCAAGAGCCGTCCCCCCTCGCCGAAGCGCTCAGAGGTTACCGCCACTTCCTTCCTGGAGCGTTTCGGAAGTGCATTTCCTTACTCGCTTCCTGCTCGCCAGTCATTACTCTGCAGCAGCCCTCGGTCCGGTTTGTAAACACTCTCTCCTGCCGACGAGTGCTGCCGACCGAAATAGAGGAGCCGATGCCCTCTGCCCGATCGCCGCCGCCCGCTGCGAAAGCCGCGCACCGGCGCATCGCACGCGCCGAGACAATGGACACCGATCGCTGCGATGCACCGCGACGGCACGACGCGCACAGACGGAACGAGACGGCAGCTTCTTTCTCGCGCTTGCCTGACCCGGGAAGCTTCCCGGAGAGAAATCTGGGGAATTTTAGCTGGCGAATCTTAACTCTGTTCTGCCTCAAAATGTGCGTTTGCCGAGGACGACGCGCTTTGCTACGTCGACCGCCTAAACTTCCGCCCAAACGGATCACAGCGATCAACACTTAGTCTATAATTCCAAAGCGTCAGTTTTTTGTCATCAGTGGTTGGCCCGTGTCACCGGGGCGCACGTAGCATAAGGTTTGGCGATTGGCAGCGCGTCTTCGGCGCTCAGTCCGTGGCATGGCCGTCGGCGACGACAGGAGTACGTTCCACATGGGCACGCTTTGCGCATGCGCCGCCCAGGCATGCACACTATGTACAGTCGACCAAAAAAGTTTACGGACCAAGAGGTCTGACAAAAAGCTGAATATCTCCTCAGTCTCAAAACACAGACTGTTATTCCCATTTCCAACCTTTTGTGGCATATGCGAACAACATTTTGATGCACAATTTTTATGGCTGCTTTGAAAGGCTGCTCGTATATTTTGAATTTTCTGAGATCCCGTGGTCCGTAAACTTTTTTGGTCGACTGTACATTACAACCTGCAATTGAATATTTACCACTAAACGAATTCGCTGTAACAATGTGTCATTATTCAGGGATCTACCTAACCTATCCCTCCCTAACACCCCCCCCCCCATAGCACCTAGAGAAATGTAGGTTTCGAAGAGCAAAAGCCTTCGCATATCTCTCGCACAACTCACGCATGCGCACAACGGTCGTGCAAACGCGAGAAAGAAGGTCTCGCCAAAACGAGTGCCGACTGTTGCCAACAGGATCTAAATGAATCTGCCGTGCACTGTATTATATAGCGACCGTGCTTTCTTTCTTTTTGAGCAAATGCGGATTAGCTGAAGGGGCGCACGTTGAGGACAAATCGCAATAGGTAGCTACATAAAAATATTTATAATTAACATTCATTGCGACAGCAATTATGTGGACAATCCTGGCGCACTTCTGCCGTCGTCGTTGTCGGCGTCCGCGTCACCGAGATGTTCAGGATAAACTTGAAGGGCGATAACATCGTCGCCTCGCGCCGTATGCTGTATGTGCGAATGAAAGCGTGTGAGGGTGAGCCGACGATGGTGCGTCAGTCTCGTCAGCGCAAGGGAGGGCAGCGGGGAGGAAGCGCGCTGTCTTCTGTCGCGCGCAAGGCTCCAGTGGGAAGGGAGGGGGGCGTTCCACTCCGGCGGCGGCTGCGTATGGCGCGGCCACGTGGGCCCTACCTTGAAAGAGATCTGTGATGGGAACAGGGTGCGCCGAGACCTGATAGCTTCTTGTGCGCTGTGTTCTCGCCGCTTAGTTCGCGTTGAAGTGTGAGGCAGCATGAAGGTCAATTAGCTCGCTGCTGCTGCTAGGCTTCCTCACTCCAGCGTTTTGACAGCGAGTGAGCGCGGTCACCGCGTGAGATGTGTTTATGTTTGCTTCTACGCGCGGGACGCCATGCTTGTTAATTTAGTTAACAAGCGAGTGTTTAGAAGTTTGTACGGCTGATAATACTAGTATCCTTACTTCGTATAGCACTGTCTACTAATTTGCTATCGCAATCGACGCGTCACCTTTCGGACAAAACTGAGACTTTTTTCTAACTGTTCACTTTAAGGCACACGTTTAAATCTCAAAATTAAAACCGAGCAGTTGCGAAGTCGTGCCTGCTTAGTAGAAAACCTAGGACATTTGCGAACTCTATTCTTGTTTAAGATCTGCTATTTAGGAGTCCCCTGACCATGCCACATAGCAAATTTTGGTTATGCACTGCAAATTGTTACGTGTCCTCTAAAGAGCGTTCTACCGCACGAATTTTTCAAGTTAGTTCATTACTAGCAGAGACAAATATTTCAAGGGCCACGAACTTATGATTTCAGGAGGCGAGCGTCACCGCCAACATAGACACTCTCTCCACTTGCCCCGTCTAGACTCCGCAAGCGAAATTTTTTCCCTGCGTTCTCCCATGCCGGAGTTGGAGGATCGCGTGACGAATACGTCACGGGCCTCATCGTCTTCTTTTTTAATCTCTTGCGTTTTCGCTGAGTGGCGCACTTCCGGTGAGGGTCTCGTGTGCAAGCTGTTGCGGTTGCCTCGTTTCCCGCAGCGGACGTTTCCCGCAGGACGCCTGATTAGCGCCATAATCACGAGCACTGAGGCAGGCGCGAGAAGATGAAAGAGCACGATCGCGGCGTTGGAATACGGTAGAAAATGACACAGTTTCGCTCTCTGCGAGCGCGACTGCACGACGTGGGAACAAACAGACGAAACGGAACTACATCTCTCTTGCTATGGTGCGAAGTAAAACAAAAATACGCAGACATTTGGTTTGTAGGTTTTGTTATTTCTCTAAACTATAATTCACATATTGAAGCAACAGACTAAACAAATAACTGATGTTGCCTTGAATCATTCCCTAAGTCACGTGTCACTATGAGCGACGTCACAGCACTGCCATGTCCGTAGGCGCTCACGCGCGATAAACGTCGACTCTCCGGCTGCAGGTGCGCGGCGCCCGCGAAAAGGACAAACGGTGTTCGGTTCAAAATTTAAGCACTTTCCGCGGCGCATTGGGACGTAATCATTAGCAGACACGATCATCAGCGCTCATTGTATGCACTGCGCATGTCAGCTCAAAAATGCCAGACCTGGTGAGGGGCCCTTTAAAGAATACTTGGGCATTTCACTTAAGGTCTTAAACACTTTTTGAACACCGTTAGCTCGAATGCCAATGTATTTGTAGTATTCTTTAAGGACGCACATGCACATGCACGGCACGAACGCTCAGAGAGAGAGAGAGAGAGAGAGAGAGAGAGATAGAGAAGCCGCCGTTTCGCGGGAAGGCGAAGCATCCATTGCCATAGCAAATTAGTAGACAGCTATACAAAGTAAGGATAGTAGTTTTATCGGCGGTATGAAGTTGTAAATATTCACTTACAAAGTTAACATGCATGGTGCCACGCACGCACAAGCAAACATGAACACACTTCACTCAATGACCGCGCACACTCGCTGACGAAACGCTGGAGAGAGGAAGCGCGGCAGCAGTAGCGAGCGAATTGACCTTCATGCTGCCTTTCGCTTCAACGCGATCTAAGAGGAGAGCACACAGCGTACAGGAAGCTATCAGCATTCAGTGCAATCTATACCCATCGCACATCGCTTTCACGATAAAGCCCGCGCAGCCACGTGCCATAAGCAGCCGCCGCGGAGTTGAACCCCTCTCTCCCTTTGCCTTGCGCGTGATGAGACTGCGCACTATCTCCCCGCTTTCCTCCCTTGCCCGGGCGAGATTGAGCCACCATCGTCGGCTCACCCTCGCCCGCTTTCACTCGCACGTAAAGCATGCGGCGTACGGCGACGATGTTATCGCAATTGGACTTTATACGGAGTATCACGGCGACGCCGACGTCGGAAATGCTCGTGAAGTGTCCATATAATTGCGATCGCAATAACAGATAAATAGTTAAACAGGCAAAAACAACCATAACAACAACGCAGGTTGAGGCGATCTGCCGACTCTCCGCCTGAAGTGTGTGCTTAACCCGCACATACAGAACAGGCAAACGCAAGGTGGACGGATGCAGCTCGTGAGCACAAGTGAATCTCCACATAGCAGCGATTATACCTGCAGCGAAAGTCACGGCCATCAGCGCATGTTGCATCCGCGTACGTGTGTGCGTGCGCAAGGAACGGATCGCGAGAGTCCATGCTCGTCCTATGTCTTTTGTTTCCCGGACGTCCCGATTAGACCCCGGCTGCGAGAATGTGAGAACTTAACGAGCGGGCCCGCCCGGTTGCGAGAGAGACAGAACCACGCGCAAGCATAGCCGCGGTGCGCCTCTTCGTAAAAATAAACGGCTGACAGGGATTCCCGAAGGCGGAAACGGTAATGCCCACGTGCGCGTGGCCACCCGCTGCGTCTTGGGAGAAGCGGCGTTTCGGAGGACAGCTCGATTAGGAGCGAGAACCTTTGTAGTCCTAAGGAATCCGCGAAGAAAGGCAGCGAGCAAGGGGCGCTACGTGATCTTCGGCTCCACGTCCGCACGGTCGTCGTTCGCCTGCTTCTTCGCAATTACGTAAGCATGGCGCGATCGGCTCTCGAAATAGCCAGCCCTACCGCGGGGCATGTGCTCCCGCGCCGCGTGACGGGGAAAGGAGGGGAGGCCGCGTCACTGGCGCCGATAAAGGCAGCCACGCGGAAACGAGGAATACGAGCAAAACCCCGGACCCAATGAAATAGCGCGAAACGATTGAAAGGCGATTGAGTCGGACTGCCGCAAAGGGGGTAGCGCTGCTGGCAACGGCGGTGCGCTTTACTCGC
Organism: Dermacentor albipictus; assembly: GCF_038994185.2. NCBI lineage: Eukaryota > Metazoa > Arthropoda > Arachnida > Ixodida > Ixodidae > Dermacentor > Dermacentor albipictus. The sequence goes on along the minus strand of NC_091821.1, from coordinate 148,077,525 downwards.
TACGAAAGTGCGTGTGCGGTATAGACTCCGGGCGCGAGAGGGAACGAGGCTCAGAATAACTACAAGGGCGTGTAAGCATGAATGAGCTCCAGGAGAGAAAGAAATCAAGAACTAGGGCAACCCTTCCTTTACTTGCTTCGGTTCGACGAAGCCTGCTTGCTATATTTGTACAGATGGAGTCAAGAATGCGTAACCCGTGCGCATGGCTGTGTTTTCCTTGCATTGGTCTTCGTAACGTGCTGTGGGCCATTTATCTTCGCTGAGAGCTCTCGGAAGAGAGTTCGGATGCCCAGAGTGCTGATAGCATTGGGCTTCTATAAAGGCTCCGCAAGTGGCGATACCGATGCGTGCAGTGTCGCGGATGCAGGGTTCTCAGGAAATGCGGTAGCGTCGTTTCGTATTTTCAATAGATCAGAACATATCGAAACCTTCACCTGACGTAGAGAGTGTTCGTGTCGATCGATAGCTCAGGAAATTATTTCTCTGCACGAACAAAGATACAAACTGCAACGAAGAGGCCGAGTATATGCAGATCAAGAGCGACGCATTAAGGCAAACTGTTAACACCTGCAACGAAAATACCTCAGAAAGCCGGGAATGACCATTTACCCAATGTAGGCGTCCACGGAAAACGTGAGAACACACACCGTGGTATAATTCCACTAGCGTTGCTAGAAAGAAAGCAAAAGTACAAAAGAAGAAAGTAAAAGTACAAGACGCTTGTTGCAATGCTCCAGCTCACATCTCACAAGCACTTTGAAGTTATTCTCGAGTCCCAACACTAGTTTGCTTTTGAACGTCAATTACTAAAGATATTCTACGACTCGCGTCCCGTTTGCCTGTGTTTCTGCCTCCGGTATATGACTTGTGAATTATGAGTAGGCTATTAAGAGGTCGCGGGAAATATAGCATAGGCGCCCCTATATAAGCCCAAACATCACGCAATATATAAGCACAAACATCTCGCGCCCAACACCAAATCTGACCTGATTTCCGAGTAACTCGTAACTTTCGTAAGAAACAAATGATTATGCAGGCTATCGTTTTCTCTCGTCTCACATAAAGGAAAAAAGATAGAACGGTAAATCACCGTTCTCTTGGAGATCCGTATAGGCGATGCGACAGCTTGCCAGCCTTAAATGGGAAGATTTAGTCGGCGTATACCCTAATGATTGCCTTGGCTGCAGACGTCTAAAAGGCAAATTCTTTAGATAGGCGCTTCCTCATCGGTAATTATTACCGTTAAGCGAGAGTCTTAAATGTGCAACAAATGTACATTTTGTAATAATTTATGCTTTTGTTTCTCAAGCCCTATCTTTATATCATTGCCTCCTGCAACCGCACCAGTGCTGTGAGAGTGCGATGCTAAAGTAGACCGGGAAAGATAAACTAAATGGCATCCCCACCATGCTGCACCCGAGCGACGCAAAGCGGCCGCTGGTTGGAGAACCATATGCATGGGGGCTCTATTGTAAAGCACCGTATTTTCAGCAAGTAAAAGAGCGACAAATGAGAGGGACCGCGTGGTCAGTAGTATATGATGAAAGTTTATCAAGGAGCCGTGTTTTGTAACGATTCTTTTCATTTTCTATTCTTCTTGCCCTTGAACATTGGATAACACAAAGCATCAGCGACTATATCGACGGGATCGGCTATTCCGAGTGACAGATGATAAAAAAAGAATAGAATCGGGGAAAGAGAACATATAAGTATGCGCTCCTTGGTCATGTGTCATGGTAAAACGAAGACGAACGCATTACCGAGCAATAAAGGGGTTTAGAGAGAGGGGGCCGCGTTAAGTGATTGACGTTTCATAACACTTACGGGTGTTCGGCCTAAGTATTCCTAAGAGATTCCTAAGTATGTCTTATACGGGTGCCTTTGTGAAAACATGGTCAGCAAGGAGCTCGAAAAGGTTTAGAAACGTCTAACTATAACAACCCTTGGCTCAGATGTTAGAGCGGCTGCCCCGGAAAGGCGGTGGTCCCGGGTTCGAGTCCCGGACCAGGACGAATTTTTCTTCAACTGCGAGGCTTTTCTTTCGAGGAACCCGAATGGGTTTCCTTTGTAGCAGCTGCTACGATTGGGCGGATGCCTCATTTTCCCTTTATTAATTACTTCTCTCCACCTTGCGGGTTTTGGGCAGAACTATTGCGTCGAACGCTTGTCCCCTTATTGAGATGGGCGATGCGCGCATTCATTTGGTTTGGCATTCCCGAGGAGCAACATTGCGCCTGCTTGCGGCCTACCCCGCGGGGCCGCCTTTCTCAAGGAGACCCGGCCGTTTCCTGCCGTTCTCTTGTGCGAGTCGAACCCCCTCCGCTGCTTTCTTCCACACCACGCATTCAAAGATAATAATTGACGCGCGTCCCTACTCTAGGCGCTTTATTGCTCCTGGGGCTGAGATGGGGCCCAGTGCGCCAGCAGATGGCGGAACAGAACGCAAACCGCATGCATGCACGCCGCGCTCTGAAAACGTTCTTGCCGTCGCCGTTAGTGAGGGTGCGGACAATGGGAGTGAAGACACGAATGGGCCTGGGCTGTGGAGTTTTCTTGTGCTTGATGCATTTAGAGACGACCGCTGATGTGATATTCGCAGCCTTCGGCGAGTGATGCCTTTCTGACATGCGTACTTGTGGGAAGCTGGTAGTTGTACCTGACAGTGGATAGCGACGCCAATAGAAAATCAAAGCCTAAGTGCAGTGTCTACTATATTAGTTCTTCTTTAGGTAAAAAAGAGGCCGTGAAGCCTCCGTACAACGACAGGAAATGAAATGAAAAGGAAGAAGACGCGTTATTCTTGCTCTCACTAAAGCTCATCGAGATTTGGTATGCAGAGCTCAGCAAGGCGCCATTATAAGTATACATTAGGCATTGAATCCCGTCAGTGGAATGGCACCTAGAATAAAACATTCAATGTAGAGCATGGCCTGACGAATCGGTCATATCCTTCCAATGCCGTATTATTCTTTCCCCTTTATTTTTTCTTCTTCAGAAGGGAACAAAAAGGCGCGGCACAAGAGCATGCGTCTGCTGGTGCAAAATGGAAGGAAAGTTCACAATTCGATTCTACATCTATACGCTCATGGAAACCCATGCATGCGCTTTCCTTTTTTGACGTTATTCTTACGTAAAGAGAAGAAAACGCTCTAAGCGCTCCCACTGATGCGCTTTCCGATATAGCATTGCTTATATATCGTATTATATAAACGGATGTCGTAAACGGACGCTCGCTAACGGCTGAGATTTAGTGGCTACGTGGGCAGAAAAGAGTTCAACAGATATGACGATGGTATCTTTAGCTCAACGTATAGGGGAGCCGCTTCTGCGAAATAGCTTTTAGCACTCGAAAAAAAAAAAACCCCTCTATGTAGTTGCAAAAGTACAGCGTTGAGAAGGACGCACGTAAAAAAAAAAAAAGTTATGCAATCTCTTATGAAAATACGCCCTTGCGCCTCCCTCCAATAGCAGCGCTCCGCACGGACGCCACAGGAATAACGGAAGTGCGCTGCCTGGAGACAGCCAACCGCCCCACTCTCGCAAGCGCCTGATCGGCTGCGGCCCTGTCGCCTCGGTGGACGAACACCACAACCACGACCTGACCAGAATGTTACGGTGGAATGCGCAATGTGTGACCACGGCTGTTGGTTTGGCGGTGACGGGCGGCCTTGATTTGAAGGTGCATGGGGCGCATCACTGTGAACGTCAGTGTGGATGAACACCGCACAGAAGGGCGCCGCCCCTATACGCGCATAGTCTTTCCAGGCGAAATTCAGACAGACACGAACAAAACCTGCTTTACCGCGCCAGAGCGCCCACTGAATGTCTGGAAATGCTGAAAAAATGCGCATCGCTCGCTCGGTATCGCTAACTTGTACAAAAGCAACAAGAACTACCGCCACGCAAAGGCTGCCATGCGGCGGGATTGTAATACGCTCCGGCCGAGACAGTATTGATCGCACACAGTATAGCTCTCCCGGTGTGGATTCCAAAACAAGGCAGAGGTTCGCAGGAAGATGGAGGCTTGAAGTGACGAACAGAACAAGGAATGTCGCTGAAGCCAACGTTTCGGCAAGGGAACTCGTCTTGTCCTCTTGTCGAAAGGTTGGCGTCAGCGACATTCCTCGCTCCAAAATTGTTAGGTCACTTGTGCTTCGCATCGGGGCCGCATGTTGTGGGCCGGACGCCGGCTTGGGCGAAGGCTTGCCGCGGCTCCGGATCGCGTGCCGCTCAGCAACGCCGGCGCACACGCGCCTCCTGCGATGCTGCTTCCCAGAATAGGAGGCCGCCGACGCGGCTGGATCAGCGCTGTCTGGAGACGTCACCGGGAGAACTCGGTGCGCCTGTCAGGGCTGGCCATGCGTGGAGAGATCGTGCGACCGATGACGGACGCGTGCTCGCGTAACAAACACCAACGTGGCGGTAACGTTGTTCCTGCGTGCGGCTGACTGGCGGGCGTTATATGTGCACCGCGCGTCTCGCGCTCCCCTCAGTCGAAAAACGACAAACCGCCCTCCCCCTTGGCGTGTTTCCTCGAGTAAGTCACCGGCATCGCGGCAGCAGCCGTGACTCCGCCAGGCATTAACAATACGCACAGCGCGGCACTTCCTGGTAATGGCTGCGGGACACGAACTGCCACGGTTCGCCGGCCGTGGCGAATGTGTGCGGACGGGGATCAGCGGCCCGCTCGAATCGCGCTCTTTGCTCTCAGCCCGAAACGGCTTCATTCCGCGTGATATGAGAAAAAACAGCGGAAAAGGCGACCGGGTCAATCAATATAGACGCACCTCCGAGGCAAGCAACACATCATTGCGTCATGAAAATTTCTCCCGAAGGAAAGTCCCTCCGAATGGCTATCGGAGCAACAAGTTTGGCCCCAAGTATCTTGCAAAGGGAGGCTCATTTAAGTCTCAAAGCGCAGCAAAGACCTCCGTTACAATACCTCGTGTAAGTATACCTACAACTTAGTAAACTTGGTAAATGTATTAAGTTTTGTTGTACTCATTGTTAATCAACTGTTTGTAGTTTGTTTGATTACGTGGAAGAGCCACATGGCGGCTTAACACAGGCGCAACCCGACAACGAGTCCACATTCTAGCACACTAGAGCAGCCAAAACGAAAAAGTTGTGCACGACAAGGGGCTAACGACCGGAGGCATCAGGAGACGGCCTGCGCTGGGACACTGGAAATGAAGGATGGAGTCACGCAAGCGCACGACACACACGGGCCCTGGGCCACGCGTCAGCCATGTCATTGCGGCAGAGGCCGTGCCGCCGCACAGCGCCCAGGCGCGCATTGACTGCACCGTCACGCGACGTTCCGCCGGGAAAGCGCCGCTGGGTGGGTGGGGGCGCAACCTTGAATCTAGACACGAAGGGGGCCGCAACTTTAGGAACTAACCCGAAGGCCCCAAAAGGAAAGATCCGACGAGCAATAGCACCACTTCGGAATACATAACAGTCTAGATGTGAAGCGTTTGAGCTTAATGTTATTCAGGGTTCCTGCACCATATCTGAACCGCGCAGGAATAGAAACGGATCTCTCTTAGCAGCCATACAGACATAGCAATACAGCCGCAGAGGAAAATTTGAGTTCTAACATTTTTTTCTTGTATTCTTCGTTTTCTAATGTTGCCAGTTGTCTGCTCCGGCATCACGTACATAGTACTTTTGCATAGGAAAGGCAAGAAAACAGTTTTATAGCTTCATCAGTAAATAAAACAAATATGATCTAATGACTAAATTACGAGCTTGATACTTCAAAATAGTTATCTTTGAAATAATTTCCCCACCGTGGAACAGACCTGCACATTTTCATGACACATTCAAACGTGCGTGCTGCGGTGTTTTTCATTCGTCAGTATGCAATATTATCCTCCAGTTGCTTATCCTCGAGCCATGGAACGCAACTTGAAAGGCGCACCAGGCATATTCCTAAACTATGACATAAGTCTAGCTTCAATTCAGTTACAAAACATACCCATTACACGACAATGCCACTGTCCTAAGCCACAAAGCGCGTATTGTTTTCACTGGGATATGCGGATGGTTCTTCCTCTTGATGGTGGCCTCAGGCTGCTTGCGACGGGCGTAGAGGACAAGATCGCGACACGCGCTGTTTACAAAGCCTCTTTAACAGCTTTTTTTTTCTTCTTCTTTTTCATTCATCAAGGCCGATCTTGTGGATACGGATGCAAGCCGAGTATCTCGAACTACGCAGTGTTTTCCATTAGGCATGAGAGCAATCATGTTAGCTGTCCCCACGTCCTTTAGCTTCTCGCACCGATACGTTCAATTGTTCAACTGGCTGTGCTCTACACGTTTAAGTGACCCGGTTTGGATATGTTGGCGTGGTGAGGCTTCTTTTATTTCCTGTCTTCAAGATTTACAGCCCAAGCTTGATCGTTGATCCTTCATTGATATCGATCGCATTTTGCCCATTATTTCTTCTTCTTCAGCGCTATAGACACACGAATGCAAGTTTGTGATCGAAATCTTGCAGCTCCCAACAACGGAACAAAGTGTGACATACACGTACAAACAGCGCTTTCAACTGAATAGTTTGTTCGAAGGTCGGCCTTTTACATGAAGAAATGACGAGGCTTTACTTATCACCCGCTAGAATTCTGTGTAAGCATACTAAAATTATTTTCCAGAGAAACAATCTGAAGTGCTGCTGATAGTCCTGCCTCCTTCTAATAATAAAAAAGGTTTCTAATTTCTCCCTGGTTAGCATGTCCGGATGCTTGTGCACCAACATGCACTCGTTAAATGAAGACGAACGATCACACTCGTGGCAACGAAGGGAGAGAATTTAACCCATATAGCATTTTCGCCTGATAGTTTAATTGTGCTATATTAATCCAACATTCACGCAACAACATTGCGGTTTCGGCTCGCAATACCTCAGAGCTTCATTAACCTTCTTTTCATTTTATTTTAACTGCCAGACTGCCTGACGTATCTCATTACACGGGACAAAGAGAGCGAGTAAACAACCGGCTCCGCGTATTCTCCGAACTGGTTCAGGTACGTAATTTTGCATCCGCGCCGCTTCTGCGTCTCGAATTCCCTTTGGAGCAGCCAATTTTCGCAGCACAGCTCGTGGAATATACGGAGCACGTCCATTGTCTACTGGAAAGAGACAAATCGGGCAGTTCAGCAGATGTGCGAATGTTAGATTAAGGGCGATTAATTACAATATTGGTTAAACAGCTTTATCCGGTAATCTTGCCCTTCGTCAATTGCCGCCAGTGTGACTATGTCCGTCTTCGTTTCACATATGTATTGGCGCACAGGCATCAGGACAAGCTAATCAAGGAAAAATTAGAAGTTTTTGAATTAGAATGGTGCAAGACGGAGTGTATCAGCAGCCCTTGAGTGCGTCTGTTTGGAAAAGAAATGTATCATGTTTACACAGCAAGTAATACGTAAATTGACGTATTGCGAGCGGGACAACTCGCCATTTCGAAGCTCGTAAAGAAAAAGGAAATTGCTTTGTTTAATGTGAACGAGCAGAATGACAGAAAAAAAAATTCAAGCGTATAACACGCACAACAACAGATATCAAAAGCTCGAAGGCGACAAATCAATCATCTGGAGACTACCAGACAAAATTGCCCGTGGTCTTGTATTTGCGAAACGATATCGCTACCTTACTCTTCACACACGCAACGCAGCTTCTGTTTCTTGTTTTCTTTAATTACCTCTGGTGCCGTATTAATAAGCGAATGTTGACATTTAAATTAGCTTTCGGAACACGCCTGAATAGTTTCGCCGCACCGCGTTTCTAAAGGCTGCAGTTTCTTCCCTTTCGCCACATCTTCGTTGGCGCCTGCACTCGATGGGCGTCGAAGAAAAATGATCGGCGTTAGAGCATCAGTGATGCTTAAGCGACCTCGCCCGTTGTGCAAAAATATTTCAGCTATAGTCATTATCGATTTCAAGTTGCACGCACAGCGTGATATATCGCAGAAGCACTGTGGCCAGGAGGAAACTCGAGTTAATATATGCCGTCCAGGCGACGTCAGAGACAGATGAACATATTACTAGAAAAAAATAAATATAAGATTCTACTAGAATATAGTATATGCTGGCAAATGCGTTTGGATGTTGCTTATAGACGTACGCCGCAGGCCAGTCACAGAACGATAGCGTACTTAGGGTGGGTTAGAAGGAGCACTAACCACTGCTTAGGTTCGGCAGAGCCAGTCAGCCACTTGGCAAGAAGCGGCGACTTCTCGTGCTCTTCGCCGGCACGTTTGCTGCTCGTTTTTTGTATTTGTTGACACACACACAAGCACACAGACACACACACGCACACGCGCACAAAAGAGTGAGAAATGAGGGTATGCGCCCACAATCGCTTTACTTTTTTTTTTCAAAATGAAAAATAAGTGTATTGCTTCTTGAGCTTTGACCCAGCAGCCAATGAGCAGCGGCTGTACCATTACAGCGCCTGCTAGTATAATGTGGGTCATTATAAAGAAATAGTGGAGAATCCCGGCAGAGTAAATAGAAAAAAACATTTTTACTTTCTCTTTGCCTGTGTTTGCTTATAAGCCTCCAACATTTACTAATGCAATTTTTGGATTGATTAAACTCAAGTTCACGCAGCTCCGTTTACCAACAACCGCAATAAAACTCTCAGTCGCCGCTGCAGCTTCGCTCGGCATTCTTCTACTTACGCCTGTAGCGAAGTCAGCGTTCCGAATCATGCGAGCGTGATTAACGGGGTGATGTTTGGTATATCCTGTCTGTGTAACTGCTCTAGCGGATTCACAGCACTGTGGTTCATGCACGATTAGCCGAGAACAATGGCTATCACGTTTCCTTTCGCGTACGTACAACATGGCACAGCATATGCGCGTCTTCGTAACTGTGTGTCGAGGTTAGAATGCGACGGATACGACCGTAACTGCCGGTTGCGCCTATAAATGTGCTTCGGCCCTAAATGCTCGCGCACGCATCGCAGCCGCCTTAGTTGTAAATGAACTTGGCTGGCAGATGGTGGAACGAGGAAGACAGAGAGAGAAAAAAGAAGAGAGAAAAAAGGACAGAGAGAGATAAGTCATAAGGGAAATGCAGGGAGGTTAAGCAGGCTGAGCCCGGTAGGCTACCCTGCACTGGGGAAGGGTGAAATGGGAATGAAAGAGGAGAAGGCAGAAAGAAGTCCACAGTTTGCGCTGTTACACGCACAAGCGTTCATCACTGAGTGAATCACAGGCGGTCATGGGAACGAGGAAAGACTTCGTTTTGTGAATGCAGGCAGATGCCTAATAATTACACAAGGGAAGTAGACAAAGGTTCAATGCGGAAGACTGCAAAAGCACGCCCATGGTCTATGAATCAGGCATGAAGACCCAAGGGAATATAGGTTACACGGAAAATTGCCAGAACATCGCGCGAGAGAATGTACATGTTTGCATCTTCAGCTGCAGAGACAACGGCCCCGCTCACAGGTGCCTTTGAAGACATCTAATAATGAGTTGTCTTTGGTGACATACAAGAAAAGGTTGTTTTTTCTTGTCCACCATTTTCCGGGAAAATGCTGATCGAGAGGCCAGAAGGTGACCCGTGAAGAAGAAAAAAGAAAATAAACATTTTTAAAAAGAATAGTCCGGAAGTTTTGGTTGTGGTGGCCTCAGGTGGCGGCTTCAAGTCCTTGGACTCGGGCAGCACCTAGTAAAATTATTCATTGTCCCGCAGAAGTGCACATTTTCTCTGGAAATAGAGCTGGCTTCCGAGCTATTAATTATACCCTACCGGTGCTGTGAGTGTCATTTCTCTGAGAAATAAGCGGCTGCCTCGAAAGGCACTGAACCATGAATAACTTACAAAAACTCTGCAGAAAAATAATTGGTTGAGGCCTCAATATGAGAGCGTATCTTCGGGGTATGTGTTTTCACTCCAAGCCCCTATTAGCGCCTCGGTTTCTTTGTTACCGGAAAGAAGTGTTGATGGTTGTAGAGAGAAAGAACTCTCGACAACTGTGATGGCTGCACCCTAAAAAGCAAACTGCGTGAAAAAGCGGTGACCCGTAACCCATGCGGATCGCTTCCGGTTATGGCTACGAAAGAGAGAGAGAGAGAACTTTGTTTGTTAAATAATGGAAGCCCCACCTATCTGTGAGGAACAGCGTATAGTGGCTGCCTCGACCTTAGCTTTGTTTCGCGCTCCTTTAACAGAAAGATTCAATGGTTCTCGGACTTGGAAACGCGGGGAAGTGACCACATCCCAACTTATCTCACGATCGAGGGGCTGACTAGCTCCAAGTTCTCCGGAGCCGTCCAATGCATCGACTGGCCGAAATTTAAATCAATCATGGAAGAATGCTGTCGAGACGACGTACCATCCAGTCTAGGGGGAGCAATAAAAGGTGCCTTACAGGTTGCCGCACACTCGATTTTGAAAAACAACGCACGTGACATCGAGTTACAGGAACTTCGAGCAATTCAGCTCCGTACGGAACGAAGATATAGGCGCACAAAGTCCATTCATGATTTGAAATTGGCCAGACGCACACAGAAGAAAAATGCAACGTCGTATGAACAAACTGGCTTCACAACGATGGATGTCTTTCTGCGAGTCTCTGGATCCCCGAATGCCTTTGCCTCTTATATGGAGAACTGTTCATGACCGCTGTACAACCCTTAGACAGCACCACCCATTTAATTCCTTGGCTCTTTACCTACAATGCCAACTGCCCCAGAGTAGGGTAGCCAACGAGACGCATTCCTGGTTAACATCCCTGCCTTATCTCTTCACTTCCTCCTCCTGCTCCTCCTGCAGTTTGACGTGCGTAGGGCTGCGTCTCTCTGAACGTCTTCCTCTTTAGAAAGGAAAAAAAAAAATGTAGCTTGAAAAGATCTGGGGGAGTTTGTTTTTCCGAGCTCGCCAAGAAGATTTTTCTGCGAGCCTTCGCGCAATGAGAGAGAGAGAGAGAGAGAGAGAAATGAGATGCGAAAGGCAGGGAGATTAACCGGAAGATACATTTCCAGTTTGCTACTCTGCACTGGGGAAGGGATAAGGGGTGACCGAAAAAGAAAGAAGAAAAGCACACACAGAGATGGAGAGGGAGATGAAAAAAAAAAGAAAAACGACAAACCAACACACACATTTCCTGCGCGAAGGAACTCTGGCAGAGTAACCGTGGCTGCAGTGACGGGGAGAATGTGACTCCCCCTATCGTCGTTTCTCGCCTGTACCGCATTGTTCTTCTAGGGCGTGTATGAATTTGACCTCCACACTTACGTTGACCTTCGTTACCATGTTATGCATAATTTTGTGGCAGAAGTAAACGCTTCTCATCTAAACAACCCACAAACATGCGTATTTCTTTTAAAAAGAAGCAAAACAATTGGTAAGAATTGAAGCGCACTACACAAAACACTTTATACCGTAAGGCAAGTGCTTTTTCGCGAAAAAAAAAAGCTTGCAGATTTGACACCAGCTTCTCGTGCTCGAATGCAGTTAATGACCCAACGACATCAAACCGTAGCGCGAATTGTATTACCGCAGAAGTATTATCGCAATTAGCATTCATTGGAGGCTTTACCTACTCCCCGGTTTGTCAGTTTATCTCTCAGCTCTTTCACCTAGTGACTAAAGCTGTCAACAGCTCGGGAAACTAGGCTTGTGATGGCTGCTGTCAAGACAACATCGATATGTGACCGAATATACAACTTGCTGCTGGCTGTTGTATGTGTTTATATAGCAGATAACTTGGGTCGCCGGCTGTGTGTCACTGGGTATGTGTCCGAACTGACAACTTCGGCAATGCGTATGTGATATTAGTATGTGCCCATCCTCGTACAAGCCCCAAGAATGGATATGCCAATGTGACAGTACGGGTAGGTAGCCTTAAACATATTAAAGTGACCCTCACTATAAAAATATTACAGCGCATCCGCACTATAAGGATATTAAAGGGCATCCGCGCTATAGACACTTCCGCATCGAGCGTGGTCGCTTGATGGATAGACATTGCAACGAAGTTGCAGCCAAGATCCCTGGGATAGTGGGGGTTGATACGGCATTTCAACAAGGGTGCAGTGATTAATTAATTAATTATGGGGTTTTACGGGCCAGAACCACGATCTGATTATGGGGCACGCCGCAGAGGGGGACACTGGATTAATTTTGGCCACCTGGGGATCTTTAACGTGCGCCTAAATCTAAGTATACGGGTGTATTTGCACTTCGCCCCCATCGAAGTGCGGCCGCCGTGGCAGGGATTTGACCCCGCGACTTCGAACTTAGCAGCACGACAGCAAAGCCACTAAGCTACCACGGCGGGTCAGGGTGCAGTGTTTACAACCAGATATACTATGCCGTGACTTCATTAGGTATTGTGGTTGGCAGCGAGATTCGTACCTTGTGCGATGTGCCCATAAGGTTTCGTGATTCGCGGGTATGGCAAGGGAATACGGCATGAGGGTACAACAATCATCATAATAATCATCATAAGACATACAATATATCACCATCACCGATTACACACCCACCATAAGAAAGACGGCTAATCGCATTAACGTCGCCAATCATGCTAGACAAATAAAGACGCCGCCATTTATTTTTATTTTCTATTTTAGCGAATTTCGTTGACTCTTGTAACGCCCACAAATGACATTGAGGCCGTTACGAGCAGTCTACGGAGAAGCAGCGGCCATCCCCTTCCATGCAGCCCGCTTTTGCAGCGCAGCCTGCCTTATTACATTATTTGCATGCATTATACTGGCCACAGCACTTCTGGCCCGCGATAGAAACAGCCACTTAGACAGAACCTTCATTCTCTGTCTCTCTGTTTAGCGAGCGCAGCCGCTGCATTCAGACGCAAAGCAAGAATGATTGCTCAAGATCAAGCGGGAATGGTGTGCCTATGTCGCGTAATTGCGGGCCCTTGACCTTACGCGAAAGCAGTTCTGAGCACCTCCTTGACGTCCTGAGTGCATCCTGAGTTATTCAGTCAGTCATCCTAAGTGGCGCCTAATCATCACTCGACGGGGGCAGTCATAGCAAGGAACGGAAAAAGAAGTAGAGAGAGGCGAAAGCGCTTGGCAAGCTAAGACGGTATTCAGATATACCGCTTGGGAGACGTGACGAACGCGCGTACATCTTAGCGACGCCATAATTAACAGGCTCCTCGTGGAGCGAGAGTAGTGAAGTTGAAAACTAATTCGTTACAGGATTAGGTGGCTTTTACTAAGAAAATGCGCAACTTCTGTAGTAACCTTGAGACGAAACCGAAGCCCTCCGTCCAGTGTGTCTTGCCACTTATCTCCATGCCGGCGCACTTGTGCTCGTCCCGTGCATAGCCGGCACTACAATCAACGCCAATAGCAGTGAGAGTAGAAGCGCAGAACGAAAGCCAGCTGAGCGCTTTTACTGAGCAGATGGCTAATAGGCTGAAAATCACGCAAACAAGAATTGCTTTGTATTTTCGATCGACTCCCCTGCCAATGTTGAAACAGGTGCACCGCTTAATAAATAAATAAATAAATAAATAAATAAATAAATAAATAAATAAATAAATAAATAAATAAATAAATAAATAAATAAATAAATAAATAAATAAATAAATAAATAAATAAAATAAATAAATATGAACGAATAATAAACTGAAACTGAAATAAATAAATAAATAAATAACAATTGAAGGCGCACTAAAGTAAGTGAAAAAATTGCGATCACTAAATTTCTTTTCATCTTTCCTTTTTGTTTAGCTATCACAGGTGTGCGGCACTGATTGAAGTGATTTTTTCACGAAGCTTTGTTTGATCGACATCCCTTCTCGCTGTTTTATGTATTTAAAACACGTGGATGAACCACCGATTGATGATAACGGAAAATACAAGGCAGATATACAGAGTCAGCAGTGTCTTGAAGGGAACTCGGTTCTGCCCAAAGTGAGCGAATGTTTTCGCAGCGACATACATTGCAATATTGGGACAACACTTAAGCTTTCAAATTATGATTATGCTTTTGTCACGTAACATTTATTTCTATGCTAGCAACAAAATAGGAGCTTCACGGACTATAGGTGCCGCGATTAGGACACAGGGGAAACAATACCAACGTGTAGTCAGCTGCAGGGCTTGAGAGACAAGAAACAGGCAAAAGGAACGCTGGCTCATTTCTAAGCACTCCTAAATTGATTTTCTGCTACCGTTTCTCGTTTATACTGCGTTGATAACTTGAAACTATTTCTGCTGTTCGAAAACCAACAATATTTCTGACGCTAAGAAGACAGTGCCGCCGCATAAGCAAGTAACGCGAATGTGCGCTTTGGCGACAAACGGATAGCTATAATGAGGCGACAAGAATATAACAAAAGCGGGAACCAATCGATCAACTACGTGCGTATAATAGACGCGGTTCACATTTTCCTCGTCGCCGCCTGCACAATGCAGCCAGATTTTCCTGATTATACTGGCTTATTTTGCAATCACGTCCCTGAGAGAGACGTGGATGTGAGAGTCCCCTCAGCTTCCCCCTGTTTCCTAGCTTTTCCTGGCTTCCGATGTTTCCGAGAGTGCGTCCCACCGCCTGGGCCCTCCTCGATCCAAACCGAACCAGCGCTTTTCCGAACGGCGTGGTGTCCCGATCCTTAAGCGTCGCGGAGGTGCGGCTTCTCAGGCAGACGAAGGCTTATACTTTTGACACGCAGGCCGTTGTGTTACGTTTACATTCGCTTTTCGTACCGATGGCCGTTTGCGAGGCTGAAACCGAGGCGGGCCGGTGTAGGAGATGGCGTGTCCGACCCGAGTGAACCGGCGAGCCGTCGGGGAGCAGTTAATCGGGTAGGGCACCTCCTCTGCGCATCACGTCGTTACGAGACTTTGCACGCTGTCCCAAACTCTCTCCGCGAAATAAATAAATAAATAAATACCCCCCCCCCAAAAACCGCCGCGAGCGAAGAGGCGCGGTTGCTCCAACGCGGTGGCCGTCGTTTCCTCGAAGGCCGTGACTTTGCACCGGGAAGTTCGGACCGGCACCTGCCTGGCAGCGAACCAAAGTTAGCGCGCCCGCCAGACAGCGCGAAAGAACGGTGACTATGAAGCGCTTCCGTCAGTGCGTGCGTGCGGCAACGCAGAGAATGGGTGCCTCCGTTCTTTTGTCTTTTTTGCTAAGCAGCGGATCTTCGCACCCCAATACTCGAGGGAAAGGAGGTCCGCGGAAGCCATATGCCCATGCCAGCATACCAACCCAGAACACCCGTCCGGCACTTCTGCTTTCCCCGGACGAACTGGACGCACATCACGTGCGGCGCGTGATGCCTTGCGTACGAGTCGGACAAAGACATCCTTCTACCGAGGCCGCACCAAAGAGGAACGATCTTATCCAACCCCCTCCCCCCTGAGGCGAATGTCGGTAGGAATTGCGAAGGACAACAATAAACGCGGGGTAAATAGCGCGCTCTTGCATTGACACAAGCGTCACAGTGCGAACCTCTCTTCTTTACGTTGTCTTGGTGACGCTTCGTTTCGCCCATGCGATCATCTGTTGAAGCAGCTTGAATAAGCCACACGTAGGAATCTGACAGAGAGACGGCGTTATTAATGCGAAAACATTATATCCCCGATGATGCCAAAATCCGTCGGCCTAGTGGGCGTGCCGAAAAGGATGGTACCGAAAATGGCCGACCATGCAGAGAGTAAAAGCACGCCAAAAAAATGTTCGGATTCACGTCAAATTTGTCAGAGACGTTCCTGTGAATAAAGTAAATTAATGGCTTTGAAAAGTTGGCTACCCGCCGTGGTTGCTCAGTGGCTATGGTAGTGGGCTGCTGAGCACGAGGTCGCGGGATCGAATCCCGGACACGGCGGCCGCATTTCCATGGGGGCGGAATGCGAAAACACCCGTGTGCTTAGATTTAGGTGCACGTTAAAGAACCCCAGGTGGTCGAAATTTCCGGAGCCCTCCACTACGGCGTGCCTCATAATCAGCAATTGGTTTTGGCACGTAAAACCCCATAATTGTTTTTTTTTTTTTTTAAAGTTGGCACATTTCGATCTGGGCGGGAAATCGAACATGGGAATTCGGTGTTCGCGCACCATTCCCCGACGCAACGGTGGTTCCAACGTTCTGGCAGACTAAACAAAGAGTTTAGTACTAAGGGTACGCAAGGCGTTGGGGCCCACTAGTTGCGCATGCGCAGTAGCGTGGCCCCAAGCGCTAGTGGGCTCCAACGCCTTGGGTCCCCCTAATCTAAAACTCTCTAATGTGTGCTGGCGAGTGCGTTCATGGGCGCGTTCATGACCTTCCGAGGTCTACAAGCGGTGTAATGCTCTCGCACATTCCCACACGTAAGCAGTTTTAAGTGTCTCAGCCGAATTTTATTTATTTATTTATTTATTTATTTATTTATTCATTTATTTATAATGAGGATATTGGAAATGTTTCTAACTAGCGTCGCTGACCTTTCCACAACAGTTGATCGTGATATGATGAAAATGAAGCGTGACATACAATACAGAAAAGAAAAACCAACAACGAAGGACGCAACACACCGGTTCTCGACTATATATTTGAGTGTCATCGCTATAAAGCGTGCATTAATAACTCGGCAATTCTTTTTCTTTCTGCATCACTAACGCCTACGGAAAATAAAAGTAAGGACCATTCAACTCGGTCAAAACTTATGCTCCTTCTCTTCTTTGCCGCAAATAAAATGTTATCAAGATGCGGAAGACAGGAAGCAGCGACACTCTCGTCGAGTACTAAATTCAACCGCGGATACGCGCGAACATAGCAGCATTTCCTGTTCCAAGAATCTCAGAATGACAAAGGAAGTGCGCGTCGACTGAAGCGAACACGAATCGAATTCCCGAAAGTGCGAGGAAAGCTTGCTCCGCCAACGCACGTATACTACATGTACGGGCACAAACGCGACGGACAGCGGCACAAAAAACGGCGGTCTATATAGGAAAAGCTCAAAACACAGCGCGCAACGAGCCGTGGCTAGTCACGCAGCGAGCTCCGCTGTGCGAGACAAGGAAAACCGGAGAAGTGGAAATGACATCTATCGGAAAAACGAAGCTCCGGAGGTCCGGTATATGGCATAGATGCACTGAGCGAAAATGAAATGGAAATGTTGCACTCACATAGAGCGGTGGCCGGATCGCTAACATGCAGTGCATGACAACGACTAATTTTCGCATCGCCGCCCACAAATGACACTTGAGACCTTATTTTTCGGCGAGAGAATCGGCTCGGTTCGTTCTCTGCAGAGCATGCTGACCTGAAGAAGCGTCGCAACCTCCCCCGTCCCACTCGCGAGCCCCCTTCCCCATAGGCTCGCAGAACCATGAAGTTTCCTACAAAAATTACTAGAGGCAACTCCGGCGCTACGATCAATACCATGGAAATGAAGGACAGACGGATTTGTCTAATCTTCGTGCTTGCGGCTTCGGACGTCCTTTCGACGGTATTTTTCTTACGCTTTATTTTTCTGAATTTTCGGGCAGTCATAGTTTTCTAAACATGACAGAGCAATAAGTCTCTTCACACATCCAAATTTATCGCAAAACATGCAATATATAACGCAACATTTTGCTTAAGATTATCGATTTGTAAAATTACAAAGCAGTTTGAAGCCAAGAGATAGATTAAGCAAATGCGTGTAGTGGCCATCACTCCCGTGCTGCTTGAACCGCCATCTTTTCAGCTCCTTTAGGCACCATAGCGGCAGAGTTTTTTTTTAAGGAAGCTTAATTGGTTGAACAACACAGAAAGAGAAGCGACAATTGCAAGGTCCTCATATTCGAAACCTGCGGCGCGACATCTAAGACAATTTCATAAAGAACTTTGTCATGAACTATCCCCGAGGCATGATCACAATCGTATTCGCGAGAAGATCAAGCTGGGTTCACAATTTGTAAATGCATCTCTACATAACCTTGCATGCAAGCAAAACGTCACGCAAGACGACCATATCATTTAAGACTAGCCACATTACTAATATTGGGAGAAGGTAATACAATGCCTCGTGCGGTACACCTCGGCGTCTAGGGCGTCCAATTCGACCCGAGTACGCCTTTGCTGCTTGCTGTTCATCAGGCTAGCAAAACATATATAGTAGAACATAAATAGTGAAAAAAAGAGAAAAAACGTTATGTAACTTTCCGCTAGTAATGCAAAACCAAATAAATAAATAAATAAATAAATAAATAAATAAATAGCTTTTGTGCACAACTTTGCTCCTGGTCACCTATATGGATGCTTTCTCCATGCGCACTTAGTTTCAAAGGGAAAGCCAACCGCAAGGCTCAAATCACTGTGCGGCGGTGCCAGCATTTCTGGGTCCCCGCTTTGTCTGACGTTGCGCACTTGTGCTCAATGTGCAACCGATGCATAGGATTGTCCGTACTTAAAGTGTGTGTCTTGCTGTTAGCACGAATACAAAGCTTCCCTTCGTACCATGTTAATAAGCAAAATACCAGTGCTTATTAACCAATGCCAGCACACGCAAAGCGCAGAGAAACGTTCGCCCTCTATCGTTTTTCTGGTTAGTTTATGGGGACGCTGTGTGTTCGTAACTAAACATTGCCAGCTTTGCTAACTGACATCATTCTGAACAGTTTGAGCTATATTTAATTAGTGCAAGAACTAAAATACGCCGTGAAAAGTTTTTTACCAGATTTCTGGAATGAAGCATACCTAGTAAACTGGGACAGAATTGACAAAGATTTTTGTTCTCAAAAGTTCTCTGCCATTGTGTGGCCGCCTTCGCTAATAATATGTTCGATGTAAATGGAGGATGAGTGCCTGGACCGATGGACACCATTCGGAGAACGACCTCTGCCCAGTATGCTTCAAAGTCGTGGTCACACAAAACTACCTTTTTACACGTCTACTATCGCTCATGCCAGAGGTATTTTACTAGTTCTTTCTTTTTTTTATCATTCTGTGCCAATTATTACTCGTGCCAATTATTGACCGAAATTTCTCACTAAGTGGTGAAGTGCGAACACCGCGCAAACCTTACTTGTTAGCGTTTTTTTTTTCTTTAGCTGAAGAAGAATAACCACTGCTGTAGTGCACAAGCGCACGCAAGAGTGTAAACGTCTTCAAGCGCTGTGCTTTACCTGGAAACGTCCTCAAACCTTGTCGTCAAATAAACCGTTCTTATTGATCGGCATCCAGCTGCGCGCGCGCCTGACCCCTGATTACACGATGTGCTAATCAATAACGGCCAAAATAAGCTTCTTGTACGTGTCATCGATCTCTTCCTTACGGAGGACATCGAAACCGCCGCGCGGTGAGTTTCCACAGTCGCTGTGCATTACAGGGCTGTCGGTTCTCTCCCTTTGGTAGTCGTGGGCTAGATTACGAGGGTCGTTTGATAAGTGTGGTAAAAAAGCAATTAAAGAAACCACGTTTGCAAAAAACGAGAATTTATTTTTCAACATAGTTCTCTTCCAGCTCCACACACTTCTTCCAGCGGTGCTCCAATTTTTTTTTTAAATCCCATCAGAAAGAAAGGATGGCTCGAGGCCCTTGAAGTAGTCATTTACCGTTGAGATAACCTCTTCATCTGAAGAAAATTTCTTTCCGCCCAGCCAATTCTTCAGGTTTGGAAAGCGAAAACAGTCGCATGGAGCCAAATCCGGAGAATAGGGTGGATGAGGCACAACCTCGAAACCCGTGCAATTTTGTCATGGCAACAAGCGATCTGTGAGGCGGAGCATTGTCTTGGTGAAAGAGGAGTTTTTTTCCGTGCTAAACCAGGTCGTTTAGTGCGCAGTCCTTTCTTCAGTTGATCTAGGAGCGCTGCATAATATGGTCCTATTAACGTTTCGCAATTTTGTAAGTAGTCTACAAATATTATTCCTCGAGAATCCCAAAAGACAGTCGCCATCACCTTTCCAGTTGAACAAACAGTCTTTGCCTTTTTGGAGCACCTTCATCAGGCCCAGTCCATTGCTTCGACTGCTGTTTAGACTCTGGAGTGTAATGATGTATTCACGTCTCGCCAACTGTCCCAAATCGACGCCAAAAGTCCTTCGGATTGCGATCAAGCATCGATAAACACTTCTCGAGATGTCTGCCCTCATGCGCCTTTGGTCGATCCTCAGCAGTCGCGGCACCCAAACTGCACATACCTTCTTCATCTGCAATTTCTCTTGAAGATTATTGTGAACTCTCTCTCCCGAGATGCTTACAATTTCAGCTATCTCACGCACCTTCACTCGCTGGTCTTCCATGACAATTCCATGAATTTTCGACACCATTTATGGCGTGGTAACCTCCAGTGGACGCCCGGGACGTGCTTCATCTTGCGTCGAAGTTCGGCCACGTTTGAATTCATTTATCCAGTAGTAAATGATGTTCAGTAACGGTGCAGAGTCTTCATGAACTTCGCTCAACTCGGCTTTAATTTGGGCAGCCGCACATGTGTCTTAAATAAAGATGTTTGATCACTGCTCGACATTCACCTTTTTTCCATTTTGGCGGTAATCACCACACCGCTCAGTGCTAATTGGGATCAGAAGCTTACTAACTGTTGGTACCAACGTAAACAAGTTCTGCCGTCATATGAAGGGTGCTTCTCACGCGTCACCTAGAAGAAAGCAGAACTGTAGCGCCATCTCTTGTATTTTTACCATACTCATCAAACGAGCCTCGTACGATAATCAGGAAGCCTGTACGTAATAAATCATATATCTCGAAAAATGTTGTCCTTCCTAACGGGACGAGCAACTTATAAGCGATTGGGCCTGAAGTTATTGCACGAGCTCCCCTAAGTACGCATGTCGCGATAGCGTCATAACTTAAAAAAAGAGAAAAAGGCTTGAGACGTTACCCAGCAGCCGCAATGCTCATGCTTTCCCTGCTATATGTTGTTTTGTTTCGTCGCTTATGAACGAGCAAAGGTTGTGTTTCTGTGAAGGTACAACGACGACCTAACTGGTAGAAAAAAATACGGCGATAAAGCTAATGGTTTGCTCTAGAAGCAAGCACAGCCTGGAACCGCCAACACGAATCGCTGAGCGAGCAGGTTGTAAGCGCCAAGCGAGATCAGCGCTGAGAGAATCGAGCACACATGCGCCGTGTTCGCTTTTCAAGATCTAAAACCAGCGGTTTCCGATAGCATCGCTGCGGAAGCGCCGCATAGATTGCTGCTTTAAATATGTCACGGTATGTGATTGTAGAGCATCGGTCTCCGATCGAGGCCTCGCAAAGGCGGAGTTGTCGACTTTCGCCCGATTGCATACACAAGCGAAGAGAGCGTTAACGCGCCCCGTTGAAGTCGCGTTTGTATTCGGATCTTGGCCGAGTATCCTTTCAGCACTGAGTGAAAGCACTGATTGCGAGGAAAAACGTACAGGCTCTACAGCCTTTTATGGCGACCTTCAGGTAACCACTGCGCTGTTACACTTACAGGTGCAGGTATACAGATGTACAGTCTGGAGACCGGCCTGACAGAAAGGCGCCGAAGCGTCCTGGATTCTCTACCACAGCAATAGCCGCCAACGTTATTACCAGAATCAGCCGGTGGTGATCGGTGAATACCAAAACTGTATGCAATCCAGCGAAAACAATCGCTATACAGATTTAACGGCCTGGTCATCTATTCATGAAAGTGGTCAGTGGCTGCGGGTATAGAGCAATGGAAGCGCAAATTTATAAACATTTCTGGAGCGAATGAACACTCGAAAGCAACGAATATGTCGCCAGCCTCTCCACAATTGTAAACTGTTGTATGATTAACGTAACGTAAAGCGTATCCTTAAAGCAATGGAGCAGTTCGTGACCGCAGTGAAGCAGTACGGTACCCCTTGTAGTCATTCGCATAATATATAGACGATGGCACAAAGAAGAGAAATTTAACGCTATCTGTATAGTGTGTGACAGAGGACCGTAGAAAACAGTCCCCTATAGCATACACGAGGTAGACGACTCAGGTCGAAGTGGACGCTCTGGACGCTGTGGTGTTGTTAGGCTAGCTGCACAAGCCAAGCAAGTTCATGCGTAAGCCACAAAGCTGCCGGTTGTAATCTACTGCATCTGTGCACTTTAAATCCGCCGTTTGACACAGTTTCCAAAAAAAAATGTAGGGGAAGAGAGGATAGCAGAATGTGCAAGTTTTCCGATACGACACATCAAAAACATAATCGACATCACACTTTTAGTTTCGCAAAAACAACGACAATCCTACAGCTACAAAAATAAGGAATACCAGGGGCCCTATAACGTAAAACTATTCCAATATGTTTCTATTCCAATTTCCTGACGTCAAATTTGCGTAACCACTGACGCAAGCACCGGGCGGTCACCCCATAGGGTTGTCTGAACAGACCAATCAAACGCTCTCCTCGTTCATAGGAGGTCCCTTTTGTTTGCTTGAAAAACGAATAACATTGCCTACACTGAGCGGCTTGTTGTATCTAATTGGCTGACAAGAGGCGAGGAGGACGCTCAAGTGGAGAGGGATTCACTAGGGCAGAGCCAGTGCACTGAAAACCGATAACCGGATGAAGAGGGTTGTGCCGGCGTCTGCGATTGGTCGGCTTTCCCTTACTTGGCTTGTGGTGGCTGGTCGAAAATCGCGGCGGCATGCAACGGAAGTTTAAGAAAGACGCTAAAATTGACCCTCAGCAAGCAAGAGTTGGCAGAATGAGGTACTAAACGTGTCGAAAGTGCTTAAAAACGTTACACGGTCACGCAAGAAGTTTTATTATACGCAAATACACCCATGCTCTCCGGCAGGTGCGAGTAGCCAGCGTCTCAGCTATCGGCGGCAGCTATCTTTGATTCCTTTCGGAACGGGGCAGCCTGCGGCTATTCCGAAAAAAATTCAGTTTTGTTCGGCATATTAATGCATCTTTATCGCGTACACGTCACTTTGACGCGGTGAGTTCGTGCGGTGTTGTGACGTCGCGTGACAGGCAGGTGAAGTGGGTGCAGCCCGAAAACTTGTTACCAATAGCCGAGGGCTAATGGCGAAAAGGGGTCGAATCAGAAATAACTGTTTTTCTTTTTTCTGTAAAATCATGCATAATCAGTGTGCACATATCATATCAGATGGGGAGGTATTGCGGTTTTTGTAACGTCGCGTGACAGAAAGGTGAAATGGAGGGTGGTCGAAAAAAGTTTTTGACCAATCGCGGAGGGCTGATAGCAGAATTGGAATAGAAAAGTTTGGAATAGTTTTACGTTATAGCGCCCCAGAATATAAAAACGTCCAAAAGAAAAAAAAGGCAGAAATAAAAGTTCACCACAGCTCGCTCTAAATCAATGTTTCGAGACCGCTCCATGAGTTAGGAACGCCGATATAAAGCTTAAAGGCAGTTCTTAAGGGCATTGTGTTGATATGTTATGGCACGGAATTAAAGTTTATTCTCCCAAGTCTTCCAGGCAGACGATTCTTCAAAGCGTCTTCGTCGCCATTCGGTGACACTTCGCACTCAGGGAGGCTAACTTATAGGAATACATAGCTCTACTGGAACAAAGCAGGGGCCCTATAACTGTCTTTATTCCAATCTCCTGACGTCGAACTTACGTAATCATCGATGCAAGAATTGGGTAGTGACCCGCAGTGTTGTTTAAAAAGCCCAATCAAACGCGCTCCTCATTTATACAAGGGCACTCTATATATATATATATATATAT
Organism: Dermacentor albipictus; assembly: GCF_038994185.2. NCBI lineage: Eukaryota > Metazoa > Arthropoda > Arachnida > Ixodida > Ixodidae > Dermacentor > Dermacentor albipictus. The sequence goes on along the minus strand of NC_091821.1, from coordinate 148,053,909 downwards.
ATATATATATATATATATATATATATATATATATATATATATATATATATATATATATATATTTTGCTTTCAAAGGGAATAGCATTGGCTACATTGAGCAGATATTCTTATCTAATTGGCTGACAAGAAGGGAGGAGCACCCTCAAGGGGAGAAAGATAAAAAGAAAGAAAGAAAGAAAGTAGATAACCGGCTGAAGAGGGTGATGCCGGTACCTGCGATTGATCCGCTCTTCCTAACTTAGCTTGCGGTGGCTGGTCGAAAATTGAAGGGGCGTGCAACGGAACGTTAAAAATGCCGCCAGAACGTATCCTCAGCGAGGACGAGTTGCCAGGGTGATGTCGTATACGTGTCGGAAGGGCTCTATAACGTTATACTGCGACGGAAAACTTTTTATTATACGCAAATAAATCCATGCGCCACGGCAGCTACGAGTAGCCGGTGCTATAGAGCGGTCGGCGGTCAGCCATCTTTTATTCCTTTCGGAACGGGTCACTATATATCCGGCTACTCAGAAAAAGGAATTCTGTTTTGTTCGGCATATTAATGCTTGTTTAGCGCGTACACGTCACTCTGAGGCAGCGAGTTTTCGCGGTTTCGTGACGTCGCGCGACAGACAGGACCCGGGCCGCCCTGGTTGCTTAGTGGCTATGGTGTTGGGCTGCTAAGGACGGAGGTCGCAGGCTCGTATCCCGGCCACGGCGGCGCCATATCGATAGGCGCGAAATGCGAAAACACCCGTGTACTAAGATTAGGTGCACACTAAAGAACCCCAAGTGATCAAAATTTCCACAGGCCCCCACTACGGCGTGCCTCATAACCAGAAAGTTGTTTTGCCAAGTAAAACCCCACAATGAAATATATATATATATATATATATATATATATATATATATATATATATATATATATATATATATATATATATATATATATATATATATATATATATATATATATATATATATATATATATATATATTAATGACAGAATGGGGAAGTGGGCGCAGCCCGAAAACGTTTGATCAGTGGCACAGGGCTAAGCGCGAAAAAGACGTCGAATCAGAAATCATTATTTTTCTTTCGTTTGGCCTAATCATGCATAATCAGTGCGCACACATCATATCAGACGGGGTGTTTTCGCGGTTGTCGTCGCGTACGTGACAGACAGGCAAAGTGTGGGTGGCCCGAACATTTTTTTCACCAATCGTGGAGGGCTGATTGCAGAATTGGAATAGAAAAGTTTGGAATAGGATTACGTTATAGCACCCTAGGAAACATTGACTAGCGGCGGCCGATTATCCGCTCGCTTGCTTCCCCCTTTCTCATGTATATACACCTTCATTTAAGCAGCCTCGTAAATTGGTGCGGTACCCTTGTTTTAAGACTCCTCACTCACATTCTACCAACTAGTTTTTTTCAATGTAGACGGGACCATCGACAATGCACACTTTTAGTCCGGTTTTTGGAGCAGACAGACCGACATCATTAAAACGAACGCCATATGGCCCCCTTGCTCGAAGATCACGCACCTCGGTGTAGCTGCCCGGTGCAGTAGTACGGCCCGCGAACACATATAATCGCCCAGCGAGCCAGTAACCTCGGACATGCGGCAGAATCCTACTCGCGCGCGACCTTGCCTCCAGGTCTCCCGTTACATACGTATGCTCGAGGGCGTAAAACTGTGTATCTACCGTAACGCAACGGGAAGGCCACCAACCCCGGCAGTGCCTGCGTCTGTGTTAACCCACAAGAACGCGCCTATATGCCGCTGAGCGACATGCGAGCGGTGAGGCGGCTGCCAAACGCTTGAGTGGAGTGGGGTCGTGCGAGAGCCCGGGAGCCTGCGTGCTCCAAACTCCTCCGTACAATAAGGTTTTTATGATGATGATGGTGCGGCTGCTTGGCCTCTCGTTACATGCGCTTGTACGTAAAGTGTCCATATATTTTGGGCGCCGCAGTGGAAGTGCGCCATTCCCATCGGTCCCCGTCTCGAAGTACAGCGAAGTTCGAAGAACACAAACGGCCGTCGGCTGCGAAAGAATAAACAACCTGCGCGAGTGTCATGCATGTGGCTCCCGGGTTCCAACGTGGTTATCTTCATTGATTATGTCAGCAAACTTGACTCCCGGTCTAAGAAGTTTTGCCATATTAACAGGTCAGCAAGTGGGTTCACTGCTGTGTTTAAAATACTTCTCTGTGACCCGTATCAAGGACAAGCTGATCAAAGGTGTGCTATATTTTCCCATCTGCAGCCAGACTCACAACAAGGAAAAGGCGCACGATGTATACGATAAAGAAAACTGCCTGCGTGCGTCGCTTCAAACATTAAACAATGGATCCGAGTTGATATGCCAGTTATCATCGGTATAGGTACCTCGTAAACGTAGGTGCGAATCCACTCTATACAAGGAACTGTTCACTGAAGTAAACGTTGTCAAAAATGGGAGCTAATGCGTACAAATGTAATACCAATAGACTGGTAGACAACAGATGTTAACGGTTACAACAGCATGGCGTAAATGTTATGACGCGTCAGCTTCACAAGCTAAAAAAGATGTAACAAAAATAATAAACGCTATTGAAATTTTGTAACGGCGTGCAGCGCAATCAATATTTTTTTTCTGAGAAACATACACATTTTGCCACCGTGTTGTCTTAAAACATCTTGACAATTCCGCGTTCAAGGGAAAAGCCCACAGCACGGCACGCGCCGCCAAAAGCTTCAAAGAGCAGCGCTTGTAGCGGGTTAGCGAAGGCGATGTCTGATAGGTAACCGGTTTTTAACCGCGTAAACCCGGCGTCCCAAAACTAGGACGAATACAATGACACGCAGGGAGCTCCAGGATAGATGTGAGCAGACGGCGCTCTCTATCGATTTCCGGAATTTCGGCGTAGGGGTGTCTTTGCACTCCGAGTCCAAAGAAAATGCGGCCACCACGGTTGGAAAACAAAGCCACGGCCTCACACTCAGCAGAAGAACGCAGTAGCTGTTGAGCCACCGCGTCTGAGATATCCTCAATATACGGTGTATACTGTAGCTTCGCTGCTGAATGCCAAAAACAAGAGAAGCGAGGCTTTCGTTAGCCTTTTTGAAAAGAAGAATGATAGTGAGTAGAAAGAGTCGCACAAAGAAAGAAACCGCCGCTGTCTTTCGTCCTGTAAGTGCATATATGTGCCGAGATGCAGGACGGAGGGGAAATGTGCGCAGACTACTAGATATTTCCAAGTATACCTTCTTTTTCACAAGAAAAGCGCGGTGCGACTGGAGGATGTCAGAAGGGTGCGCCTTCCTGTTTAGGCCCTCGTCCTTCTGGTCGCAGTAGATACGGCATTTTTCTTCTCCTCCGTTCTTTTTTATACACATGCCTGCTTTCGTCGGTGTCTAGGGCAATCTGAGACGCGTGCGAGGCACTCGCGAGCGATTGACGAAAGCTGAGCCGCACCGGCGCATCGGATCCCAGCTTCTCAGGTCGCTGCCAGAAAAGCTGCACTGTTTTCGCGCCGGAGATCGCCTCTTTATGATAGTCGGCCGGAGCAAGGAGGAGTATCGAGCAGTGGCCGAAGAGCGCCCGGGCGCGCACAGCGAGAGCACAAACATGGCCCATCTGAGGAACAAGTGAAGCAACACAAATACCAGCAAACAAAGCAACAGAAAACGCACCAGGAGGTATACAGCGCCAGGGCAAGGACGGGACACTGCGATCGCGCGAGAAGATGCAATAGGCACCCTAGCGCCGATGGCGCACGGGTGGATAACGAGAAGACATCCAGTCCAGCCGACCCGCGGTGTCTTCGTACTCGACGAGGCCTGCGTATACATGAGCCGCGTGCCTGGAGGCGAATAGTGCACGCTTCGTTTAATTGATACGGCACGAAGGAAGGACTATAGCGAGACGGTAACAGAGAGGAGGATTCAAGAGCGAACGCGGTAAAAGCAAGATTGCTTTGCGCAACTACGTACGTCGAGCTGATACGCACGTGCGCTGTCGCAAGCTTACGGTCATGTGGCCGTCCAATTGCAGTGCAGTTAACGCGACGGGAGAAAAACATTTGTTGGAAGAAAGGGCACGTACAAGAGCTCAAAGCAGATTGTGTGCAACATCGATACAGGCGCGAGAATATGTTCGGGCAAAGCATAAAACAAAAGACGACACAGAAAAGCCACCTTAAACCACAGACATCAAGCAAGGGAGATTTCTCTGAACATGTCCCTGGTGTAGCAACCACACAGCGACACTCGCGCACATAACACACGAATGCACCGACCGTCCGGGCGACGCAATTTCGCCACGAGTCACAACACACACACTCACTACGTGGTCTTGGGAGGCGAGACTCTCCGAACTGGACCTGGGAAGCCAACTGGCGACCCTCGACCAGGCCCGGCGAGCCGCGATCGCCAGTGGAGCCCTGTCAGAGGGAACCACCCAGGAATAAACCGCGCAACGGTTTCTCCAATAATAAAGTTCCTCCTCCTCCTCCTCCACCTCCTCTAAAGTATGAGTAGTTGTTGCTGAAGCAAAAAAAAAAAAAAGTGCAGATTCCACGCACTGTGGTAATCGATGCTAGGTGAAATATTTTGCACCTAGCTCGCTATCTGGCATTGTTTGGGGTTTTGCAAGGCGTTGCCCCATGGAGCAACGTGTCTGTGTAAGGCGAGCATTTGTGCGCGTGACACGATGTTGTAGGGGTGAAACTGAGGATGAGAAGATGCTCTAGGGGGGGGGGGGGGGTCGTCATGACCGTAACTCAAAAGAGGGACACAGCAAACCCAGCCTCGAGCTTTTCGTCGCCTCCCTGCCTTTTCGCTCTCTCTGAAGCCACACTATAGAATGTCCTCTCGCATTCACCATTAGGCCATTGGAAGTAACATTTTACTCGTTGAGCGGCAAAATGTCTTTGACACGACAAAAATAAAGATCGTCGCCCTGCCCTGAAAGGCGCCGCGAAACCTCGTTTGACTTGCGCGCGGCACGCTGCAAAACGAAGTCCAGTATCCCAGCTTGCCCACCACGATTGCTTAGCGGTGCGGGCGCTATGCGACGAAGGAGGAGCTCGGCGATTCAACTTCGAACAGCTGTGGTCACATTTTGACGGTGGCAGAAAACAGCTGCTTACGCCGATTTCGGCGATTCGTAAGAATCATAACGTGGGAGAGGGGAAATTTCTCACGTAAGGAAGGAAGGAAAAAGTGGAGAAGGAAAGGTAGGGAGGTTAACCAGTTTGGCTTAACCGGTTTGCTACCCTACACATGGGAGAGGGATGGGGAGATTAAAGATGGGGAAGGGGGAGAGGGAGAGAGAGCACATATCACAGCACACACACATGGTCCGTTGCAGTCCATCAAAATTTCTCACGGTTCCCATCACTCCTATAGCGTCTAAATAGCCCGGAAGTTTCCTTAATCCTTCTTCACCGACCAAAACCATCCTCTGCCCAGGCCAACCTAACAGGTTAACGAAAAACAGAAGGGAAGTATATAGGGGAACAGACGGGGAAAGAGAGAAATTGAATAAATAAAAGAAACTATGATATGCGCTTCGTTGGCGACGGATCTTTCCACGCGGCGTGCGCCGCACCTTTTAGTATTTTACTGTAAACTTTCGCGTTTCCTCAACGGGCTCAAGAGAGAAATGCAGTCGCCAAGGACAGGTGGGTTCTTTCAATTTCTTTTTTTTTCTTTTCTTCGCTGTCGCACTCGGAGCTCCGAGATAAGACGCGCCATCTTTAGCAGCGGTGCCACGCTCGTACCAGACAGAAAATATTCGCAGCGTTGAATACGAGGCCTGAAAAACTGGCGGCGCCGCTGCGCCGACGGGGGCATTGCGCTGTAATGCAGCGGGTTCGATCACCCGGGCTAAATTTAAATAGGCGAAGACAACAGCGGCGTTCATGCGCTAATGCTTTACAGCGGCCTTTGAAAAGCGCCCCGCAGGGGCGTGTGAATTAAACTTTAGCCAGGCCGTAACGCAAGACTGGTATACAAAACCAGCGCATTTGTAGTAACAGTTTTTTTTTTTTATCCGCATTCACGACTTTACTGTCCGACGTCTGCGAGACCCCGTACTCGGCACAGTGCGCGATTGACACACGACAAGGCCATGAAAGCACAGTAACTGCTCGTAAACTCACGAGCTGAATGACTTTCGCGGGAAGCGACAGTGACAACGTCAATGACCGCGCTAATAATGGAGAAAACGTCCAGTGTACAGCGTGTTTTTCGATAGCTCGAAGTTTCAGGCGACGTCTCTCCGGAGCTCTATACGCGACACAAGTGTTGATTGATGTAACCGTGCGTTATGTGTCGCGTTTCACCCTGCCGACGTTGCTGGATGGCGGTCAAGCCTGCCACAGTATACACACAAGGGTTTTGTTTTGCCAGTTCGGCTCCTTTGGCAATAGTGAGGTGCAACACCCTCACGGTTGTTGGAAATCGTTTACGACTGCATTCACAGAGGGTCGGCGGCTCATGCCAGAATAACTAAAGTGGAGGTCAAATTAAGCCCTGTGAAATTGGCGCCTCACTATTGTACACGCAGCCAGCGCCTACCGGATGCCTTTATTTCCTGGTCATTCCGCGAAGTGAGGCCCTTGTCTTTCTAGCGGTGTATTGAAAAAAAAAAGATTATGTGCATAAATCATGCTGAAATGCCAACCTGCTTACTGTGCTTGGAAAACGCACAAAGAGTTAGCGACATTGCGTGCTGTTATTTATTCCATTGCCCTTGCAAAAGCGCTTGATTTTTCCTTATACCTCTCATCTTTCCATTGTCTCGTTCCCGTTCCCCGCTTTAGGGAACTTGCCCGGACGTTCTAAACACCCACGTCTTCCCTAATTTATTTGGTGTTTTCGTAAAAAAAAAAAAACTGGCATAATTGAACAATATCGCCACAGCCACTTCATGAACATGAAAGTACGATGAATTCAACGGACGAAGTCAATGTCTCATAATGGTTCTATTGCTACGTGAATAACGAAGGCGCATATATGTGCTCATAATTCAGCTCTAGTTTCATCATGTAACACACGTATATAATATGCAACAAATGTCTTTGTCACTGCAATATGCAGACCTCTGCTTTTTCTTTTTTTTTTCGCCGCGCTTATAAAATCGCGGCAGCAGAAGGAAAAGAGCTTCTGACGTCCTCGCGCACTACTGAATCAGAGGGACGGAGCGAGCGCAGGGGCTGCCAATTTTGCCAAAATAACTGTCATTGGAGCTACATAAGAGGCAACTTTCGTCGGTACATGCGGCTCTCCGGGTCAATAATTGGCTAGGACAACTGGAGGAAGCAGGGGAAAGTCCTGACTGATCGAACGGCATCTCCGTCTCCCAAGAAAACGTCGCCTCACCTAACTGCCTATCAGCGCTCACCGCGAGCGAAAACAACATTTTGGATAAAAATTATTCCTCAACCACCGGGCGCCGTAAAGCCGCGCGAGTGACACTAACCAATGGCAGCCCCCGTCGACAGGTTGTGCCGAAAGATGCCACCGAGGGGAGGCGGCGAGCACGTGTCCCGTCACGTGGGGTTGCCGCGGTTTTTTTCCCAAGCTGCGCACCGAGTTACGCCGAGGCAGCAGCAGTAGCCGGCGGGAAGACGTATATAGGAAAACTACACGCGCCTCTCTCCCGTGCGTCGCGGCTTGGACGAGGAAGCGGTAGCGAGCCGCCGTGCTTCTTTCAAGGTAAAAAAGCACTGCAAGAAGCTTTTCTCCATTCAGGGAGGAGAGGGTCCGCGTGCACGTCTTAATCACGCCTTATCGCGCGACCGCAATTGTCGCCAGAGCAATGTGCCCGCGCCGGCACCGCAGCGAGGCCCCGATGGAGCCTGCCCGGCATCCTCGCTCCCGTTATCTGCGCAGAAAATAAAAGCCGCCCGCCCCCTCCATCCAGCACGCGAAAGAGAAAACGGCGAGAGAGAGAGCGCATTCCCTTTGGCAGAACCAAATGGTCTGTTGCGTAAGGCTGGGCCAAATATGCCCTAAACCCATAAAAAGTTGTGACCACAGTGGCGCCAGTCAGGTGGGCCCCAGGTCTGCCGACCGCGGCCAAGGGATGGAGGAGATGCCACCTGCTCAGTCAGCGCGTGTTATCGCCCGAGGTGACCCTCGCGAGCTATACGGCACACCTCACTTTATCAGGACAGTTCCGGGGTGACAGGTGTCAGGGCAGTGCAATGACAGCTGGACAGGTTAGCCTAGACAGCTACACGCCCGGCATACTGCTGTCTCAGAGTGAGAGAGATGAAGAAAATGTGCACGCTGACGAGATGCGCGAACACGCAAAGCCGTTTCCCGACTAGCGCAGCAGAGTCGAAAGCAGGGCTTCGATCGTAGCGCGCGACGCGCAGTCTGCGCTTCTTCAAAGTGCCAACAACGACCGGCCGATCGAGGCATGCATGCATCAAGAGCCTGGTTCAACGCAAGCGCCAGGTGCAATCGTTCCTGTAGACCTCAGCCCCGCATGGGGAGCGCGTTGTCATACAGTGCCAAGTGTCATGGCTGCTTCTCCCGTACTGATTCTGTCCCGTGTGCTGTCGGCACGAGTGCTGTTGCATTTCTGTTCAGTTCAGTTACAAATGGGTTGCCGTAGGTTGAAGTGGAAAATATACCGCGGCTACTACGTTTCTGCCGGCTTTACAGCGAAAGCAAAAACAGTAGAGAGAGAGAGAGAGAATGAAGAGGAAAGGCAGGGAGGTTAACCAGATATGAGTCTCCGGTTTGCTACCCTACACTGGGGATGGGGGATAGGGGTTAGAAAGATGACAGAGAGGGAAACGCAAAAAAAAAACGAACGCGCACACATGGAGACACAAAAACAGTAAATAAACATTGTTCCTATCGGCAAAAGGGGATGAGCAAGTTGGTACGTTACGGTCGCACTGTCGCATCTTCTAAACATGCCGCTTTCTCGAGCGCCTGACTGCGGCAAAAGTACCGCATACGAATAACTTGAGGAGCTAGGCCAAATGCTGCAAGCTTAGAGCTCACATGGTCCCAACCACATTGATAAATTTATGGCACTCTCTAATTCCAGTTTACTGGAGGTGGTCCTCTTCTAGGTATTAGTTACCAAGCCCGGTATAGAAGATAAAGAGAAAAACCAGGAAAAACTTGAGCCCCCGACCTCGTAGCAACAAAACCCAAAATCTAGCGATACAGATTTCGATGCCGTGGTACCCGGAGAGCTTCTCATTCTGTAGCATCGGAGCATTTTCAAGGGCAAGCAGGCGTTTCCGGTTCCCGTGGAACCTTTTCGCCAGCCCTCTTGCCACCCACCGCGGTGGCTCAGCGACTATGACGTTCTGCTGACGATCACGAGGTCGCTGGTTCGATTCCTGGCAGCGGTGGCCGCATTGCTAGGTCTGTGGTGAAATGCGAATGCATTCGTGTGCTTAGATTTGGGTGCACGGCAAGAACGGCTAGTTGGTCTAAATCAATCCGGAGCTATGGTGTCACTCGTAGTCCACCGTGCAGTTCATGAAAGTGAAATCCCAGAATTTATTTATTTAGCCCTCACGCCAGCTCTCGAGCTCAGAAAACATGGGGCCGAATTCGCAAAGCTTTTAGTTCTCAAGTGATTTATGCCATCAGCTGGCCACCTTCAATAATAACATATCCAGAGGATTGCCTGGGATTTCCTCTTATGAATAATTCTAGCATAACAGGCTTCTGTGAATACGAGTCCTGTGGGGCACATGAAATGATATTTTTCACTTCAGCGAGGACTCCGCTTGAAGACTGGGACGGTGTATTCCTTTTAGAGCCGGAAGAACGTTGGAACCGAGTAAGATTACGAGCATGACTGCTATTAACGCAGTTTCTGTTTTCGTCTGAGCCAGTAAGGAATGCACTTGAATGATATCCGCACTCTTCACGATCTACCTATAGTCCATCACCGGAGTAGGAAACATTCCCACAGATTACCTCATTAAGCGAACGACGCCAGGTCAGAGTACATCGCAACCAAGTGCTATGCCTGCCAGGTTCGTTCTCGAAGCAAAACAGTTTAAATTATGATCTGGAAGGGTGTTGTGAAAGTACTGGCCTTTCACGGTCACCATTTTCCCTGTGAGCCAACGCATCACGGACTTAAAAGCATCCATGACGCCTACTTAATTGTCATATATGCGTATATAATAATAGAAAAAGAAAGCGTCCATGTGCAGATTTTATGTTTTGAGAAGTTAGGCCCTCGTCCAAATGCCAGGCCGTCTCGGTAACGACAGGGAAAGCCGAGATGAGGCCAGAAGTCCTTCTTCCCCTGTCATTTCCGAATACCCTCCTCTTACGTAACATATAGGCAAATTAGGCGCTCGATGTCACTCCACAGTCCAACGGCAAGCAAAGAGCCGCATGCGATCACATCGGCATTAAACATGACTTAAAGAGCAAGAATGGAACCAAAAATTAAAAGCAAAAAGACATTGCAAGCAGTGGTGCCGACAATACCACGGTGGCAGTTTTCAGAATGTTTTTTTTTTCCCCTCGTTTCCTTCTTTGTCATAGCGTGTCGGGCTCGCAAACCAAAGGGCAGTAATTGTAAACGCACAGTAAAGTTAGAAATTATTCCCCGTGGTTGCATTCGTACGCTCCATTAGCGGCAGTGGCTAGATCGCCCCTTGGCTGTCGCACGCTTGTTGTTCCTTCCTTGGAAGGGGAAATCATTTAGAGGAGCTCCTCCGCGCGCCCCACCGTTATCTGCGCGGTCTGAGAGCAGTGATTCTTGCGCAGAGACGACCCCCCCCCCCCCCCCCCCACCATCTCGGTTATTCTCAGGTTTGTTTCGCGCCCGGTGGGAGAGTGATATGCGGCGCGGCTTTCCTTTCGTCGCCCACACCGCGGCGAGCGGCCAGCGCCCCCCCCCCCCCAACCCCTATTTCGTGCCGCCCACGCCGGCCCACTGTCATCGCCACAGCGCCTTAGAATAGCAACCTCCGCGCAGGCAGACAAAGCGACTTCACCGTTTCGCACGAGGTGCACCTTATTTGCTTGCTCGCTTCGTGCTCGGCATAACATAAGCGCGTGCGAAAGACAGGCAATCAAATGGAGATGATGTAAATGAGCCGAAAAGACGAGGACGACAGCTAAAGACGAGACACACATCTGCGTCTCGTCTTTACCTATCCGCCGCGTCTTTTAAGCGCTTATAAAAACGACGTACAGCGCGAAGGACAAGGACTGCGAGAGACGACAAACACTGCGCTGTTTGTCGCGGCGTTTGTCGTCTCTCGCAGTTTTCGTCCTTCGCGTTGTACGTCGTTTTTATCATGAATTACCGACTAGCCCAAGCAACCACCCTAGTTCACTTTTAGGCTCATTTATATCATCGTCACGTCAGATCAACTCGCCCGACTAGCTGTACTAATCAGATGGAGACGACCTCAAATTGACAAGTAGTACCCCATCACACTCGCGCAACCAATCTGTGCACGTGCGTGCGTGCGTTCATGTGGGTGGGTGTGCTTTGCGCCGTTCAGTAAAAAGATATATCGTCATCCGGGATCGACAAAATGAGAGCCGCAGATGAGAAATAACGCCACATTCAATAACGAAGACAGCTTAGCTAAACGAAATACTCCGGACTACAAGATCGACCGCTTCGCAAACCAAAGATCAATTTAATTGACATTTCTCCGTTTACGCACTAATTTAGCAGAGGCGCTCGAAACACAAGATGGAAGTCTAGCATCAACCAGTCTTGACCCAGATCGAGATTAACAACATATGACCTCCAAATGTCGCTTTGGTATGCGATGTTCGTCACGGGAAAAAACTAAAATAAAAATGAAATAAAGGTGAGAAGCCCGATCCAAATATACTGGCTCCGCCTTTCCTTTATATGTCCCAGCTAGATAATGAACAGCTCGCTCACGGCTTTCTCAGCACTCAGCCATTCTTCTAGGTCTGCGTTCACTGCTTCCGCGCAGAGTGCGCTCGCGTTAATTTAAATGTCACTTGTGTCAGAGCCATAAAAAAAAAATTGAAGGAGAAACGAAACTACTTTCCGTGAGTAGGCTGGCGTATAGCAGCCGCTCACATGGGGCAGCCTTACGTCAGCCACAGCATAATTAATTAGCCGCAGTTTCGAACTTAAATGAGGTCTGGTGTGAGGCTTTGTGAAGGACCCTTGCATGAGCAAGTGCCTATGCTACCAATCACCGCAAAGGCCGCACGCTAATGACATAAAGAGAATAAAAAGCAAAAAAAGAGAAGATAAAACGATTGGACTAAGCCCACGCAAAGCTTCACAGTAGAACCTTTACGTGCGCAAGTCGCAGTCACTCTCAGGACCGACGCAGTCACAGAGCACAAAGCCTTGCAAAGGCGACGTGATTTTGCATAGTGAACTCTGTGAAATATGTACTGTGTCCTGGTTATTCGTATATGCTCACCTTCATTCTTCAAGTGTTTCAAAGACAGCGCAGTAACTGACTTATTCTCTAATCGCAGCCTTAAGAAAAAAAATAAACATAAATATTAAGGAAACAAAAATCAAATTATCGTTGTAAAATAGGTCAGGAGGGCATTTTTTTGTTTATTATTCTTATCATCTTAGAATCATCAAGCAGCATATCTTAAAAAACATTGCGACTCTCTTTCAAGGTGCATCAATTTTACGCAGGAAATACTTGACTGTCAGCAAAAAATTGAGAACAGAGTGTACTGAAGAAAAAAAAAGTTGTAAATAATGGGAGACGTTTTTGAAGATTCCGCTTTTAATTTTCTGCGAACAATGACACTAGGGATGATAGATTAGCAGTCGCTTGCTGGTTAGTCACAGGCTACCTTTGTAGTTACCTACATTAAATCTTGTACTTTTCGCTTTAATGAGTTTCGAATAAGCATCTTCTTTTTTGCTATAGTCAAAGTGCGCAGCATGCACCAGACGGAGCAAAAGATTTCATCTGAAAATGCTGTCAACGCCTCCATTCATGAGGTAGATAATGTCAACCAGCCTTATTAACTGGAACACGAAGCAACCTGCGCGCTCGGTACATTGATTGTCGAAAGTGTCACGAGGGTAAAAACACACGCACAGACAGAAATCGAGAACTATAGGGAGAAGTGCCAGAACTGCGTTTTCCTTTGTATGCTATATGCACCGTAGCCGCAAACGACCGCTTAGTCCTCGTGTGACCGCATGTCCCATTTCTCAGCGGAGTGTAGGACACGCACTGTCGCATTACCGTCATAGTGGCACCACAGCCTGTATACCAGTGGATATATAGGAGACACACTCACCTATTTTGGCGAATCCAGCGATGATTATCCACACCGATATAATGAACGGTGTGGCGACGTGGTGAAAGTCCACCTTGGCAACCTGGAAGCGCTTGGGCGGCCCGTCACGCTCACCGTTGCCGCGGTGTCCGGCGGAGATCGCGTGTCCGCCGCCGAGTCCGTGGTGGTGGATGGGCGACACGATCACGTCGTCCGTGCTCGCCGTGTGGTCGTCGGGGTCCGGCGGCACGGCCTCGTGGTGTCCACGCGACGCACTGTCCACCACGGGCGCGCGCGCCTCGTCGGCGCCGCATGTCCACGAAAGCGCGGCAAGCACCGCGATCCACGTCCACAGGGCGCGTTGTCGCCACAGCAGCATCGCGACACTGTCTCGCTTATTTCCTCCTTTTCAGCACGCGCCTGTAAATTACGAGATCGCGGCGGGAGCTATCATCGTCCAGGAAAGCGCCGCGGCGGTATTATAGGTGCAGCAGGCCGCGCCAGCGGCGGAAAGCAGCCACCATCGTCGAGAGCGGACACAGCGGCGATGCCGCGTCAAGCGCAAAACAACGGCTTGTCGTCTGCTTGACGCGGAGACGACACCTCTAAGAGTCCGGCAGCTTCCAGCTGGGAAAGCGGAAGCGGAACGACGACGACTTCTGCTTTGTGCTGGGCTTTCCTACGCTCTTGGCGGCAAGCCCCTAGAAGATCACTTTACTCACTTGGCGGTACTAAAAAAAAATGCAGAGCGCGTGAAGTGAAAAAAAAAAGAATAAAAAAGAACAGGTGTGTGTCTCTTCCTGCTACTGCCACGAATCGGAAAGTGGAGCGGCACAAGCGAAATATATTGCCCACAACTCTGCAGCCAGGCAAGCTCTTCAGAAAAGTCGAAACTAAAAGCAATATCGTCTGCTAGGCTCCCCTCGTTTTCTTTTCTTGCTCCCGCAACTCCGAGGCCGCCTATCGCGCTTGCTCCAGAAAAGCAGACGCCGCCGAACACTGATGCAGATGGGCGAGAGAAGCGCGTATGTCGCCGGCACGTCAGTTTCGTCCCTGCATCACGGGCAAGAGCATCGCTCTGGCGGCTCACTTAACCCTTTAGCTCACCGCTACTAAAACCAGTGGATCGAGGGAGGCTGGAGTGATAGGTGACAGCGCCTCGTCACTCACGCAGAGTCACCACGGGTGCGCGCCGCTGTTCGCACTGTCACACACAGCTGAGTAGCCAAGCCGACGACGGGAGCAGCCGGCCACGCCGGCGCAAACAAAACACGCAAGTCCGCTTCCCCGCAGCAGAATGCGGTGGTCCCACACCGACCGACTTCGCGTAGTCTACTGGAGAACTGCAGCCGACCGCGCCGGACGACGACCGCTTTACGCGGTCGAATTCTCTCCACGCCGGCCATTGGTGCGGGAAAAGACCTGACGAAACGGTGACGCCCGCCGACGTCACGCGTCGTAAGCGTGCCGGCGTTCTCTCCATTGGCTGGCAACCCCGCCGCGGCACGGGACTGACGCGGAAGCGAGCGGCCAAGAGAAAGGATTCGCGCGGCGCGCGCGCTTCGGTTTTGCCGAAAGTAAAACGGGCGCGTAGTTGGGCCTGCAGTTAAAACTACGGCTTGACAACCGCTTTTGTATGCCGCTGCGATGCGCGGCTGAAATGATCACTCCTTGCGTTTCGCTGTGGTTCTAGTATTACCTCACGTCGCTCACATTTGATGTAAACCCCGTTTATTGAGTGTACGTCATCAGAGAAACCCAAGCCCGCTTTCACCCTTATTTATATAGCTAACAGGGGATGTAACCTAATATAACAGAGTAATATCCTGTTTTCAGCGTGAAAGTCCAAAGTGCAAATTTAAAATGTCGGAGAGCTAGTAGACTCTAATGCAAGGATATATGAGTGCGTATTGCTGCCTGTTCTACATTGCTACACACGCGCAAAACAATCAGGATAAATAAAAGCATTGTTAAATTCATTTTTCCAGTTTAATTTTCCAGCTCTACATCAGAGAAAGAAGTAGATATTACCGTTGTTCGTAATAATGGTAGTACTAGTCATATTAGTATCAAAGGCCTCAGGCACGTACCCAGGATTTTTTTTTCGGAGGTGGCCCAACCCAAGGTAACTTTTCCGTACAAATGAGTACTTTTACTAGTACAAATGTTCACCATAAAGACGAATAAACCCAAAAAAGAGAAATGAAATAAGGTGTATCTCGCAGGTATACGCTTGTGCGATACACCTCTCCTTTGCTTGGCAAACAAGCAACCACATCAAATGGACTCGTGCAGGAAAGAAGCGCAGGAAGAACGCTGCCAAGAACAAGTGAACAAGCGAAAGTGTACAATGAAGATTTCTGGTAGCGTCTTTTTTTTTTTAATTAGCCCTGGAAGAAGTGTAGAGAAATATACATTTGATGAAAATTCACAGTTCTATTGAATCCCTCGTTTGCTGCTCAACCAAGTTAAGTGCCAAAATCGACTCGTATTGTTATGTATGAAGTTGCGTAACGATGCGTGGCTGCCAGTCCCGTACAACTACGTAAAACGCAGGACGCTGCGGTTCTAGACGTACTGGGCCAACCTCGAAAGATTAGAAAAACACCCACATAAGTATAGCCGACAAGTGGCTACGTCAGGCGGTCAGACTGATAATGGTAGAAGTGTCATTCGAAACACACGAAATCCTTCTCCCCTTGGCGGCGTTTTCTCTACTTTCTTTTTAAATAAAAAGATGTTGATCGATAAATATTCTCATCAACAACGGTTAAATTTGTTATTTTCGCTTTTCTTTCCTGTTTGGCTCTTTACTCGGCTCTCTTCCTTATTAGATCGCTTAATTTCTGAACTCCTTGCGACTCTTCTTTCCAGTTGCCAATTTTGCATGAGAAGTGCTGTACAATTAGGGAAAAACCAGACCAGGTAACGGGTGACATTCATATTGCTTATTGGCTCAACAGTTTTTGCAGGGTTTGATGATGGAGGCTGTTTTGCATGGTGTTATTTTCCACCTCATCTAACCCATATCACGGGTATATGGTTCCGAGGATCTGCCCGCGTCGCGGCCAGCCGTTACTCGAGAAAATAATAAAGCAAAAGAAAAAGTTAAACGCAACTGGCGTTGTCTCCGGCCACAACTCGTTCCACGAACATACAGACCGTCTGACTACGAACCGAATCTCTTTGCTGGTCCCTGGAACAGTCTGAACAAAGAAGGTTGAACTAACGAATCAACAGCGATCCGCGTGACCGTTCCAATAGATGAAGACAACTGAATGCTTCTCAAGTTAAACGCGCGGGCACCGAATCGATCAGAAAACTGGCCTTCACAGCCCAGGAGATGCTGATAACTATACCGCCATCTAAAAGGAGAGGATAGGGCAGCAAAATGTTGACCGCTGAATAGCTGTCCAGTCTCAAGATTGATCTAGCGGCGCATCAGGAATGTGTGTGAGAAGTGGTGGCCCGGGTGAGGGGAGGTATGCCGCTTAACTTCTAATTTCGGGGGGGGGGGGGGAGTGCTCCCCCTCCCCTTGGTACCTGCCTGAAAGGCCTAATGATTCCTCCTTGGATTATGCAGCAGTCAAACAAACGGAAGATAGCACAGCAAGCAGAGTAAAAAATTGCAAAAGAAAGTAAAAAATATCACTTGACGCCCAGGTTTTAGCTTGCTCAACGATGCATGGTTAACTGGTTGGCTGTTTAGATGCTCAAATCCGAAAAGGGAAACCCCGTTGGCTCAAGAATTAGTCATCTTCGGCGCCATATTTTCGGCAACATAGTATCACTGCCTGCATGCCTGGCTATGTTTCTATGGTTTTTCCGACCGTCGGTTGTTCGCACCCATTTTTTTTTTGTAACTTGCCTTTGTATTTACAAACCATAGTTTTGCACTGTATTTTGGGGTATGCTCGTGCCCTTACTGTATTATCTTCGTTATCTGTTTACTCTTTTTTGGGTTACATGCAAAATTTTGCAAAATTTACATGCACGCCTCTGTTCCGACGTGCATTAAGAAAATGAAAACTCTCGGAATAACAAAGCTGTATCGTGCAGACTACGCATGCGTCGCACGTATCGGCCTGAACTGACTGACAGCACGAAGATTACGGCAACATGTGCCTGTGAATGCCGACGACTATATATACCCTGTGTGTTCCCGGAATAAACGTTCTTTTCATTCTTGGATCCCGTCCATACGATACATGGTGTCAGAAGTGGTGCCGCTGGATGAACGTAACCATTCAGAGCAATGGAGCTAGTCAAGCCACCGGAGCATGTGCAACTTTCCGGCTCATCCGACAACATCGCGAGGCATTGGAACCTGTTCATCCAGAAGTTCGAACTGTTCCTACAAGCGACAGCATCTACGAAAGAACCAAGGTCAGAAGCTGTCAAGGCTGCGCTGCTGCTGAGTGTTGCTGGCGACGATGCACTTGAGGTGTTTAACAACTTCACCTTTCTTGAGGCGACCCGCCGTGGTTGCTCAGTGGCTATGGTGTTGGGCTGCTGAGCACGAGGTCGCGGGATCGAATCCCGGCCACGGCGGCCGCATTTCGATGGGGGCGAAATGCGAAAACACCCGTGTGCTTAGATTTAGGTGCACGTTAAAGAACCCCAGGTGGTCAAAATTTCCGGAGTCCTCCACTACGGCGTGCCTCATAATCAGAGAGTGGTTTTGGCACGTAAAACCCCAAATATTATATTATTATTATTATATTTCTTGAGGCGGAACGCAAGGATGATTACACGACGGTCGTGCGGAAGTTTAAGGAGTACTGTGAAGAACAGCAAAACGAAGTCTATGAGAGGTACATTTTCCGGTCAAGAACCCAGGACGAAGCGGAGCCCTTTGAGCATTTCCTGCGCGACTTGCGAAAGCTGTCCCGAAGCTGCAACTTCGCTGAATTAA
The DNA here is from genome assembly GCF_038994185.2 of Dermacentor albipictus. Taxonomy (NCBI): domain Eukaryota; kingdom Metazoa; phylum Arthropoda; class Arachnida; order Ixodida; family Ixodidae; genus Dermacentor; species Dermacentor albipictus. Next base: position 148,035,765 of record NC_091821.1, on the reverse strand, counting down.
TGGAGTCAATGATCCGCGACCAGGTTGTATTCGGTGTACATAACCCCAAGTTGCGGGAGACGCTCCTCAAAGTAAAAGACCTGACGCTAGCCAAGACGGAACAAATCTGCAAGGCTGCTGAACTGTCTAGCCAGCAGAACGAGGCATGGGCTCAGGCGGAAAAACAGGTCGCGTCAGTAAAGAAGCGTCCGTTTAAATGCACGAAATGCAACCGCTCGCACGAACGTAGTAGGTGTCCCGCGTTCGGCAAGGCGTGTTTTGTTTGTGGTGGCACCAATCATTTTGCAGCGTGTTGCAAGAAAGGGTCTACAGTAAGCGAAGTGGTCAACGTGCAGAACACTTTCGACATCCTTGATGTAAAAACTTGCAAGGTGAGAAGCTCGACGGACTGGATCGTAAACGCTAAAGTGGCCGGCCAGGATGCCTTCTTGAAAGTAGACACAGGCTCCCAAGCTAACTTGCTGCCTTACTCGGTCTATCGGAAGTGCAAAGGGATGCAAAGTTTGAAGCCGAGCAGTTCCATTCTGCGGTCTTATAGCGGTAACGCTATCAGTCACTTCGGTGTTGCGTCGTTACCAGTCACCATAAAAAATCAGGCTGGGAGTTTCGACTTCTTCATAGTAAAAAAAGGCCACCAGGCAATACTCGGACTATCTGCAAGTGAGGCGCTCGGACTGGTCGCGAGGTCGGTGGATGCAGTCAACGCTAGCGCTGCCGACGAAATACTGCAGGAATTTCCTCAACTCTTCCAAGGAACAGGCTGTGTAGCCCGCCAGTATCGGATGGTACTACGCACTGGTTCGATACCTGTAGTCCAGCCAGCGCGGCGCGTACCCCTGACACTAACAAGAACCACTGCGGGAGGAGCTGGACCGCATGGAACGAGCCGCCATCATCACGAAAGTGACAGAACCAACGGACTGGGTGAGCCCGCTTGTTATTGTACGGAAAAAGGACGGCACACTACGTGTATGCATTGATCCTAGGCATATCAATGAATGCCTGAAACGTGAGCACTATCAGATGCCTAAGCGTGAAGACATTGAGGCTGAGCTCGCCGGCGCTCAATATTTTTCCCGCCTCGATGCGAATTCAGGTTTCCACCAAATTCCTTTGGATGACGCCACATCAAAAATCTGCACATTCGGCACGCCCTTTGGTCGCTACCGTTTTCTGAGGCTGCCTTTCGGTATCGCCTCGCCTCCTGAAGTCTTTCAAATAACCTTGAGCGCAATTTTTGACAGGGCTCCGGGGGTGCGTGTATATGTAGATGACGTTCTTGTCTGGGGCATCACTAAAGAAGAACATGACACACGCCTTCGAAATGTATTGCAGCTGGCAAAAAACGCTGGCTTAACTTTTAACGCAAGCAAGTGCGAATTCGGGCTTACTGAAGTTGAATTTTTGGGTGATGTCATCAGCCGAGACGGAATAAGGCCAAATGCCACACTGAGCATGTCCCTTAAAGAAATGTCGCAACCAACGGACAAAGCTGCAGTGCACAGGATGTTAGGTGTTGCCAACTACTTTGGGAAATACATTCCGAATCTGGCAGAAAAGACACAGCTTTTGCGCAGTCTCATCAAAAAGGACACCAAGTTTGAATGGTCGGCCAACCACGCAAATGAATGGACAGCCATCTGTACATGGCTCAGCAGCGCACCTGTGTTGGCTGTTTTCGATGCTGCCAGGGAAACTAAAATTTCTTCTGATGCTTCTAAAAGTGGACTAGGCGCTGCACTTCTACAGCTTCACGGTGACAGCTGGCGGCCGGTCGCGTATGCATCACGCGTGATGAATGAGACTGAGCAACGATATTCACAAATCGAAAAAGAGGCAATGGGCATAACGTTTGGGTGTGAAAAATTTCACCACTTCGCATACGGGCGTAAGATAATCATAGAGACCGACCACCGACCACTGCTAGCCATTTCATCCAAAGGAATCGGTGACATGCCACCGCGTCTTCAGCGTTTCTTCATGCGCTTACTGAACTACGACTATGTGCTTGAATTTGTACCAGGGAAGCAACTGCTGCTGGCCGACATGCTCTCAAGGTCGACGCCCATCAACCACCCAGCGGACACGAGCGACTCGACAGAAGAAATAGAGGTTCACGCAGTTGGTGCAGTCTCGGACCTGGTAAGCAGAAAAACCCTTGACCGCTTAGTTGCCGCAACTGCAAGTGACCCGGAGTTACAAAAAGTGATGCGCTATATCAGCGGCAGCGATAATCTTGATGGCTGCATGAAACCTTATGCTACTGAGCTATCACTAATAGAGGGAGTGGTGCTAAAAGGAACCAAAGTACTGGTTCCAAAGTCGATGAGGAACGAAATACTTCAACGTATACACGAAGGGCACTTGGGCATAAACAAATGCAAAGCACGAGCCCGACGATTGGTGTTTTGGCCCGGAATTAATGCAGATATCGAAACGATGTTGAAAAGTTGCGCCGTCTGCCGAAAGTATGCATACAGGCAACCAAGCGAGCCTTTTATGCTCAGACCAACGCCGGGCCACGCTTGGTACAGAGTCGGCGTTGATATCTTTCAGCATGGGGGAAGCTCGTACTTGTGCGTGTTCGATGCGCAGTCAAACTTCCCGGAAGTGGAAAAACTGGGCGACACCACGTCGAGCACGATCATTGCGAAATTGAGCTGCATTTTTGCGCGATATGGAATCCCAGTCGAAGTATGCAGTGACAACGGCCCCCAGTTCGCGTCTCACGAGTTTGCCACCTTTGCGTCCAGGTACGATTTCAAGCACGTGACATCTAGTCCTGGATTTCCACAGTCCAATGGACTAGCGGAGAAAGGCGTCCAGATAGTAAAACGGATCATGAAAAAAACACAAGAAAATCACGACGACTTCTGGCTGGGCCTGCTCAGCTACCGATCTACACCACTGGAGCACGGTCGTTCCCCGGGTGAGCTGTTGCAAGGCAGGAGACTACGAACCAGGCTTCCAGACTTCAGCTCGCAACCTGAAAATTTTGTGTCTAAGCATAGACAACTTGGCACACAGAGGAAGGACCTACCACTACTCCAAAAAGGGGATGTGGTGAGGATCCGAGATAACGCATGGACCCGCAAAGCGCAGGTCATGGGACCGGCTGCGCCTAGGTCCTATCGTATTGTTACTGAAGGTGACCAAGTACTTCGTCGGAATCGGAGACACCTCATTACAACGCGTGAGCCATTCCGACACGATGACCTCGACAGCGATGAGCCGGAAAGCGAGGACGACCAGCCGGTAACATCCCCAACTGGAGTGCCCGCAAACCCGACTCAACTTACAACACCGATCCCAAGATGGTCTAGGCGGATAACTCGTCAGCCAAGACGGCTGCAGTACGACCACAATTTCAATCAAGTGCATTGTGTATCTCGGCTCTATCCAACTATTAAACAGAGAAAGATGTATCGTGCAGACTACGCATGCGTCGCACGTATCGGCCTGAACTGACTGACAGCACGAAGATTACGGCAACATGTGCCTGTGAATGCCGATGACTATATATACCCTGTGTGTTCCCGGAATAAACGTTCTTTTCATTCTTGGATCCCGTCCATACGATACACGGCAACGCAAAAGCACTCAAAAACGAGTTCCCACGAGTAGTTCACAAATCGTGACACTGAAACACTAGTTCACAATCCAAGTTCATAAGCTAAAACACAAGTGCAATGCTATCTGCGATAGAAAAACATGGATATTTTGGGAGAATATGTCATAAACCACAAAATAAGAACGCACAATCAACAATACACGTACAAGCTTGGTCACATATCTGAGATCTATGTTGCCACAAGTCTCGCAAACGTCGATGCATATGTCTGAATTAATGTTCGTATATAAGTCTCCTAAGAAGACCTAGATCTGCCAAACTGTTTTAAATATCCAATCATTTTCCGCAATTCTTGGTTCATGAAGAAACTCTAGAAATGCACGTACTGGCCGTACTATGATCGGGATGTTTCTGTTGGCCACGCACCCAAGAGGTTCTCCAATTACAGCGGCCTTCTATCAAGTATATGTAATTTTGTTGACAACTTTTGGCAGCAGGTTGAGTATTTGTTCAAGAGTAAGAGAAGGTGCTCTATATCGTCACCGGATTCTTCACAGGAACAAATTTATAGTTTTTTGATCCCGTGTACTGAGAAGCACTTCGTGCATGCTATGCCGAGTCGTGATCTACGTATTATTTTTTCTATAGCGACGTTGACATTGGTCGGTATGGTGAACTCCATGGGTGGATCTATCCTAAGTAGTCTTGAACATTGTGCCCTATTATTAAACCAAGCCTCTCTTGTGATTCAGGCGCAAGTTTTGTTAACAGCGCAACGCTGTTAACGCTGTTACCTTTCTGGCAAAGGAAGAAGTGAAATTTCATGCTTTTGTTAGCCTTGCGTACTAAGCCTTTATGTACAGCACAATTCCCTGCAATTCCACAATCACTTGGTAGCCACTTGAGTGCTATGCTGTTGCTCTTTGGCAATGGCGTAAGCCTTTTGCATCTTGTATAATAAAGCATCATTCGCTGAGCAAAAGCTGATATTTTTATGGGTAGTAGTGATGCTTGAGAATAGTTTAAAACTACCCATTGTCGCAGTTGTCTTTGTGAACATATAAATTTCATTGCAGAGAGAATTGCGTACAGTTCGGCAATGGTTGATGTAGTACTGTGAGAAAATTTATAAGCTACTTGGTCATCGTAAACTGGAATCAATAACGCTGCAGTAGGACTTGGATCAATGCATATTCCGTCTGTATATACTTGAATGCGACCTGGTGCTCATTGTAAATATGTGACAATGTTAGATATTCCGTTTCTATTACCGTAAACTTAAGTTTACAAGAAATTACTGGTAATGAAAGGTAAATATTTGGAACGTGGAGAAGCCAAAGAAGACGCGAGACGTCTTCTTGCCAATATACTGCATGCTTTGTCAGTAGGAGGTTTCTGCGTTGTTCTATCATTTCGTGCACTTTCGTCCCATCTCGGCGGTTGAGCGCTTGGTAAAGGGCGTGGTTATACTAAGAAATGGTGACGGCACGTCTTCGCATGCCTCAGTGCTTGGATAGAGGGTTGGCGAAAGTCGGCAATAACGAAGAAACTGGCGGATGACTGCGGAGCGCCTAAACATATTCTGGCTAAGAGGTGCTGAAGGATTTCTTCTGAGCTGCGTGATGGGCCGAGGGTAGGGCTGGAGTGTAGTGTGCTATCTTTTACCTGATGAGTGCGCACTGTACACGTGTTAATGACAATGTCGTGCCTGTTCATTGATTACTCGTTTTAGCTCGCATGCAAGTATGCAATTATAGTTGTGCCTATTTTGTATATCCGATATAGTTCTTTCCAGATTATTAATTAACAAGTATCCCCATTGCAGCTTAACACACTTTGGCTGCTATAGCGACAATCTAAACCGAATCAATCGCCAAGCCACATCTGTGTCGCTCGAGGCACTTGTTCCGGGTCAGATCAAAGATGTAAGGATCAACGCCCGAAAGAACATCCTTGCTATAGATGTCACAAATCGCAGCGCCCTAGACATTCTCAGCAATGTTAAGGTGCTGGATAGCATCAACGTACGCTGCTATAAACAAGATGATCACGACTCTACGGCCGGCATTGTGTATGACGTAGATAATTCGATAAGCGATGCTGACCTGCACATACTCATCAAGCCGGCGACAGAGGGAATTGCCATATTGCAAGCCCGTCGCCTGGGGAACTCGCACTGTGTGAAGTTAACTTTTAAAGGAGACAGCCTACCGTCACACGTCAAGGTCGGTCATTTCCGACACATAGTACGACCTTTTGTGCCAAAGCCGCTTCAGTGCAGGAAGTGTCAAAGGAGAGGGCACGTTAGTGCGGTTTGCACAAATGCTGCCGTGTGCTCACGTTGCTCTGGATCGCACAGCTCCGACTCCTGTCATGCAGAAAACCAAAAGTGCGCCAATTGTCAGGGCTCTCATGATGCAACTTCGAAGAATTGCCCACACGTGAAAAATGAGGCGAAAGTCTTGAGGCAAATGGTCAGGGATGGTTCCTCGCTCAGGGAGGCTGCCGCTAAGGTGCGTCGTCGACGTTCACGTCGCCGGAGATCTAGGAAACCCACTGCTATTGCTAAGGATGCACCGCGTCCATTGACAGTCCACAAACTTCCACATACCACTAGCAATAGTAGCAATGAGGATCCCAAGCAGAAAGTCGGTAACGTCATTGCCTCATGCGAGGAGTGGCCGCCGTTGCCACGGCTAGATCCACCACTGGAGCGACAAGATGTAGCACGCTCGCCGAATCATGCTTCACCTTTTGGCAGCAACCTAGACGACGACAAACAAGTTGTCACCATGATAAGGGCCCTTATGAACACACTACGAGTACTACTGACCGCCATACACACTCCGGCGGTTCGAGGCGCACTTCAAATACTGGACGCCCTGAATCCAGTACTGTCCGGTCTTGAGAAGCACCATGGCTGCTCCTCCACACTCGTTCCTTAAAGAGGTCAAGGAAGCGTCTCTCTTCGAATGGAATGTCAGAGGCATTAAATCCCGCATTTCGGACTTTCGTCCGTTTGTTTTTAAAAACAAATTTACAATAATAGTCATTTGTGCACCAAACATTGACAACGCCATCCGCCTATCAGGATATGAAGCGTTCATGTCTGCTACCTGTAGCGAACGCAGCAAAGTCATCGTTTATATCAGATGCGATTTCACGTATGTTTCACACCCAGTGGCACCTGATGACGACAATCAGTACGTATGTTTGACGATAAAATGCAAGAACGTCACATTCACGCTCGTAGGTGCTTGCATTTCACCTTCGAGTCGATTTGACAACGCGAGACTAAGTGCAATTTTAACAGCGACACCTGGACCATGGATTATTACCGGCGACTTCAATGCGCATCATCCGCTATGGAGAAGTTTAAGGATGGATTGCCGAGGAAGACGTCTACTATCCTTCGCGTCGGACCATGAGCTCTGCTGCCTAAATGATGGCAGTCCTACTTTTCTGCGGGGATTGACATACAGCAGCTGCTTGGACTTGACTTTTGTTTCAAGATGCCTCAGTGCCTGTGTGAAATGGTTTACGGACAACGAAACGCATGGTAGTGACCACGTCCCAACATATGTTAAAATCGACGGCATACGCAAGACACAATCTACCACAGTTCTTCGTCACATTGACTGGCCTCAATATACGTTGCTCATGGAGAAGAATTGCCAAGAGATCCAGGACTGTCTACCTGGCAACATCGAAAAGCTAATTAACGCCGCTGCTCAAGAAGCCACAAGAGCTTTTAGGCCTATTCCTAAGTTTTCTGAATTCGAAGCAGAATTGGAGCGGCTTCGAGCAATCCGCCATCGCGCGGAACGAAGGTACAGGCGCACCAAGTCCATCTATGATCTAAGGGAGGCGACACGAATACAGAAGAAGATTCAGCGTCGGATCAACTCCCTGCTGTCTCTAAGGTGAAAAACCTTCTGCGATTCCCTTGAGCGGCATAAACCCCTGTCACATATATGGAGAACGGTGCGTGGTCTTCGAACATCACCGCAACAACGCCACCCCTTCAAATGCCTGGCTCTCTACCAAGCTCGCAGAGAGATCGACGTAGCGGAGGACTTCTGTGTCAAGGTTGCTGGTCTACTGCCATCGTTCGTTACACGTGATCCCTGTGATGTTCCAATCTCGCGGGATTCTCGTATGGACAATCCGTTTTCCATCGAGGAATTGCAGGCAGCGTTGGCAGCGTGCAAACGTTCCTCATCGCCTGGGCGTGACGTGGTGACATACGCAGCTCTCGGACTCCTCGGTCAAACAGCCCGGCATGCTCTTGTAGGCGTGTAAAATAATTCATGGCGTGAAGGAGTGGTTCCTACTGCATGGAAGTCCAGCCGCCTTGTGCCTCTGCTCAAACCAGGTAAATCACCCCTAGACGTGGCGTCTCATCGTCCCATTGCTCTGGCCAGTTGTCTATGAAAGGTGATGGAGAAGATGGTGCTGACGCGTCTAGAGTGGTATCTAGAACACTACAGGTTATACCCTGACGCTATGGCAGGCTTTCGACGCGGACGCTCTTCTGTAGACAACGTCATCGACCTTGTCTCGTCTTTTCAGCACGAAAAAAGCCTAAGGAGGCTGTCAGCGGCAATGTTCCTGGATGTTAAAGGCGCTTATGATAACGTAACCCATCGAGCCATCCTGGACGCTTTGGACAATGTCGGCCTATTCAGCTTCTTGAAGGACAGGTCATTCTTTGTGTAAACAGAGGGTGGTGCGTCATCACAAAACAACACCTACCGTGGCGCACCACAAGGCGGAGTCCTGAGCCCCACTCTATTTAACCTCGTGCTCATAGACCTGGTTCATACCTTTCCGAAATCGGTCCATGTGTCGATTTATGCAGACGATTTATGCATTTGGTCATCAGGAGCGACGCGTCCCCAGATGCGCGCCAGACTTCAAAAAGCGGCCACACTAACATCAGGTTATCTTCGAGCGCGAGGCCTGGAGGCGTTCTCAGACAAGTGCTCTATAGTCGCTTTCACGCGCAAAGCAATGAAACCGTACGTTGTCAGAATTAATGGACATCCGACTGCCTACGAGAAGACGCACCGCTTTCTAGGAGTGATTATAGATCGAGACCTCTCCTGGAGTCCACATATCTCATACCTAAAAAGGAAATTACTCATGATAACCCACGTGCTCAGATTTCTTGCGGGAAAGTCGTGGGGTGCGTCTGTGAGTGCGATGCTCCAACTCTATAACGCACTGTTCCTCGGTCTCCTGCGCTATAGCTTACCTGTACTGGGCGGGACCAGTAAGACCAACCTCCGTGCACTCCAGTCTGTACAAGCTCAAGCTCTACGAATTTGCCTTGGTCTTCCCAGATGTGCACCCACGGCAGCAACAATAGCCATCGCGCATGACCACCCTATCAATACGTATCTTCAAGTCGACGCTTTAAGGATGCATGTCAGGCACTTCGCGCGACTTCCATCGCATCATCTCGCCTCCCTTCCTGCCGCTCGACCTCGTTCAGCGTTGAGCAGGATTATTGCCGCCAACCACGGAACTTTACCATCAAACTTCACGCCTGCAGCTCGACCATCTCTACCGCTGTGGTGCCTCCATCCACTCCAGGCTCTTCTTGTTATTCCCGGTATCAAAAAGAAAACGGAGATGTCATCTTGCGCCCTCAAACAAACCGTGCTTTCATTCCTATATGACAAACACAAAGAACGCATCCATGTTTGCACCGATGGTTCTGTCTCCTCTAATAGTTCAGCTGGAGCACTGGTAATTCCCGCAGAGTCTGTCACCCTCAAGTTCAAGACGTCTCACGTTACGTCATCGACGGCTGCAGAACTCGCAGCTATCCGTGCCGCTCTAGAGTTTATTTGCCACAAATCGTCACAGTCATGGTCCCTCTTATGCGACTCGAAGGCGGCTCTCCAGTGTCTGATGTCCCCTTTCAACCACGGACCAAATATGCAACTAGTGGCAGACATCCGACTACTCCACCATCACGCAATCAACAAGGGGCACAACATTATCTACCAGTGGATACCGGGTCACTGCGGAATTTCGGGCAATCACAGTGCGGATGATGCCGCTCGATCGGCCCACGATGGTGCCCACGTTATACCAATACCACTGTCACGAACAGACGCAGCCACAAGGCTTCGCTCCCTCGCCCGCGAGCTCACGCAGAATCTGTGGAACACCAATGAGTTCAGGAACGCACGTCTCCACAGATTGGATCCATGTCTGCAACTCCGCCTACCACCAGGGTTGCCACGAGCGGAAGCAACACTTCTGTGCCGTCTGTGGCTCGGCGTGGCATTCACGAACTCCTATTCATTCCGCATTGGAATGGCCGTCAGCCCTACATGCGACACCTGCGGCTGCGAGGAGACGATTGAGCACCTCCTTTGTGACTGTCCCAGCTACAAAGTGCCAAGAACAGTGCTCGTGACCGTGCTCGAAAAACTGGACAATCGCCCCTTTACAGAGGAAAAAAGCTCTAGGACACTGGTCCAGACGGGCTTCGGCACTCAAGGCCTTACACACTAAACAAAAATAACGCGAAACGGGAGTAAACCGCTCGTCCTGTATCGCATTCCCGTTTCTGGGTTTTTTTTACTACGTACCAGTCGAGGTAAAAATTTACTACCATGCTGACCAAGGTTTTTGTATGTAGAAACGAGAGTAATTTTTTAATCTGTGGGAAGGTTTTTAGGGACGATAGTGGGACTATATTTTTACTGCCATCACGAAGTTCTAGAGGCTATTCCTGAGAGTTATTTTTCAAGCCCATTCGCGAGTTTCTTGGTTCTGATGTGGGAGTATTTTTTTACCTCATTCATCCAGTTTTCTAGGCTATTCCTGGGAGTTATTTTTAGGCCTATTCTCGAGTTTGTTGGTACTGATGTCGGGGTATTTTCTTACCTCGTTATCAAGGTTTCGTAGCTCTACCTGAGAGTAATTTTTCAAGCCCATTCTGTGGTTTGTTGGAGCTGATCTCGGAGTATTTTTTTACCTCGTTCATCAGGTTTTCTCGGTTCTTTCCGAGAGTAATTTTTCAAGCCCGTTCTGGAGTTTCTTGGGCCTGATGTGGAAATATTTCGAAGACAATTGAAAGATTACAAAGACGATTTCATGGATCCCAAGCATGAGGGATTGTTTATTAGTTCTGACATGTTTCTCATAAAAAAGTCAGGCATGAGTTAATCATCACAAAACTATAGCCTTATAAGATACTGTGATAAGCATAATAAATATTTGTACTAACACACAGACTGGGGGCTGGTAACTGCCCATTAGATCTCTCATAGCAAAATAAAATACATCACAACACATTCAATGTGCAATCCCACTAAAGTACAGTGAAAACAAGCAACATACAATATAAAATCTAACTGATAAATATACAGTCAGTACTAGAGACGTTCACATAAAACTCACTGAATATGCAGGTCATTCCTTCAAACAGGCAGTTGTCCAGAACATGGGTGTGCAGTGCATTCAATGGATTACAGTCGAACCCCGCTACAACGAACGTCGCTTCAACGAAATTTTCGCTTCAACGAAATATTTCCAATTCCCCGTCAGCTCGCTATACAAAGTAATGGAACAAATTTCTCATCACAACGAACCATTTTTGGGGCGCGTTTCCGCTTCAACGAAATTTTTGCTATGCGAAGCTCGATTTAAAAATATATCTTACAATAAAACAAGCATATCGCCGCCCATCTATGTACTTCCATAGGCCCACGCTGCTTTGTTTCGCTAAACATTCGCTGGACCAAACTAATCCACTCACTGAAACGCACATGATCACCGCCATAGCTTGGTGTTGATGACTATCGGGCTGGCTGCCTTGCGACAAGGCGCGGGGGCAAGCTCCCGTTTTCTTCCAATCCAATTCAGAGCCGCAACCAATCCGTTGCCAAAGGACGCAGCAGCCTGGCAACAGCAGCGCGTTTGCCCTAGTTTTTTTCACTCGTGCTTGTGCTGCTAGTGCGCTGTAATGAATGCGAGCATGGCGACTTCATCTAGAAAGCGGAAGTTCCTCTCGCTTGAAGAGAAGGCACGGATTATCAGCGCGGCATCCAGTGGCAGGAAAAAGGGAGATGTTGCAGCGGACTTCGGCATCTCACAGAGCACGCTGTCAACGATCTTGAAGTCGAAAGACGCGATAGCGCAAGCTCTTTCTTCGGGGACATCCGCGAAGCGGAAAAAGCTGACGCAAGCGGCTCATGAGGACCTTGAGAAGGCTCTGTACACGTGGTTCCTCGACGTGCGCGCAAAGAAGATGCCGGTCAGCGGAAACATGTTGCAGCAAAAAGCACTTGGCTATGCCTGTATGCTGGGCATCAATGATTTCAAAGCCAGCTCAGGGTGGCTGACCCGTTTTAAGGCCAGGCATGAAATCGTCGCTAAAGTGCTGTGTGGGGAGTCGGCCTCATCAGACGCCGACGCTGCATCTGCTTGGGCATCAGCTACTGTGCCGGAATTAATGGAGAAATATGCCACATCAGACATATACAATGCCGATGAAACGGGACTTTTCTTCGAGCTCCTCCCCTCCAAGACGCTTCACATGAAGGGCCAGCCATGCAGCGGAGGGAAGCATAGCAAAAAGCGTGTGACTGTGCTCCTGTGCTGCAACATGGACGGGTCTGACAAGCGCTGCCCACTGGTGATAGGCAAAAGTGCGAAGCCGCGGTGCTTCAAAGGTGGCAAGAGCCTGCCCGTCAAATATGTTGCCAATAAGAAGTCTTGGATGACACGGGCCGTTTTCAAAGAGTGGCTAACCGCTTTCGACCGTGACATGACGGCAAAGAAACGTAAGGTTTGTTTGCTCATCGACAATTGCTCAGCGCATAACGTTGAAGACGTTCAGCTTCAAAGCGTGGAAGTAAGATTCTTCCCGCCGAATTGCACGGCTTTAATCCAGCCGCTGGATCAAGGTATCATCAATAGCGTTAAAAGCGCTTATCGACAGCGACTGATTCAGCGGCTGGTGTTAAACATCGACACCGGTCGGGCAATCGAAGTGGATTTGTACATGGCTGTACAGATGGTCTCAGCAGCGTGGACGGCAACCAGTCGCAGTATCATCTACAACTGTTTTGTGCACGCCGGCTTTCACTCCGATGCTCAACTGGCAGCGAACTCCACGTCGGACGAGGAAGGCTGCAGTACAATTGCTCCACCCTCCACAGAGGCCAATGCGGCATGGGCAGCCCTTCAGGACTCCGGAGATGTGCCGGCCGATGTTCACATCGGCGACTACATCGCTGTTGACAGTGAAGTGCTAGCTCAAGAGGAGCTGAGTGACGAAGCTATAATTGAGGGCGTTCGCCACAACGACGCATCATCGGATGATGACAGCGACGCGGAGGACTTAGCGCCACCACCTGCAATAAAAGTGATGGATGCTTTTGATGTGATCCGCAGATTTTTCAGTGCTCACGATGACGACGTCGCGATGCAACTGTTCACCGAGTGCGAAAGCCGCGCCACTGCACTCGTGGCAAAAAAAAAAAGAAGCAGAAGAAGCTGACCGACTTCTTTGGAAATAAATGATGTTTTGGGACTATGTGGTCCAACCTGACAGTGTTTTTGGCCTGTTTTCGCCTCAACGAAATTTCGCTTTAACGAAATTTTTCGCGCGCCCCGTCAGTTTCGTTGTAGCGAGGTTCAACTGTAGTATGAACATAACTATGCAACATAAAAATATTGCACTTAAGGCCAAATGGCATCTGCTGCTAATGGCCATTACTGCGCCAGACAAAATGAAACAACCATGTGGTAAATACAGCAAGCATTCGTACTATCACATTAGTGCCGGCCACTGCCCACCATATCTCTCACTGCAAAAAAAAACAACTATCAACGCATTCACGATGTAGTGAAACTAAAGCACAGTGAAAACAAAATGACACACAATACAAAATCTAACTCACAAATACACAGGCAGTACTAGAGATGTTGACATTAGACACACTGAATATGCAGATCATTCCTTCAAACAGGCAGTTGTCCAGAACATGGGTCTGCAGTGCATTCAATGGATGATTATGGACAAAACTATGCAACATAAAAATATTGCACATAAGGCCAAATGACATCTGCTGCTAACGGCCACTAGTGCCTCAGACGAAATGAAACAACCATGTGGTAAATACAACAAGCATTCGTACTATCACATTAGTGCCGGCAACTGCCCACCACATCTGTCACGGCAAAATAAAAACTATCATAACACATTCAAGATGTAGTGAAGCTAAGTCAGTAGTAGAGATGTTCACATTAGACCCACTGAATATGCAGACAATTTCTTCAAACAGGCAGTTGTCCACAACATGCGCGTGCAGTGCATTCAATGGATCATGAACAATACTATGCAACATAAAAACATTGCACTTAAGGGCAGCTAGCATCTGCTGCTAATGACCATTAGTGCCCCAGCGAAATGAAACAATTGTGATAAATACAGCAAGCATTCATACTATCACATTAGTGTTGGCAACTGTCCACCATATCTTTCATTGCAAAAGAAAAACTATCACAACACATTCAAGATGTAGTGAAACTAAAGTACAGTGAAAATAAACAAGTGACACAATATACAAAACTCTTCAGTATTGCAACAAGCAAATGAGAGGGCACTATAGATTACCATTAGACCCATCGATAGCATACTGACCTTCAAACAGCTAGTTGCCCAAGACATGGGTGCACAGTGCAATGAATGGATAGTTAGGAAGAAAACTGCAACAAACATGAGCAACATGTTCTATAAACTTTCAAACTTTCTAAAAAATGACCTCACTCAGATAAGGAAAAATGGTGATTGCTAATACACACGACAAAACATATATGTGAAAACAGCCATTAACTGATACTAAAGCCCCTCCATACACGTTTCCGCTGACCAGGTTAAGTACCGCCAACCTACCCTCTTCCTCCACGCTCCTCTGCCACTCACCCCCTTAGCTTCCGGTGTCAAGCGGAATTTCCGTAGCTGCAGCTTCCTGTTCCGAGTGGAAGTAACGCTATGTTTTTCTTAACGTTGTTTACTTTCGCGTCGATGGAGAGGCTTTAATTGCACCAGCTGCGGTTTAAACTGTGAATGCGATTCCATCCAAGTACCACCGCCTATTGCAATCAGCGATCTGATCGTGTTCGCTGTTTCGCGTCAACCTGCGACGGGTTGTGCCACGAGAGACAACGTACAGTGGAATGTAGTGCCTGGGCGCTTGGAGACCACTGCCGTTTTTCGTGCATTTAGAAAACAGCGACCACGAATTACTACTTCAGCGGAATACAACAGCTTGTCGCCTTTGCATTCTTCTCATGGTGACTCCCACAGCTCTGCTAAGCACGCGTGGGCGTCTCAGCATCGGCAGTCAAAGCGGAAATTCCCGCAGCACAACTTCAGGAAGCGGTAACGCCGGAACCGGAAACTTTTAAACTGGAAATGCTGGAACCGGATTTGGTGTGAGGGGAAAAGGCGGCGCACAACAAAGGTTGTCGCTACTTAAGAAAGCGGCAGTGGCACGTGGATGGAGGGGCTCTAACTGATACCACTCCCCCTTGTGCTCAAAGAAAACATATGCAGCCCGTTTTCCACACAAGAGGAACACGTTGCACAACTGTATTGCAGTACAGTCGCCGACCGATTTTCCGGACTCCAAAAATTCGGACATGCCCGATTATTCGGTCAGCTTCGCGGCACCGCCATTCTCCCCATAGACCATAATGTATAACAACTGCCGAAAGTTCGGACACCTCGCAACCTCTCGTCTGATTTTTCGGACACTCTTTGACCCAACTCGGTCGAGAGCACCATGCACCGACTCAACCCGGTACAT
The DNA here is from genome assembly GCF_038994185.2 of Dermacentor albipictus. NCBI lineage: Eukaryota > Metazoa > Arthropoda > Arachnida > Ixodida > Ixodidae > Dermacentor > Dermacentor albipictus. The sequence goes on along the minus strand of NC_091821.1, from coordinate 148,020,354 downwards.
GGTTTGACTGGCTGAACGCCATTTTTGTTTTGAACGTAGCTTCCTTGGTGCCCCACGAAGTGGCGCTACTGGAAATTCCCGCTCATCATCATCGTTTCTGCCTAGTTCGATAGAGTGGCTCTGCAGCAGTTCCGGTTTCAGCTTAGTAAGCCATGTCAAGACAATCCAGCAGCTGTTTGTTTCTTCGCGCGCGACGCTGCGAGCAGGCCGCGTTTTTTCGTTTGTGTGACTGGTGTCGGCGCGGTGGTGTTTGCTTTGCGTGCTGTGTCGAGGTTTCGGTGATTAACGCGGCATACGGAAACATCGCGTCAAGTCTCCAATGGCGCCGACAGTGCCCGCGCAGACTGCGCTGCGGAATGCCGGCAAGCGGGTGCCGGGAGGCCTAAAAGATTTGTCGCCTTCCGATGTGCTCCCTACCGACGCGGAAAATGTTCTGCCGAGACTTGCGCAGTGGTTGCATTGCGATTCCGGACACCGTCTCATTGACAGTTTCACAGGTGCCGACACTGCTGTACTGACATGCGCAGAACTCGACGACGGCTATATCATTCGTCAGGTTTCTGCTGCACCGCCGGACGATGACCGAGTCGGAAGTTGACGCACCATGTGCTACGCTGCCGTCGCCTGCGGAGCGTGTACAAGCAGTGACTGTGCTTTCAGCCGCCTATAGTGACCGTACGACCCTCTCCGAGATTCAGGCTTGTCTGACTGCGCGTAAACGGAACAGCGTGCAACGGCGCATTCACGATTTCTTCAAGCCTACTGCCGAGCCCGAATAAGTGCGTGGAAATAAAGGATTTCATTTTTTTCCCTTAATCTGCTTTTTCGGACACCTGTTTATTCGGACATTTCCGCAGTCCCCGTGAGGTCCGAATAAACGGTCGGCGACTGTACTTATGGGTACAAGCCAGATTTCAATTTCGTTGCCTAAAAATTGTAGTGCTTCTTAGATAGACTAAAAGGGAATTGAGCGTGTTGCCCTTGTCCGTTTCTAGGCATGCAGTTGTGATGGATGCCATATGCTTGTGTGACAAATTGAACATGGTGCTATAGGTACGACTACAAGGATGTATATTTGTAGCTGCCCTCAAACCCCTTCATGTTGCCAGTCAGCATCTATGGTGTATCTTTGTATTGCTCATCTAACACTGTTTACACAGAGAAGGCATGTCTGAATACCAAACCACCTTATTCTCCAGTTACTTTAAAGTGAATGCGTTGTGACAAAGTGTAATGTGAGAAGTCCATGATAAAGAAAAAAAATTGCTAATTCAACTCCCTCCTGAATTACCAATTTCTGGGCCATTAAGTTTTGCATAATACACTTGTGATTAACACAGAGCCACGTTGGCCTAACCCTAGTGGCACAGGACATCCTTCAAGTTATCAGTTGGTACAGAATCATTGAGCATGCTGCTGGTGCTTTTGCCCCCGCTGAGAATACCTGTGGAATACTAACACACATTTTGTTGCTGAAGGTCCATTACAGAAATACTAAAGTGAAACAGTAAATCATTTTATACTGATAAAACAATCTTTCAGAACTGTATTCATGAACATTGTGGCAATAAGAGGATTATTAGAAGAGAAAATGAAGATTTAACTTTCATTTTTCAAGTTTTATGCAGTGCCCGCACATCAGTGTGGAGTCATACTTCAACTAAGTATATTCTTTGACACCTTTACAACAGAATTCATCAATATTGGCCAGTAGAACATTAGCTAGACCCGAACAGACACCGTCAAATTCCATATCACAGCGAGCTGGTGCAGGAACTATAAGGTGGTGGTGGCGACACCAGTTTTCGTTTTTGCAAGTTATCTGGCTTATCAAGCCAATTCTCATGGTGGGAGTTGTTTTTTCGGTGTTGTAGAAGAATGATTTAATAAAGCTCAAATAAATTTTCTTTTTCGTGTCCCTTTAAAGCAAGCACTGTGCTACATGGCTTGGGCAACCTGTCAGCCACAGAACCCACGAGTGCTTTTGTTAGGCAAAATAATTTTGACAGAAACTTTCTTGAGGATATGCATCTGAAAATTTTTTTGCCTAGCAATAGTTCTTGTAAAAATTGACTAAATCCAATGCTTTCACCTGCGGCTTTGTGTAGCAAAAGTCCAGAAAGCAGTGCTCAATAAATATCAAAATCCTGTGGGCCTTTTTCGAGTAGGTAACGTGGAAAACCCAGAACAAAGCGAAAAGGCAGGCCAGTGACGCTCTCACAAACAATCGCTGCGCATCCATGTGTAGCGCCTCCCTTCAACCTCTTCTTTTGTAAAAGGAGCCTTAAGGAGGCCCCCCGCAAACTGAAAGCCCGAGTTGTTAGCATCCAGGCGCAGCCTCTTCAGCAGGCCCTTTTCACCATATACACCGTCGCCGATGTCTACCTGTGAAACAACAGAACAAGCACAGATTAATTTTCTACACTTTTGATCAAGGAAAGGTTAGGAAATAAGGTAAGGTTTGCAAAAACGGAAGTAGCTGCTTCTTGTTGATACGGTTTAAAGAACAAAGTACCCTTACGTATACCATACATGCGTTGTGCTGAGCTGTGTACTTTCACCTAAGACTAGAAAGTATTGAGAACTTCAATGCAAAAGAAAGACATTCATCTGCCTAGCTCTAAGCAAATGCGTTCCACCCCTTGGCACAGAATGAAATCTGGTGCTGTTCTAGCGATTAGCACACACTGAAAGCTTCAAGCCCGATTTAGTATCAGGCCAAGGGTCAAGATGTGCTCGATTATAGTCGGATACAACTTTAGAAAAACAGGGGCGTTTACTCCTCCGAGGCGGATGCACACGAGCATCCACTAATGGGTGCGCACTCTGGACTGACGTCATGCGCCGGACGGCCGGTGGCCCGCCGTCGAAGATGGCCGCCCGGGCTTCGAACTGAGCCAAGTCGCGTCAGCTGTGCGTGTCAATGCCTCGTCACAGTGAATTCCCAAACTGTTTGTCATTGTCTATCATGCCGGAAATATTACTGCGAGCTTACAATGCGGCATCTGTGCTGCGCGCGTTTATTCTAAGCCGTGATCCGGCGAAGAAACATTGCAGCGAGCATCGCTGATGCTGCGCTACGCTTTGCCTGAAAACAGGATGCCTCGGCGACTGCTGCAAACACACATCCTGCCTGTTTGTTTCATGTCTTTTTTATTTCGCTCCTGAGTGAAGTTAGGACAAGAAAAGTTTGCCAAAGTCTGGTGCCTGCTGTCAGCGGCGGGCGAGTTCGTGTACCGTTTCGCTGCATTTTTTCGTCGGACGGGGTAAAGTGATGGAGCAAAACCATTCTGAGGAGAAATTAGAAAAGCGTGCGCGCATGAAACAAACCTACGAGCGTCTCAACAGAAAATATTTGACAAAGAAGCCTCCAATGCAAAGATTTGTCGCCGTCAACTTAGCGTGAGTGATCGTTGTCAACAGTGAGATAGCCGAGCGTCTAACGGCGGTGTTCGAGCGTGTATAGAGCGTGTATAGAGTGTGTATAGCACCGTCGATTGATTTCTTTCCACCAGTGCTCACCGCGCACGCAAGCTGTAGAATGCGTGCTGTGGCACAGTCACGCATAAGTTGTGTTGCCAGCGTTCCTGCTTCCATGCGTGTTTGCACTTACTCATATTTGTCCTTTCATTTTATATTAGCATTTGTTTTTGATAGTTTTCTTTCAGGAAAGTCCTTACACATTTTCATTAGCCAATCTCATTCAAAGCACTAACTCCTGTACACTGCAGGACTGGTCTCTTCCATCTCATTAAAACCTTTCTCACTGGTCTATCTCGTCTTCTCAATCTGCCTACTCGCTGCGTTTTCTGTCCTTGTTTCTTGTGTTGTTGCTGCAATGTGATTAACCAACTTGCTCAAAACAAATTTTGATCGCCTATCAAAACAGAAAGGTTTAGAGATACATTTTTTTAAAAGCGTCATGTGGGTTGCACAGTAACTTTGCCTCTTACCTCTGTTCATGTTTATGCGTCAGTGCATGTGGCAGCTAGCCAGAAGTGCACATGAAAGGCTGCATATTGTGAAACACCTTGCTATGCTGTTGCATTTTTCATGCATTCAGTCTTAGTAAACAAACGGTTTCGCTGCCTATCACATATGATGGCGAAAATTTTCAGCACGAATAACAATGTGCAGTGGGGTGTGATTTCTGTCTGACGCATTCGCCGTTGCAAAGACATTTTTCAATGAATGGAGCCCAGCAAAGTAGTGCACTGAGAGCTTTTGCAACTTTCACCATTTATTACTTCACAAATGACATTGTCTGAACCTGGCCGTTGATCGACATGCCGATGGCTTGTAAATTAAATAATTGCCTCAATAAAACACATTCAACTTCACTCAGCAATTTTTAGCACAATGCTAGCAGAGCTATTCAGGGTGAATAATTGTGCTTACATTGGCTTACATGTGCTTACATTACTTGCCCGGTCAGATAAACAAATACAACAATGGCTGCGGTATGACTGTGATTTGACGTGCAGACTGCTAATGGTGCCTTTCAAGCGTGCCCTTGACTGCTGCTATTAATAGCTACCCGCCTGGGTATATTGGACCTAACTAAGCTAATGATGTTTGATAATAGTTCTCTTATTCACATTGCTTGCCTGGGCCAGGTAACCAAAATAAACAATGCCACCACATGAATTAGTGTTTGCATGCAAGCTGCCAACAGTGGCTGTAATTCTCACATTGATTGCTGCCATTTCACCAACAGTGGCGACGGCTTGACTGCGCTTTGATGTGCCGACTGCTAATGGTGCCTTTCAAGCGTGCCCTCGACTACTGCTATAGACGAGGCAACCTAAAGTTTGCCCGCGCGGCACCAGCGCCGAATGCTCCCCTAGCGGACCGATGGAAGTTTCGAGGGTCGTCGCTGCGCTGGCGCGCGCCCGTGTTCTGTACGGCGGGAGCGCTCGTGCGCGTGGTTTTTGCGATGCCGAGTGCGACCTCATCAGCCAGGAAAGGTGGCACGCAATACTGATGTGTTGTCGATTGCCACAGCAGCCTCGAAAACACGAAAGGTCCTACGCCGCCCGTGAAGTTCTACAGATTTCCTGGGAAGTGGTACGAGAAGGGCAGACGACAAGCATGGACAACTGCAGTGCGCGGCCGAGTCAAGTAAGTCTCATACTTTCGCATTCGCGTGTAATATCTTGAAAGCGGAATAGTCATATGCCTGTTTTTAGTGCTCGGCCGTTTGTTTAGTCGTGTCGCGTTGTTGAATTGTGGTGGCATCCGCCGTTTGTTAGCGGTAAATTCATGCGTGTTGCGCCGCTAAGCTCTACGACGCGTGCTCTATTCCCAGCCACGGTGGCCGCATTTCGATAGGGGCAAAATGCAAGAACACCCTTGTTACCGTGTGCTTTGATTTTTGTGCACGTTAAAGAACCCCCAGAGGTTAAAATTATTCCTGAGACTCCCCATTACAGCGGGCCTCATAATGATTTCGTGGTTTTGGCATGGTTTTGGCACTTAGAACCCCGAATTTATTTGATTGCACTGTGCCTTCCCTCGCGATTGGCATGGACGAGCTCAAGAGAATTATTTCCCTTTTCCAAACGCTGCAACTTAAATTACTAGTTGTGCAGGTAACGAAAGGGGCCGCGCGCTACTTTTGTGTGGTAGCAGACCGTATTTAATGCAAGCCGCGGTCGTCGCGTGCGTCGGGAAGCGGCAGATCGGAAAGCAGCCGCTCGAGACGTGCGCGTTATGTTTGTTGTTTGCCCATGCTTTCTAAGTATCTAAGTGTGCAAGTATCATAACTTGTAGTGGTACCACTCTTGTAGAATAATATATGCACACAATCACAGGAACGTTACCTTTGCAAACATATTATTGGGAGTAATTTAATCCCCACAACAAATAGGCACACACACTGTTTCATTTATATGCGATGCAGATGGAAGCGGCGCCAAACAGACCAATGGCAATCACAACAGTCTTCTCAGCAGTCAGCACCACTGGGACATGTGCTCTCGTACTGCAGCGACGCAGCTCTTGAGCAGCAGCAAGACACGTGTGAAACAGACTCCAGAACATGCCTTTGTGAAGTGACGGAACCGTCAAGAAGCAGCCCAATGGATCTGCAGTGATCGAGTAGTATGACAACAGAAGTTCCTGCTGCCAGTGTGACTTATGTTGTAATTGAAATAAAAGTGGCTAAATTTCTGAACATGGTGCGTACCTCTAACTCGACGTCGTCTACGATCTTGTCGGACACCTGTGACACGCACTTGGCTTTCACTCTCACATCACCGTCCACAATTTGTTCAACGCCGTACACGTTCGGAAGCAGACGCTCCCCTATCGTGAGGTTGCCGCCATGAAAAAAGGCTGTCAGCGTCGGCAACCGTCTTGAAACCGCACGGCAATCTTTGCATCGCTGTTGCGCAAGCAGGCGATCTGCCGCCGTCGAAAACGGAGCGCCGTGAGAACGAGCAGCGAAGAAAAGCGCGGACGGCACAATGTAAACGAAGCGGAGAATACGCCTCGACGCGACCGCGCTGCTTGGCGTTTCCACATTGGGGCGCTGTCAGGAGAGGCGCAGTAGCGCCGCCTGGCCATGGTTTTCTCGTCTATTAATAGCTACCCGACTGAGTATATTGGGCCTAACTAAGCTAATGATGTTTGATAATTGTTCTCTTATTCGCATTACTTGCCTAGGCCAGGTAACCAAAATAAACAATGCCACCACATGAATGTGTGTTTGCATGCAAGCTGCCAACAGTGGCTGTCATTCTCGCATTGATTGCTGCCGTTTCACCAACAGTGGTGACGGCTTGACTGGGCTTTGACGTGCAGACTGCTAAAGGTGCCTTTGAAGCGTGCCCTGATGACTGTTATTTCATCACAGGGCCCGTCATGCTCATAAGTGGCTGCCCAATAGAGTATTTTGGGCCTTCTGACATTGGCATTATTCATCTCAACGGGCTGGAAAAAACAGTAGGGGCAGCACAACTGCACACAAAGCACAATGTGCTTTGGCGTGCAGGCTGCTAAGAGTGGCTGTCAATTTCATTCACGTTGACTACTGCTTTTTCGTGTGAAGCTGGACAGTGGCTGCCCGAATGAGCATTTCGGGCCCCACATAGTTATTCAGAGTTAATAACTGCATTTGCATTCAGATTTTCCGGCATTTCGGCACGTTTCCATGCCAACGCTTATATTGAGCATGATCTGTGCAGGACGTTGCTTTTTCAGAATTGGGCTTCCATTAGAAGGAATATGTCATCAAATGAACCGCTTATTTATTTGAGAGGTCACGGGAGAATGCTTGGCTGCTGTGCTTGACACACAGTACACCGCTTCAGTGATGGGAGATCCATTGTTGCGCTTGCCGAGGTATGTGTGGCTGGCAGGAGATCTGGACCTCGCTTCACGCAGAGTCAGAAACGAGGAGAGTTTTCTCTGCGAATAATTCTTTATACAATGTTTACATGTTGTCGTCGTTATCAGGACAGAGACCAACAGAGCAGCTGCAAGCTGCTTAAATAACAACCCTCCGTCCAAAGATCCCCCAGACAGTCCCCAAGGACGAAACAAGGTCGCGAGAGAAAGGGTCCGGGCAGCCTCCAGGGTCCTAACGCCGCTCTCAGTGGCCGGCGCTTCCTTGAACCGCGCTGCGGCGTCAGGACGATTTGGCGGTCGGTCAGAATGGTGCGCCGGGCAAGTTTTATGGCCCGCATAGGACAAAGGGAACCAACTGCAAGGCACCGGGTCGAAACAAAGCCCTCCTTTGGAAACTGTCCCAAACACAGCGGGAGTCGTTTGTGGTGTGGGCGCCGCCGGACAGGGGGGGGGGGGGGGGAGGGGCCGAATAGCAGTCCATGATCCGGTGGCTGCTTCCGTCGTGGACGCCGTGCACGTAGTCGTGTCCGAAGCAGGCAGGCACCATGCGGGGATGAATGCTGCCTCCACAGTCGACAAACCATAGCACTGGCCTTCCGTCAGGCAAATCCCAGGGCACAAACATAACACAATATACGCTTCGAGAACTCGTTAGTGAGATCTCGATCGTCGGTATCTCGTTGTGGTGAAAGAAATCGTGCACACGACCTCAGCGCACATGTGTCCTTCTTCGTGCTGCTTCTTCTTTTCTCCACATTTTGTGGGCGTTTTCGCGAGGGCGTCGATAGTTTGCCACCTGAAATATGCGAAGCTGTGACCTCCCTCCTCACCTTTAACACGGTGCTTTCGCTGACACATACGAGCATCTTGGGTTTGTAATGGTTGCGATAAATGCATTGTTTTATATAAGTACTGGTTCAGTAGCAACTGATTCATTTGAAGCTCGGAACAGGAGTAGTAAATGGGCCGTGTACATGTAAACAAGCACAAATGCCATGCAGAGTTGCTCTTTCTACTTTTGCCACTTGCAATGAAGCTAAAGAGCAGACGACGGGCAGCGTTGTGGAAGGCATGGGGTTATTTTTCTGTCGCGATCTGGCATGTGCTGTAGCACATGAGAGCTCTACTAAACCAGTCATCAAAGTCTTTATTTATACTGAGAATTGCGCGTTTCCTAAGCACGATTTTTTGAGCGGGATTATTTTAGTCGCGGAGGCAATCGGACGTCGCGCTTCATTAATCTGGGCGGGGCCTCCCCTGTTTTCTAAATTTGTATCCGACTATAGTGACGCACAAGTGCTCGAGAACTATTGAACAAGACGCACTTGTTTTCGATTTACTGACTGCACTTGGGTGTAAAGCTTTTGTCTGAGAAATGAATAAACCACATACACAAGCAGCATTTTCTTAGCACAGTTTTTAATAGGTACTGATACCTTCAATTTAGAAAGCCCTGTATATTGGGCCTCATCAAACTAATTTCATAAAAGGTTTGGCAAGGTAGAAGCATAGAATTTTAGAATCATAAGAAGACAGGTGAAATGAGTTATTTATTGCAATTATTACTCAAATTTAAAATTTAGGTCCCTCATCCCAATGAGAAATTGATGCAAGCAGTTTGTACATGCCACATAAGCATTTAGATATCAAAAATACGGATTAAAGAAAACCGTTTCTTGAAGGTTCATTATTGCAAGCAGTCATGGCCTCGAGGAGAAATAACTTCTTTTCCTGTCGGCAGAAATGAGGCTCGAGTATTTTATTGACACATATATATGCCCATGCATATATGTTATCTCTGCTGTAAAGCTTTTTTTCATGTGTATGCAAGGCCTGTGTGTAACATCTCATTGTGCACAAAATCAAATCCATAAGAACCCGACAAGAAGCTAAACCAACAAGAGAGCAATCCCAGTAACAAACCGTATCAAAAATTTTACTGACATGAATTCTGACCTTTGAAACATAACATGTGTATATGAATACTATCTACATTAGAGCAATGGGCAACTTTAAGCAATGGCTACGCCAACATCAGAACGATGTGGATGAGAAAAGAGTGGCATCAAATGCTTGGAGTGGAGCATGCAGCAATGACTAAACACAATAGTGACTGGATAGTGTCTAGCATAATCGGCCAGGAAAGAAATTGGAAGCCATGCCTGTACCCGGATTCCCTGGAGATGCAATCAACAGGACACACGTTTATCTGAAACCAAGGAACCCATGCCCATCTTATGCTAAAACTTACATAATTAAATATGCACTTCCACTTTTTTTAGTCTTATTGTGAACAAGGCTTCCATATGGAAGCCAAAATGTATTGCTTTTATTGTTGTATTTGGTTGGTCTATGTCTGTCTTTGTCATGTTTCATACCGACCACACAGGCTTCTCTGAAACTCTTGATGATACAACTTTTGTGCGAAAGCATTGCTTAAGGCACTTTTGCGTAAACCATGTCTTTAGGTGGTACAACGCATTTTTCTAGACACTCTAGAGCACCTTATTCAAGGCACGAAATCTGAATTCATGGTTCTTAAAAAGGCATTTTGGCTAGATTAATATAGTCTATATGGAGTATGTAAGGCATAATTACTCAAGCGCCCAATTATATTTAACTCAGAGGAGGCTACTTTAGGTAAATTCATTAAACTGAGGGCACTCCACCAAAACATAAAATTCGTGATCAGCCACTAGAAATCCTGAAAATGGCAATACAGTAAAATGATTGCATATAACACAAATGTATCCTACAACTCGAAAGGCAGCGCCAGTTTTGTACGCACCTTTGAGAAAGCACACAGATCACGTGCTTTATTGTCGTGCTGTCCAGCTTCCAGCAGTGCAGCAGGTTCCTGCTCGATGTAGGGATGCCTCCAGAATCCGCATAGCCTTCAAAAGTAAGAAATGTTTAATTTATTGTGCTGTGAACCTGGGAATTTGTGATTTACCAGTGTCATGTGGAATTGCAAAGAGTCTCACACAGCCAGCTGCATGAATTTGCGCCTGGTTGCACAAATGTCTCTTTGTTATATCTAAGGAGGTTACACTGATATTTTGTAACAAGTGAAGTTTCAGGAAGGAACGAAATCAGCAACAGCAGGCTACCAGGACAATCGAAAACAAAACTCATATATGCAGTAAAACGTGGCGCATTGGATTAAACAAAAATATTGAGCACATGAAAAGGATTCTGAAAGCTAGATCGCGATTTTGTAGCGATGCTATTCCTTTTCGTTAGTGGTCTGACCGCCGCCCCGGCCCGTGCTACGTACTGGAACAGCCGGTCGTTTGCGGTGGGCGACAAGAGTGGTATAGAATCGAGGGGTAAGTATCGCTACAAAATCGCAGTCCTTACTTTATTACGCACTCCCGTATAACCTACGATTGCAAGAGCTGGCATCCCGTTCGTAAGAATTGGTTGGTCTATGTCTTTCTTAAAGGCCGGTGTCTGAAATGTCTCGATTAAAAATAAACTTCGTTACTGTAATATCGGCGTGTGTCGGTTTTGCAACATAGAAGACAAATACGCGAAGACACTCAATAACATAAACAATACACAGGTTCTCGCGACGTGGTCCTCCAAACCAAACTGTATACATACAAAAATCTTCATACAAGCTTCTATCCGCTTAAGCGTCAAACATAGGAATCGTGTGCCAACGCGCGAAGCCCATGATACATCGACGGATACATTACACATGTACTGTACTTGCGGGAATGCATATATAACGAATAACTTCTTGCCAGAAAACTACCGAACGAACAGCAACTTTCAGTGTTTTCATAATTGTGTGCCCATTCAGGCATAGCAATCAAGGCGGGTAGCGTATATTTTACAGCAGAATGCAAGTACGCTGTAATATCAGAGGAAGCCTTCGTGAAATTGCTTGCTAAATGTGCACAGCAAGACGGCCAACCTACGATCAGAAAGCGCTTTGCTCTAGCTAGTACACAACGTTCATTACGTAAATCATAAGTTCAAGAATGCGCGCAAGGGCCAAACTTGCTTACCTTTCAAAAAGACTTGGCCAACGCTCCTTCGTCTCAAAGGTACCGAGGCACCGACGTCTTTCTGGCGCAAGCACTGTGGAACTTCCGATGAACTCCAGCTCCACAAAAGCACAACCTTCAACAGCCTTCCATACACTACGATTCGAAGCTCCAGTACCAGACTTTTCACGGGAGCGTGGGCAGAACAAAGGCAGCTCTCGGACGGGCGCTGTAGTAAGACACTCACTGTCGACACTGGTAGATCGCACGAAACACACGGCGAACTAACGGCGTTACACGAGTCCGGAGGGTTTGCGATGGTTACTGCACACGACAAGGAGCACATTTTGTCTAGGCACTTCTAAAATATATCTCAAATACCGCCTTACTGCAGTGTGCATTTCTGACAGCCAACGTGGTATGTCGACCAAACAAATACTGCAGTGGCGCCACTCTGCGGTTTTTAGAAAAATGTGTCGTAAATGAGAAAATTACGTGTTTTTTTCCTAACAACAATCGGTAGGGACACTTTAACAAATTCCTTGGGTCCAAAAGTGTTAACTTTGTATAAATATGCACTTTTTTATACGCAGTTTAAGAAAATGTACTGTATATATAAAAAAAACGAAGCGGATGTCGCCTTCAAGACTCGCAACCGCTTCAGTCGCATGCAGTTTGCAAAAGCACGGCCTTCGAAATCAGACTTTGTCGCTCAAACGAAACTGTAGCTGGGAGGAGGGCAGGCATGTAGGCCCCAATTGTTGGGTTTACAGTGCCTAGGTAGGCTTCCTTATTTATAAAGAATATACAGGGACTAACGCCCAACCATGAGCGAGCTTTAAGCAGAGGACACACGGTACGATTCGGCGTCCGATCCAACGTGCGTGTATCCGAACGGTCGAGCGGCGCGTAAGCTCCGCCCAGATCCAGCCCTCCTCCCCCTCCCCCCCCCCCAGCTTGAGTTCAGATTCACGTCGAGAAACGCCATATAAAAACTCTGCACAACACTGCTTCGCTTTACGTGAACACTGTCAATAAAATTATGCCCCTGCAAGTGACAGAACACTTCACGACGGCGCGTTGTCCACTGACGGCTCCGGTAACAGCCAGCGATACGGCCGGCAGGCATAGCTAGGCGGACGCTGCGGCCGACGGCGCTTGTTTCAGCCCGAGCTCGATGAAGAGGGCTTATTTTTGCCAAAACAATTAACGCTGTGCACTTAGGTAGCCCGTAATCAAATACAATTGGTTTACTCGACGCAGTCGTTGCGAAGGGCAAACGTGCAAGCGAAGCGAGCAGCCTCGCTCGGACGGTCGGTGCATAGAGATCGGTGTGTGCTGTTTGTCCGCGGAAAGGCCCTCGCGTCGCGGCTCCCGATTTCGACGGTAGCTTAGTGCTAGTGTACTAGGCGCTGTTTTGCATCATAAGCACATGTTCGAGATAACTTTATTGAACTGGTAACTATTTCGTGTCGGCAACAAACTGCAGCAGGCAAGGGGAAAAAAAAAAAAAAGACGGCGAGAAACCGGCCTGCCAGCGCCGCCTCCGTGGAGGGAACGTCAGAGAACGTCACATCAGCTGCGGCCAAACGACGGTGCGGAGTGTGCGGTTGTCGGACACATCGGACGATGAAAATTTGCCCGGTTTGTCGCACGCCGGACGTCCGATCCGGCGCTTCGGCACGGCAAAACACCTCGATTCCGGCTGCCGTTCAGGCGCGTCGGACGCCGGATCGGACACCGAATCGGACCGTGTGTCTCCCGCTTTAGTTGGCGAACACGAGCCCATCAGCGCGCCGTCCGTGCACCTCCGTCTGCTTGCAATGGTGGATGGCCTACGGGCTTCTTTGACGCCTACTGAGCACAAATTCATGATCACCGCTCATATACACGCTTCCTACAGCGCTAGCTGTGGTGTTTACGAGATTATGTGCCCTCACCTTGAATTGGCGAGACCGCTCGACATGATCGCATCTATTTCTAGTGCGTGAGGCTTTCCGTTGACTGTCACTACAACTAACCAACGTTTTGTTTATTTTGTGCTACAGTGGGTCGTGACGATTCCGTTCACAGCTTCAAAGTGGACAAGAAACAGTCGTTTTCTCGCTCGTAGAAGCATGAAAAAGTGGGCTTGTGCTTGGCAATGAACTTTGACCGACACGCCTGCTTCCGGCCGGAGCAGCAGACGCGACAACTCGCCGTTTGTAGGCTGCCGGCCGATGGCGGTATCCCTCGCGAACGGCAAGATATTTACCTGCCGTAGAGAGGATCGGTCCAGGAACAATTCTTGAGGCGATTTTTGTCGCTGAATGCGAGCATGGCCACGCCGGTTCGCCGTGCAGAGCGGAATCGGAACATTATTTTTCGATGAGTTCGCACTGACGCAATGCAGTCGATCGGCTCGTCGGTCGTGCAACGGGCGGCGCGCCGGCAGGAAGCCGCGTCCACTTGAGACACCTCTTACGCGACGTATGTAGTATACATACGTTCCAAGTTTCCAACGTTCTGCCGTTCCGCTGGTGGATGCACCGCCACGGCATCGATCTTTACCATTCCTGCCGCGGCCGTGCCTGTCGACGAGCGTAGGCTTAACTGGATTGGGCGGAGCTTGCAACCTTGGGGAGTAAAGTGGTAGTATTTAATCATGTGTTCTTCAGCTTGGTTCCAGATCACGTGGTTTTAAACTCTCAATAGATGGTTTTTGGTCACGTGATCTAAAACTCTGTACGTCGTAAAGCCGGCTCATGACATCCTTTTACTACGTTTCTCAGAGGTGGTAGTAAAACGATGTAATGTAACGCATTTTACTGCCGCATGCCAGAGTAATTTTCTGGTGCAAGGTAGTCTTCAAAGCTCATGAGCCGCAAAAACCCCAATGTCGGCTAACTTTTGTTTACAGTGTAAGGGCTTTACTGAAGTTTTTAAGGACATGCAAATTGTGCGATCGCCTTTGAGTGTTGTATCGCGTACTATCGCGTTACTGCGTGAATTTTCCGATTTCTCTTCTCTTTTCTCTTCTTCTTCTTCTTTCTCCTTTTATTCCCTTTACCCCTTTCCCCAGTACAGGGTAGCCAGCCGGTACTTAAACTGGCTAACCTCCCAGTCTTTCCTCCTTTTTGTCTCTCCCCCTTGGGACAGCTGTCTGTATATATGTGTGCAATAATTCCATCTTTCTTGTAATAAACAATAGTCATAAAATGTAGCTGATAAAGCAGGGCGCACAGTTTTCATAAACTCTATCTTCCGTCCTGTTTTCCTCGTTGGGCCTCGCACTTCACTAACAACAGAACAACCGGTTGCTGCTGGGGCAGCTGGGCGCCTTGCAGGGCCGCTTTCCTCATTATCTTTTCACATCGCAATTACGGAGCATGGTTTTAGCGTGTCAACAAAATAGCAAGTGGCTCGATATGGAAGAAAACGGGAACTGTAAGCTTCACATCAGCAGTGAACGAGATATACGACAAACTGTTTTGAAATGGATACCTATAAAAGAGAAGGCGTTTTCACCTCAATTCCAAGAAGTGTCCTCGAAAGAGGGATCTGAATAAAGACGTTTCAATCGTTCCATATATAGATCTGTCTTTTTTTCTGTTTTCCTGCACGCATCTCATTTACAGGTTGAAAATGATTTTATGTACATCGGCTCTTGTTTCTTGTGGTTGGTTGTCTGTTGTCCCCTTCTCACGTGCTGGTATGTGCTAGTGCTTGCGTGTTATCAAGCGGTCAAGGTTTTATTGATATGCAAATAAAAAAGGAGTTGGCACCTTTATTGACACCGGCTACTCCTCTTTGCAGGGCAAGCAAAAGTAATAACACGAGAAGTCTTGAAGAACACCGGAGGTCAACAGTGAAATGTCCCGAACATTTGCGAAGTCCCGCGCTCGAGTAGAGGAAGGCACAGAAGACACAGAAGAGAACGATACTAAGAGATGCACAGACACTGTTTCGTAGTGAAGTGAAAGTGCAAAAGAGAGTCTGAAAACGCGCACATAAGATGAGAGTTTCGCAGGCGAGACGGCTGGCGTATGCTGACATATCTACGTAAACAGACACGTGAACTACACATAAACTGCACATAAACTACACCTAAGCTACACATATATGACCTCATAAGAAGCCAACAAACACTGACATCAGGTGTCAGTGTTTGTTAGCTTCTTATACTGCGACTAATAAAAAAAATAGGGCCCCTCGGTTAACCCCCTATCTTCTCGTTCATTACATATATGACCTGTGATATTTAACGAAAGAATTTATATTGGGGACAACCACGAACGTTTAGCATGAGCCTAATGTTTTTATATTCACAAAAGTATATTTTAAAAACTACAAGGACGCTTTTATGTAGCCACATTGTTGGCCACGGGCCGAGTATGTTTCTCGGATTGAACGGCCGATGGTCTAAAAACCTTAAATCTGCCTTTGCCCTTACCTCGCAGTATCACGTCGTGGTTACTCAAGAAGGAGGTGTTGTAAATTTTCACAGTATAGCCACAATGGCCCCGCAACGCATTAACGAAATTCCCTGCAATAAGTGACGCGTATACGGGGTGATTATTTTTATGCTTACGGATTAAAAAAAAATCGCCTGTTGCAGATAACATAATTCTAGCCCTTGAGCTTGATTATTCTCAGGAGCGACATTACTTTCACGAGAAATGGAAGCAAATATTCAACCAATAAAAAAAATTCATTATTTGATTTCCTAATCCCTTATTTTAGGGCCCATACTGTAATTTGCGAATTGTAGTGGGTGAGTTTGCAGGTCGAATCCAATTGGAATGAATTTCCAGATTGACATCAGTTTGGAGATATGCGCCATCAAACTCGCCGTGAATATGTACGGTTGTTACACTTAACTTTTTTAACGAAATGCTCTTTTATGCATTGAAGCAGGAAAACATACTGGAACGCCCGTGTATTTCGACCCGCAGTTTAAGAAACAATATCTCGAAACTGGTGTCATACTGGAAATTTACTTCAAGTGGACACGTCTTCCAAACTCACCGGATACACTACCTAAATTGCAATATTTGCCGTACAGTAAAAAATTCGGAAAGTAATTAGTCAAGTTTCTTTGATTAGTTGGATAGGTGTCTTGATTTATCATGCTAGTAATGTCCGCCTCTTCGAATAATCCAGTTCAAGGAGAAGAATCATGCTATCTGCCACAGGTGGCTTTAAAAAAGTTCCGTAAAACTTAAAAAAAGATCGCTCCGTATATGCTGTGCCAGGTCGCAGACGGTGCTATAAAGTAACAAAGTCTGTATCGTCGCTTAACTTTGGGGGAATGGACAATTTAATGTAAGGGACTATGAAGAATAAGTATGAGCTTTTTGATTTCTGATCAAACCAGGTATTTGTGCTAAGTCCACTACGCTGATAAAAGGGAGTTTTAATGTATATTCATTTTCGTGCACCTGATTTGCAGAAGCGTCCACTGCGGTGTTTCCACGAATATTGAACTGGTCCTGGGGCCATATTACGCAAAACTATTCCAATCTCCTGACGTCAGATTGACATAACGACCGACGCAAGCATCCAGGAGAAACCCGTCGTTGTTTGAAAAGAGCAATCAAACGCTCACCTGGCGTATAGGAGGTGACTTTTGTTTGCTTTCAAAGCGAATAACATTGCCTACATTGAGCGGTTTTTCTTATCTAATTGGCTGAACAAGAGGCGAGGAGCCTGCTCCAGTGGAGAGGGCTTCGATGGGGCTGAGCCAGCGCAGTGAAAATAGATAACCGGACAAGTAGGGTGGTGCCGGCGTCTGCGATTAGTCCCCTTCCCCTTACTTCGCTTGCGGTGGCTGGTCGAAAATCGCGGCGGCGTGCAATGGACGGTCAAGAATGCCGCTAAAACGGATCCCCAGGAAAAAAAAAAAGAGAGTTCGCAGATCAATGTCGCATACATGTCGAAAAAGCTAGATCATGGTATACTGCCACCCAAACATATTTATTATATGCAAATAAATTGATGTTCAGCGGCAGCATAGCCAGTGCGAGAGCAAACGGCGGGCAGCCATCTTCTATTCCTTTCCGAATGGGGCACTCTCCGGCTATTAAAAAAAAAAAAAAGCAGTTCTGCTCGGCATATTAATGCTTCTTTAGTGCGTACACGTCACTTTGACGAGAAGTTTTTGCGGTTTTTCGGCATCGCGTGACAGACAGGCTAAGTAGGCGCAGCCCGAAAACTTTTGAGCTGTAATAGAGGGCAAATGGCGAAAAGGCAACAAATCAGAAATAATTATTTTTCTTTCGTTTGGTCTAATCATGCATAATCAGTGTACACACATCATATCAGATGGGGCGTTCTCGCGGTTTTCGTGACGTCGCGTGACAGACAGGCAAAAGCGGGGTGTCCCGAAAACTTTTTGACCAATCTTGCCGAGATTATTGCAGAATTGGAATGGAAAAATTTGGAATAGATTTACGTTATAGCGCCGCTGGTATCCACTGATACGCTGTAACCTGATTTTCGCTCTGGCGTTTGTGTGTTCTTTGACGGTTTTGTATGCTAAATGTGTATTCAACAAATTTCGGTCCGTGCTCTTTATTGACGTGAGGGCGGCCTGATTTGTCGCTAAATATAACCTATTTCTTGTGATCTCTGCTGAAGCTTGAAGCACAAGGCAGAGAGAATAGCAAAAATGTATTTACAACTTTGTTTAAATAAATAAATAAATAAATAAATAAATAAATAAATAAATAAATAAATAAATAAATAAATAAATAAATAAATAAATAAATAAATAAATAAATAAATTGTAAAGGAGAGAAGCAGGCAGGAGGACCTCCCTGCGATCACCTGCCTTGCTCTCGCTTCTTCCTCTTTTCTCGCGCCCGCCGTGTGAGCACCCGCGCCCAAGTGCCTCATCATTACGCTCGGCCACGCTCTGGGAATGAGAAATTGCCGAAGGTGGCTCTGGTGGGCTGCATTGGCTGTTCGGGACGACCGCCTATGAGAAAGCGTGTCATGAGATCCTGGACAATGAAGAGCGGCCGGCCGCACTGACGTGCCGTGCAAGCAGCGAAACCGTCTGCTTACTCGTCGGTTGCATCCTCGCAGCGTTGCTAATGCGCTCGAGTCACCCGAAATCGGCGAAGTGTCGCGTGCCTCCGAGTCATCCATCTACGATGATGGAACGAAGGGCAATTCCTGGTCACTGTGTCACGGGCGACGGCAAGAGCACTGTCGTTGCCCATCGGGAGGTGATCAGTTCCAAACAGGGTACAGCTGCGTCTGCGCCGAAACCTGTAGTCTCTTGCGCGTAGATTTGGGCCCCACGGGAAGATCTTCGATGATGATTTCAGCTGTGTTGGCCGCTTCGGCTTCTTTGAGCAAGATGTTGCTGAGCGTGGCGCGAAATGTTGTGCCTTCGGCCAATGGCTACCCTGAGAATCGTAGGTGTGGCACTCGAGGGTCAGGAAGTACCTCGTTTCCGTGATCCGAGGACCCGTTGGAAGTCCGGAGTGGTAGAATGTCTAGTAGGAGAGGGGCCGGTTCTTCCCTGTTCCTAATCATTGAAGAGCGCGAAGGCCACGTAAACGACTTCTGAGGATGGAAGGTGGTCATGGTATCCGGAATTAATGGTATAGTGTCGGATGGTGCCGCCAGGCTGCCTGTCGAGCTGCCCGAGGAACCAGGGGCGATGTCCACGGACAGCACGGTCATTGCGGTAGTCACGGCAGCCATTTCTACCACCAAGGAAGCATCGACGGTATACTTTGGTGGCTTGGAGTTCGAAGTAGCGCTTCGGAGGATATCCTCGTCAAGGGAAGCGTGGTTGGCCTTCCCAGGCAGGACGGGTTCAAGACGGAGGGGCCGAAGCGCTATCTCAGTATGAAAACGAAACAACCTTCCGAGCGTGGTACCTCCGTCGTTGCGCCGCATTAATTGCTTCGCGACCTGAGGGGTTTTCTGCTTTAGTCCGTAGCTTACGAGCAGCCTCCTCGGCACGCTCCTGAATGGTTCGTGCCGCCCGCAGCTCTCGCTCACGTTCACGTCTGCGGTCTGGAAGTTGCACCTCGTGAGCAGCTTGTTCTTCGGCAATACGCACTACACGCGGCCTCCCCATACCAGCGCACGCAACGTACTAACTGCTTATTCGGTTCTTTGCGCAGGCGCGAAAATGCAGCAGATGGCTTGTTAGCAACCACCTGTCACAACAAATGATTGATGCCATTAGTGCTTCCTCCGCGCCGCCAAACCGAGCAGCTGGCTAAGTCAGAAGCTGGGGTAGGTGTCAAAACGGCATTAAGTTCACGCTTCGCGACATCTCGAACGCTAGCAATCACCATCAAATCATTCTCGAACGACAGTCTGTCGCCCACCCCACAACGGAATCCAAAATGTCTGTACAGAAAGTCCCTCTGAAATTTTGCATACGCACCCGTGTGCTCGTCCAATTTACTGGCGTCGTACCTGCGTTGCTTCGCCGCATTCTCCGCTTCGCGGCTTTGTCGTCCTGTAGAGCCCGCCGCTCACGGACAACATCTCGGGCACCATCTTCGCTGCTACTCGCCGCCCGTTTCCTAGCTTTCGTCTTGCTACGCCGGGTGTCCGCGCATGCCTTACTGGTTTGCTCCGCCTCCTCATAGAGGGTGGCGTTTGTAGTATTGGGCTAATATCTGTGGACAAGAAGGCGAGAATTTAGGTTTGAAATTCAGCGTTAAAAAATCACGTGTTATGGTATTCAACGAAAACAGTGAACAGACAATGGCAGTACAGGGCCAGGAAATACCTTGGATAAAAGAATATAAATACCTTGCTTTATGAATAAACGAAGGCAATAGATATAGGGAAACACATGAGAAAACAATCACAGTGAAGGGGAAGAGAAATGCAGCCATAATGAAACACAGAGTGCTATGAGGATACAATAAGTACGTGCTAGGTGCTCCGGGGTAATAAAATAAAATGAAATTATGAGGTTTTACGTGCCAAAATCACGATCTGATGATGAGGCATGCCGTAGTGGGGAACTCTGGAAATATTGAACACCTGGGGTTCTTTAACGAGCACCTAAATCTAAGTACACGGGTTTTTACGCATTTCGCCCCGATGGAAATGCGGCCGCTGTGGCCAGGATTCGATCCCGCGACCTCCGTGCTTAGCAGCCCAACACCATAGCCACTAAGCAATCACGGCGGGCGATTCTTCAAAATTAAATTGCTTCAAAATTAAATCTGGCCGTCACGTAAGGCAATGAAGGGCTCATGCCCCCTTAGGCAATGGCTCATAGCCCCGTAAACGCGGCCTCCCCATTACGACGACAGAAGTGAAATTCTACGCTGGAATGATGAGCGGCAATGGAGCCACCTGTGGAAGTAGACGACGACGACGAAGGCGGGAGCAGTGGCACGAGTGCGTTCGTGTGGTTACGCCAAGGGGTGCCCAGTGGCGTAGCAACAGGGGGGGGGGGGGGCGGAGGGCCGTGGGCCCCGGGTGCACGGGGCCAGTAGGGAGGGGGGGGGGTCATATACGTCTGAAGACACCCGAAAATTGTCGATATCCTTGCCTTCCTCGACTACACCCGGGGGGGGGGGGGGGGCATGACAGAAGAGCAAAGGGCCCCGGGTGCCAGACGACCTAGCTACGCCACTGGGGGTGCCAATGAGCTAGCTGTGGAAGAAGACGACGACGTTCGGACGCTCGAGCCATTGCTGCTGATGATAGTTTTCAGTACACAGACGCGCGCACACGCACGCACGCACGCACGCACGCACGCACGCACGCACGCACGCACGCACGCACGCACGCACGCACGCACGCACGCACGCACGCACGCACGCACGCACGCACGCACGCACGCACGCGCACGCGCACGCACACGCACACGCACACGCACACGCACGCGCACGCACACGCACACACACACACGCGATGTATACATAGCTGCGTACTTTCATATATGCAAAAAGTAACAAGAGAGTAGAAACAAGGCCCTGTGGGTGCCATTTTGGTTCCCACTTCACCATTTTTTTGTGTATTTCCACAGACCATTGACAGCTCCGCTTTCAATAATTCAGTGCCAGAAATAAGCTCTAAGATACGAGAGAACTATCACATAAGAGGGCACCGACGTGCACCTTGCAGTTTAAACCTAAAAATATATTTGCATGCTTTTCATTGTCGGTAGCAAGAAGGCAGTGCCTCACACATTTTCGGATGCAGTTGGACGAAAACGGTTAACTGCCAAATTTAACGGCTGCTAGCACTACACAGCCTCCCAAGGAGCCTCGCGATGTGAGCCTGGCTGTTTGCATACGCTGTTTCCCGCTAGTCATACCTGGAGGGAGGGCTTACCCTAGTAAATTAATGGCACGCAGCCGATGTGTAAGAGAAGAGCAGTGATGTTGAGGCCAATACAAGCAGTCTAGAGAAGCCCGAGTCAAGAGAAACTGAATACCTACCCCATGGTACGAGCAGCATCATCTATAGGTTGCAAGCGCAGAAGCCGATTGCGGGCTCGAGTTAGAGGGCGGGGGACCGCGATCACGTCGAGCCTGTCAGTATCACGGCTCCGCATTGACGGCGACCGTACGTAGGCGACGGTCAAGTAGCCAACGGCATACGTTGCCGGATTGGGCTGGACGTTTGACTCGAGTGACGTGCTCGGCTCGGTAAGGTCTCGTCTTCGCCTCTAGCCTTTGAGGCCAGGCGGCACGCATCACGAAGCAATCGACCGCACCCCATCCAGCCGATAAAGCCGGTGCTGGTGGCGACTAAGCCGAGCAACATTCTCGGAAAAGTGGCAAGCCGGTTAATGCCGTGCCGGATTTCGCGTCGGACCGGGCGGAGCGTGTGTTTGCACGAGCGAATACCGCATGCAGCGTCAGCGCGCCCTGCTGTCGCAGCAGCTGTCCTCGTTCCGATATCGTCGAGACACTCCTTCGCACCTCCTGTTCTCCGCCTGCCAGCCTTTTCTTTCCTTTATTTCAGACTCTCTCACTCTTTTGGACCATAATTACGCGCAATTAAAATACCCTATCCCGCCTCGAGGTATGCCACGTGTGGCTTCACGTGTGCACACACTGTTACGAAGACGGGCACGGTGTAGCTGTACTCCATCAACAGCCCTCCCCGCCAGCTTCCAATTCTCCACGTTTCTTCTGCTTTACTTGAAGACGCTGCTGTTGCTGACAATAAAATAAAAAGACGGAAGCAGGTTTGATGACCAAGATGATAAATGTACGCACTGTGATGTTCCCTCGTAGCCCACGAAACGAGAGGCGTGCGGTGATGGATGTACTGTTATATATTTTTTAGACGACATTGGCCTTCATTAACAATGCGGGCAATCCATACAGTTCCGATGCCGGTAATACTCCCTCCAGGCTTGAACCTTATGTTTTTCCACACCGAACCCACCAATCAAGTAGTGCTCTATGTGATCACATAAGACGTGCGTTTATCCCGTGAAATTTCTTTAGAGAACGCATTATACGCCAACAGCATTGTACGCCAATACGCCATGAATCCTCCGTATATTTTTAATGATGTAAATATAATCACTCGCCGTATCTTTCCTATTTAGATAGCCAGAATGCCTAAGCGTAAGCAGTACTCAACCAATGCTTGAGCTTTCGAAGCTTTGTTTACCACAAGTGGCGTTCTGCAATATCCTTGATGATATATGTTGCTTGCGAAGCCGTACAAAGTATTGTAAGATTACACTTTGCATAGGATGAAAATAAACACAATTGTACTAATTGCCGTTAGCTTTATGACATTTAATTAACTGCTTCACTAAAGCTTCGCTTCACATTGATTACAACATGCGCATTGGATCTCCATGTTTCTCTTTTTATTACTGAAGCTGGCTGCAGACCTTGTGTTATTCTCCCCACGCCTCTCTGTAGTGCATTCGCGCCTCGAGGTCAACTTTAAAGGAGTACCGACACATATTTTCCAAGTTGAAGGAACTCTACTACAAGCTTCTCCCACGTAAAATGATCCCATTTAGCAAGTTTGAAGGTTGAGAAGCGCTTATAAGATATGTTAATTTTACACAAAGGTCATCTGGCAGCGACGGACCAGCCATAATTGACATCATTGCCATGTCATGACACTGTTGGTATAGTGGGAGTACGCATGTGTGGACACACATAATGGCGAGCCGAGCGCGTGAGGTGTTCAGGAGGCAATGCCCTACAAGACAGTGCCAAAATTGCTGACATTGTGTGGCAAAAAGGCAAGGTACGACGGTGTGGCTCATAAAAATATAAACAAGAGTGTGTTTCTTCAGGCTGCGTACGCTTGTGGCACGCGATACGATTACAGGAACGGATCGATCCACTGTATTATGACGTCATGACACATCCATCTCCTGTGTAGCAAAACCGAAACTGGTCAGCAGAAATGACATAGTAGAAACATCTTTAGGGCGTTCTGGCGCTTACCAATATTTATTCAAAGGTTTAGAACTCGTGAACCTTAATTTCTGGGCAATGAAAAGCCAAAAAAAGGCAAGTCAAGAATGTCACGTCAGTATAGCCAAATAATGAATGAGTGAAACTCTTCATTGGGGAACATGTGCAAGAAAGCAGAGACAACATTTAGGCGAGAACGATTGTGGTTAGCACAGTCGGCTGTCGTCGATTCACACTGGTGAAGTACGCGTCCACTACTTGTGCATGCGCCACCGCACATTTCAGAGCAATGAATGTTGCACGCGTAGAGTCGAGAATGTAATAGCACAATTCGCAACGCGCCCGCGCTCTAACATGCCTCTATTGCTTTAGAATTGGCAACAACGTTCACGAAACTTCGGATACAATGAGCGCGTCTTGCGCTGAGCGGCCACCGAGAGCGGTTAGCGCCAAAAGGAAATCGACGCACGCATGGAAATATGCGAATCCGAGGGCGTTGCAGCAGTGAACATGGATACGCGTTGCAGCAATTTCACGTAGTAGCAGCGAAAAGACAAGCACGTAGTCAGCCAGCCAGCCAACGAATAACCGCAAAATTATGTAATTATTTATTTAAGAATAACCTGTTAATAATTAAGTCAAATTATTAATCTTTCAGATTCCGGTTGTTTGAATATTAACTCCAACTTCGCGGTGAGGTGTGACAGTTTTGGCGACATTGCACCAGACAATATTAGCCAATAGCTGCGCACACTATTTGCTCTTGATGTAAGCCTATAGGACAGCGGTAAGCTTTCTTTTAAGGAAGATTACATGTCCCAACAGAAAAAAACAAGGTGTCGTCGAGGAGTTGGCATAAACATTCGTGTTGCGGGCAAGTCCACGTATGCTGTATAATATCGGCAATGACTTGGAATTTCGTGCTCGAGCTCTGTTCAGCTAGGTTTATGCGGTAACATTCTATAGGGTAGAAACAACACCATTACCACCGCTCAGTCTTGGCGTGTGACGCAAGGTTTCGTATAGCACCATTGATCTCGGCAGCAGGTCGAATCTAGAACCGAATAACACAACCATCATGTAAGAATTGTTTGTCACTGATAGGCCGCATTCCCTAATATTGTGTTCGGTGTCACGATAGGCCGGCGCCTGTTCCTACAAAGCGTTCCAGTGTGCGAACTCTTTAGAGATGCGGACCCTGTTGTTTAAATTAAAATTAAATTGTGGGGTTTAACTTCCCGCGGCTGCACAGAGGGGCTATGAAAGATGCCGCAGTGGAGGGCTTCTGATTAATTTTGACCACCTGCACCCAAAGCACAGCCCTGTTAAACGAGTCTGTTCTGCAACCGCGGACTCGGAAAACGCTATGCCGCACGGGTAGCGCATCATACTGCGCAGAAAGCTGACATCAGAATTGAAATTGCTTTATTTCTTTATGTACTGTTTGTAGGCGTGAGTTCGTTGCCCTGAAAGTTAGAATGACCGGAGATATACGGATAGCACATTGGGACATAGAAAAAAAACATTATACTACTGTATAACCACTCAATCTGCGATTGACACATCCTTTATTACTGGATACCAGGCATTGGGACATCACTACTAATGATCGTGCGGATGTCGTCGTCCGATCTGCCCACAGTGGTGTCCAGTGTGCAACAGAACTGCTCTCCAGAACCGATCCACCTGAAAGGCGTCGTTTGCTCGCGCGCAATCAGACATTGGGGGCGGTGGAATTCAACCGAATTAAGAAACACTTTTTATAGCCTGAATCCGTGTCTCGGGTTGAGTCTTGGAACAGTGATACCACGAGATAAGGCAACACTTCTGTGCCGCCTGTGACTCGGCGTGGTATTCGCGAATGCCTATTCATTCCGCATCGGCATGGCTGAGAGCCATGTATGTGCGAACCACGCTTGCGAGGAGATAAGCAAACAACTGCTTTGTGACTGCCCTCGCTACAGGGTGCATTGAAAAATCTCTTGATAATGGTAGACTGGATGATCACCCCTTGTCTGCCGGAAAGGACTCTAGGGCACTGGTTCAGACCATCGTCAGCACGCGAGGCTTTGAACATGTTACTCCACCTTTTAAAGACATAAGGAGTGTTCGAACTTGTAGCTCGTCTAGGGGGGGGGGGGGCGGGGGGGGGGTGAGGAGGCGTTTATGGACAGATTATATGTTATCTCTCCTATTACTTTACAATCCTTTCAAACTCTTACACCAACACAGCATGTCCAGCCGGTCCCTACAATGCCTACCTCCTTGTCTTTCCCTCCAATATCGTCCCTGGTTATCTATAATAAACGCTCCGCATATCGCCTTTATGAACTAATTTCAACAACGCACAGTCAGGGCCATGCTAGGTAGGTTTTTAGGGTTGCAAGACACATGTCAAGCGTGCACTGTAAAAATATTTACCCCCTAAGGGTGTTTTCTTGTCGCGATGTAACACCGTTACTGTTAGGGCCTTACAAAAATTTATAGAGGATAACGGCGGCGCTCTGACGAGACGTGCGATAACAAAAGACGTAGTTGAAACTATGTAATCATTCTGACAGTCTTGGGAGCACAGAAATATCCGACAAGAGAATTTCACAGGGAGAGATAGGAAACTCTCCTGTCGGATATTTCTATGCGCCCAAGGCTATCAGAATGATTACATAGTTTCAACTACGTCTTTTGTCACCGCACGTCTCGTCAGAGCGCCGCCGTTATCCTCTATAAATTTTTTAAAGACCCTAACAGTAAAGGTGTTACAGTGCAACAAGAAAACACCCTTGGGTGTAAACATTTTTGGAGTGTGTTTGAGTTTAATGAACAGACACAGCTTGTTGACCCGCCGTAGTTGCTCAGTGGCTATGGTGTTGGGCTGCTGAGCACGAGGGCACGGGATCGAATTCCGTCCACGGCGGCCGCATTTCGATGGGGGCGAAATGCGAAAACACCCGTGTACTTAGGTTTAGGTGCAGGTTAAAAAACCCCAGGTGGCCGAAATTTCCGGAGTCCTGAATTACAGCGTGCCTCATAATCAGAAAGTGGTTTTGGTGCGTAAAACCCCATAGTGATGACAGCTTGTTGCAAGGTAGCAACATGCAGCGTATGTACGTGGTCCATCGTCGTGCTGAGTGTACTGAATTTACCGAAGGCATGCAGTTACCACTACGATCACGCACTCGCTTTTGCGTCGTACTAATGTGGAGCATAGTTAGCCTCATACCATGCAGTTTGCGGTAGGTAGGTATCAGTCTCCTCATTCCGGGTCCCTTTAATAGAGAAAAAATTCGTGAGCGATGGTGGGATTCGAACTAGCGTTCCCAGAACAATAGTCCAGTGCTCTACACAATAAAATCCTGGAAATACGCGCATTCTTCTCTCGTGCCAACGCCGACTAGCGCTTTTTAGACGACTGATGCGTGCTTAATGTCGCATACTGACAATTTACATCAAAAGCGATACTGCACCAGTATTCCACATCCTACGCTCGTGGGTGCTAGCGCTTTGAGACGATATGTGACGTTGTAGCGCCTTCTGGATCGGCCCCGGTCATAACGGAGCAGGTTGTAACGTTTGTTCGCCGGAGTACCAAAATTACTTGTCATACCATCGCCGGCACTGTCATGCTATCGTCGTCGGCTTTGCTGTTCACACACACACACACACACACACACACACACACACACACACACACACACACACACACACACACACACACACACACACACACACACACACACACACATACACACACACACACACGCACGCACACACACACCTACACACACACACACACCTACACACACACACACGCACACGCACACGCACACGCACACACACACACACACACGCACGCACACACACACCTACACACACACACACACCTACACACACACGCACACACACACAGCTACACACACAGCTACACACACACACACACGCACGCACGCACACACAGACACACACACACACGCACGCACACACACACACACACGCTAACAAACACACACACACGCACGCACACACACACACACACACACACACACGCACGCACGCACACGCACACGCACACGCACACGCACACGCACGCACACACACACACACGCACGCACGCGCGCGCGCGCGCACTTGCTGACCTTATGCAAGCATTTGGATCCATCTGGTAATGCTTTGCAGAGCACCAAATGAAGGTGGATAACAAGCTACCTGCAAAATGCTGCGCCTAGCATCGATTGCCAGAGCGCGTGGGAGCTGCATAATTTCGTTCAGCCTTTTCTGGGCTGTTGCGATTTAAGCCCAGATAACTAATTGAACTCTGTTTCGAAATAACGTGTAACGGGTTATTGTGTGTGCGCCGAAGGACTGTCAAGGGAGTTAAGTTCGTTTGCGGCACGGGTAGGTTTGATTAAACCAGCGCTATAAAGTTTCCTTCGTTATACATGCAATAACTAAATGACTCAACAACATCGCAATGACATAAATAGAGTGCTGGCTTACACAACTGTAAAGGGGCGCCTATAACGTAAAACTATTTCAATATGTTTTTATTCCAATCTCCTAACGTCAAATTTGCGTAACCGCCGACGCAAGCATCGGACGGTGACCCGCAGGGTTGTCTGAACAAGCCAATCAAACGCTGTCCTCGTTTATAGGGGGTAACTTTTGTTTACATTAAAACGAATAACATTGCCTCACTGAGCGGCTTGTTTTATCTAATTGACTGACAAGAGGCGAGAGGCACGCACAAGTGGAGAGGGATCTGATGAGGCCGAGCGAGTGCACTGAAAATCGATGAAGTGATCGATGATGCACTGAATCGATG
Source organism: Dermacentor albipictus (assembly GCF_038994185.2). Classification (NCBI taxonomy): domain Eukaryota; kingdom Metazoa; phylum Arthropoda; class Arachnida; order Ixodida; family Ixodidae; genus Dermacentor; species Dermacentor albipictus. Next base: position 147,991,816 of record NC_091821.1, on the reverse strand, counting down.
AAAACCGGATGAAGACGGTGGTGCCGGCGTTTGGGATTGGTCCGCTTTCCCTTACTGAGCTTGCGGTGGCTGGTCGAAAATCACGGCGGCATGCAACGGAAGGTTCAGAATGCCGCCAAAACGGATCCTCAGCAAAGAAGAGTTGTCAGAGCGAGGTTGTGAACCTGCTGAAAGGGCTCGAAAACGTTACACGGCCACGCAAAAAAGTTTTATTGTGCGCAAATAAAGCTGTGCTCTGTGGTAGGGGCAAGCAGCCAGTGCCTGAGTGATCAGTGGCAGCCATCTTTTATTTCTTTCTGAATGGGGCATCCTGCGGCTGTTAAGAAAAAAAATTGAGTTTTGTTCGGCATAATAATGCATCTCTCACGCGTACACGTCACTTTGACGGGTGAGTTTTCGCGGTTTTGTGACCTCGCGCGACAGGCAGGTGAAGTGTGTGTAGCCAGAAAACTTTTGACCAATAGCCGAGGGCTAATGACGAAGAGGCGTCAAATCAGAAATAACTTTTTTGTTTGGTCCAATTTTGCATAATCAGTGTGTATGCACGTCAAATCAGACGAGGAGCTATCATAGTTTTCGTGACGTCGCGTGACAGACAGGTGAAGTGGGGGTGGTCCAGAAAAGTTTTTGACCAATCGTGGACGTCTGATTGCAGAATGGGAATAGAAAAGTTTGGAATAGCTTTACGTTATGGCGCCCAAGGTTTATTACGTGATTACGCACTCAGTTCGGAGCCACGGTAAAATGTATTTATTGTTCATTAATTTATTGCTGATAGAAACAACAAATTTGGAGTCTTAACTGTTGTCGTAGCAAACTGAGACCAGAGTCGTCCTCCAGGCAACTCATTTCATTAAGAGAATCTCCATTAACCTACTCGAGTAGCAAGGAGTGGTCGTTTGCCGGTCTTATCATGCTAGTTGTGCTTAAGAGAACAGAAATTTGGGAGAGTTGATGTAGCTTCATCTCATGTAGCAGAGCAATGATGACATGGACAAAAACGAAAGAAGCAACTGGTCCGGTTGCTTTTTTCATTCTTGTTCGTGTCATTATTGCACTGTCACTCAAAATGAAGTTCGTGTGCCTTCCATTGCGCGGTTTATCTTGCACAAAACGCATGAAAATTTGTCGCAAGCCCATCATCGTGAACGCGAACTCACAGAATTTAGTAAAAGACCAGGACAAGGCAAAACCATAAAATTTTTGGCTGAGAAGAGATGTTACTTTCACTGCGTTTCAACATAAGTCGTGAACTTCAGGCATCCACAGAGAATAAAATTCAATTTTTATTTTCCACTCACAAACGCTTACTACTATGGTCCGAAGGGATCCTAAAAATATTTCGCTCCGTCATTGCCACACCAATTTGCCGAGTGTTTTATGGAGATAGCAAGTGGGGCTGCTGTAATTTCGGTTTTATTAAATAGCCCATCAATAAACTGCGCATTGAGATAGCGCGAAAGCAGTTCTAAAGAGCAGTGTATTCTATTCGCGCCAGTGATAGCCACACCTCTATCTTTACACAAGCGACCCCGCCACAAGAGAGAAACTGGAAGAGAACAGATTGCTTCAATAAAGGGAACGTACACAGTTTCGCGGACGTACGCACAGGAGTACCAAGTCGTTTGGACAAGAGCTAGTTTTCTTTGCAGAAATGAACGAGTGACCACATTCCTCGTTTTACATAATTCACACCCGTATTTTGAATCTCATCAGTTGTTGGCGTTAAAAAGGATTTGCGCATAAATGTTTGTTGCACTCTTCAAAAGGAAAACAGCAGTAGAAGTTTTTATATCTTATGAGATATTTTAAATCTGATATTATTAATAGCCACCTTCTTATGGGCCAATAGGACACTAAGCAGTGTCTATAGTTTATTACGAAACTTCGCACTGGTGAAATTAGATACCAGTAAGTCATGCATGTCTCGCCGTTTACAGGTGAAACAACTTGACAACTTTCAGTGCAAAGTAGTTCATGCGAACATATTGTCAGATTTTTTTAGTAACAAAATTTTCAGTTTTTGCAAGCCAGGAGGACGTTTTCCCTGCTGTAGTTTTATTCAGTGAAAACAAATCACATATTTGACACTATAAACATGAGAAAGAATTCTGTGTTTTTTACAGGAAACACGTCGTAAGAAGTACGTAGCAACGGGTAGAGGCGTATTGCATATTTAAAAAAAAGGCATTTCGCTAGCTCTGCAGGAAAAAAAATATGAGTCACTAACCTGATGATGAAAACTGCTAGCCTTACTGATATAAAACAAACTCCTTCAAGGACGCATGTCAACCTGATATATCAAAGACAGCGAAGCCGCATAGGTGAGTTCTCACACCTTTCGGAAGTACTACACACTAAACATTTCAACCCCGTTAAGGGCGAAAATCAATTTGTTGCCGAAGGAGCAGCCTTAGGGTGTTAAATACAAGCAGCGTTATTTGAATAACACCCTTGAGAGAGAAAAACGTCGCCCACACCCCGTGATACTTTCCACTGTTTACAATTTACTTATTAGCATTACCCCAAAAACGGCATCAAACGACAAACAATTTATCCTTAAATCAGTTACGAAATAAATTCATGGACGTGGTTCTCAACTCAGGAATGTGGCAACCAGACACCCTAACCACTGCGCCACACATGAGACACGTTTCAGTTCTTCAAATATTGGTATCTTTATGTATAAATTGTCCAGAAACTGCTTCTGCTTCGTTTCATGAGAAACTTTGCACAAGGTCCCATCTTGCACCGAAGAAAATGCACTCGTTACGTTTGAAGCCTAACGTTCCTATTGCTGCAAGGAAAGTTTTCAACGGTAGCGAACGTGTGAACAGCTTTCGTATAGGTTGTTAACTTTTTTATTAGGGTTTTATTTTTATTATGTTTTTTTTGCCCATACCCTTACTATAGGGTATCTTGAGAAAAATAAGTGCCAAATGATTATTGTGCAAGATGTGAAATGAGGAAACACCATTTTAACACCCTCAAGTGCGTTACCTTGTTTAGTGTGTAGGGGTCTGTTTGCTGGCTCGCGGCCTCGCTCGAAGGCAGTAACAGATGCTGCTGCATTTGAGCGCGGTCGTACGTGTCTGGCTGTTCTTACTGAGGGGTCTCCCACGCAGGCTGTGTTGCAGCACCACGGCGTCAGCTTTCCCTACCGCAGCCGTAAAAACTCCCAGCTGACATCCAACGTTGAGCAGCTATAATACGACTACAACGACAGTATACGAATCATGGATTAGTGTTAACTGCGTATATAGCTCATTTGAATGAGGTGTATCAGCAAGGACACTTTTATTTTATAACCATGGATCATTCTATTTCAAAGCGGATTCCGGGTTCTAACGCACCTTGAGTTGCATTTACATTTGATTATCGATTACGCCACCGCACGAAAACCGTTGCACAACTCCCCGAACAGTAGTAAAACTTTTTGATGGCCTACTGTGTTAGACATAGCTATAACAGAAGTTAGCGGAAAAAATAAACACAACCACATGGGAGGGTGCGAAGAGCAAGCGCTAAACTAACACTGTTTATTCAGCGGAGGGGAGGGGAGGTGCGGAGTTTAGACAGCTTCTCTGAGGCCGACAGCACAAGTGGGACCCCGAACTTACATTGGCGACCTTCTTCACTGAACGCGACACTCGGTGCGCGTCAGGCAAGACCTCGGGCCCCTTCACACTGGGCACACTGCATGTTGGCTTTTATAAGTTACAATTCTTAGATAGCAACTTGACGTTCGCCCCCGATCATGTTAGCTGGCGTTACCAACTGCGGAGAAAACAAATGTTTACGGCCGTATGAATCGGCCCATACCAAAGTTGCAAAGCGCGCTATAACCACGATGTTTCTTGAGTTGGCTCTCAAAAGGTCGTGTGATCTCGACATGCGCGATCGCATTTGTGTACATATTGGCAGGCTCGTAGAAGCTGGCTTCCTTCGCTCAGTGATCTTCTCAGCATCTGAATCCCTGCTGCAAAAGCATAAGAGCCCGAAGGCCGGAAAAGCCAACAGGGCGCGCAGTGTCAAGCGGTCGGAGGTCTTCTCTTACGCGTGTACGGAGTGTTATACACTGACTGAAGATTGCCAATAAGTATGGTATGCGCACTTGTGCTGTCAGCCCCAGAGAAGCTGTCCAAACACTTTGTTCCTGCCCATTTGTGGAAACAACAACAACAACAACAACAACAACAACAACAACAACAACAACAACAACAACAACAACAACAACAACAACAACAACAACAACAACAACAACAACAACAACAACAACAACAACAACAACAACATCTCACATACACACAAAAACAGCTGATTGCGACAAAAAGCATGTAACGCCCTTCGTGGATTGCGCCATTGGCGTGTTATACCAATACCCCTCATTTGCGGGAAAGTGTGCATTGGCAAACCTGGACGCTGCACTAATGATAGGACGAGGGAACATTTGCAGAGTATAAAGAGGAAGGAAAAGATTAAATTAGCTGAGCAATGTAATCCATGCACTTGAGACCCGCGACTTCGCCAGATAATGTCTTTAAGTAATAGTAGAAGCATGAAGGCACGACTAATATTAGAAGCTTTCTTTTTTTAATATCAAAGAATGTACGTAATTGTGTCAGCGATCCGCCCACCAAGCTGTACAGCAGAGAGTAAGCTTTTATTCCCGCGTACTTGTAGACACCTTTGTGTGATAGCCCATGTTTTCGCGCATATGTGCTGCTTGTTTCATGTATTTCCTACTTACTTAGCGGCTCTCGTCGATGAATAAACAGTATGAATTTCGCACTTTTTCTTCATAACCTCCCATGTACATGTGTACTTCCCGCGCCACCTTCTGTTATACGTACCCATGCCCTTAACAGCTTAGATTAAATGCAAATAACGAAGTGCTATGTATTTCCCATTGCTTCTTTGGGCTTGGTCGAAGAGTAGGGTTGGAACGAACGAATTACGTTAATTACAGCAGCAGGCTTTTCTACTGGCTTTTGCATGTTTCACATGTGTCGGCATCCCGGAACGGATACTTTGAAAGGCATGTGCCCGTGTACCCACGTGGCTGTATGTAACTTGCCGCGGTAGCTTCGGGGCTCTGGTGTTCACATGCTCAAAAGGATGTCGTGTATTCCATTCCCGGTGCAGAGGCCGCATTTCGATGGAGAAAGAACGCAAAAACGCTGGTGTACTTAAGTTTGAGCGTAAGTTAAAGATCCTAATGTAGTCAAAAATAATGCCGGGACCCTCACGACGGCTTTCCTCATATATAGCCGGAGTGTTGCTGCTAAACCGTAATGAATGTATGAGTGAATGAATGAATGAGAGTCCCTAAACTGGAAAAGTAGTATTGTAGCGCGTGGCTGGATTCTACGTCCTGGATTTCACACCTTGAAGTAAAGAGCTGGCGCAGCATACCGCAGGAACATGTTTACGAAGCCGCAAACGGACATCGGCAATCTCGCCTTTGTGCCGACGTTTTGTCCGTTTGTCTCTTATTTCATCCTGCAGATGTCTTAAGCAGTCATCCTGCTGCATTTAGCTGCTGCATGCTTGAAGCCAACAATGCGCTCGCATCACCCACGCCTTCAGCAGTAGCTGCGTCGTATAAGACGAAGCTGTGTCGCTGCGGCAGCAGCGTGGAGCCGTTTTAGCGGCGCCATGGCTAATAATATGTTTGCTGTTGCGATTGAGCGGCGTCTGCTCATGCGAACGCATTTCAAGAACAAAGTGCCGAATGCACAGAGCTTTTCATTCGTAAGCGCTGTTTGTGAATGGCCGGCTGTCTACGCTCATGCTATGATCACCGTCGCCATTGGTACTCTTACGAATTGTTCTAGCGTAAGAACTTTTTTGGCGAATACCGCAACACCTACAATTCGGTGTTTACCGTAAGTAGCGCATGTCTACGTATATCTAGTTCCACGGAATTTTTAAACATCGCCTGTGGCAAGTAGCACAATTCTTCTCCTTGAGTTGGATTTCTCGAAAAGGTGGACGTAACTAGTACGGGAAATCAGAACACATTCAAATTACTAACAAAAAATCGCAAATTATTTTCTTATGTTTACTTTAGCCCACATATTGCAATTTGCGAATTGTAGCCGGTGGGATTGCAAGACGCATCGATTGGAAATAAGTTTCCAGGACACCAGTTTCGAGATATCATGTCCCGAAGTGTGAGACAACATACATGAGCGTTCAGTTACTTCCGAGCTTTTGCGCATAAAAGAGAATTTTGTTAAAAAAGAAGTGGACCAACAGTGCACTTTTAAGGCGAAGTTTAGGGCGCCTATCTCCACACTGGTGTCACTCTGGAATATAATTTAAAGTTGATGCGCCTTGCAAACTCACCGGTTGCAATTCGTAGGTTGGACTATGTCCAATAAAGAAATTAATTAAGAAGTTAATTGATTACTTTTTCTTAATTAGTTGTATACGTGCTTCGATTTATTTTGCACGTAATGTCAACCTCTCTGAATAATCCGGCTGAAGGAGTACAATTATGTTTGAATTACATTTGAATTACGTTTGTTTCTGCAACAGGCAATTTTTTTAAAATTCCGTAAGATATGAAAGTGATCACCCCGTATATTTCTGCATGTGGTGTCGCGTTTCTAAAAATGCCCAATCTAACCATTTACAGCGCCTATTAGCCTTCTGAAGTGATTTCTAGGAATTCATGTGGAGTTGGAGTTCCCTCAACGCTTTTTACAATTACCCAGGCTTCCTCTCTTCGTAGATAGCACATCATATTCGATGGATGCATCCAGAAGTCGGGGCTTAAACTGTTACTCGCAGTAATTCAGTGAAGTGAATGAAGGATTCACTGAAACCTGGCGCTTTCGTTACGAGAACTCGCGCATTCGCCGTCGGGGTTGATAACAGCACCACAACGCGGTATTGAACACAGGCATCTTTGTTTCGTGATCAAGTCACAAGTTAGGTGGACAGTGCGCCACGCCGACTGCACCCCGTGCATTTATGTTTTCGTCTAATTTGAGCAAGTGCACCGCCGTTGGTTGGCGTTCGCCATGCGCGTGAGGGCAGCACGTGCCTCGTGCTGAGATATTTGCGTATTGTGTGCTTTGCTTGCGCGCATTTGCACGCGCAGCCTTTTCTTTCTATCTTTCACACATTTGCAGCTCCCGCTCTTCTCAAGTTTCTTTTTCGTCGTCGTTGCTCAGGAAAGTAAATAATTTGAGGCGCAATGTAACTTTCGGCTAAAGAAGGGTTGGTTATTCAAGAATTATCTCCTAAATTATACGCGGTAACAAGAACTTTCGGCCTTCAGCACTCAATCACTACTTCTCTTGCATTCTGAAAGTAAGCGGACAAGGTAAGTACCAAAAATCTAGGCAGATATAGTGCTTTTAGAGACCACATACGATCAGAATAGCGTTGACTATCAGCTTCAGAATCTTCAACACCGAAAATGGCCACCGAGAGCCCATAATATTCCACAACTCTAGGCGTTATTTCGTAATACTTGCAGGAGAAACTAGAGCAGTTATAGAAGCACGTGGTGCTCGCAAGTAGGGAAAGAAGAAGAAGAAGTCTTTGATGTGAAGAACGCTTGGTTATGGCTGACATTCGGAGCAGTTTCACGGCCGGTTTCTCGGAGCTAAGCCATGGGCGCGGAGCCAAGCTGGAATGGAAGCAGCAACCGACCGGCGGCCTTGTGGTAAGTAGTCGGGCAACAGATGGGCCTCCTTTACCGTCACAATTTCTCGTGTCTCTTGCTCGGCTGCTGTGCGGATGGCTGCTCTGACATTGGCGATTATAAACGCGCAGGTTGGGGCGCCATGGGATTTACCTGGTGCAAGAACCTTCGCAACGGAGGCGCCTTGGAGGCTGGAGCGGTCTGCTGGCGTGAGGCAACTCCACAGAAGGGGGAGCTCCCTACCATCTACGGGGACGTCGGCCATTGGGAGCGTGGCAGATCAGCGAGAAGCACCATCGGCCGAACATACCGAGTGCAACCAAGAAGGCCATATGAGCCGGGACTGTTCCACTGCTCACTGTGGCGGACGACGAGGATGCCTTAAGTGAGGCGAGGAAGGCCACATGAGCAGGGAGTGAATGCAGACACGTGGGCGCCACACACCCAGATGTGGGTCGCTACGCTTCGCGTGCGGCCAAATTACGAGTTTTGTGTGTATTATGTGCTTTAATAGATCGTTTCATATAAAGCAATTTTAAAATTTCAAGTTTTTTGATGATTAAGATAATAAATATATTCCTTCACCTTCTACTAACTTGTATTCCTTTTGCGTATAAGCCTTCGTAGTTTTATTCTTTTCGTGTGTATATGTGCGGTACATATAATACTTCACATCGTTTCATGCGACATCAAATGGGTATTATACATTGCACGAAACGCAATCAGAACAGCTGAAAGTATATGGGATCCAACAAGAAATCTTGTGCTTGTGAAGCGTCAGAGCCCACAAATGCGAAGTTGCAAGAAAGGTTGTGTGTTGTTTGCAGAATTATTGCTCGTTAACAATGGGGCGTTGGGCGTCAAGAGCAACGCAAAAAAAAGTAGAAAAATGTGACGTCACTTTTTGTTGTCAATGGCGCGATATAGGCCTGCGATTAACGCAGTATAAGTAATATGTCCGGGAACTCGACGCGATTTGGCTTTCCACTAGGCAGTGCATGGTAACTGCATACTCATTGTGATGAACGGTTGAGCGGAGATCACCTGTTCAACAGGAAAATCAATGCAGCGAAACACCGACCCTACGTTGTCGCATCCTATCACGTGCTTCTACAAAGCACCGCTTCTTTGCATATGGACGAAAGCATTCGGTGTTTGGGTTTGGCCGCATCGTCGCAAGGGCCACTCAGCCCGTCGGTCAGCGCTGCCGTACGAAGGAAGTGAAAGTGGACACTTGTTCAGGCGTCATACCTCATTAGCCTTAACTGAACACGTGAAGAGCAATGGAAGCAACCTCGCAAACACTACCTCAAATATTGCACTTCTCAAATGATAAACTGGCACAACCAGAATTCACAGAACACATGGCGGACCAAAACACGAAAGCATGGAAGGAGCCATATTGTAGTAGACGAAGTTTGCGATCGTGCCTTTGCGAACACCACAAGAATGCACAGCATTGCTACTCATACAATGTGAATGCCTTTCTTCCAGGAGTCACTGAGGAATAGATACATTTTATAACTTATAAATTGAGCACCTCACCTAAGAAAACTGATTATGAAACACATCTTGTTTGCTTGAAATTAACATTGCTTTCTATTAATTAAAACATGTCTTTTTTTGACTGAGTTTGTTCTCGCCTTAGCCAAGCTTTAATCACAACGTCACCACCCTCCTTGTGGATGTCGATGACAATTGGTTCTGGACCGCTTTCTTCGCGACCCACGTGAATCTATTTTTAATGTCGCGATTGCCATAAGCAAATGATGGCCCGCGGCGTAAGCTGCGCTTGCTTACAAAAACCCTGTCCCACAGTCTGCAAATGGCGCTTGGTTCGCAGACGCAGCGGCCAGCCGCTTCGTTGCCTTTTTATATGCGTGCGTTCGCGTTCTGAATATTTTGGTTGGTTTGCATGAAGATAAATCTGCTGATAATGTGCAAGATGAAATGCGCAATAAAAACTTCAAAATCGAGCCGATTTTCGTGCGTGTGCGTGTGTGTGTGTGTGTGTGTGTGTGTGCGTGTGTGTGTGTGTGTGTGTGTGTGTGTGTGTGTGTGTGTGTGTGTGTGTGTGTGTGTGTGTGTGTTTGTGTGTGTGTGTGTGTACCTGGACCAAAATACTTTTTGAATACGACCCGTATCCGGAGAGAAGGTTGTAGGCTGTAGCGATTTGTACGAATGCTATACAGTCATGATAGCGAAACCTAAATGTTACCGAAGACGCCGGCGAATGAGCTTTTACAAACGTCAATCATTTCGAATCCGGCCCCCGACTTGCTACCATCAATAACACTCATTTATTTATTTGGATGTGTGGAAACGTTTGAAACTATTCTGATCATCGATTTCTCCAAAAACATTAAAATAATTAAGGTTTAAATGGCGATCAGATGAGGTGATGACATGAGGTGATGAGATGAGGTGATATAAGAGCGTCCCGGCAATAAAATACTTTTCTAAAAGGCGTACGAGCAGTCGGTACAGAAAAAAAGAAAAGAAAAACACACAGCAAGGAACCGGTACCTCCTGCCAGTATTGCGATTGGACACAAGTGACTAAACTAAGAAAAATACGACAAAAATATCGTAAAGGACAAAAACATCTCAGCGTCTCTGATTATGCAGTGACGGCTGCTATACGTGAGTTCACCGTAGCTTATAGCTAGTGCCGTTTTCTGCGAGCGCTTTGACGTCAGACGCGGTCAACGCCATTCACAAATACGGGGTTGCATGCGTGCACGAGCGCAGTGGAAATTATCGTCGACATCCGCGGCAGGTTGCATTGCCGGGTCTGCGAAAGGGGCAAGCGAGGAGCTCACCCATGTGCGGCAATGAAACTGAAAAACCGGGTTTTTTCCCAGGTGAAGAAAGATATCGGAAGATTATAAAACGCCACCGGCCTATAAAAACCCGGCTATAAAGGCATTGAACTATACTTGTTCAAAACGTGTGAGGGCTTGTAGAAGAGCGGTTCTTGTTGGAGTTCGTATAGAATTATCAGAGCCAACGTTAGAGGAGGTTGAACCCTCCTTTAAACCTGCTGTCGCTTCGCCACGTAATAATGATAATGCTGATGACGATAATTATTATCGCGCCATAAAGCGTAGCGCATACAGATGGGCGAAAAATTCAGTGGCGTGATAAAGATATATTTAAGGTATTTTACAGTTAAATGCGCAAAAGAAGGAGAGAAGGAGACATTTAAAGAAGGAGAGTAAAAGAAATAGAAAGCAGTCCGAGCAGTCAGTCGCCGAGTATATCTACATCGAAACACTAAAACTTTTGTTATTCGACGGACATAATCAAGGTTGCCAGGTCGAAAGAATGAAAAGTAGCTAGAAAATCGCGAAAAGCAGCCAAAAAAGTAGCCAGTTCATTGCAGGTTCTTCAAAAGTAGTCGAAAAGGTGGCCAGGCTCCTGACATGATAAATCACTTAAGAAGAAAACCGTAGCCGATTATGAACTGCTCCTTTTGGAGCTGTTCTGTTTAGTGCCCTTCGACGTATTTAAAACGTCTTTGTGGATAAAGTTAGATCTGGGGGCTCCGTATTGGTAATTGCGAATTGTTATCCCTGCATGCACGAATAGTAAAAGCAAGTAGTCATCACTGAACACTAGTACCAGAGAATATGAGCTGTGCATGCACAATTCTCACTCGTCAATCATTCGTCAATATATCCCTGTGCCATATATCTCAACTTTGCAAGGGAATATCATATACTAGTGAGCATTTCTTATCCCTTAAGGAAAGTGTTTTACAGTACTTTCTACAATTTTCTCATTGACACTATTTATCTAATTACAACATTTGAGAAGTTGAATAATTAATTAGGACTAATGGTGTAATTAAAATGAAAAAAATAATATGAGTATCTCCAAGTGACGGCAAACAGCATTACCTTGGCTTTCGCATTTTTAAAACTCTGGCTAAAGTTAGCCGGGATGCCCCGTATACTGTGCTGGCTATGTTGATGCTTGAAATGTGTCTTGAAAAGCGGGGTCTCTTGTTTCGCGTATGTCCTATGTAGCGTTCTTATATGTGCTAGCACTATCTGTTACAGCTGCATTACAACATTTGTTTGTTTCGTAAATTGATGGAAGAAGACACAGAGAAAGAAAGAGAGAGAGAGATCACAAGTAAAAGAAAGGCTGGCAGGTTAAGGGGGGACGCGGGTCTTGAAATCGCGAAAAATGGTCAAAAATGGCAATTTTCAAAATTTGCGTTTTTGAAGTCCTTAATGTCCCAACTATGCCTCTACAAAATATTATGGCGCAATTCCTACTCGAAGTATAAAATAAACGGTAATTTATAAACGTCGGTGAGCCGAAATTGAACGCCAAGCGCGAAGATTTGCCTCATTTTCAAGCTGCCGTAGCTCCGCGCGACGCGTACCGATCGGCGCCATCTTGGTCTCGTTTGAAAGCTGGTTTCCCGCTCTCCATTCTGGCGCCCCTCGGCACGCTGTAGACCCTCGTGCAGCGGAGGGATTGGCACCCGTTCTCAAGCGGGAAATCGTCGCGAGACAGCCGCTGATTGGGTGAACCGGGCGCCTCCTCGAGGCGCAGCCCTCTGATTGGCCGTGACGTATGCTTCGCCTTCCGCGGCCGCGTTGTCCGACTCCTTCACGTCGTCTGCTTTCGCCTGGACGCACGTCATTTTTCGAGCTCCTCTTTGTTTCCTAGTATTTTTCGTTCTGCCTTTTTCTTTATCGTTCTTCTAGATATTTTGGCTATTGGGTCGCTTCTTTTAACCACGAATTTCTTGCTTTTGCGTGCCTGGTGGCTTTGTTCCGCGTGTCACGATGGCGCGAGACGCGCGCTTGAAAGCAAGCACGCGAAAAGCAGTCGGCAAAAAGAGACGCGCATGGAATAAGAACAGCGCTACATCGTCGAGAACTACAGCTTCGGTGATGCCGCAAGCTGCTGTGCCCTTGGTGGATGCGGCAGGACTGAGCTCGCCAACAACAGCTTCGCCGGTGGACGCGGCTGAACAAACCCCGTCGACGCTAGCTTCGCCTGTGGACGCGGCTGGACAGTGCCGATCAGTGTCAACTTCGTTACCGCAAGTCTGTGCAGTGCCGGTGGATGCGCCTGGACTAAGCCCGTCGAAAATGCCAACTTTTGAGACGCTGCAAGTCGCTTCGGATTCCGTGTCGTCGGAAGCGGCCGAGCCGGCTGACCTAAGCCTAACGTTGACTTCGGCGTTTCCGCACGCCGCTTCGGTGCCGACGGACGCGGCTGAACCGAGCTCGCGTGCTCAACGCTTCGACACGGTGTTTTTCACGGAGGCGGAGTGCGCGGGGCGCGAAAATTACGCAGACAACGTTAAAACTTCATTGGCGAAGCAGTCCGCGACTTCCCGCAAGTTCGAGCTAATGAACGTCGGCACAGCAAGTGAAGATGACGATCGCGGCACAGAGTACATCATCGTTGATCTCTCAGTGCTAAAGAAGATGTTTGTGTCCACAAGCTGCAGCAAGTGTGGGATGACCACTCTCCAACTCGCAAAGTGCAGTGAGAGAGAATACGGCCTAGCAGTGAAGTTGGAGCTCACATGCTCAAATTGCGATTTCGCCGAGCGGCACTTCTCGTCGCCACGAGTGCCCGGGAAATCCAACATCACGCCCTTTGAAGTCAATTTGCGGGCAATGAAGGGAATTCAAAGTATAGGCAAGGGAGCGACTGCCCTAGCAGATTTTTGTGCCACCATGAACCTCTCTCACCGAGGACTTCACCACAAGACTTTCAGGGGGCATATGGACACCATGGTGAAAGCTTGCCAGGCAGTAGCTACTGCTACAGAAGCAGCAAGCGTCAAAGTGGTGAAGGACATGTACAAGAACTTCCTGAATCCACCAGGAAATGTAGATGTCATATTTGATGGCACATGGAAAACACGTGGTCACAATTCAAATATTGCAGTAGGCTGCATCATAGAGCTATACACTGGCCTAGTACTGGACCATGTTGTGCTCTCGAGGTACTGTCGTGGGTGCCAAGGGGCACCTGATCCCAGTGATGATGGGTACGGTGACTGGGCTATGAACCACAAGTGCATGAAAAACATCGACTGCAATGCCGGCCGGATGGAGACTGAAGCAGCTATCATTTTGTTCAACAGGTCTCTGGAAAAAAATGGGTTGCGGTACACAACTATACTTTCTGATGGTGATAGCCGCACCTTTCATGCATTGACCTCAGGAGAAGTGTATGGATATATATCCATTGAAAAGAAAGACTGCTTGAACCATGTCCACAAGCGGATGGGGACGGCTCTTCGCAACTTGGTGGAGAAGAAGAAGGCACAAGGAGAATCTCTTGGCGGAAAGGGCAACCTCACCCAAGATAAGATAAAGAAAATTACAAACTACTATGGGTATGCCTTGCGGAGCCACAGCCACGACGTTGCAGGCATGAAAAAGGCAGTGCATGCCACGCTGTTGCACATGACCTCGACAGATGAAGCCCCAGACCACAGTTGCTGTCCTCAAGGGGTTGATTCGTGGTGTGCCTTCAATCGTGCTTTGGCGAACCAAGTGGAGCCGTCACCACACAAAAACCCTCTGCCAGGCCACGTTCGCACTGCTCTTGAGCCAATCTTTGCAAGGCTGGGCGACGAGGCCCTCTTGGAGCGCTGCAAAGATGGCATGACACAGAACGCCATTGAGTGCCTACACTCTGTCATTTGGAGCCAAAGCTCCAAGAACACGCATGACTCTTTGCTGGCTGTTGAAAGAGCTGTTGCAGAAGCAGTTTCTCGCTTCAACCAAGGAATGGCAGCAACCAGCAGAGCTGTTGCAGCACAGCTTGGTTACAGTCCTGGGAGCTGCCTCATTCGTAGGAGCCTTGAGAAAGATAAGCAGAGGCTGTGCAGGTCTGATAAAAGTCACACCAACGCTGAAAAGGTGAAGAAGAGGATGGCCAAGAAACACAAGCCTGACAGAACCCAGGACTACTGCCCAGGACTTTTGTGAATGTGTGGCAGATTCATAGAAAATAGCAGGTGACTTTTTGAGCTTTTTTTTTGTCAAAGGCCAACGCAATACAGAAGTTTTCACAATCTTTACATGAACAGATTTCTGTGAGTTTGGTGTTATTGTGTTCAGTAATGACTGGGCTGCATGCTAAAGCATTAAATTTTTCCATGTGATAGGTAAACAAAAGTGGCAGAGTAAGCAAAACTTTGAATGCAATTTTCTCAGCTTTGCTTTTTCGATCAAATGCCTTTGCCTTACGGAACTTTTCATAATGTTTGCATCAACTAATTTTATTGAATTAGGTATCATTTTTTTCAGTGAAACCTCAGCTGCATCCTAAAGCTTTCCATTTTTCATTAAACCAAATAGACTAGCAATTAGGTCAGGTGTAAGCTAATTACTCCTGCATTGTTTTTTTCTTCCTACTTTGATATTCATTCATGACCTATATGATGACTTTTAAAAAATTTCTTTAGCTTTAGGATGTGCAGTAGGTCCTTGGAAATGACAGCTATTCTTTAAAACTAGTTTTTTTAATTAAGAAATTACCATAATGGCCCGTAACAAAAGACCTATGTGGGATAAGTTATTTTGCGATATCTTCATTTCTAAATGGGATATATCAAATCTGAATATATATTTGGAATCAGCATTGAAAGATATATCTGCATGCGAATTTTCAGGAAGATACGTTAAGAAATAAAAAAAAAGTTTTCAAGACCCTCATCCCCCCTTAACCAGGCTGAGCCCGGTAGGTTACCCTCGGAAAAAGTCGTTGTGGCTCACTACAAATGCTACGTGATAAACAACCGACTTTTCGGATTACATATTGGCCGTCTATTCCAGTTCTTGCGTTTTCAAATTAAGAAAATAAGGGTGGCAACAATCTAGCGGAAGGTTTCCCTGTAATCCAGCTTTCTGAGCTTACGCACTACGTGGCGCCAGCGGTTCAAATGACGTTCCACATCCACGACCTTGGCCGTGAACGGCGCGGGTGAAAACGTTCACGTCTAGTCTTTTGAAAAATCATAGAACAACAAAGTGGGTGGGAAGGTGGCCGTCGTGGTAGCTTGATTGGTAAAGTAGCGCAATGCGTAGGGCGGGGGTTTGGTCCCCACCATGCTACAAGTTGTCTTTTTCGTCCACTTCCATTTGCCTTATATTTTTTTCTACAATTAAGCCAAGCAAAACAATTACCTTCCCTGTGCTTTCCTTGGCTTCATTGTCTGTTACTTCGTATAGTTGGGACTCACAAGAAATCGAGTGTCTCGGATCCACTTATTCATTTCCCTTTCTGCAGCGAATTAATACCTTTAAGCATTTTGCACGGTGTTCATTTCCTTACAGGAATTATAGGTGAAGATATTTTACCACCATGACAGTGCAACTACATACTCGTACGAAGAGCAAGAATGCTACACACCAGACTGCTCCTAAATTGGTCAAAAAAAAAAATCCGTGCGTCCTTGTTATTATAACAGATATCACTCGGGAACCATGCGATGTTGCTGTTGCGTTACAATAAAAAAGAAGGGTTTTAAGAAAATGCTATAGATGAAGGGATGACGGCTGTACATTACAGCAATCTGGTTTCTAGTTTGACTGCGTGCATATGTCATGGCAGTTTGCGAGAAGCAAGAAAGCTGTTACTTTCATTTGCTCATGCTAACAGAGCTTCCGTTCCACTACACTAACATCTCAAAAGGTTAAATATACGAATGACGTGTAATCAAAGACAAACGCCAGCATCTACAGGCTCACATGGAGACATCTTGAATAGTTTGGGTCGAGGGAGGATTCAGTTTAATAACGAAGTGAGCCGATTGGATGTCATAAGTGAACAAGAATAATCTCTTCCTTACCCTTATCGACCAGTTCGTATTGTAACTGTCAATGAATATAGTACACCTATAACTTAAAAGAACACTCAGACCTCACCGCGTCACTTGAATGCTTTCACAATGTCTCTATATGGTGTGTGTCCCCCTGAAATAATGCATCTCTCCTTTGTCACGTAGTTTTTGAATCGCTGTGTGTTTCTTACAGTTTGCGTACCGTTGTCCTCCTCTTTCCATACTTTCTTATTTAAATGAAAATGAAATGAATAGGTTCAGTCACACTGTAATAGGGAAGGCTACTGCTCTTCAAATAATAATAATAATAATAATAATAATAATAATAATAATAATAATAATAATAATAATAATAATAATAATAATAATAATAATAATAATAATAATAATAATACAAGAAATGTCACAAGCTCGGATAATCTAGAGTGGAGTTGGCTGAAGAGAAGAACTGAAGCCCGCATATACTCCTAAAAAATTAGGACATACCTCTCTCTCCCAGTAAAACTACAATCCTTATCAACACGCGCAAGGTTTAACATAAGATAAAGGATATCATTGGAAAGCTGATCTGCATAAGTTGGTTATTTCGTTGCTGCTTTTCTTCCGCCTTGCATAACTGATGCAAAAGCATCAGTCTCGCTCAGAAAAAAAAAGTAGAAAAAAAAGTTGACTCTTTTGAAAACACTTCCTGAGGCTGCTCAGCAAGTGTAAAGTGACCGCTAGACAAAAATAATGTTTATGAAGAATACTGAAGCGCTAAACGGGGATGTAGCGCGTCTGACGTTATTAGTAACGCAATACGCATAGTAGCGTGGAATGGGTGTATCTCCCTCTTTCTTTCGAAGGCTCTGAGTCCAACTTGTTTTTTCTGATATATCCTTCGTAAAAATGCTTTACTCACTCCACCAAGCTTTAAGGTGTTCAAGACACACAATAACTTCCCCCCCCCCTCAAGGGTATTTTCTTCATTTCTTTTTCCGCATAGCTTTTACTTCGTGCTCGTTAGGCAACTAACGCTTGCAAGCACGAAAAAGAAAGGGAGGCAAGGAAGGAGGCACGGCACGTTAATGAGAAGAAAAAGGAGAGGTGAACCGGAAGAGCGTGTCTCTGGCCTGCTAAGTCGTCGAAAGGCTACGCACATGGGGTTTGCTGCCCATAAACTATGCAACAGCCCGCAAAAAAAAAAAAGAAGGTGAAGCGATGGTATCGCCATTTTAAGAATGTTACATGAAGCCGGCAGGATGTTATGACGTCTCACTGACGCTGCCACGCTCGCAAAATTTCCTATACACATTCAGACGGATGGTAAACAGCACAACGTTGCTAACAAATGCGCTTTTTTTATTTGCATTGGCACGCCCGCTTAAGTTCCTGTGCGTCAGCCTAAAAAAAATATGACGCTCATTTTATAGTCGCTGTGAGCATGCAAAAGTGACATCCCTCCTCATTACAATTCGTCAAGAAAAGTCCTCTTGACAGCGCTCGATAAACTGGGCGATCGCCCGTTCACAGAGGAAGAAGTTGTAGGACACTGGTCCAGACGGGTTTCGGCAGTCAAGGCCTTAAGAGGAAGCTTTAGCTCGGGAGCTCCTAGCTAAATACATGTAAAAGGAGAATTCGTTTTGCTCGGCAACCACTGCACCAAACTTGGCGAGGTTTGCTGCATTTAAAAGAAAATCTTAAAATCTAGTCACTGTTTGTTTCGAACTTTTTTATTTAGGTGGCCAATTTCTTATTAAATATTGGCAAAATTCACAAACTATCAGCAAACCAAACTATCGAGTTTATGACTGTGTCACTCAGCAATGAAAAATAATGTCACACTTCTGTGAATTGAATCTAATAGTACATCAAAAGCGGACAAAATTGATATGTTACACATGAATCTCGAAAAATTTATTAATCTTAAAACACAGCTTTTGCTGAACCCTTGTACACAACGCAAATAATTCACATAAGAGCTAAATTGACATATCGAATTTGTCCGCTTTCAATTCTATAATGGATGCCGTTTACAGAACCGCGATATCTGTTCTTGATGCGAAGCTATTAATATGTAAACTTCGTGCTTCTATATTTTTCGAACTTCCCCATTTTTGAAAATTATTTTAACAAAATGCAGGCACTAAATCGAAATTCCGCTTTTAACAGTCACTAGAATTTAGCTTTCTCTCTCAAATGTAAAAAAAAATTTCATTAATATTAATCCAGGGTTTATATCAGAATAGCATTGCTGCGTTTTACATGTATTTGAACAGGCCGCAACGAAGTTGGGTCGGAGCTAAAGCTTCCTGTTAAGGGCTCAGCTCAAGTTCTTTAGGCTTGTGAATTGTGCAACCGACTTTGAAAGTTCTGGCGCGTAGCATCGCGTTATTGTGTTACTTTTTATCACTTTATTTTTTTTTTGTTCCTTCTTTCAGTTTGTATTCCCTTTATTCCTTTCTCTAGCCCAAGGTAGCCAGCCGGGACTTACACTGGCTAACCTACCTGTCTTTCCTTCCGTGTTGCCTCTTCTCTCTCTCTCTCTCTCTCTCTCTCCATCCCTCCTGTGTAATGCTTAGAAAGTTGAACTAATCGGTGTAACAATAACAACTGATGTGTCTGGAAAGTTACCGCAATATGAATTTTTGCGGTGCCCTAGCATGTGTAACGTTTACATGAGTGTTCATCGCACGTATGATTTAAAGTTCCCGAGGCCACTTTCATCACATTCCATTTTTAACTCCTAAGAAGATTTATTCGGTAAAACATATCAGCTACGCTTTCTCCTTCAGGTATCTATGAATTTTTGATATTTTTGAAAGGCATGTGCTTGTGGCAACTACAGTTGACGTAAAGAACATTTCGTGAGCAATTGAAGCATTTACGAGAGCAGCGAAGTCAGTGAAATGGCCTCCGTTACAAGCAGTATACCGTGCCTTATTGAATCAGGTGAACCGTTAAAATAAATTCGTCCTGCAGAAACCCGCTACATACGTTATGTATGGAATAATTGCCGTCAGCCTTACTGTAATAACATGCCGGTGTCCTGGTTTCTGTAGAGCAGATGAACGAGCGGGCTCTGCGCATTTCAACGCGTGATTACAATGCTTCAATGAAGCATGGTTGACTTTGCAAACCAGGGGCCGAATTCACAAAACTTTTCCTTCGTAAGTGCTTTTTGCGATTGGCCGGCCGCGTTCCCTAACGTCCAGCATCGAGAGTGACTCAATACTTCTCGCACGAACAAATTCTGGCGCAAGAGCTGTTTTTTTTTAAATACAGGCCTCGGATCCCAGCGGGAGCTAGGGCTCTTATTAGCAAAACTTCTCTTACGAATCAGCATTTCCTCATTGGCAGGAGTTTGGCTAGCCAGTTACTCCATAGGCGGCTGACCGCGGTAAATTCCTCATTGAGATCCGCAGGGCAGGCGGGTCTTGTAGTAATTTTCCTTCGTCCGGCCTTCAAATAAACTTTAACAGCCCGTGTGCGCCCTCCTGATACGATATTGCACGTTGGCAGGCATGTGCTGCATTTTTACCTCACACAGACCCCTCGTCACGTCCAGTTGTGTAATTAGGCTGACCGAGTGCCAAGTTTGAACGGGGATGCATGCAAGCACGCTGTTGCATAATTTCAGGATTACTTTTGAATACGGAGCGTGTTCGATTATGATCGCATTCTCTTATGGGTGTAAGATTCGTTTTCTGAAGTCATAAAAATTAAGGTCGCTATTTAGCTGCTCATATCTTCGTTAGAAGCGCGCCTACTTTATACCACGCAGAAACATGCGAGGTAAGGGCAGCGTAGCGGCATGGTGCGCTGGTTCTTTATTTACGGTGAATTAAAATGATATTCTTAGCTGGTTTTAGCACCAGAGGGACTTCTGGAAATATAGAAAGCCTTTTGCACGATAGGAAACGTATTCAGCATTTTGTCAATTTAACTGCCGTCAAAGTGAAGGTGTCCAAGTTGCATGCCCTTTGCGGGAAGCTCATCAAGCATGCTGGTAAGTATTAGTAACAGCGTGTCTGGGGGCGTAATTGCTTTGACGCCTACGCAAGGTCATCGGCCTTTCTCGCGTTCATACGAGTACAATAAACCCATCCTGAGGCAGCAAAAGTAGCCAGGGCCTCGTACTCACAAAATAACACTTACTCTATAGAATTTTTCATAAGAAAAAATTTCAGCCAGTATTGATGCTGTACAAAATATTGATGCAGGAAAAAGGCTGGCGCACAGGTGTAAAAGGGTGTGTACATACAGAAGATAGAAATGACGCCCAAGCAGCAGCCACAGTCTTCGTCATTTCCTTCTCGAGACACCTTCTTCGTTCGCTTCTCTACAACAATATTAGCGAAGGCGGCCAGCGAATGGCAAAGAGCACTTACACTCTTAAACAACTGTACACCCTTTGGGGTGTATATTTGCAACACAACAATAATCGTCATCTGTCTTTCTTGCGTTTCCTTTCTTGAAGACGCTGCGCTCGCTACTTTACTGTCGAGAATGCTCTGTCATGCTGATAACGCGCATAACGTTCGTGACTATAGAAGTACCGGGCTCGCAGCGTTAAAGAAAGGAAATGCAGACAAGACAGATGAAGGTTACTGTTGTGTGGCAAGATACAACCCAAAGGGCGTAATTTTGCTTAAGAGTGTACTAACGACACGCTATGTGAATTAGGCTCCGGAACTTAGAAAATTTTTGGTGTCGAATAGAAGCGCTGAAGAGCAACGTCGAGCTGGCGGCCAGTTCCAGGACATTTCATCAAGGATTACTTTAGTATTAAGAACACTGTGCCATCTAGACAGTTAAGTAAGGGTAAGGGACCTTTTCGAGCCGCCCAAGCCTCTGTCAGGCTAAAAGCACCTAGTTCCTGAAGTTTCAGTTGTAGGGGCCGAATTCACAAAGGTATTCGTTCGTAAGCGCTTTTGCCATCGGCTGGCTGGCTTCGCTAATAGTATGTCCAGATCAGGATTGGCTGGGATTTGTCGTCGCGCATAAGTACAGCATAAGAACGTCTTGTGAATACGGGTCCAGTTTATTTGACCCATAAGAAACATGCATGCTTGCATGAATATACAGAAAGAATGTCCCACAGCACGTAACTGAAAGTGACCTCCTGCCAAAGAATGTATATAATACAGAAAGTATGTTGTGCAACCGAAGCGGCCGTGGAATCATGCAGGTTAAAGCTTAACAAAACTATCTACAAGCTGAACGACACCTCAAGTAAACAATGTGTAAGGGAAAGAAAGAAGAAAGAAAGAGGACATAATGCAGTTTAAAATTGAACATGCAGCATAAGTACGTATAAATGAACTGTTATTTAGTAAATGGTAACTAACTTTCTTGAAAGGGCATAATGACGAATACAACTTGAAGTCTCATGGGGGAGGCTATTCCAATAAGACAATGCCGGAAAATATCTAGTCCATTTTCCATTATTTTTATGTACTAGTAATAATAAAGAATTCTTACGAGGAGCGAATCTTGCCTGATTTAAATGAAGAAGAGTAACCCCTAGAAATTATGTTTGACATGAGAGAATCATCGCTCATTTGGAATAACATTAGGGCTAGCTTATATTGTGCAAGGCTACGTATTGCACGTATTTTCTATCGCGAGGCATGGCGGGGGCACCGCGAGAGAATGGGCTGCAGGAATACGCGTGACCTGATTCTGGAAATGCTGTGGCGGTGTCCCGGGGTCCCAGGATGCTTTGAAGTTTGTCTGACAGGCTGGCCTCCTGGGGTTTCCGCTTCTTCGTGTTGGTGCTGCTCAAGGAGTTTCGGAGAGTAGACGCTTTTATTCTGGTAAGAGTAATAAAAACTTTATTCTGTAGTTATGGCAAGGTGAAGATCGAAGGGAAAAATGCATTAGTCAGGAAAGCGGTATTGAGAAAAATAATTGCAGAAGTCACACCATAACTTTTCGTGTTCCCTTGTGTGAGCCCTTGTCCCGAGATCTCAAAGTCGGGGAACTATACTTGTCTCTCCCCAATCAATTAAAAAGTTCGATGCAGGCTATACCCTTGCGAGGAGTGAGCTGGCCAAAGGAAGGACGCGCAAACCCGGGCATGGCGCGGTGCACCTCGAACCTACCGCAAGGTGCGCCAGTAGAAGCAAAGATAATATATTAAGAGAAAGCTTTAGCTCGGGCCCAACTCCGACGCGGCCTATTCAAGTACATGTAAAACGCAAAAACGCTTTTCTGAGGTGACTCCTGTACCGATTTGAATGAAATTTGTTGCACTTGAGAGAGATTGCTGAAAAGAGTGCAGAGTGAAGAGAGTGCAGCGGTGGCGTAGAGGTAGAGCATCCGCCTCGCGTGCAAGAGGACCGGGGTTCGCATCCCGGTGCCACGCCATTTTCAATTAAAAAAAGAACAATCTGCGTGGTGACAAAATTGCGTAAATAGGCCTGGGGTGTGGCCCGGTGACCATAACCGGTAACACACTCCCTCATCAGAGCAGGATTGGCCACCCTGGTGCAGTACTTGGCCACAACCTCCTATATGACTAAAACAATCACACCCCGGCCCTCAGTCCCCAGCACCTGCGAAGCAACTGACCAAAGCGGCGCTCAGACTTGCGATGCAGCAGAGGGTGCTAAAAATTCCTGGCTCCGGACAGGCCGCCATTGGAATCTGAACCTGGCAACGTTTAACGCTAGAACGTTATCTAGTGAGGCGAGTCTAGCAGTGCTATTTGAGGAATTAGAGAGCAGTAAATGGGATATAATAGGGCTCAGTTAAGTTAGGAGGACAACTGAAGCATATACAGTGCTAAAAAGCGGGCACGTCCTGTGCTACCGGGGCTTAGCGGAGAGACGAGAACAAGGAGTCGGATTCCTGATTAATAAGAATGTAGCTGGTAACATACAGGAACTCTATAGCATTAACGAGAGGGCGGCAGGTCTTGTTGTGAAACTTAATAAGGGGTACAAATTGAAGGTCGTGCAGGTGTACGCCCCTTCATCCAGTCATGATGACCAAGAAGTCGAAAGCTTCCATGAAGACAACTGCAAGGCGCTTTTTGTTCGTGCTAAGCCTGTTCCTAGAATCTGTGGGTTGTACCTTACGTACATTATTTTTCCCATGGGCTAAAGAATGTTGCCAGCCGGTATGGCGTTGAAGTGGTTTTCAGCGCTCCTAACAAGGTGCAAAAACTGTGCCGAGCTATTTCCAATGAATTAGACAATAGAGTAAAGAAATGCACCTGCGGTCTAAAAGAAGATCGAAAATTCACAAAATGCAGAACAGGTGTTAGGTACCGGCTTCCTTTGACATGTGGTAACATGTACATAGGACAAACCGGTCGGTGCATAAACACCCGTCTAAAAGAACATGAACGTTCTCTTGGTAAAGAAAATCATTCGCACTTGTCGAACCACTGCAATCTATGTCATTGTGACCCGATATTTTTTAACACTGACATTTTGTTTTCAGATAAAAATAAGCTAACACGTGAAATCACACAAGCATTTCATATCAAAAAGTGCGCTGAGAGATGCATAAGTCAACCAACGTTTGTAATCACTAAAAATGAATTCGCTTTTTAAAATACTGGTTGAACCTTGTTAATCTGTTTTTAAAACTGTTTCTGTTTTACTGACCACTCTTGTTGCACATGCTCAGCGCTGATAGCTGGGGTATATATGTTCTGTATCTGTCCGAAACTAAAATAGTTGTGAGTAAGCGCTCGTGTGTCCCCCTTCACTGTGTCCTTGTCAGTTGTGCGCGGAAAAATATTTTACTATCAATTCGTACCAACTCGCCCAACTATCAGTTCTGCTGCATAAGAAGCCTATCAATGAGTTAGCGGTAAGAGGGAAAATAGAAGAATTCCGGATCAAGCTACAGAACAGGTATACGGCTTTAACTCGGGAAGAGGAACTTAGTGTTGGAGATATGAACCACAATCTTATGGGTATCATTAAGGAGTGTGCAATAGAAGTCGCTGGTAACTCCGTTAGACAGGATGCCGGTAAGCTAACGTAGGAGACGAAAGATCTGATCAAGAAACGCGAATGTATGAAAGCCTCTAACCTTACAGCTAGAATAGAACTGGCAGAACTTTCGACAAGTTTCGACAGCCAACAAGCGTAAGACAGCTGACATAAGGAAGTGTAATATGGACAGAATTGAACATGCTCTCAGGAATGGAGGAAGCCTAAAAACAGTGAAGAAAAAACTAGGAATAGGCAACAATCAGGTGTATGGGTTAAGGGACAAAGCCGGCAATATCACTACTAATATGGATGAGATAGTTCAAGTGGCTGAGGAGTTCTATAGAGATTTATACAGTACCAGTGGCACCCACGACGATAATGGAGGAGAGAATAGTCTAGAGGAATTGGAAATCCCACGAGTAACGCCGGAAGAAGTAAAGAAAGCCTTGGGAGCTATGCAAAGGGGGAAGATAGCTGGGGAGGATCAGGTAACAGCAGATTTGTTGAAGGATGGTGGGCAGATTGTTCTAGAAAAACTGGCCACCCTGTATACGCAATGCCTCAATGCTTCGAGCGTACCGGAATCTTGGAAGAACGCTAACATAATCCTAATCCATAAGAAAGGGGACGCCAAAGACTTGAAAAATTATAGATTGATCAGCTTACTGTCCGTTGCCTACAAAGTATTTACTAAGGTAATCGCAAATCGAATCAGGAACACCTTAGACTCCTGTTAACCAATGGACCAGGCAGGATTCCGTAAAGGCTACTCAACAATCTACCATATTCACACTATCAATCAGGTGATAGAGAAATGTGCGAAATATAACCAACCCTTATATATAGCTTTCATTGAATACGAAAAAGCGTTTGATTCAGTCGAAACCTCAGCAGTCATGGAAGCATTACGGAATCAGGGGGTAGACGAGTCATATGTAAAAATACTGAAAAATATCTATAGCGGCTCCGCAGCCACCGTAGTCCTCCATAAAGAAAGCAACAAAATCCCAATGAAGAAAGGCGACAGGCAGGGAGATACGATCTCTCCAATGATATTCACAGCGTGTTTACAGGATGTATTCAGAGACCTGGATTGGGAAGAATTGGGGATAAGAGTTAATGGAGAATACCTTAGTAACTTGCGATTCACTGATGATATTGCCTAGCTTAGTAACTCAGGGGACCAATTGCAATGCATGCTCATTGACCTGGAGAGGCAAAGCAGAAGGGTGGGTCTAAAAATTAATCTGCAGAAAACTAAAGTAATGTTTAACAGTCTCGGAAGAGAACAGCAGTTTACGATAGGTAGCGAGGCACTGGAAGTGGTAAAGGAATACATCTACTTAGGACAGGTAGCGACCGCAGATCCGGATCATGAGACTGAAATAATCAGAAGAATAAGAATGGGCTGGGGTGCGTTTGGCAGGCATTCTCAGATCATGAACAGCAGGTTGCCATTATCCCTCAAGAGAAAAGTGTATAACAGCTGCGTCTTACCAGAGGGGGGGGGGGGCAGAAACCTGGAGGCTTACTAACAGGGTTCTACTTAAATTGAGGACGACGCAACGAGCTATGGAACGAAGAATGATAGGTGTAACGTTAATGGATAAGAAAAGAGCAGACTGGGTGAGGGAACGAACGCGAGTTAATGACATCCTAGTTGAAATCAAGAAAAAGAAAAGGGCATGGGCAGGACCTACAATGAGGAGGGAAGATAACCGATGGTGATTAAGGATTACGAACTGGTTTCCGAGACAAGGGAAGCATAGCAGGGGACGGCAGAAAGTGAGGTGGGCGGATGAGATTCAGAAGTTTGCAGGGACAACATGACCAGAATTAGTACATGACCGGGGTAGTTGGAGAAGTATGGGAGACGCCTTTGCCCTGCAGTGGGCATAACCAGACTGATGATGATGATGATGATGATGATGATGATGATGAGATAGGTAAATTCTAGTGACTGTTGGAAGCGGAATTTTGATTTAGGGCCTGAATTTTATGAAAAGGATTTTCAAAAACTAGCTCTGCATGAAAAACAGATATCGTCGTTCTGTAAACGGCATTCATGAGATCATTCAAAGCGGACAAATTCGATCTGTTAATTTATGTCTTACGTGAATGTGTTGCGTTCTGTACAAGGGTACTGCAAAAGCTGTATTTACACATTACAAATGTTTTTTAGTTTCATGTGTAACATATCAATTTTGTCCTATTTAGATGTACTATCAGATAGAATTCACAAAATTGTGATATTATTATTCCTTGCAGAGTTACGGAGGTGTCAACTTGGTAGTTTCGCTTTCTGAAAATTCCCGATTCTTGCAAATTTTTAATAAAGAAATGACAACCTAAAACAAGAACTGAAAAAAAAACAGTCACTAGATTTTAAGCTTTTCTTTTAAATGCAGCAAACCTCGTCAAATTTGGTGTAGTGGTTGCCGAGATAAACGACTTCTCCTTTTACTTGCATTTAGATAAGAGCACCAGAGCTAAAGCTTCCGTTTAACCTAGTAAATCAGTGCCAGTATTCACAGAAAGCTCTTACGCTTAAAATGGTTCGTAAGAATGGAATGGAATGGAATGGAAAACTTTATTGACTCTTTAAAGGTTTTAGCGGGTCGAGGCCGAAGCCTTCATTCTTGAAGCTTGAGTCCTCTTCAGCCATGGATGGGCCCCTAGTCCAGGGCTCCACTGAGCCGGGCCGCCTCGCACGCGTGCGCTATTAGAGCTCTTTGAGTCTCTAGTTCGCGGCTGGTGAGCCAGCTCTCCCATTGCTCCGCACTTGGTGTTTTGTGTTTGTGGAATGCCTGGTTTCTTGTACACTCCCATGTAATGTGGTATAATGTTGGCTTAGCTCCACACCACGGACAGGTTGCGCTATACTGCGTGGGGAACATCCTACTTAGTATGTGTAAGTTTGGAAAGGTGCCCGTTTGCAGTCTCCGCCATCCTGCGGCCTCCTCCTTTGTTAATGCTTTATGTGGTGGCGGATATTGATATCTTAGACCCTTATAGAGGTTTAGAAATTTCCTGCCAATCTTGACACTGGACACATAATGAGCGAACGCGACCGGCCAATGGGAAAGAGCACCTGCAGAACAGAAGCTTTGTAAATGTGGACCCAAGTGTGTGTGTGTGTGTGTGTGTGTGCGCACACACACACACACACACACACACACACACATACACACACATACACAAACAAACACACACAAACACACGCACACACACACATACACACACACATACACAAACAAACACACACACACGCACACACACACACAAACAAACACACACACACGCGCACACGCACACACACATACACACACACATACACAAACAAACACACACACACACACGCACACACACACACACACACACACACACACACACACACACACACGCACGCATGCACGCACACACACACACGCACACACGCAATGTCGAGCCTGTGCAAGTCAACCGGGATGTTGGGCATATCACGTTTTAGCGAAGGCGGCCAGTCAATGACAAACATCACTTACGAATGAAAATGTTTGTGAATTTAGTTCCAGCTAGCTCACCAACACGTATAGTAGGTGCAGGCGAAGTTGAAGAAAAAAAGAAAACGGGAATGAAAACTACTAACTGCGTCAACGTACAGAACGGGATGCCAGGCGACCACGGTATTTCTAGCTGCCTTTTACAGGCCACGTGCATGTTGTTGTGTGCTCACATACCGCTGCTTAGTTCGGAGAACGCACTTATACAGTTAAATTAATCAGAGAAGTGCCGCAAAGCTTTAATTATGCCACGCGAGAGAAAAACGAAAACAGGGCGTCGTGATTAACAACGTGTCAGGAGCGCACTCAGAAAAAAATGACAGACTAGAAAGACTTGGCTGCGAGCTGTCATGGCTCCCTCCTCCGCCCTCCTTTTTTTCTCGTTGTCATTTCCGTTCTCGCTCTCCTGCCCATCTGAGTCCAGTGCGCACAAGGACGATGATAAGCGCAAAAGGCAAACTTAATCACATTTTTTTTTTGTTTACTCGGGCATTCCGTCGCTTTATGCGGGGCATTGATCTTCGCCTGTTTCTCCGACAGGCTTTTACCTTTCAGAGAGTCGCACCGACGAAAATAAAGATAAAATAAAAGGCGATAAAGGAACGCCCTAATAAATATTCGCCATGGAGTGCGGATGTGATCTCGGATTTTTTAGCACCAAGGTGAATGTCCTCCTCGTCACATTACACAAATAGCTGCTCGCGTTTGCTAGCTCCGTATCAAAATAGGTGAATAAAAAAAAATAAAAGAAGAAATTGTACCATATAGGTCGAAAAAGAGGAGCACACTAGTGAGAGTAGCTCCACTTAAATGTGTCAGTGCCGTGGTTAGACATCTGCTAAGCCACACGAAGCTCAGTCTGTTGTAGCCGGCAATTCAATCTGCGTATAGGGATTCCGAAGGGCGACGCACCGAGTTACAAAACGGTGCAGCAGAAGAAGAGGCCGCCAACGACGTAGGGGAGACCACTGGCTGTCCAGGACTTGAATTCACGCATAAACAAAAAAAAGCTTTTAAGCTATAGGGCTGTTTTTACGAGCAGACGCCAGCTAAGCATCACGTTGGACATGGCCTTACCGTAAGCGGCTGACTAATGGATGGCTAATGAAAAACTGTGGGGGGGCAGACCCATATTAGTTGATTTTATTTTAGGAGTTTGCTGTGTGACCGCAGCATTCAGAAACGGCAAGCTGCTAGTCTTGCTCTTTAGTTCCTGCAGCGGTGCGCACAATTTTCCCTATACCCAACTGTTTGCGTACTTTTTTTTATCTAATACGAGGCCAGTCGACTGCCACATTTTTTAAAATCTTGCGTTTGGTTTCTTTTTAACCTTTTTTCTATTTTCTTGGGCTTAGAACCGGCGATGGCCTAAGTAAGTGAACGAGGAAGGTGTGGTTCTACAGGTCTACTAGATGGCCGTTGGCCTACAAGGCCAACGGCCAACTAGTAAACCGTCCCACCTAACTTTAGCCAAGTTTTTCAAAGAATATATATATATATATATGTCTTATAGTCATATCGTGCACTGTGTTTTGATTCTTTTCAGTGAACAACTTGGCTAGCGTTAACTCGGGCCCACGGTAGAGCACGTATTGCACGACAGCGTAATAAACACTCTGTTCATTTGCGCCCATTGGGTAGGCTATGCAAGGAAACCAAATAGTTTCTCCCGCAGGAACAACGAGTCAAGAAACGGCGACCAGCTCGCTAGTTGCTCGAAATCGTTCTCTCTGCCGTGCCGTGCTCACACGCCTGCCATGGACATTTTCATTTTCGTCGAACTCGGAATATCCGTGTGCCTCCGTGAATTTCCCAAAAAGGGCGCTGCAGGTCCCCCCACAGAGAGGGAACGTCAAAATGCACCCGGCCGCGAGGTGACACCGTGTCGTTAGTGCTTGACAAGGTAGCGGAGGTGATGTCACTGCCGCTGAGAGATCAGAATGGGTAGCTCATGGATGCAGGCTGACTTTAAGTGGTCCGGACTGACAACCTCATCGGGGCCATTCTACAAAATGGTAGCCGATTTGAATATACGGGCTAGGATGCGAAACGACTGAGGCGGGGGCGCTTTTATGGCGTTCCGCCAGAGAAGAACACGCACAGCAGGTCGACGTGCCTGATGCTGCAGCCAGAAGTGAATGCGGTTAAACCGGCCAAAATATATCGATGAAGACGAAGTGCTAGAGGCAGAGAAGTCGTCAGGAAGTTGCACAGCATCACTAGAGGCGAGCTCGGCCACCGAGCGCCCGAAGTCCTTGCGGTATAGTCTGCTCACAAACCAAGCAGCACCACAGTCAGATGCAGTCAAGACAAGCGCTGAGAGCAAACCAATAGGTGGCAACGAGTCGAGATGCTAAACCAAATGAACAATTAGCCATGTCGCAGTATTTGTCGTGGAGCTGATGAATCAGTGGCGCGAATAAAGCAGATTGTAATTTTCGTCCACGGTCTGCTTTAACGACCCCACGACAGCCAAAGCGTCAGATCCTGGTGGAAACGAAGGCCTGGACGAGTCTTCATGGAAACGTTCTCAATGAGCCCAGCTTTATTCCAACATTTGAAGTGATCCCCCTCTCTTCAGGATATATCTGCAGCCTTGCGATAGAGGAAGGGGGGCCCAACGACGACGTTGCACCGTGATCAAAACTTTGGTAGGAAGGCTCCAGTTGGGATTTGGTGCGGTGCATTCCTTAAGCATACTGACACGGCATGCACATTCAAATATACTAACAAATGCCTATGTTCATGCGGGACCGGACGCAAATCTTCACGGAGCAGCACTAAATGGCGCGTATTCCGGGATACAGAACGAAATGTGAACGCAACAGAATAGAACAGGTACGTAGCTTTCAAAGTTAAAGTATTAAAAATTTTAATCAAAACGGTATTCTTGCAAATTCTTGCACAGGTGGTTTATGCGCTTTGGTTGGCAAGTAGAATCCCAAAATACACAAGTAACAAAATTGTTTTAAATATTTTAAATTTCGCGAGTAGGATATGCATTGTTTGTGTTTTTTCTTTTTGTTTACGTCGAACGCATTCTTGTTTAAAGGGCCCCTCACCAGGCCCCACAGCAAATTTTGTTTATACGTTGGAAGTTGTTACGTGTCCTCTAAGGAGTGTTCTACAGCAACAAATTTTCAAATTACTTCATTAATAGCAGAGACGGAAATATTTGAAGTAGCGCGAACCCATGATTTCAGGTGGTTATCGTCAACGACAACATAGACACTCTCTCCACTTACCACGCCTAGCCTCTGCAGGCGAAATGCCTTCCCTACGTACTCCCATACCGGGATTGGAGGTTCACGTCACGAATACGCCACAGGCCGCGTCTTTCTTTTTTCTCTCGCTCGCGTTTTTGCTGAGTGGCGCACTTGCGGTGAGTCTCTCGAACGGGAACACTTGTGTTTCTCTTGTTTCGCGCAGCGGACGGTTTTGCTCGCTCTGCATGAGAACACCTGATTAGCATTATGAGTCAGTGCCACAATCACGAGCACTGAAGCAGACGCGACAGGATGAAAGAGCATGATCGCAGTGCTGGAACACGGTGGAAAATGACATAGTTTCTTTCTTTGTGCGCAAGCGTGCGAACAAGCAGACGAAACGGAAGTAGATGAAAAGAAGTAGATGAAGAAGAAAATAAAATATTCGTTTAATTTACCTGGGACCGTTTTCACAAAAGGTTCTTACGTAAGAATTGTTCCTAACAGAAAATTCCACCCAATTCTGACGCTGGACGAGCGACTGGCCAATGGTGAAAGCGACAGGCCAATGGCAAAGAGCACTTACGAACAAAAAAGTTCACCGACGATTACGATACTCCCTAATGCGAAGTTGCAGCGCGTCTGTTTAGGTGTTTTGAATTAGCGATATGTTGAGGCAAAGATTTTCAATATGAACGGCAGAGTCCTTTCAGCAGTGGCGCTGAGCCTCTGCTCGGGCAGCTCGTTTAGCAGCAGCGGCAGACGAAGCACTTCTGCCGGTTGCGTCGCTCATTGTTCGGAAAGAAAGCGTCAACACGGGAATGCCTGGCTCGCGCGGAGCGCATTCTCTAACGGCGGTGCAGGCGAAGCAGCACATGCGCAGTGAGTCCGAAGCGAACGCCAGCGCTTTGTTTCCATATATGGCATCGGTGGACGCCACCGGCTACCGGGTGACCGTGATGAGGGTGATGGCGATGGTTAGGAGTGTAATCCCCTTTGAAACTGGGTGATGGCTTGTGTCACCACAAACTAGTATACTGTTTAAGTGCTTAAGTTACTTTAATGTCAAATGTTTCAAATTTCTAACCTTTTCGGCATATAACTGTTCTATTTTGCGGTTACATAAATATTTTTATTTCACGTCACTCCCTGTACTTATGAGCGACCAATCTTCCAATCGTCTCTGACTTACGTTTATTGCGCCAATCTTTCTCCCTTCGGTACCGCCTTCAAACCCCAGGACTTTCTGAAGACTGACCCCATTTCTATTTGCTCCTGGATGCATTCCAACAAGATATATACCCGCCGTGGTTGCTCAGTGGCTGTGGTATTAGGCTGCTAAGGACGAGGTCGCGGGATCGAATCCCGGCCACCGTGGCCGCATTTCGATGGGGGCGAAATGAGAAAACACTCGCGTACTTAGATTTAGGTGCACGTTAAAGAACCCCAGGTGGTCGAAATTTCCGGACTCCTCCACTACGGCGTGCCTCATAATCAGAAAGTGGTTCTGGCATGTAATACCCCATAATTTTTTTCCCAACAAGATATGTGTAATGGTTCCCGAAGTTCTTTCGCATGCTACAGACAAGTCATTTTCTTGAGTAAATGTCCTGTTAGCCCGACGTAACCTCAAAAACAAGTGCACTGCCTCTTGCATTATCACAGAACATTTTCTTCCTGATATCTTTCTTCCATCGGCTATAGAATTGATTTCTTTCTTCCATATTCTCTAACCAACGCTTGCACTCCGCCTGCCTAACCTTAAGTTTTATGTTCTTTTTTTTTTGTCACACTAATAGTGTGGCGTGTATATTTATCTTCTTTTTCGCCACAGGGAGCCCTCATTTTGTCTATACAAGTACTTAAAAGCTCTAGTTTATGCTCGTATCTAGTTCTCTCTCTCCCCCCTTCCGCTCTCTTTTTCTTTTTATCTTCCTATTCCTTCCCTCTGTGCAGGGTAGCCAACCGGAACTACCTCCGGTTAACCTCCCTGCCTTTCTATGCATCCTTTGTCCAGTTTCCCATCCACTGTCCTCCATGTGGCTCAGTCTTTCCTCATATATATTTTGCTGTGTGCTTCCATCATCTCGAAAGATGCCCATCCCGTGTTTATATCTGTACTACTTCATTTGTGTTTTTTTCCGTGAGCCCTAATGCTAATTTACCTGCTGCTCTTTGGTTTACTTACAGCATAGACTGTATTTCTGACTTTAAACATAGCACTGCATTTCCAAGCGTAAGTCACGGCTCCATTACGCCCTTCCACAGTCCTCTGACCTCATCATACTTGTTTTACCCCCATAGCGCTCTATGCTTCATTGTATCTGCATTTCTATTGCCTTTTACTTTAAACTAATTTTCGTGAGCACTTAGATACATTGATCCCTCATTTATACACACTCCCAGATATCTTTATTCTTTTACTGTAGGCAATTAAGGCTCTTGTATTGATAATCCGTGATCTCAATTGTAATTGAAAACCATGAGGCCAGATTTTTCTGCGCTAAATGTGAACCCGAGTCTTTCACCCTCCTGCCCAAAGATATTTGCAAATCATACGATAGCTCTCCGGTTATCTGCTAATAAGACTAAGCCATGCTTGTATATTATGCCTGGCAATAATTGATCTATCAGTATTTCATATTGTTTATGTGAGAGATCAAACCATAGTTTGCTATTCTCCAACTCCCTTTCCATTCCCCTTATGTAAATCATGAACAGAAGCGCTAACAAAGGACAGCCCTGCCACAGCCCTCTGTTAACATACACTGTTTCTTCCATACTTACGTTTTGCCACGAAAGACACGCTTCTCGATGGCGCACGCTACTATGGCGCCATCTCGTAGCGGATCGCAGCCGTGGAGCACGTCTCGTGCGACACTCTGCTTTCTTCCTCACCCTTTCGCTATACTCTCCTCCTCCTCTTTCCTCCGCGCGCTCTCTTCGCTATCGCAGTCTTTCATCCAGCGCTGCGCTCTGCGTTCGCTCTCTTTTTTCTTCCTTCGGCGGGCTCGTTCGTTCTACCCGTGACGCTCAATGCGAAACGGCGGCCTAAGAGCTGCGCAATAAAATATTAGTGAATTCGGTCCCGTAGTACGCACTGGGCACCACGAAGCGCGGAAATTATGGATGCCAACGTTTCGGTTATCCCATCTGAATCAACTGCACAGGTGTCTAGAAAGGTGCAAGCAACACCAACCACAAATAATTTCTTGCAAAGCCAGGAAATCAGACACTCGCCAGGGGCGAGAATTCGGACGTGCTGTGACCCATGTGCTCCCTTTAACTGTGGACCACACTGTACATTCGCTAATAGTGCCGACGTATGCCACAGTCTTCAATATTGTTCAAATATATTCTAAGCGCTTGAGCTTGCATGCTCTCAAGCACGGTTTTCCACTCCAGGAGTTGGAAAAAAGTGCGACTTGCCATCTTATGCCCCGAATCAAGCCGCTGTACATCTAATGCATGATACTCCATTCGAGTTCACATTTATATAGACGGCTCTTCGACTCTAACCAGCTCTACTGATGCGGTTGTCAGTCCGCCGATGTCAATTAGCAAGAAGTTCAAGATTGGTCACGTCACAACATCGACAGGGTCCGAACTTAGCACCCTCCATAGCTCAGCGCTATATGTGCAGTAACAATCAGCAAATCACTGGGCTATATTCTGTGATTCAAAGGCAGCCCTGCAATCACTCTTATAAGTTCTGTGCTGCAGTTCACATGAACATTTGGTAGCAGCGATACGATTACGCTACCATCAAGCGGTGGACAGAGGCCACGACATTGTATTTCAGTGGCTACCTTCGCACTGCAACATTACTGGCAATGAAAGTGCCGACAAAGCTGCCTGTGAGGCACATGGTGAATGTGAAAGCACCGCAATACCATTGTCGAAAACGGATGCAGCGCGACACCTGAGTGGTCTTGCCCATATTATTACTCTAAGGAAATGGAACACATCGGAGTTCACAAGCTGGCGCCTATATGCCATGGACCCGCATATCAGATTACAACTTTTACTTGGTTTTAACCGTACGGGAAGAAATGTTACTGTGCTACCTGCGAGCAGGAGGCTTTCACAAACGCCTACTCATTCCTAAATGGAATAGCAGACAGTCCCAATTGTAACGCATGTGGTGTCCAAGAAACGAACAAGAATCTTCTGTGTGACTGCCCCACATACGAAGATGAGAGGAGTGACCTTCGGACAGCTTTGTGGCACTTAGGCGACAGGCCTTTAACAGAGGAGAAGGTCTTGGGACCGTCGTGCGTCTGCTATGTGCAAGGCCACAAAGGCGCTGGAGAATTTCTCTTGAAATGCACCAGTTTCTATGACTGCATGTTACTGACTCAGCGATGAACGCTTGTCTGTGTCAGTGCAAACTGGGAACTTCTTTCTTCATTCTCCTCTTTCAATCCCCTTCCCCCTTCCCCAGTGCAAGGTAGCCTACCGGGCTCAGCCTGGTTAACTTCCGCACCTTTCCTCCTCCTCCTAATCATCATCATCATCATCATCATCATCATCATCATGATTTATTAGAAGCTTAAAGGCCTTTGTGGGGCATTACATGAAGGGGGGGGGGGCATCATTCAGAACAGCAGAAAGCATGATCAGCGCTAAGCGAAATGACAATTTGCGTGGAAGTGATGTCACAGAAGACGTGCACAGAACGTTTGAAAAGTAACATACTTATTACCTAAACGCTTAGCAAGTAACAATAATTATAAACATACACAAATGTCACATATACATATATAAAAAGGTGCAGATGCGTGGGCAGAGTATTGACGTGATTCTGAGCAAAGCTCGTTTGCTATTAGTTGTTTGAATTTCAGCTAGTCACGCTCGACAACAGTTGATTCGAGTAAGTTGCTCCATTCCTGCATGGCTACAGGAAGAAATGATTTGTTAAATGCGGTGGTTCTACCAAAGTCGTTGGGTGCTTATAGAGTTGAATAGGCGACGTGAATAGCGGGCGGGAGGTGCAAGTTAGGAAAGCAGTAGTGCAATTTATGAAATAACCAGAGTCGAGATAGCTTGCGTCTGACGTCTAGAGATTGCAGTTCGAACGACTCCCTAGTACCATTGATGCTCGAATGGTAGTTATAGTTAGACGTTATGAAGCGAGCAGCATGATTTTATAGGGATTCCTGTAGCTTAACTAGGTAGCTTTGATGAGGGCTCCAAATCGATGACACGTATTCAAGTTTAGTGCGAACGAAGGTTACATATGCTATTTGGCAGACTGAGGGTGGGCACAGAAACAGCATTCTTCTAATATAACCAAGTTTCTTTGTTGCATTCGTCACAAGTTGAGTAATGTGTTGGGACCACGTTAAGTTGCTACTGATTAGCATGCCAAGGTACTTGTATTTGTCTAGTTGTATTAGATTATTAGATTTGTACTGGCCACAGAGGTACATGTCTCAGTAAGGTGCCTGGTGTAGTCCCGTGCGGGCGCGGTCCTTTCTGTAAGCGTGGCGATTGTCTTATATTCACTCATCTTCTAAAATTTTCAATAATGAGAAGCATTTCTCTCGGGAACCTTACTTAGTTCAATGGAATTTCCCCTAATAATTTCCCCTCTCGTATACGAGTGCTGTTCGCAATGTCATCTGTTGTCAACTTAACATTTTCTCAAGTCTCTAAATTTATTAAGGCAGTTTTTCGTGTGCGCACCATCGACACGCCCGTTTATATTTCCTTCCGTTTCTCTCCCGCGAGTTCGCTTTAGAGCCACGGCACTGCAATTATGTTTGAGTAAACTTTTAAAAACTGTTTATTTATCCTTCCGTTTTTTCTTAAACACATTCTCTTAACTACTACATTCAGAAACAGGTGAGCACGCTCGCATTCGATCCCATAAATGAAAAAAAAAATATAGGAAATAATCAGTCATAGCACTCGTAGTACAACCCTCTGGGCCATTCTCTTTTCAAAAATAATCATATTAGGGTTATGATAATTACGCAAAGGCATATCGCTCTCGTAAGCAGCATTCCTTGGGAGAGTAACTCGGGCGAGTTTCCCAGGCTAAGGCGCTAAGCGGGCGGCGCTCGCCTCGCACCTGGTTAAGCTTTC
This sequence comes from Dermacentor albipictus, assembly GCF_038994185.2. Taxonomy (NCBI): domain Eukaryota; kingdom Metazoa; phylum Arthropoda; class Arachnida; order Ixodida; family Ixodidae; genus Dermacentor; species Dermacentor albipictus. The sequence goes on along the minus strand of NC_091821.1, from coordinate 147,954,552 downwards.
TTAAGGAAACGTAGCAACAGAAAATGGACCTGGAATAGCCCTAATGGTGTAACAAGAAATGAAATTGACTTCATACTCTCTGCTGATTCCACCATAGTGCAGGATGTAGAAGTGATAGGTAGGGTAAAGTGCAGTGATCATAGGTTAGTGAGGGCTAGGATTCATCTCAATTTGAAGAGAGAAAGAGTTAAATTGGTCAAGAAAAAACAGGTCAACTTAGAGGAAGTAAGGGTAAAAGCAGACAAATTTAGGCTGGTACTTGCAAACAAATATACAGCCTTAGAACAGAGAGATGATGATGACATAGAGGTAATGAATGAAACTGCAACGAGGCTGGCTTGAGATCATAGTCAACGAGATGGCGGACAGCCTCGCCCACAGAGCGCTGTCTGGGAATCCTTTGAGAAAAGTGCCTCAAGAAGACGGGAGACTCTTCAGAGAAGCGGTGTTGTGCCACTTCAGTTCTTTGTGGAGCTCACCTCACAAGCCATGTGTGATCAAGGGTCTCAAAAGAAACCAAGCCACCTTACTGCTCCGCCTTCGCACGGGCTCTGCTCGTACCCCTGCGTGGATGCATAAGACTGGCCTGGCGTTATCACCATTATGTTCAACGTGTGGTGTGTGCGGTGACATAGAACATTACCTAATGTGCTGTACTGTGTATAACGCGGAAAGGAGGGTGTTATTCGGGTCCCTCAAAAACACAGGACTTCCTCACAGTTCTCTGCAGGACATAGTTTTCCCGCGCGGGAACCGGTTGTGTAGGAAGGAGGTCTCTCGCCTTCTGTTAAATTACCTACAGGACACGGATTTGGCTTCCACATGGTGAACTGAGGAGGGAACATTTGTAATTGGGAGGACTGTGTCGGATTACGTGATTTATTTATTTTAAGTGTCGCTACGGTGGAGCAATTGCCGGCAGAAACTGCAAGGCTAATCCCACCAGTAGCTTACAACAACTCAACTCAACTCAACAACTCAACTCAAGGCAGCGATTGAAGTGGGAGGCAAGGCACCAAGGCAACCAGTAGGCAAGCTCTCCCAAGTAACAAAGGACCTAATAAAGAAACGACAAAGAATAAACGTGTCCAACTCAAGAGATAAGATAGAATTCGCGGAACTGTCAAAACTGATCAACAAACGAAAATAAGTGATATTAGAAATTATAACGTGAGAAAGACTGAAGAAGCCGTTAAAAATGGACGCAGCCTGAAATCAGTGAGAAGGAAACTTGGAATAGGACAAACCAAGATGTATGCACTGAAAGGTAAGCAGGATAATATCATCAGCAATCTCGAAGGTATAATAAAAGCAACGGAAGAATTCTATACTGACCTTTACCGTACCCAGAGGACTCAGGAGCACTCTATTCGAAACAATAATGAACAGTATACAGAAACTCCTCCTATAACTAAAGATGAGGTCAGAAAGTCCTTGCAAGGCATGAAACAGAGAAAAGCGGCAGGAGACGATGGAACAACAGTCGATTTATTCAAAGATGGAGGAGACATAATGCTCAGAAAACTGGGGGCTTTCTATACGAAGTGTCTATCGACTGCTAGGGTCCCAGAAAACTGGAAGAATGCAAACATTATACTAATCCACAAAAAGGGCGACGTTAAAGAACTAAAAAATTATAGGCCCATTAGCTAACTCCCAGCATTATATAAAGTATTTACCCGAAATAATATACAAAAGAATGTGGGTAACACTGGACTTTAGTCAACCAAGGGAACAGACGGGCAACAGGAAAGGTTCAGAAATGGATCACATCCATGTCATTAACCAGATTATCGAGAAATCCGCAGAGTACAATAAGCCTCTCTATATGGGTTTCATAGATTACGAAAAAGCATTTGATTCAGTAGAGATACCAGCAGTCATAGAGGCATTGCGTAATCAAGGAGTACAGACCACTTACGTAAGTACCGTGGAAAATATCTATAGAGATTCCACAGCCACCTTAATTCTACATAAGAAAAGTGGGAAGATACCTATAAAGAAAGGGGTCCGACAAGGAGACACAATCTCTCCAATGCTATTCAGTGCGTGCTTAGAAGTATTCAAGCTATTAAACTGGGAAGGATTAGGGGTAAAGATCGACGGCGAATACCTCAACAACCTTCGGTTTGCCGATGACATTGTTCTATTCAGCAACAATGCAGCCGAGCTACAACAAATGATTGAGGACCCTAACAGGGAGAGTGTAAGAGTGGGGCTGAAGATTAATATGCAGAAGACAAAGATAATGATAAATTACCTGGCAAGGGAGCAAGAGTTCAAGATCGCAAGCCAGCCTCTAGAGTATGTGGAGGAGTACATTTACCTAGATCAACTAATCACAGGAAACCCTGACCATGAGAAGCAAATTAACAGAATAATAAAAATGGGTTGGATCGCATACGGCAGACGTCATGAGCTCCTGACTGGGAGCTTACCGTTATGATTGAAAAGGAAAGTATACACTCAGTGCATTTTACCGGTGCTGACATACGGCCCAGAAACTTGGAGGCTGACAAAGAAACTTGAGAGCAGGTTAAGGACCGCGCAAAGAGCTATGGAACGAAGAATGCTAGGGATAACCTTAAGAGACAGAAAGCGAGCGGTTTGGATCAGAGAGCAAACGGGTATAGACAATATTTTAATAGACATTAAGAGAAAAAAATGGCGCTGGGAAGGTCATGTAATGCGCAGAGTAGATAACCGTTGGACCATTAGGGTAACAGAATGGGTGCCAAGAGAAGGGAAGCGCAGTAGAGGACGGCAGAAGACTAGATGGTGTGACGAAATTAGGAAATTTGCGGGTGCAAGTTGAAATCGGTTGGCGCAGGACAGAGGTAATTGGAGATCGCAGGGAGAGGTTTTTGTCCTGCAGTGGACATGAATAGGCTGATTATGATGATTAGATTCGTTGGATTTGATTAGTGGTCTTATTCCGAGTTAGACTGCTTGCGACATACTTGCATAACTTTACATTTAGAAGCATTAGTCTGCAACATCCAGCGCGAGGACCAGTTTTTTATCAGAGATCGGTTAGCAGCAGTTCATGGTCTTTAGTGTAGGGGTGGTTATGCGGCGGTACAAGACACAGTCGTCAGTGAATAGACGAATAGATGATGAAATTCCCTATGGCAAGTCATTTACAGAAATAGAAATACCAGAGGGCTAAGCACTGATCCCTGAAGTACCCCAGAATTTATAGGAGTCGTAGCAGAGTGATGACCACCGGTCACTGTGAATTGTAAACGATCGGATAAAAATGATTTAATCCATGAGAGGATTAGATAGATAGATTATGGGGTTTTACGTGCCAAAACCACTTTCTGATTATGAGGCACGCCGTAGTGGGAGACTCCGGAAATTTCGACCACCTGAGGTTCTTTAACGTGTACCTAAATCTAAGTACACGGGTGTTTTCGCATTTAGCTCCCATCGAAATGCGGCCGCCGCGGCCGGGATTCGATCCCGCGACCTCGTGCTCAGCAGCCTAACACCATAGCCACTCAGCAACCACGGCGGGTCATGAGAGGATTAAGAGGTAAAGATTTAGACAACATAGTTGATTTAATAGGTGGTTGTGTGCAACACTGTCAAAGCATTTAGGACTTCTCTCTCTCTCTTCAAAGATATTAAAGAGCGCCTTTGCATGATGTATGTTGGCCATGGTCCCAAGAGAGAGACAGAAAGAGAGGAAAGACCGGGAGGTCAACCATATGCAAGTATCCGGTTCGTTACGCTGTACGTGGGTTGGGGAAAAAGGGGGTCAGAAAGAAGGGAGGATGAGAGAGAAAACTAAGCAGTAACTGTTACTGTAGGCGTTCACTGAGTCCGGCCACGCTCCCAAAATTTTTATTAAGCTGAATGGTCTTCAACCTGATACCATTAGTGATGATTCCTGTCTTTAGTTGCCTCTCTCTCCGGACAGCATTAAACCAATTGGAATCGAGACCATTCTCTGAGTCAAAGATACTCGGACCGTGACCACGTCCGTCACTGGCACAAACAGCGATTCCTGCATTTGTACACTACTTGAAGTGCACCGGCCTGAGAGACCGCTTATAGTGCTCGTGTGCATCCGCCCACATGCACTCAGTGCTCCCTTTCTTTTCCTCTTTCTATTCACCCTTTCTCTTACCCCCAGTGTAGGGTAGCAAACCGGACGCCCGCCTGGTTGACTGCCCTGCCTTTCCTCTCCTTTATCTCTCTGTGTCTCTCTCAGCCTTTAGTGTACCCTTAACTAATAAGAGAACGCAAAATAAGACACAGTGAAAAAAAGAATAACGTGACAGGCGCTCGCGATTCCCACAATCTGATTGATAAAAAAGGGCGATGCAAAGATTACATTGAGATTAGTTAATTACAGTGCAGAACGTGAGGTTGAAGAAGGCGAGGGGAAGAACTACACAGCTAAAGCGTGGGGCTTTAGCGCACACATTGCTGGTACGCCTGACCCTCCTTCCGTCACTGCATTTTTCCCGTCACTTCTTCCGTCACTGTTAATAACGTCACGAGAAAATCTGAGAAGAAGGCACCAGAGCCACACTCTGAAGCTGTCCAGATTCATTAGTATCTAGAAGGGCAGTTGCAACTAGTAGATGCATAATAATTTGCGAAGTGAAAGTGCAGGTATTCGTATTTGTAGTGACCACTGTGAGAGCAGCCACAGTAGTAGCGGTGACAGGAATAATTATTTTTTCCACTTGGTGTCTGACGTAGGTCGGGGGAGCGGGTGCGAAGAAGAGACGGACAGTACTATCTTGCCGGCCACTGGACTGTCCGGCGAGAGTGCTTGTACGGGAAGTCATCCAAAAGTTTGGTGAGGGCGGCGCCTACCTCTTCCTCTCCCTGCGTCTGCGCAGCGGTACTTTCGACGCCATTACCGCTGGCGCGCTGCCAGGCCGTTCAGAGAGAGAGAGAAAGAAAAAGCAACTTATTGACATTTGCCTGACCAAATGTGTATTTTCGCAAATGCGGGCCGTGTTTCTTCTGCGGTGCCCATTAATTACTCGCAGAGCCATTTGTCGTTGCTCCTCGGGATGCACGTCACAGCCCCCAGTTCCCGCTAAGAGACAAACAATCTCTTCGCGACAGGCGACAGCGCGCATTGCGCTGCTTCGCAGTGGCAGTGTCTGGTGTCGACAGCCCATCCGCAGTGATTACGAAGGTGGAACTCTTAACCACAGCTCCCAGTGGCCGCGACGCCGCGCAATATCCCCCCCGTATGCGGGCTTCGTCAGCGCGGATGCTGCACCGTCAGCAGCGCGAGCTTATGGTTCATGTGCGCAGCCGGCGCCTGGCAGCCATCGCGCGGATCAATACGAGTCGCCTACAGGCCTCCCCACTAGTTCGTCCGGAGCACGGTCGGGCCGGGCCGCACAGACGCGCCGAAATTGCTATATCAATATTTATGAGAAAAACGTTCTGCACAGGGCGCCAAATTAAACCGGCGGTGCCTGCACGAAAAAAAAATACATGCGTGTGTTCTGAAGAAACACAGTTGAGAAACCCTAGAGAGGATTGGGGAAGGCGCACATCCTTGCACGCAAACGGAGAATGTTGAATAGAGAGAGAAAAAAAACTGCGCCAATATAACGAAATAAAATTTATGAATGAATAATAAATTAAATGATACATTCATTACAAATAAACAAACCCAGGAGCTCATGGAGGCTTCACGTAGCAAGCCTATTTAAGCAAGAGGAGCGTACAGCAGCGACTATGACGAAGGAAGGACCTTGCGGCTAAAATTATACGGCGACCTCCTCATCTTTTTCCATTGTTCCAACAACTAATATATAGGTCGGCCAGACTGATTATAAGAGGAATTTTTAAGCCTTATCTCGCCCCGGGGCATTAGATGTCAAGCATCGGTAGCGAGTGCGAGCGTGGTTCGCAGCCTAGAAAGTAGCTGTTACATCTTCCTAAAATAATTTTTGTGTGGACGCAAGAATTGCTTTATTCCTGCGAGAGGTAATGCGAGTACAGACTCCTCCTATCTCATATTCCCCCACCACAGGCTGTATAGCAACCGTCATTCTCTCGCGACGTCATAAATAACAACCACAAACAGTACAATGACGCGAAAAAGACAAACCGAGAAAAATTTAACCATAATCGCAACAAAAATGCAGGCGTTGTCTTCTTTTTTTTTCCTCCTTGAGTCTGTGTTTGCCCACCCGCTTTTCGGTAACATGAATCGCTACCGAATTGCTCAACTTCTTGTCGCTGAAAGTATAGCTATTCGTGCTCTCGTTTGATAACGTCGTTCTTGCATAGAAAATTCCCTTTTCGTCATAAAACAATGCGTTACTAAGGGTACCCACAGGCACATGGCAACGCGGCTGTTCGGTTATTTTTCTCCCAGAATGCTTCCGTGTCGTGCCCCTTCTTTTCCTTTTAGCTATGTGCGCTTGATCACTGGCATCAGTTAAACACAGGTTTTGCATACAATGCATAGCGTTAGCTTGGAAAATTCTTCCCCAATTCATCCAAGCTTTCCACAAGGGCAACACGACGCCAATTTCTTTACAAACATAGCAGCCCCTTTGATTAAGAGCTCCCGATGCTCTCGAGTGCGCGCAACACAAACGAGTTACCCGGACCTGCATGGTTGCGCATGAAAGCAATAACATCGCAACACAATGAGTGTGGACAGTGCAAACTAGCAATCGCTAACCGCGCTTCTGCATGCGTGTGCTTCTCCTATGCAATATCAAGCATGTTCGTGAGAGAGAACAACAACGACAGAACTACGTGCAGTAACTGTATAGGCTGATACTCAAAATAGTCGACGGGGGATATAAAGGCGCGTGTGCGATGCACGTGCATGCAATGCGCGGCGAAGGGGAAGCGGCTGCATTGGATTGGCAAATTGATCACCTCCTTCGAGGTCGTATGCCCTCTTTTCTCGCTGCCTCCCTCCCGAATGATTCGCTTTTCGACATCAAAAAACACTGCCTGGGAGGGCCTCTGAGACTCCTATATCCCACTGCTTCGTCAAGTAGCTCGCAGTGTCGCAAGTGTGTCGAAACGAATAAGTCTGGGATCTCCCTAGGCGCAGCACTCGCCTTGCGCAATGGTGAAGTATCCAGACCATGCAGAAATAATTGCGGCGCAAGCCGCAGCCCAAGGTCACCGACCACGTGGCTTCTGCCACCTAGCCATTGTTCCATCAGACAAGGCAGTGTAGGTGTAAACTCATTGCCGCCGCTACTCTGTTTTATCGCACTTTTCCGTTTTGATCTTCTTCCTCTAACCGCCTTCACGAAGAAAATGGGCAAGTCATTTTCTAATGTGTGTCCTTTTTGGCGCTCGCTTTCTTATTAAAGGGAAATCAAACAAAATAAAAAAAAAGCTTCGGTAGGGCATTTTGTACGGAGTGAATCGCACTACAACCTACGACGGATTAAATGCGTTTGGAATGAAGCAGCGCAAGTCAGCGCGGACCAGAGAAGCGCTAAAGGAAAGTCAACAGGACGTGTTTTCATTACGCATGGTCGGTGAATAAGTCATATAGTGCATGCCGAAAGTATATAGTTTTTCGAACAGCCGGCTTTGTATTAAGTGACCTGTGTATTCCCTATATAGGGTAAGGATAAACATCGCCTCAACTAGATCAAAGTAAATAGGACAGTACAGGCGTGCTCAACTATCATTAATGGCGCTAGCAAGTCGTCAGGCCAGTTATAGCTTCTGCGCTGCCTTGAATTGAAGCATTCTTCAGTCCTCACGAGTTATGTTGGGGTGAAAGCATTCGAAACAAAAGCGTGCTCGGCGGTTGCACGACCGCCGGTCTCCTCCCGGGAGGACTTTCGGCTGCTGCGTTGGGCATTGCAAGTCTTCTTCATTGCTTCCATGAGCTCGCATGCCATCAAAGCGAGTCCAAAGCATTTACAGTTATGCAAGCATCCCTTCGATAACACCCATAGATAAATACATAGATAGATAAACTTTATTAAAAGAATAATCAGAATAATCTCTAATGGTCGGGGCCCCTAGTGCAGGGCTCCGCTGGCTCTTGCCGTCTTCTCAGCTCTCTGTATCAGCTCGAGCTGGTCGTCGAGGGCCGAGCTGGACAGCAGTGCCTCCCATTGCTCCCTCGGGGTTCTCGTGTCGAGGTGTTGTATGTTGTGTAGTGTGCACTTCCACGTAATGTGGTATAGGGTTGGTGTGGCAACTAAGCATTGAGTGCGAAGTATACGTCTGCGAACTTGGGCTCCCCACTAACGCCCTTACGCTAGGCGGAGCTTGTGATATTCATAGTTTAAAGATACTTTTCGACATGAAGGGCACCCGTAATGCAATAAATTTATGAAGGCGCAGAAATGCTTCCTACTATTGTTCGCGTCCGTGCGGGCATGCGAGCATGCATGAGGACATCTTGGTTTACTTTTTGAGAATGCGTAGTGTTTGTTGGCGCAAGGGCTGGATCTGACATAACAACGCCAAACACGTGGTAAGCAGTTACAATGAATTGTCAATGAGATTGAAAAATTAGCTGCGAGTGGTAATGTAGCTTGGCTGTAAAAAACGAAAAACAGCCTAAAGACCAGTTGCTGTAAAGTACGTAAAACATATAAGCATTAAAATGATGACGATGATTAGTGAAATGTGCCATTACCATAAAGGATGTGATTAAAAATATGCCTATGCCAGTAGCACTACCTAGCGCAAAGGCCAGGAGGCGCGAGCTCTACAGAACCCAACTATTGAAGCAGTGTTCTCTAGAGAGAGGATGTACTATGGCTAATAACCTGAAACGCTACAATAATTTAAGTAATTTAGAACCGCTTTCGTCTGAAAACACGGTTCTTCCCCAAGAAACAACGTTGAATAAAGGAGGTATGCTGTCGGTAAGCTAGAAGAATGGGGTTTTCCTCTTCAACTTTCTGCTTCCCGACACTCCAGCAAAACGTGAAGAATGGTCAGCCTCCCGCCACATTTACCACGGAAGGGAGGATCACCACACAGCTAAGAATAAGTGCCATGTGTATGCCCCATTTTCAGTCGACAGAAAAAAACTTTAATTCGTCGCGCTTTTGATATCAACAGCGAATTGCCTACCTTCGACTTGATTAAATGCAGTGTTTTCGATGTTTCGCTGTCCCAAATGGACTGCCGAAGGTTTCTTATTTTTTATGCAAGAATGACCTCTAGTAAGTGGCAGCGATAGTTATTGAAGAGTTACAGGCTTTCGTTGTGGATGTAGCTATTTCGTCTTGTCACTGCTGGCTAAGGACGCGTCTTTGCCTTGTTTAAGTACAGGGATTACAATAGCTTCTTTCTAAGACGGAATGTACCAAGCCGCCCACAAGGCATTGAAAATAGAGAAGAGTGCTTTGAGTGTTTCAGAGTGTAGGCACTTAATCATATGATGATGATGATGATGATTTATTGGGATCCCCTTCGAAACAGGAGAGTGCCAAATATTCACCTAGCCTGCTTGAAATAATCAGGTATGCTATATATATTTTTCATTCTGGCATTTTTGTAATATCTCCTTAATCACTTTCCTCTTCCTCGAAATCTTTTCTGTTTACCTTGCACCGCTACCTGTCCCTGTAACAGATTCGGTCGTACTAATCTCTTTCCTGGATTTTTTCCACGTCAACGTCTCTTGCTTAACTCGACGGCTGACCGGTTGATGCTTCCGTCCACTTTAAATCTAAGCGCTCCTGGAAGGTGTCAGTTACCTACAGGTCTTACTGGGTTAATCCCTTCGCATTCCATTAGGAGGTACTGAGCAGTCTCCGGCTTTTTGCTGCAATAGACACATACCTCTTCTTCTCGCGAATATTTGCTCCGGTATGTTTTTGCTCTTAGGTAACCAGCCAGAGCCTCAAATAGCAAGGCATTGATCTTTGTTTTATCGTATAGATTTTTCCTTCTAATCTATTTTTTTTTCATTCTTGCAAATCCCCACGGTCTTTTTTGCTTTCATTCTTTGCATTCAATACTCTGTCTACGTTTCTGTCACTTTCTTTTTGATGACTCCTGGTTGTAGATTTACACTTTCAATTACCCTGTACTTGCTTGCCAACTTTCTTGATCTCTTCCTCCATTCTCTGTCCACGCTTTTCAGGTACAGATACTTATGCACTTTAGCCGCCTATTTATTTTGATCGATATTCCGAAGTCTTTCTTCAAAACTAATTTTGCTCTGCACTTCTCTGACTTCCAAAGAGGCACAACCGATGCCACCCTGCACTACCTCATTTGTGGTTTTACCGTGGACTCCCAAAAACAACATGCCTACCTATTTTTGGTTAACTTCGAACACTGACAAGATATCCGATGTTATGCAAATTATGACATTTGAGAACATCATTGCTGGCACCATTACTCCTATGGGGGGGCACCTTACTGAAACGGGGTGCCATTACATACATAATACGGTCGACACTTGGTGCCGAGCTGTTTCGCCAATTGAGAGAGGCGTTAAGTTCAGCTAAGCTAAATGGGCAATTGCAAGCCTCATAGTGCGCATTTGCGCTCAAGGGGCCGTTGCTCTGCGCGTTCTTTGAACCTCAGAGGAGTGTCTTAGGAGAGTGACGCAATAGAGAGAGATGTGCAAATTGATCGCCAAGAAAATGTATCTCATCGTCCAGGCTTCCATCTTGTGTACTTACGAAGGAAAGAGGAAGGAACTGCCGACTTTCAAATTTATTTACATTATTCCACACTTTCGTCTCATTCGTGTAGGATGTGTACGTAGGATGTACCTTTCACAACTCTTGTACCTTTCTCTTAGCATGCCGACGTGTTCTTCTGCCCTGCGACTTAGCTTGTTTGAAATTAATAAGGTATTTGGCAGTTGGAAAGTTACGAAGGAGTCCCAATGTTTGGTTTGTTTTGATTTCTGGGGCCCTTTTGACATTCGTTGTTCCACCGCGAGTTGCGGCGTTTATGAGTCAGTCCATTAGTTTGTCCACTAATGTTTGTCCATGACGTCTATCAGTCAATCCCCTAGCGCCCTTTCTGGACCCCGTGATGCGGGGTTTTCCTTCTTAGGAGTGTTCGAGAGATTTTCGCCGCCCCTTAGGCACTGGCCGTGGGGTCTGGCTGGAAGTCGTGTCCGCTGCTTCGTGCGGGGCGCTAGACAACAGTGTGTTTGCCTTGAAGGCCTCACCTCAAGAGACAGAAAGCTAGGCGCAACCAGCCCAGAGGTTGATGGGTCCTGGGGAGCCGGAGCAGGGCGGGCTGCAACCGCCAAGGGGACGACGGTGTTGCCGCCGGCTTAGTGCTTGTGAGCCACCGGAAGCCGTTGTGGAACTGCCTCCTGACACGCCACTTCAGCAGTTGTTCTTTGGTAGGTATGACACTCGCCTTCGTGCCTCCTTGAATGATATGTTCTCCTTGACTTTAGTCGTTACAGTTTCTTTTTCAGGTCTTTGAGATGCGGAGAGTACGTGGCGTACGTACGTGGCGTACGCGCCATCATAGTTCGCACAGTGAGGAGTGTTTCCGCATCATTTAGCCGGATGTTCAGTGGCACTGCATTTGGCGCAAGTCAGTCAGCCTAGGCAGGTCTGTGAAGTGAGGCCTAGTCTATGTCATTTGAAGCATCGGAGGAGATTTGGAATATACGGCCTTACCCGGAGCTTTACGTAGCATGGTTCGATAGTCTAGGGCAGGTCACTTAAGGCGAAAGTTAGAAGTAAATGCTTAGTTTGAATCTCTTTTCCACTACGCGTCATTTCAATTCGTTTGAGATTGATGACATTCTAGTCACTCAAACCTCCAATTGTTCACTCACTCCAATGGTTCACTCACTCCAATGATTCAGTCTCGGTTAGATCCATCAGATCATAATCGGAAACGGCACCACGGATGGTGTTCATGGTGTTTAGAAATCGTGCTGATAACTTTTCAGTCACTATAGACTGGCCAACTGATGATGAGTAATAGCAAAGGAGAGGTACCACTACAGCCATTGTCTAATTTACAATAAGAAATTATCTGGAACATACACACTAAAGTGTTAGACGGAAGAGTGTCGGGTCAGGTTAGCACGTTAAAGTCAAGTTAAGAATATAGGAGCGTCTCCAATCAAATAGTGGATTTATTAAAATACGAAGTTTCGGAGCCAATCAACTCCTTACTCAGGTTTTAAGGACGAACGGTGACGGGCTGCAGCTTTTTAAATGTCCTTTATATTAGGGGGCAGGAAGTGGGCAGAAAGTTCCTCAAGTCAAACTATGCCCGTTACGGCAGTTATTGCTCCATGCATAATCCTTGTCAGGGTATGGTTTCACAAGATACTGCTTACGTATCCTGCCATGCTTTACTTGTTGATTTACCATGTTGAGTCTTTAGATCGCTTGTTTCGAAGGACAATATGAAATCGTTCTGCAATTCCCAAATTTGGCAGCCATCCCCTGAAACGAGAAACTTAAATTTGACTTCTTACTTGAACGTTTAATAAGCAGCATGCAAGCAATTGTTCAAAGCGCTTTAAAACAGAGCGTTCGTTCCCTGAAGCAAGATGAAATTTAACAAGCGTCTAAGCCGACATCAAAACGGTACATGAACCAGCTTTTGTAGGCGTTATGCAGTATGCACTAAAGCAGGCTCCCAGACTTCATCAAGGTAGGGTAGTGGCTTCCGAAATCGCTTCAGACTGCTCCTGTCGTGACGCTTTCCCAGATTCGCAAACCTGGTCTGTTTTTCGGCTTGGACAGCACTGACGTCGAAGACTGGAATAACCTTTATGAATGCGTCAGAACCAAGAACAGGTGGGATCCAATGATCATGCTCGCTAATGTCGTTTTTTACCTGAGCAGAACCCCACGCGTGGGGTACCGAATCCACGAAGACGAATGAACAAGCTGGGATATTTTCAAAGAAAAACTTCGTGAACTGTTCGGCGATCCCCTCGGGCGCACGGCCGCAGGAAAAAGAGCCTTGCTATTCGTTCTCAAAGCCCCACAGAGCCCTACGTCTCATACGTACAAGGCGTTCTGGCTCTTTGCCGCAAAGCTGACGACGAGATGCCTGAAACAGACTAAGTGGCGCACATATTAAAGGGTAACGCTGACGACGCGCTCAACTTGTTCGTTTTCGGCAACGTTTCTACTATTGACGCCATCATCAAAGAATGCCGCTGCTTCGAACAAGGCAAGAGCCGGCGTGTCACGCCCCAAATCGTGCGCCTGCTGAATACCGCTGCTACGTCTACTTGTGAGGACCATCCTCGCCAGCCAATACCATGCGACAACGTACCTCGTGTCAGTCACCGCGAGCTCGAGGCCGCCTATTTGCCAGCCTACACCACGATGCCGACCGATCCGTCAGCAGCGACGACTGCTATGATCCAGGCCATTGTCCGACAGGGATTTCAAAACATGGGTCTCAACTCCGTGTGCTCATCGACCCACAAACCTAGCGTGCAGCACTTCTCGCGGCCCTCCAAGTCCGCGACAATTCGTTCCCGCCGCATCCCGCAACCCGTCTGAATGGCGCATCTCTGACGACAAGCCCATCTCTTTCCACTGCTGCAGAACTGGCCACATCGCTCGTCACTGCCACAACCGATAGCCAACTTCGTCTCCGACATACAACTGTGAATATTTCTGTAACTCTGTGCCTACTGCTTTCTATGATTCTTGCCAGGTTCGTACTACCGCTGACGCCCCTGCTTCGAATCTTCGCTACGGCCAATCACCGTCACCCTGATGTCGTTACGCGCGGGTGTTAAGTGAGGAGAGACAAAAACCAAGGAACTAATTACATTGTATTTACAAGAGCAGCGCAGCCAGAGGCCAAGATGGAAACTAGCTTGTGCCAAACCCAGATGCCCGTCTTCGTCTTCCTTTGCGCCATGTCTCTCAAGTGCCTGTTGTAACAATATCATACTTTTTTTAGCTTTACGGCATTATGATGACGATGTTCTCCGTGAAACTGAAAAGAAAATGAAATATTTTGGCGCAAACTAGTGTTTAAAAATGCCCCTAGTAACTCATAGAGCACAACTTTTGTGTTGGTTCGGTGCCAGCAATGGGTGCCAATACGAAAAGGCCAAATCTGTCACCAGGGTGGTTCCATTAGGCTTGCCTCTTGGTGGTAGCAAGCAAATGAAGACCACTGGCAGCGTCCGTTTTTGACACCGGTACAGGATCTGACCGGGTTCCTTTCTGGATTGACTGGACAGCATCATAAGCAAGTTTGTTACCAACGACGCAACATTGACTCGGTACCCAGTGGAATATGATGTCATGTCCATTACAGTTATCTTGATGGATAATTTCTTTAATCTCGGATAGCAGTTGCTCATGTGTCTTTTGTCGTTGGGCGGCATTGGAATCACAAAACACGACCCATATTCGAGGTTGTGATCGCGGGGTACAATTAACACCATCACGCAGGGCAGCAAGTTCTGTTACCGTAGACATTGTCATATGAGGATGAACTTGATTGTGACAAGTAGTTGGCATGGGATCGACCAATCTGACAGTATTTCTCAAGTTTTCAAAGCCTACGCTTTGCAGGTTCTTCTGCCCCTTGTCACTTGTGCCTTCTGCCGGCGCGTGTCTACAGCTTGCCAATTGTCCAAGCCGTGCACAATATTGGTATCGACAACGTATCATCTAAGGCTGACATCGACAGTGAGAGCATCAGTGACCTGGCTTTTACGTTGCAGAGGACAGCTGCAAGAGTGCCCCACGCGCCCGCCTGGCATTTAAACAGCCGACGCTACGTACGTCCTTCCAGCGGGCATGGGAGCGGCCATTCTGGCAGCATGTCTAAAGTTTTGAAATTCAGTGTTCCGCAGGTGCGTAACCAATTCGCTCTTTACGCTAAGGGATCTGACATTTGTACCTGACTGCTTAGTGCTCCTCCCATGCCCAAGTGTTATTTTTTTTTTTACTTTGCCTGAACGTATTGATGTCGCGGCCCTGTTACTTCAATCAGGCGGTGTCCACACAAGCCCTGGCCCTCGATCTAATCCTGCAGTGTCTATCCATAACGGAGGTATACAACTGAGCGAATGTTGAAAATGTTAGATAGATTATGGGGTTTTACGTGCCCAAACCACTATCTGGTTATGAGGCACGCCGTAGTGGGGGAGTCCGGAAATTTGAATCTCCTGGGGTTCTTTAACGTGCATCTAAATCTAAGTACACGGGTGTTTTCGACTTCGCTCCCATCTAAATGCGGCCGCCTTTGCCGGGATTCGATCCCGTGACCTCGTGCTTAGCAGACCAACACCATAGCCACTAAGCAACCACAGCGGGTGAAAATGTTCCAGATGCTAAAAGACATCAAAAACAGACCACAGAGCTTGCCCGATGACAGACAGACCTGAGGTCTGATGTCACGGTTATTAAGTCTATCTAGGAAGCCATTCAATCTAAACTAACGAACATTTTCGAACATCTCGATATGCTCGAGAGCCAGGCCATACTGCTCGAAAATGTTTGGACTGATTTAACCTATGTCCGCAATGCTACTTAACAGCTGAAATGGCAGCAAGATAAACCTGAGTCTCAGATGCAGATTGCTCAAGGCATGACAATTTGATAATTCACGGCATTCTTGATAGCCGTGAATCCCGGCAACAAACTGAGCGAAATACTGTTGCTGCGATTTCTTTTGCCCTGGGAAATTAGATGCCGTCCAGTGTCGTTGAACGCGCTCATCGTTTGGGTGTTTTCATGAATTCAAAATGCCACCCACTCATCATGGTGTTCAAAAGATTTCAAAACAAATAAAATCGCACTTTGCTCGCTGTCCAAACTGAAGCCACTAAACATTTTTGTGTCTGAGAATTTTTCCATCCCAACGCGGCAAAGAAAAAAAATGCCTCTTGACCTTGCCAAAGCACACCCAGAGCCTTGCTCATTTCGACTAAAAAGCAAAAAGCTACGTATTAACAACAAATGCTTCATGTATGACTCAGCGACAGACAGCATCAAGGAACTCGAGCAGCTTTACGGCCGCGCAAGTGCCTTTATAAATCTAGCCACGCACACGTACCCAGGGAGCCGCGCAACGCATCTCAATTGGAGTGTGCGAGGGAACGTGGTGTTTCCTCAGCCACACGTGTAAATGTATTCCTTGGTAACGCACGCATTGCACTCAACAAAAGGGACTGTTTTAATTCTTTAATTGATTCTCCTGAAGCAGACGTTGTTGCCTTAACCGAAACTTGGTTGCACCCTAACATTTACGACCATGAAATTTTTAAACTCTGTTTAGCGTTTCGCAACTTCATTGTGGTGAGCGAACTACAGATGTTGGTGGCGGTGTACTGATAGCCATTAAAAAACATTTTCACCTTAATAATGTCAATTCTCAGTTTGCATCTGTCTAGGCATGCGCCGAATCAAGCCATCGCAAGTTCATCGTTGGCGTGTGCTACCACCCTGCTTCCTATTCTTCTGGCTGTGTTAGTGAACTTCATGATGTACTTGGCCTTATTTGCACGAAGTTTCCGAGTGCTCCTGTTTTCCCTATGGGTGAGTTTAATTTTTCTAACTTATCTTAGTCTTCTGTGCCTCCTGCATCCAATCCACCGTCCAATGAAACCAGCAGTATTTTTGAACCTTGGTTAACTGTTCTCGCTAACACATTTAGTCCCCACGCCTACCTGAATGTTTAAAGAGACCCCTTAACACTATATTTAGTACTGACATTATGTCCATAGCTTGAGTCTAATATTCTGTGCATTCCAGGCTTACGGGATAATTTAGTATCGGAATTTACCATTAATATCTTTGGTTCAAAGCCTCGTGCATGCAGAAAAATAATCCTCAACTACAGTAAAGGTATTTTTTAAGCTATTAACTGCTAGATTTCAATTTACTTCGTCGACTATTTGATGACTTTGATAAACGTTCCGTTGAAGATGACTGGCAGTTTTTCAAGACTAAGGTGCACGAACTAACACATAGGTGTGTCCCTCTGTGCAATTTCTCTTTTAATTTAGAAACCCATTGATACAAGGCCAAGTTAAAACATTGGCACAACAGGCGAAAAAGAAGAAACAGGCATATCGTACCGCCAAGTGTGCATGATTTCGGAGGAGCTCATTGGGACGTCTACAACAGTGTCAATCGTGCCTACGTAAATGAATTAAAGCTAGGAAACAAAGAAGCTTCTTTCACGTAACCAGGGGCCCTATAACGTAAAACTATTCCAATATGTTTTTGTTCCAATCTCCTGACGTCAAATTTGTGTAACCGCCGACGCAACGCATCGGGCGGTCACCCGCAGGGTTGTCTGAACAGACCAAAAAAACGCTGTCCTCGTTCATACCCTTTTGTTTGCTTTAAAAGCGAATAACATTGCCTACACTGAGCGGCTTGTCTTATCTAATTTTCTGACAAGGGGTGAGGAGCACGCTCAAGTGAAGAGGGATTCTATGGGGCCGAGCCACTGCACTGAAAATCGATAACCGAATCAAGAGGGTGGTGCCGGCGTCTGGGATTGGTCCGCTTTCCCTTACTGAGCTTGCGGTGGGTGGTAGAAAATCGCGGCCGCATGCAGCGGAAGTTTAAGAACGCCGCTAAAACGGATCCTCAGCAAACAATAGTTGGCAAAACGAGGTTGTAAACATGCCGAAAGTGCTCGAAAACGCTACACAGCCACATAAAAAAGCTTTATTGTATGCAAATAAATCCACGCTCTCCGACTGGTGTGAGTAGCCAGTGCCTGAGCCATCGGTGGCAGCCATCTTTTATTCCTTTCGTAATGGGGCAGGCTGTGCCTATTCAAAAGAAAACTCAGTTTTGTTCGGCATATTAATGCATCTTTAACGCGTACACGTCACTTTGACGTGGTGAGTTTTCGTGGTTTTGTGACGTCGCGTGACAGGCAGGTGAAATGCCTGCAGCCCGAAAACGTTTGACCAATAGCCGAGCGCTAATGGCGAAAACGCGTCGAATCTTAAACAACAATTTTGCTTTTGTTCTTTCCAGTCATGCATAATCAGTGTATTCACGTCATATCAGGTGAGGAGCTATTGCGGTTTTCGTGACGTCGCGTGACAGACAGGCGAAGTGGGGCTGGTTCAAGAATGTTTTTGATAAATGGCGAAGGGCTCTTATGTGCACAATGAATGTGCACAAGGAGCTCTTATGTGCACAATGAATGTACGTCACCAAAAAGCGACTATTGTTGAAAATCAGAATGCAACGCGAGATGTCAAGACCGAAACACGAGTTCCTTCAATTACAACCAAAGTACGTGTACAACCCTCTTTTTAAGTCTAAGACACAAAGGCCTCTCAGTTTTCATACAAAAAAAGAACTTCGGAGTTCGAAAGCAGAATAGACGGCTGTCTGGCACAACAAGCCTCCCTCCCTTAATGCGATATGCTTCAATGATCTCTCTTACGGGTCGCTTCGCGTTTGTGTCAATGATAATCGTGTGACCAAACTTAGGTTTGCACGTACGCTCGCTACAGTTGATTCCTAAATGCGAGTACTGTGCCCCTTTCAGACAACTTTGATGTTCGCGAAGGCGAACGTTCAGGCATCGGTCCGTCTGGCCGACGTATTCTTTTCCACATTTGAAAAGAATACTCCATACAGCATCTTTTTTTTCCACTGAGCAAATGTTTAGCTGAGCAAATGTTGAGCAAAAGTATACCTACCAAATGTTTTCACATGTTTGATGCCGAAGACATCCTTGGTTGCGCTTCTTTCTTTCGTTATCGACCTTTGCACTGCTGGATCTATCTTTGTCAATTTGTTTTGGGCTGAGAACACTCCATGCACAGCATACCTGGACGCTACTTTCTTCAAGCGATGTGAAGTTTTATGCAGGTATGGAACATAACCGTTATCTTTTTTGCCCTATACTCGACCTCATCACCCACGCTCCGTGTTTTGCTCTTTGCCATTTTTATTTCTCGGCGATTCTTTCCACAAGCCAAGAAAATGCGCTCATCTGGAAGACCAGCTCTTCTTAAGCAGTCTGTCTCGGTAGAAACGCTTTGTTCCGCTAAATGCCCGCAAGATTTCGTCAGAGCTGATTTTATGCAGGAAGTCGCTACGCCGTTCTTTACTAACTTCTAATGCACCGATTCATAGCTCAGCAAATGTTTTGCCCTTCTAGCATGGTACACTCAGCAAGTTTTAATTGGCCGGAAATTAATTTTCAGATCTAAAAACTGGATTTGACGTTCATTCGGTACATCAAAGGTAAATTGAAGGGCGAACCCTTTTTCCTTAAAGGTCGTCAATACATTCACAAGCATGCTGCTACTAGGATTATCTTTCACGAAAACGAGGTAGTCCGCCACCTAATCTGAACAACTTTAGATCTATGCCATCTAGTTATTTATCACGAGCTCTATCCACTTTGCTTAAAAATATATTGCAAAGGACCGGGCAACACGAGACCGAACACATATTCCGTCTTTCTGGACGTACACCCCCTTTTCCCACCATAGCAATGCGGACCTGAGATACAGTGCCAGCAACTCCAAAACTCCTTGAACAGACGCCGCACTGGCATTACGAAAGGCAACTTCGTCATTGTTGTGTATGATGCACTCTGATATCTTGTAGTAAGGGAGTACGAGAAATGGAATAGTAAAGGTGAGTGACATTAATACTTAAACCATCACAAATTCTGACGCCATTGGTTCTGAACTAGTGTACGACTTCCGTGGAATTGGGAACTATAAACGGATCAAAACAGTTATGCGAATTCAAACGCTTCTGCAGAAAACCAGAGACCAAGTGAAGCCAAGACCCACTTTCCGAGAAATTAGTTCGGAACGGCATTTCCGGCTTATGGGTTTCGGTCTTAATATCTCGAGTTACATTCTGATTTTCAACGATAGTGACTTCGTGGTGACGTACATTCATTCTGTATATAAGCATTCCTTTCCTAAATAAAATTTCCAGTTGTTAGTGGCGCTTTGTCCTGTGCCCTTCCTAAGTCTCTGTTTTAGCAGCGCTTTTCCATCATGAACACCTCCCTTTCCATCTTCCCATCACAAGAGTGCGATACTATGGACTCAATAATCATTGAACCACGTGGCCTCGAGTCATTTAAGTTGTCGCCTAGCCCCGGTGCAGACCTCATTAATGCGTAGTTTTGAAGAAGTACTGCTTTGTATTCATTTCTTATTCTTTCAAAAAATGTTCAGCAGTCACTTGACACGCATAGCATTCCTGCAGACTGGATGATCAGGAAGGTATTTCCACTCCACAAGCTGACGAAGTTCCTTCATTCCATCTCGTTCTTTTCATCTGCACGGCATGGTTTTCCCAAGTCGCTTTCTTGAGAAACTCTGCTTCTTTCCTTCACTGATAAACTTCAGATAATTTTAGACCGTTCTTCCATAGCTGACTGCATTTTTATTGATTACTCGAATGTGTTTGATAAGGTGTGTCACAAACGGCTACTTTTTAATCTAAGCAAATAAATACAGATCCCCCATCTCCTTACGTGGTTTGAGTACTTCCTTACTAACCGCCCTGAGTTCATTGCGTGGAATGCTCTTCTTAATATCTATTAACGAACTTCAGAATTATGTTTCTTCTAATGTTCACATGTTTGCTGACGACTGTGCTATATTTCTTGAAATTAGGGACGATAACAACACCGCTGTCTTACAAAGGGATCTAGATACTGTTTGTAATTGGTGCAAACATGGATTACGGCAGCGAATCCTAACAATAAGTGCAAAGCTCTCCGCTTAACATGTACTGCCGCTACCAATCCCTGTTTTCAATAACACGGCCCTGGAACCTGTTTCTTACCACTATCTCGGCGCTCACACTAGTTCAGATCTTAAGTGGACATTACACATTTACAGCATCATTAACAATTTGAACCGCATCCTAGGCTAGTTTTGCCGTAACATATATTCTGCTCCCTCTTCTTTCAAATTTCTTCTCTGCAAAACTCTCGTCAGAAGTAAACTTGAATATGCGGCTTCTATACCGGATCCATTTTCTAGTAAACTTGTTGCTGTAATTGAACTTGGGCAAAAGAAGGGCGCCGGGTTCATTACTAACAACTATAACCGCACTGTCACTGTCACGTCCATGGAAAGAGCCCTCGAATTGTCCTCACTTGCATCCCGCCACAATACCTCCAGTCTTTGTTTGTTTCCTACAATCTATTACCATAGCCCACAGCTCCGAATTGGTCTAATTTCCCCACTCATTTATGTTTCTTCGCTCATTGACCATAGTGATAAGGTCGGTATTAATCTATGTCGCCCTCTAAGGTTTGCTTCTACTCATTTACTTCACGTACCTCGGAGGACTGGAATCACCTTCGCGGATCAATCACTTCCATGTAAGACATTGCCAACTTTCGTGAATCATTAGCTAGCACTGTATAACCAGGACTTCCATGTATGACCAAGAACACTTCGCATGGCATTGTTCGTTTTCACGAATTATTACCTAACATTGCATAATCCCGAGTTTCTCTTGTGTTTTTTTAACCCCACCACTCCTCTCGGTAATGCCTTCGGGCCTCCCGGGCATAAGTAAATCAAATGAAAGAAAATGAAAAACAAAATATTGCCCGTATGAGAGCGACACTACGTGGAGACCGATCCATTGGTGTGAATGTGTGCCTCCATCCATGTAGCGCCGCTGTTGAATGACCGCCCTCCTTATCAATCGCCCGAATCATGAGGCACACTTGTGGTTGTCGAAGGGTACCACAGGAGTGAAAAAGGTCTCACTGCTGGTGTAAAATTAATCCAAAGGTAGCCTTCATAACGCACGACAACTTCTGAAAATGTTACTTGAGGTCTGTGCGTTGGCAAAGCAGCCATATAATGACTGGAAGCTCGACAGAGCTGTTGAGTGTCCGCACTGACGCTGTCATATTTGACGCAGGTTCGGATCGGATGGTTTACTTCGATTATGATTGTGTCACGGGTTGAGGCGCACCGATGTAGTTCTAGGCACGTGCACAATGCCTGGCCTTCTAAGCTTTCAAGCATCGGCTGTAAAAACCTAGCTCTGAACAGGAGCTTGAAAGAAAATGGCAAGTGGTTGAGCAGAGGTTATTTTAACGGCACTGCATTATATGGCCAGCAGAATAAGTGCTGGGGAAAGTTGTGCTCTAGATATCAGCACATTTGCCTCTTTATTTATTGGCTACTGGAATTCAACGCCCCGACGCAACGCAGGGTATACCAGACGATGGTACCGTACCCTTCGGAACCCTCGCGCAGTGGACGGTTCCGGATTCATTCGAATCACCTGGAGGTTCCTTAATGTGTAACCAAAGCCTTGTACTCGAGCGGACTGGTATTCTACCCCAATTGTAATGTGGGCACTGTGACTTGGAGGCGAACCAATCACTTCATACGAGCCGCACAATGCCATAGCCACTAAGCACTGCGGTGGATTCCCCCTTTTGTGATATAGTGCATACTTGTGAATGATGCAAAAGACACGAAAGAAACGAGAGGACGGACGCAGAGAACAGAGGCCTTTCTTTCATCCTGTGTCTTTTGCACAACAAACATACGTCAACATCAATTCGTGAAGTTGACTCATTACAATGTCTCATGTATTGCAGGCCATTGTCCTGCTCTACCTCCCCACCATTTTTTCCACTGTAATTCCTCCACATCGGCTGCGACTCCAGCGCGGCACCGCACATAAGATATAGGCGAAGCGGGCTCAGGTTCAAGCGTAATACATACAAGCTTATGTGTACCCTCAATTTCGTAGGCTCACTTCTCATTAAAATGATAACTTGGAAGTGAATTAATTTTGTCCTCAAGTACTGCTTCGTTTACGAAAGATTAACGGTCTCTCGAACTCTGCGGGATTATTAACAAGCAAGTTTGCTTTGCTTGTTGGCCTTGCAGTGCAATTTGCAATATTTTCTTTCTTGTTCAACCTTATGGTCCTTTGACGTCACCACCTTGGGCCACTAGGGAGCCCGGAGGATTCAGGGTACCTTAAAATACTTGAAATACTTTCTCGTGTACTCCCGTTATGCTCTTTTTTGCACGTTACACCACGGTAATTCACCTGGTGTCGCTTATGCATGGAGCTTGCAATCTTTCATTCATTAGCGCACTGCTTTGTCAGTCATTCTGTGTGGTAGATTTTTTATCGAATTGGTAAGCTCGTTTTTTGTCTGCCTCGGCTGCCGACTCGCTCCAGCCGTCGTTCCGTGTCGCCCTACATCTTTAGCGTTATTGTAGGCTTGAGATGACACCAATATAGGTCGTCGTTTATAACCCGTCCTGCAGAAAAAGGCGGCACCTGGTCTTGTCTTTCGCTTGGAGAGCTGCCAGCGAGCACATAATCCAAGGATGCAGCATCGCGCGTTGCATCCCTCTCAGGCCAGAGGGAAATTGGCAACAGCTCCTTGACTCTTGGGCAAGCTCTGTACTCGGAGAGCTTCCTTGGATTAATAATTCTTTCCCCACAGCCAAAGCAATAGAATCACCAGCATTGGCGCAGAAAAAAGACAATTCCACGCTGTTTTTTTTTTTCAAACTCTAATCAATGTCCACGCACCACATAGCTAAGGCAGACTTTCACAAAGCGAGCCCATCTGCAGGACTTCTTACTCCTAGCAGTAGTTGAAATTTATCTGCTTTTCAATGCATCCAAACAACTGTAAATCGTTCGAAAATATTTATTTATTTTGTACGGGAGGTTATCGGCTACTAGTCATGGCTTATTTATTTATTTATTTATTTATTTATTTATTTATTTATTTATTTATTTATTTATTTATTTATTTATTGTTGATACCGTAAACACCCGTTGTTCAGAAAGTTTTCGAGAGAGGTAATGTTAGGTCAGTAAGATTTATCAGTGGCATTGAAGCGTGTGGGAATGTTGTGAAAGATGGTTTTCGCTTGAGGATGGTCCGACTCCTTGACCATTAATACGAAAAAGGAGAGTAGTGTAAAAAGAGAAAGGTTTGTGCAAAAAACCTGTGTGAATTAATAATTTAAATGCCAGGAGCTGAACGCACAAAAGTTTTCGTTGGCAAGTGCAGTCTGCCTGCCGTTGTCTGACTGCCTTCGCTAAGAATAAGACCGACATCGCAATTGCCGGCATCTCCTTTTAGGAACAGTTATAACGCAATAATGTTTTTGTGAATACGGACCCAAACCCCCAATTCATGAAACTTATTTTACGTATAGGCGCGTTTTTTCACTGATCGACATCCTAGCCCTGCCTACTCATGATAGTAATCGGCCTGATAACGACATGATCACCGCGCTGACGGCCAATCGCGGATGGCACGTGGTAAGGAAGTTTTGTTAATACCTGCTCATAATCAATAATTGACCATTACAGAATAAGTTCTCATGTTCATTATACACTTAGAGTTTCGAACGCGCCGCTAGGCAACGTTAGATTATATTTCAAGATGTCGTGCCTCTTCTTGTGTTCCGCAGTCTGTGGCAAATATTTTCGCCGGAAAAATGTTTTCGCTAAGCGAAGCACTTCAAAATTTTGCTGATGTCGCACAGGAGGGGGCCGAGATTTCTTTCAAGCTCGTCTCATAACCTTATGTCCCAATTCTTCCTCTCAAAGGATATATATCCGAATCTAAATTTCTACAGGATATTGTAATAAAACATATTAAAAAAAGTTTCCCTCTAATGAAATAAAAAAAATTAGTGAAATGCGCAACTGGAAATTCGTTTTTTAATAAAAGTGATCTCGGACTAAGATGAAGTCAATATTTTCTATGAAAAGAAAAAAGAAAAGATAGACAATAGAACCGAGGAGCCCACGCCTCCTCACATTCTCCTCGCGTATTGCATACCGATGGTCTCGACTCTGGCAGCCGTAATGCCTTGGGACAGTGTGCGAGGCTTTACTGGCCTGCTCCGAACTTCAAGTATATACGTGATACCTGCGGTTGATAGGATGTTACACATGCGTCTCTATGGGCATGAGGGTTGCTGGCTATAAAACTTTCAGAAGCAGGCTTCGTACGCGTGGACGTAAATATAGCCTCCGCAGTAACTCGATCGTGCGAGTCATGCGGTAGATGCACGTTCAGCTCCAGATAATGGCAAGTTGTTTTTTCTTCCGCTTTCATCTCCCTTCACCTAAGTATTTCTACATTTCAATTAAGAACATAGTTAATTTCCCCTATCATTGGGTTTATGTTGGCTTTATCTAGCTGTCAATTAAAAACAACAACAACAACAAAATAAGCAAGTCACTGGTTCCACTCATCCTTCTCGCTCGCAGTTTTAACATATATCAGCAGCTAATTCAGACCTATACCATGTTCAGCCAGATCTGGGCCTGCATTCACAAAAATGTTCTTACGCTAAAACTGTTCGTAATAAAACATGGCAGCCAATCAAGGTGTGGTAGATATTTATTTATTTATTTATTTATTTATTTATTTATTTATTTATTTATTTATTTATTTATTTATTTATTTATTTATTCAGTTACCTCAAAGGCTTCCGAAGGAGTATTGCGTGAGGGGAGCATTCAGGGAATTAGCAAAAAGAAAAGAGTACTAAGAAATTATACATTGTTAGCGAGTAAACATGAAAGAACAAATATCTAAAAATATAAACAACGAGATAAATGAAACAAAACGACTGTGTGAAGTATCAAAAAAAAAGGAGTACCAAGAAATTATACAAATGGTAGCTGGTGAAGAGGAAAGAACAAGTCTCTAACAATGTTAACGCAATACAAAACAAACATTCAAACAAAACAAACAAACAACACTATACAACTTCGCCAAATGTATTTACTTAGGCGCGCAGTATGGTTTAGTTGTGATGAATTATGGAAGCAATATGCATAAGCGTGCTTTGAAGAGTACATGGTCAAGAATGTCAACTATGTCGTTTGGTAGGTTATTCGTGGTAACGCGGAAGAATTGAAATCATTGGTTCGGGCAAAGATACGCTGGAAACTGAGATGATTATGCAGACGCCAAGATGTACGACATGGACGAGTGAGAGGCAGGGTAGACGGGCGCGTACTATGGACTATTTTGTGAAATAGACAAAGCAATGCTATGGTTCTTCGTGATTCAAAAGATGAGAGGGATAAAGATGACTTAATGCTAGTCACGCTAGAGTCGCGCTGATAATATCCGACAATGAAGCGGGTGGCGCGGTTGTGGACTGACTCGAGAGTCGCGATTAGGTTTGCTTGATGAGGTGACCATATAGGGGCTGCGAATTCCGGTTGTGGCTTTACGAATGACTGATAGGCGATTTTTCTGGTGAGGGCAGGAGCATCGCGCAGGTTACGTTTCAGTTCAGTTCAGTTCAGTTTTATTCCTTAAAGACCCCCATTTCAGGGGGTGTTACATAAGGGGTGGGATTACATTTGTAGTGAGGAAAACAACCGAGCAAGACAACCGAGCGTATGTGAGGCTTTAGCAGTTATTTTTTCGATATGCGTGGACCATGACAGGTTAGGTGTAAGGAGAATGCCGAGGTACTTGTATGAGTTGGTGCGTGTGACGGGGTTCTTATCCAGTGAGTAATCGAAAGCGGGAAATGTATTTTTTCGGGTGAATAGAGAAGGCAGACGGGCAATGGGAAGCAGCACTAAAGGACGAGAATATTGCGGATTCGGCCCCTGGGTCCGTGTTCACGGAAAGCTCTTGCGCTATAGTTTGCCGTAGGAGCAAATGCCGGCCAATCCTGATACTGAACATATTAGCAAAGGCGGCTGGCCCATACAAAAGTTCACCTACAAACGGAAAGCTTTGCGAATTTGGCCGAATTCACAAACCTTATTCTCACAAAGCTGACCAGCGGGCAGTGTTTTCACTGCTGACAACAGTCCTATATGCGGCCAAGTAGCGCAAGGCTGTTTCCAGTGTTTTCTCTTTTCTTCTTTTTTTTTTGGGGGGGGGGCGGCGGCGGGGGGTCGCAACACCAGCATAGCTATCCAGGTCCCAGGTTGCGAGTGCACCGTTGCTGGCGGCGGCAAATCTAGCAGATTCGTTCACGTCCACGCCTGCCTGGCCTCAGGTGTTTTGGAGAACGGAGTCGCCCCCGCTTATTACCAGCGCGCCAAGCAATTACACCCCGCGAGCTTCAGTGAGCCTATTTGCATTTGGCGCTACTTTGCAGCCACGAACGCCTACAATTCAGCGTATTGCAACCGTTTAGCGCACGTCTGTGGACTCACCAGCTCTATGTACTGGAAAAGTGCCCCGGCTAAATGGGGTGCCTGGCATGGCCCTGCCCCCAAGACGCTGCGCCCTGCGCAAGCTGTCTTGCTGGGAATGCTCCTCCGGCTATTAGTTTCGACGTAGTTTTCAACCATTTCTTTATTGTTCACAAAATACAGTAAGCTAGCGACAGACTTGTTTTTCGGTTCATTGAATCTTATATTGTTGATGTTTGTTACTCACCTTGTTGTGGAAACCAAATAAGCCATTCTAGAAGCGCTTCCGTGGTCTTGAATACATGACATTATAAATTTTAATTTTTTTCTCCTTATACGTTTATTTTGTACACGTATATTTCTGTATCTTTCTCTATTTCTCTGCGTGTGTTTTCCTCTGTTATGTTTCTGTCTCCCCTCACTCCTTCGCCAGTGCAGGGTAGCAAACTGGATATCTATCTTCCGGTTAAGCTCCCTGCAGTTGGCACCTCATTTATCGCTCTCTATCTCGTGTGTTTCTGCGGATCTCGTTGGCAGTTGTCTAGGGCGTTCTTGGTGTTAGAAAACGATTACCGAGAGAAGTTTAGCCCCTTCTTTCTGTAATCGATAGCTGTCGACCAGTAATTACAGTACACTCATTTCTGTCTATAACCTTGTGTACTGCAGCACTCACGTCTACCGTCGAGGTATAGCTCGGGTGGCCACGAGCTATACCTCGTTATGAACCTCAGCATTTCCAGAGCTTAAGCAACTATTTGGGTGTTTAAATGTGACCAGTTCAAAACGCTCACCAAATCCAGCGTGGCTTCGGACTGGAAACAGGATACCAGTGCTGCAATACAGGACATTTGGTGAGGCTACGAAGCAACAATCCGAACAAGACGGCAACTCAGGAAGCAGACTATATCACGGAATCCCGGATATCGGATGTGGTGGTCACGTGGTACCATAAACAACTGACGCGCGCTAAAATCAGCCCGGTGCAGTGGACACTTAAGCTAATATGGACTGTGCCTTCGAATTTGAAGCGCACTGAGCCTTTCTTAGGATAACGAAAAAAAAAAAGTTGAGAGGGACGCTCTAACTTGTTCTCTTAGGAGAAAAACAGGCGTATTCCGTGAAGCTGTTGGGCTCCTGGAGTTGCAATTTAAAACGTCGACTTGTTGCTACAATATAATTTTATCTTTAAGGACCAGTCACAATGTCAACCAGTCATCATCATCATCATCAGCCTGGTTACGCCCACTGCAGGGCAAAGGCCTCTCCCATACTTCTCCAACTACCCCGGTCATGTACTACTTGTGGCCCTGCCGTCCCTGCAAACTTCTTAATCTAATCCACCCACCTAACTTTCTGCCGCCCCCTGCTACGCTTCCCTTCCCTTGAGATCCAGTCCGTAACCCTTCATGACCATCGGTTATCCTCCCTCCTCATTACATGTCCTGCCCATGCCTATTTCTTTTTCGTGATTTCAACTAAGATGTCATTAACTCGCGTTTGTTCCCTCACCCAATCTGCTCTTTTCTTGTCCCTTAACGTTACTCCTATCATTCTTCTTTCCATAGCTCGTTGCGTCGTCCTCAATTTGAGTAGAACCCTTTTCGTAAGCCTCCAGGTTTCTGCCCCGTAGGTGAGTACTGGTAAGACGCAGCTATTATACACTTTCCTCTTGAGGGATAATGGCAACCTGCTGTTCATGATCTGAGAATGCCTGCCAACCAGTAGTGGGATGAAAAGTGACTATAACGTTTTTATACGGTGATGATCGCACAGTATGTTGTATTTTTTTTGTTTTGAAGTAGTGATATGTGTAAATATTTCTCCTGTGAGATTTTGTGTTCGAAGTATAGCTTGTGAAATGATACACTATATTTTTTATAGTGACATGTTGTGCTTTGAGTATCTATTATATATATGTTATTTTATGATGTGTTTCTTTAGCTTTGGGGTGTTCTGTGAATTTTGACATATTTCTACGTTTCTCGTGCCTAAAAAGTAGCCGGCGCGATCTCTTGGTACCAGAATCTCCTTCTTTAGTCATGTCAACAAAAACTGGAGAGGTAAATGAATTGGCAGACAAATTACGCTGTCTTACCAGATCACAAGAACGATCACAAGAATTAGCCACACAGGTGCGTTCTTAGGTACATGAAATCAAGAAGACAATCAGAGTTCTTTTCACTTCTCGATTCATACAGGTATATAAGCCCTGCCGTGCCACCAACTATCCTCGAGACAACGTTAAGAACTAGGGCCAAACAATGAAATCTTCCTTATCTCAGTAAGGAAGCCTTCATTTCGGTGAGGCCACCTTATGCCCCTCTGAAAGCTTCCTTACTGAGGGGCCCTCAGTGAAGGCTTCCTTGGTGCTTCCTCAGCGTAAGGTAGCTCCGAAGCTACCTTCATGCGTCCTTACGCCGCTCCTAACCCCGAACGAGCGCTTCACCTCACTGCTTAGCCACGTGGCGTTTGCTTGGAGAAGCGCGAGCACGGTACGTCCTGTCAGGCATGTTCGTTTCAGCCGCGCGTTGGTGGCGTTGCTAGGCGTTCCACAACGCTGGCGTGCCAGCGTTGCTGGAGCAAATCTAGCTTTGGGCTATGATGGGCTACTTTTTTACGTTTAGTAAACAAAACAAGAAGAAAGGGTGTATGCTTCTCCATATTTGCACTTCAGTTTAAAAAATTGTGCGACGATACAACATATTTTTAATGAATAATAGTGTTCTTGTAAATCTTTTAAGAGATCCTCTCGAACCCAGGCATGCGGCAACCATTCCTTACGTGAGGACGGGCGAAGGGAGCTTTCAGAGTACGCTTGCTTCCTCCATCGGTGTAAGGAGGCCTCACGTAAGGTTAGGAAGTGCTCGAAGGAAAGGAACGTTTCATTGTTTGGGCCCTAGACTAAGTAAGTCGCAAAAACTCTTGAGTTGCTCTTGTGTTCCGTGAGTACTCGTAAGGTAACGCCTTCAGAAACAGGTATATTTAACACATTCGATGATGAAATAGATTTCAGTAATCAGGCGCCAAACCTGGAACTTCAGGCACGTCTTATGAAAGTATTCTTAAAGCTTCAGAGTTGCGCTCCCGACCACCTGTTCCCCATTCTACCACCGTGTGCAGCCCGGAACGGAATTCCGTGCGTCCAAGTCAAGCCATTCCTTAAAGGGACACTAAAGCGAAACAATAAATCAGTTGAGACTAATAAAGCATTGTTTGGGATCCCTGCAGGCAGTCATTTCAAAATAATAGCATGATTATTAGATGACAAAATGGAGGTCGAAGTGTCAGTGTTTGAAATTCGCGCCGAAACCCCCACGCCGGTACTTAAGTGTGACGTCAGAGATTCCAAAGTATGTTTTCACATTTGGGCCGCGTTGGCTGAGTGAAGGTTCCCGAAACTTGCCATGTTTAAATATTTGGTTCCTTTAGAACACAATGTAGTCAATCTGTACTGCTATATAATTAAGTAGGCCCTAGAAGATGCCATCAAAATCCATGACGTCACAGCGGCCATGTATGGGAAATTCAAGGAGGCGTCGCTACCTGGCTTTCGTTATTGCGCGTCTTCTGATTTACCGAGCGTCTTATCGTGGTAAGAGTGGTGTTTTTGGTGTCATAGAAAGGTAATTTACTGATGCAGAAGAAATCATTTTTTCTCTTTAGTGTCCCTTTAGTACACACCCCAAAAAACCCACCAAGTCCGCCGCCACTTGCTGGTCACGCGAAGGTAGGAGCCAACGCGGTACACGTGATATTTCAACGGTGGGGCCCATTTCGCAAGTATGCTTTGCAAGTATGCGAATGTTTAGTTGGTAGAATGCACCGCACTGGATTTGGTTCCATCAAAGTGAACGTCAAATCCTGAAAAAGCGAATAGGACCGAAGATGACTACAAAAAAAAGCAAATGAAAAGAAAAAGAAAGAATGGTTTCTGTGTGCCCGCGGTTTTGCCCGATGAAAGGGCGACGTTGTGGTTCCCACATTCGTGGCGCATACCTGATCCCACGTGACCAGACGCAGGATGCCCACTAGCGGTGCACGGCTCTCGTCTAGCGGACCGACGGAATCGCATGGTGCGAAGGTTACGCGGCGGCGTCTGGCGAACAAGCGTGTGTACCTGGGCGTGCGATGGTTCCCACACGATGTGAGGCTTGCTAAACGTAACGCGGAATTCGCTTACTCTTCCCTATGAAGCCGGACTCCCATAGACGCGAGGGAGGATGCGACAGCGCGACGAGATCCGGAGGCGCTGCCTGAAGTCGGGGTGTGGAAAAACAGATCGTCGCCCTATGCTTCTGCCCGAGATGCAAGCACCATTTTTCGCGAAGAACTAGCCCGACGTGGGAGAAAAATTGTGGTCGTCTGCAGTTCGTCGAGAAGTAGAAAAAGGCCAGAGAGAAAGAGAGATAAATTTGCTGGAAGAAGATTTACTTCGCCAAAGTCGGGACACTACAGACCCCTGCACTGAGCCTTTGAAGCACGCAGAAAAGCCTGCGAATTAATTGGATCGAGAGCGCCGTCTCTCGTTGTGTTGCTTAGGGTGCGAAACGCCATTTAAGCGATTGCACCACCAAGGTGTGCGTGAAGTCATTTCGGCATGGGGCAAGTACTGAACGCTCAAAAGGCTTCCTCGCCGTGTATATGGCTGATCTTATAGCACCCCAATAAAGAGTCAAGATAAAAGAATTACGTCTAAAGATGGTGCGTGCAAATAAAGATAAATCTGTGGTAAGCCGGACAAGTACGTGACGGCGAAAATCACGCCATCATCAACGCTCCAGAGAGAATTCAGGGTGCACTTTAAGGTAATATTACACCTCGGGGGTGAATTGCACATCGAAGCGCCTTTACTGCACCCTCACATAGAAAAGTACGAAAAATGGATGCATTCGTTAGCAGAGCACCCTTACTGGACCACTTCATTAATATCAGGGCGCTGAATACGTGTTTTGAACAAAAGATACCTTGCAGAAGTTAAGAGCGCTTGGGCACTTCAACTTTTCGAGCAACTAAAAATCCATAATTTTATTTTCCAGCAGTTAGCACTAAGTCGTTGTTCGAGCACGTCATATGGTCGCAGTAGGCCATGTATGCCACTGTGCTGCTTCATGTAAATGGCGGCTCCGGTGGTGAAGTGGAAACACATTTTTTTTTCCTACCGTGACTTGCGGTTTTTACCGCTAGCTTCGTTTAGGTTTGTTTCAGCTCGATGTTGTTTTATAGATCGGCTGTAAATCGTCAGCAAATCACACCGCATACGCAAATAATAGTAATTGAGCCACGTGTTCTTTCTGGCGTACCATCGGGGCCGGCGCATATAGTATGCACAGTAGTAAGTCTTGCACTGTTTCACGCAGTTTCGGTTATATGGGGGACAAACATTTGCAGTTGCGCGCGGAGCAATCTTCTACCGCTAAGGACGAAGCGTTTATTGCGCATGTGGTGCGCGCCCCGGTCGTAAAGCGGAAAGACGCATTTACTTTGTCCTCTTCTCTTCGTCTTGCTTTTCACATCTTATTGCTTGTTTCGCCTTAAATTGGGGCTCATTTTTAGATAAACTGGAGTAATGAAGAGCGTGGTATCAGCCTATCAGAGCAGCTAGAGGCGCTACTGCACTGTTAATGTGCTGTATTATTCTGTGAAGTTATGTCATTGTCATACTGGCGCCATTCTGGAAATCCATTACAAGCGGATACGCCTTGCAAGGTCAGCGGCTACAATTGCAATATTTGCCGTAAAGGGATCAACTGAAAAAATAATTAGTGCATTTTTGTTAATTAGTTGAATATGCGCTTTAGTTTCTCGTGCAAGTATTGTCCGCCTCTGAATAATCCAGCTCAAGGACCAGAATTGCGTTATCTGCAACAGGCATTTTGTTTAAAATTCCATAAAACTCAAATATAATCACCCTGTAGAGTGAATATTGCAATGTATGCTTTATCGTGTTGTATAGGCACACTCGCGTTGTTGTCATGCGTTTA
The DNA here is from genome assembly GCF_038994185.2 of Dermacentor albipictus. Lineage (NCBI taxonomy): Eukaryota > Metazoa > Arthropoda > Arachnida > Ixodida > Ixodidae > Dermacentor > Dermacentor albipictus. The sequence continues at coordinate 147,921,503 of NC_091821.1, read as the reverse complement.
TTTATTTGGGTTTAAACCCTCAGCTTTAACTTGTGTCATTTTTCTTTTCAATCTTTTTTCAATTAACTGTTCTGCCTAGATGCGTACTGATATACATGTATACTGTATCGCCCAACTACCACGCTCTCAAATGAAAGTAGCAGTATTGTAAATTAATAAATAAATTTACGTGGTGAAAGGGTGCAGGGGAAAGGGGGGTAAGGTGAAGTGCACATAGTCAGAAATAGGTCGAAGAAAGCTTAATATTTTTTTCTGTATGCGGTCTCTCAGCCCGGCCTTTGTGTGCATCCTGAGCGAAAGAGTGGGAAGCACTTTGCGCGGATCTCGAGGCTCACTCGGCAGTGCCACAAGATGTCTGAGAAATCGGCTTCGGCACATGTACTGAAGCTTTTATAGATTGATTAGTTTTGGACGCGCCTAATTTGAACGCCAATTTATTTCTTAGCGCATTTTATAGATGGATATCTGGAAAAGTGGAGCTAGTCTTAAATTTTCTGCTAAGCATACGAGACTTAGCTACTGTTCGGCCTCAATTTCGCAATTGCAATATGAGGCCTAAAGTGAACTGAAAATTTACTAGTGAATATATTTAACTACTGTCATTGCGATTTCTAATGCAAGCGATTCTCGCCTCTTCCAAAATTCCACCTGACTAAGGGGGAAAACGTTATTTGTCTAAAAAAACGTATTTGAAAAAAAAATAAAGAAGCATCTGGTACATGTAAAGTTGGGCTACCTGTTGATCAGCACGTTCGCTTGTGATATCGGTTTGCAGGTGTTAAAAGTGGCTCTGACTGTCGTCATTGACCGGATTGCTCAAATAGAACGGTCCTCCATAACAAAGAAAACGTGTGCTAATATCGCATTTGACGAGTTTTCAGCAGCAATCCGTCGGTGCATAAGTGAGTCTTCTAGAGAAGTAAAACGTCACAGCAACTTCTTGGCTAATCACAGCATCTATCACTACAGACTATACAACAATCTATATCACTATAATCTGTATTATTCTTTTGTATTAGAACAATCTACCACTATAATCTCTATTATTCTTTTGTATGTTAGAGCAATGTTGCACAAACTCATTTATGTATGTTTGTACTTATGGAATTAGATTGTATTTTTGCGTTTTTTTACACTTTCTACTTTTCCTATTTTGTGTATCTCACTCGTATTGCCCTGCTGTCAGACTGTCAGTATTGTTATTAGTTTATGCCCTAACTAAGGGGAGGTCCTCTTACAGCTTCGTGCTCTGGAACCTCCTTCTGTATCTTCATTTATGTAACACATTTTGTAACTGAATAAATAATCTGATTCCGATTCTATGTCGGTCGGTCCCGTGTCCTGTCCAAGACGGTGTTGTTGGCCTCAATGCAATGTCAAGCGATGCTCACTCAGTTATCTGGTGCCGGTGCACTTGTGGTATCGGTACAGTGGCAAAACTACACAGCATTCTTCAATCTGTGAAATATGTTACCAAAAGGGCACACGGCAACAAATGGGCAATTTTCTCTGGCTCTCAAGCAGCCTTGGAGGACACAAACGCGTAATTGTTTCTAATTTTACTCTTTGCTCACTATATTATGAAAAAAAAATGACTATACTATGTTGGCGAATTTTCTATGTCTTGCGATATTTCGCGGCAGTCAGATTGATTTACACAGGATTCAGAGCCATATTGGTATAGTAAGCAACGGAATAACAGATAAAATGGCTGCTGAGGCACGTACGTTAGGCATACTGACACCTGTTGCCTTCTTGGCATCGGATGCAAAGCAGCTCCTTTGCGGCCTACGATGCCAAACGGCATTGTTTGACGATCATGTGATGCTGTCTTTATTGCACAGCATGACCCTCAACTTCGCTCTGTGAAAAACCTCAGGATTGACCGCTCGCTGCACTGGACACGCTTCTACACAGCTTACGCCTCGCCCTCTTAGCCCTCTTATTAGGCGATCCTAAAGTGTTTTGGAGGAGCGTAAATGTGACGGAAACCAGTGTTATTTCTCTTAATAATTCTGAAAATGAACCTATACCACCCGAACAATGCACCTCAGTGTTTACCAATGGTTTTTCGGACAATTTTTGTTAATGTCGAGTTGACTGTGCTAACAATATGTCACATCATGATTGTCTTTGATGTCCCCTGTCATGTTCGAGCACTCTGGATTAGTACACTTAATCGACTCGCTAAAGCTTTCTTCGTCTTGTGAAACTAACAGTATCAACTCTAAATTTCTAAAACATACTGAACATTACTCATCTTTATTTTTGGCTAAACTCTTCCAGCAGTCGCTTGATCATGGTATCCTTCCTTTTGATTGGAAGATTGGATAGGTGGTTCCTGTTCATAAATCAGGCAACAAACATTCTCCATTAAATTATCGACCCATTTCGCTAACAAGTGTCCCTTGCAAACTGATGGAGCACGTATTGTACAGTCATGTCTAACTTTTTGGAATCAAATTCTTCCTTTACGTCATCACAACACGGCTTCAGGCGTTCGTTTTCTTGTGAAACTCAATTACTTCTTTTCACTCACCGCTTGCACTCTATACTAGACAATAATTCCAGAATTGATTCCGCCTTTCTAGACTTTTCGAAGGCTTTTGATAAGGTTTCTGCTGTGCTGCTTATGCAGAAACTTTCCTCTTTAAACCTTGACCATAATGTACTTACCTGGCTTGAATATTTCCTAATCAATCGCCGACAGTATGCTTCTGTCAATGGTCATGATTCACCCTTAATTACCGTAACATCAGGAGTTCCGCAGGGCTCTGTTTTAGGTCCATTACTTTTTCTAATATAGATTAACGACTTGCCCGATTGTGTGTCATCTTCAGTTCACCTATACGCCGATGACTGTGTACTGTATCGTGAGATTAATGATGATAAGGACTAGGAAATTCTACAGACTGATCTAAATAACATCGCCGCTTGGTGTAAAAACTGGCTCATTGAACTAAACCCCAAGAAATGCAAGCTGATGACTGTTACAAGACGCGACGTGTGTGCGCCTGCATATATGCTTAACCACGTCCAGCTATAGAACAAGTTTCATCCTACCATTATTTAGGCGTAACTATATCATCCGACTTATCCTGGAAAGTCACATCGACTCCATAATCAATAACGCAAATCGTATGTTAGGCTACTTTCGGCGAAATTTTATCAAATCCCCTTCATCACTGAAACTACTATTGTATAAAACACTAGTTCGATCTAAGTTGGAATACGCTGCTGCTATTTCGGACCCATGCAGTGCTACTCTTGTTAATTCGCTTGAAATTGTTCAGCATAATTCCACTCGCTTAATTCACTCAAACTGCGATCATACTTCTAGCATAACTTTTATGAAAAGCAACTTGTGTCTACCATCTTTATAGCTGCGCAGAAAGGCTTTTCGCTTTATGCCTATTTCATAAAGTTTTTCATCATGATATCCTTCACAGTGGGCTCATTCCAGCACCTACTTATCTGTCATATCGAGTTGATCACCGTCGTAAAGTAAGAGGCACTTTTTGTCACACAAACAGGGTTCTTATATTCATTTATTCCACATACAACGAACGATTGCAACCACCTTCCTTATGATATCGTGTCAACCGAAGACAGCGCACTTTTCCGCCGAACCCTGTTTGCTTTTGTTCAACTGTTTGTTGTTCAAACGTGCTGTTCGTGCGTGTGGCCACGTGCGCAAACAGCACGTGGCCACACGCGCTGTTTTGCGCAAGCGCTGTCGCGCCGTATGTTCCTTTTGCCCGGTTCAGATGTCGCTAGGTTTATATAATTTGGATGTCATAGTATCCTTGTTATTTGATTTCTTAATAATTACGTCCACTGCACATGTCGCTTGCATTATATAAACTTGTACTAATCGTTGTTACTGTTTTTCGCATGTACCCCACTCCCATCTATAATGCCTTTGCGCTTGAGGGTATGCGAAATAAATAAATAAATAAATAAATAAATAAATAAATAAATAAATAAATAAATAAATAAATAAATAAATAAATAGTCTACACGCCCTACTCATTGCTTCGAGCAAGGATAAAGGGCATTTTCTGAGCGCGCGCTCTATTGCAAAACGGAAGCTTTTGTTGATCATTGTTTTATTGCCCCCATATTACCAGCAGCGAAAGACGTTTCGCAACCATGTGAACATTTTATAAAAGCGTCATTTTTTGTGCAAAAAGCGCTGAGACTTAGTCATTGCACCTGCCCCCCCTCCCCACGCATACAAAAAAGATTAGCTTTTAAAGCTTTACGGGACCTTCTTGAGAAGTTTTTTTTGTGAGCTGTAGCGCGTGCCATCTCAAGTTTTCTTAATGTTCCCACGACCGCCTCATGCTTTTGTCGTTACAACTTGCTTTTTTCTTCTTTTTCTCTATTTTCTCCGTGATCCATAGACTCGCTTTGTTAATGTTTGGTTATTTAATTATGGACTTGTTTTGACAGTGTTGTAACATTGTTTAGTCCTTTTATATTCGAGGATTTTGGGATAGCCGGACATTTCTTTTGTTAAATTTCCATATTTAAAAGCACACAAAGGAATAAAGAAGAAGGTGCATTAAGTTAAACATGTAATTTTTCTGCTGCTGTTCGATAATTCCCTCCTCATGGCGGACCGACGCTCAACGTCGTCGGCGCTCGCTGCCGAGACCCGTGCTGCACAATTAACCGGAGGTGGTCCACAATTATTGTTCGTTGAGAATGGCTCGCCCGGAAAGTAGCGTGGGCTCCCGGGACCTGGCATATAGTTCTGGTTAAAAATGTGTTTGAGTCTCACACAAGTGCTGCCCCGTTGGTCGAGTGCGTTCATCTAGTTCTCGCGGTTCAGTCATTCGAGTCGAGTTAAACGTGGACTTATCACGATCCGCGGGGAACGTGGATTTAACGGCTCTAGGGGCTTGTGATCCGCCTTGGTCTGATTCTGGAATTGCATGTCGTATAATCTCTACGACGCGACCACCACGCCCACCAGCTTATAGAGCTTCGCTTCACCGGCACCCACAGTTAGCCAAGGACCACTGCATAACGTACAGAGTCTTTGTCCACGAGTACCGGATTTCCCTGCAATTCAGAAAGTTTTGTTTAAGGGTGTGACCTTGGGCCCTATACTGTAAAACTATTCCAATATGTTTTCACGCCAATCTCCTGACGTCAAATTTGCGTAACCGCCGACGCAAGCATCGGGCGGACACCCACAGGGTTGTTTGAACAGACCAATCAAACGCTCTCCTCGTTCATAGGAGGTCACTTTTGTTTGCTTGAAAAACAAATAACATTGCCAACACTGAGCGGCTTGTCTGATCTAATTGGCTCACAAGAGGCGAGGAGCACGCTCAAGTGGAGAGGGATTGGATAAGGCCGAGCCACTGCATTGAAAATCGATAACCGGATGACGAGGGTGGCGCCGGCGTATACGATTGGTCCGCATTCCCTTACTTTGCTTGCGGTGGCTCGTCGACAATCGCGGCGGCATGCAATGGAAACTTAAGAATGACGCTAAAACGGATCCTCAGCAAAGAAGAGTTGTCAGAGCGAGGTTGTGAACGTGCTGAAAGTACTCGAAAACGTTACACGGCCACGCAAAAAAGTTTTATTATACGCAAATAAAGCTATGCTCTGTAGTAGGGGCAAGTAGCCAGTGCCTGAGTGATCAGTGGCAGCAATCTTTTATTCCTTTCTGAACGGGGCATCCTGCAGCTATTAAGAAAAAAAATTAAGTTTTGTTCGGCATATTAATGCATTTTTAACGTGTACACGTCACTTCAACGCGGTGAGTTTTTGCGGTTTTGTGACGTCACGTGAGAGTCAGGTGAAGTGGGCGCAGCCCGAGAACTTTTGACCAATAGCCGAGGGCTAATGGCGAAGAGGCGTAGAATCAGAAATAACTATTTTGCTTTTGGTCGGTCAAGTCATGCATAATCCGTGTGTACCTGTTATATCAGATGAAAAGCTATCGCGGCATTTGGTGACGCCGCGTGACAGACAGGTGAAATGGGGGCGGTCAAAAAAAGTTTTTGACCAATCGCGGAGGGCTGATTGCAGAATTGGAATAGAAAAGTTTGGAATAGTTTTACGTTATAGCGCCCCCTATCACACTAAAGCTTTCCACACTTTTTGGGTATATAAATGGTGCTTCGTTGTTTCATGACTAACAGCTTTACGCTTAAGGGTTGAGATCGAATCGTTGGCGGTGACAAAAAAGTTTTCTTGTTCGCCAACATTTTATGGCATGTAAAAATAATAACAGCTGCGACAGACGACAAGAAAAGTGCATGAAATAAATTTTCGAGGCTATCACTGTCAAATTCCCGTGTGACATATTTCTGTGCGCACCAGGGGGTCAGAATTTGCGTGCAGTTTTCAACTACGCCTTTTCTCAATGCATGTGTAGTTAGAGCTCGCTGTTGTCGGCAATACAATTTTTGATAGCCTTAAAGGTAAGGGCATTACCCATGCCCTTAAGGATGTAAACATTTTTAGACTGTAGAAACACCACCATCGCTTTCGTAGCGTGCGACACCCATATAATGCTTCCCCGCGAACCGAAACCATGCCGCAGCTCCGTGCTCGAGTTGTGCTGCAAGTGTTCAGCGGTCTTAAGTTCAGAGAGAGTAAAGGCAGGGAGGTCAACTAGAGGCGAGTTTCCGGTTTGCTACCTTGCACAGTGGTGAGTCATATAGACGTTGGAAAGAATGCAGAGAGAGAGGGGGGGAAAGCAACGAAGAAAAAAAATTACAGGAACAGGTAACAGAAAAGGCGCTCCGATCACAGGCGTTGACACAGGCCGGTCGATCTCAAAAAGCGCAGTAGCGCTTGCACGGCCTTCTGATGCGATGTTAAGTCGCCTCGATGTTGTAAAATTATTGCTTCCGACAGAAGCTGGTCGTCCAACTGGTTCACCACGACGGAAAGCGATTGTTTCTACACACTTTACTGCGGACGCTGGCAAAGAACGTGACGAATCGTTTCTGCGTCGCCGCAATCGCGACCTGCTGCGGTGTCGGCCATCCCTATGCGGAAGGCGTAGGCATTGGTAAACGCCACGCCCAACCATGGCCTACACAAAGGGTCGCGTCTCTTCGGGGAAGTCTTGGTGGAAGTCGGAAGCTTAAGGTTGGATCCAGGGTGTACAAATGGGCGTGCTTAAAATGTGGTTCATTCCACTCTGATGTAGTGCATTGGCGTGCAAGTAGGGGGACCATGACTGCAGAATCTGTCCTAGACAGCGGGATTGATAGGCGATTGTCTTCTAAATGAGCTGAACGACCAGCGTCATCGGCCCGTTCATTCGCGATAACACATTGGCTTGGTAGGGACTGAACAATTATTTCATCTCCTTTCTCTGTCAGGTGGTTTCGAACACCAACTGTTCATGCGGACCGAGCCGTAAGGGTGACAGTAAGCACTGCAGTGCCGTGTTCGAGTAGCAGGAAATTGAGCCATTTTGTGTTGGCTCGTCATTTTTAAAGTGTAGTGCGCCTCGAAGCGCTACGAGTTCTGGTGGCATCGACGTTGTCAAGCGAGACATTTTCAACCTGATAGCGCTGGCTTTTGCTGGGATGACGATGCGGGAGAGCTGTTCGGCAGGATGGAGCCTTCGACGTATATGTGGGTGTAATTCCGGCACTTCTCATATAATAGGAGTAACATAAGCTGTTTAAGAGCCGATTATGACATATCTGCTTTTTTTCAGACGCCAGGTATTGTCAGGTTGATCTTTGGTTGAATGACACAAGAAGGTGGACTCGAAGGTCTCGCGGCAGGTGTCAAGCAAGATGGTACAGCCTCACGATGTGCGGATACCGTTGGGCAGAACGAGGCACGTGGTCTCTCCGCAGGTAGAGAGGCTAGATGGTGGCAAGGAGTGCGGGCAAGGAGCCTTACGTGCACTCTTAGTGCTTCAAGTGTGATGTGGGTCTTGATGAGGTGGTCTCTGGCGACTGAAATAGTTGCCGCCGTTGAGGCACTTCGAGGAAGAACTGGCCAAATCCTGAGCACCTCAGCCTGATGAGTTTGTATAATACGTAGGCTTGTTTTACTTGCGTTAGTCAATACTGGCAAGCTGTACCACAAAAAGCCGAGAAAGGTACTCTATATCAAAAATAACGTACAGCGCGAAGGACAAGGACAGCGATAGACGACATACACAACGCTGACTTCCAACGTTCCAACGTCCAACGTCATTGTTGGAAGTCAGCGCTGTGTATGTCGTCTATCGCTGTCCTTGTCCTTCGCGCTGTACGTTATTTTTGATCATGAATTACCAACTAGCCCAAGCAACCACCCTAGTGGTACTCTATATATATAGTTACAGCATTGCGCTTGCTGACAGTCCCACTATCTTTTCAGCGAAGAACTATAAAAGGTGACAGATGCCTGTGAACCACTAATTCATGTACAATACATGGAGGCTCCATGAGATATGCCTCTGTAAATTGTGACACCCATGAATTTATGTGACCGTACAGATGGCATCATCTGCCCATTGATTAATACACTGTAGTGCGTCATGGGCTTACGCGTAAATGCCAAAAGTGCACATTTATCAGATGAAATCTCCAGGCCTTGAATGCGGAGGTAGATTGTAGTCTGAGTAGAAGCTTTCTGGAGCCTTGTGCGTACCCGCAAGCGTGTCACTTCAGACGCTCAAACGCATATGTTGTCCGCGTACATAGATAATTTAACTGTGCTTGGAAGGTGATCAAGGAGACCGATTAGGGTGAGGTTAAACAACGTAGGACTCAATGTAATAAGTGTGGTCGTGCTCGGTGCTCACAAAAAAATATCGCATAGAGAGATAGCTGTGTACCCATCGAAACGTACGACCCGGACCTACTTCTTCCAGAGCGGCGAGGATGGCTTCATGTGTAACATGTCGTACGCCCCTTTGACGTCGAGGAACAAAGAAGCGCCGAGAGACATCTTTTTTGGCCCTGAGCATAGAACCAGGTCGACGACATTATCAATCGATGAGCGGCCACGTCGGAAGACTGCCGTGGCATCTGCATTGATAGACGTTATGGTATTCCAAGTACCATTCCAGGCGTCCGAGGTTCATCCTCTCCATCACTTTGGTCACTCAGCTCACCAATGCAATCGGGTGATACGATGAAAGCTCGAACGCCCACTTGACAGGCTTCGATAACGGAATTACGAGACTAGTCTTCCAGCTTGAGGTAAGTGTGCAAGCTCGCCAGGATTCATACATATCAAGCAAAACACTCCTCATCCGCTCACCGAGATGACACAGAGCTCCGTAAGAAATTCCGTCAGCTCCTGGTGATGACGTACGTCTGCACAAAGCTAGCACCGCCTTGTTTTCATGGATTAAAAATGGCAGATCCATGCGGGGGTCACGTGGCGGTGGGAAGCTGAAGGAACGTGATAAATTGTTGGGAGCTGTGAGTTGCCCGCATAATCGGGCGCAGAAGTCTTCTGCGACATCAATATCTGGTCGCTGTTGGAAGAGGGCCAGAGCCTTGAATGGAGGCCTCTGTACGTATGATCTCCTGAGCCCTCGTACCAACCTTCATAAGTGTGACAGTGGCTTATTATGCTCTAGCGATTCACAGAAAGCAGTCCAGCGTTATGACTTCAGCTCATCTAACCGGCGCTGGATCTTGTTTTGTAAGCGTCTAGCAGTCCGTAGATTGTCCATTGACTTCGTGCGTCGGTATCTACGTTCGGCACATCACTGGATTGCTCGAAGTTGCTCTAATTATATATCGAATTCCATGAACTTCGAAGAGCGCATTAGAGTACGCGTATTGTCTTGCATATGTGCTCTTGATTGTGTCTTCCAAATTATGCAATTCAGATAAATTCTATCTAATAAGTAGCGGTAGCAGATACACGGTAGTAGATATGTTGCAAGCCCATAGGAGAGTTACGAACAGAGCACATTGGTGAGTTCAGTCGATATAATATACATGTCAGATAAAATTACAGGCATGGCCTCTGGGCGCTAAAGCTTATGTATCTTCGTTTTGACACATGTGAAATTAACATACTGAACAGGGGCGGAATTCACAAAGAAGTTCGTAGACGGACATGAACAGCGCTTCGTAAGAATTGGCTCCAGCTGTCGTGTCATTGAACACAATATTAGCGAACACGAAAGGCGAATAGCAGCCATCGTTTACGAAGACAATACTTAGTGAATTTGCTTAGGGCTGATGCCTACCGCGCCATGCGCCTCACGCACGTCAGAACCTCCAGCGGACGTACCTGCTTTTTTTCTCGCGACGGATGACGTCACAGCATTGTCTGCGTTGGAGGTGCAATGTACAAGTACGCTGTTTTTCTTTTAATTCGCTGAACTTATTTTGTGTAGGTCTTCATTTTCTTACGTTTCTTCTTTCATTTTAAGATACCTACAAGCCACGGAACTAATGCTCTTCACTCGTGCCCAGATTTTCGTCGTAGTCTATTTTGAGACAACGAGCAAAGCAAGTCACTAATTCACCAATAAAGCTACAAATAACGGAGTTCAACGTCACGGAACAAATGTTTCTTATATGTATATAAAAAAGGGCAGGGCATCCCGCTCGCAAGCGCGAACCCGGGTGCAGATGAGCCTCTTTGTAGGAAAATCACGGCGCGCCGACACGCCCCGAGAAGGCTGCGCATTGGCGACTAGGGAGAACGGGGACGCAGAAGCTCACATTTTAATAATCCGATATGCATCGTCTGCGGCGGAGACGATCTTCTCAGACGGAAGGAAAAGCGCGCACGGCCTAATCCGGGTCAATTGCTCCCAGCAGCGTCGGAGCGAGCCTCGCCGCGCGGCATTAGGCGTCGTTGCTTTGCTCTCGTCTCTCCCCGTTCTTCTTGGTTTCTTCCTTTTGTCTGCTATCGCGCTGGCCTCCAAGTGTGGCCCACCGTTTTGCTGACTACCGCGATACGCATGTGCGAGAAGCCATTACGCCTAAAGGAAGCCGTACCCGTGCGAGGCAAGGAAATAATCATAATAGAAAAGAAAATAGTCTTACTCCGAGTTTAGTCATCTGAGAAACCGCCAACGGAAGCCTTTAGCCCCTGTTTTACATGGCGCTCTAGCAAGCCAGCATTGTCACGTGATGCAAACAACGTATACTGTGCAGTGAGTACGCAATTATGTATCCTTGGTGTAGAAGTTTTGGCTCCACGTACTCTGTGGCTGCGGGAAACTGCTTGCGGGGCCCTCTGTTACGCATGTGATCATGCATACGTGTAGAAAAAGAAGACAGCAATAGGAAATTGTCCATGCGCAACAAATCAACATTCTTACGTTATGTGAAAGGAAATGACACTCATTGTTTGCATTCAGAAAAAAAAAGAAAAGAAAGAAAGAAAGGCTACGGGCAACAAAGGGTGCCTATACAGGCTGGGCTCGCGGCTTCTTCAGCACGACATTAAACTTGCACATACATTTGATCTTTGATCTGCACATGCCACCGCGAGGATTAAACAAAAGCCGCGGTTCCTCGCTCCGTTTCCCGGAATGCATGGAGGATGCAACATATGATAACGTTAGCCAGAAAAGATCAAAATCTGCGAAGAAAGCCGTGGCGGCTGCTGCTATACCACGGATGACAAACGACTCTTATTTTCAGAAACTTCAGTAGAAAACCAAAAGGCGCGGCGCTTGTTCTGCATGAACTTGCGTATACACAGGACTCCAAAGAAAATATCGAGTCTGAAAACAAAACTATTGTTTTAATGATACTCGGAAACCATTTCCACACGCTTGGGTGGCCATGTATGCTGGGAGCGCGACCCGCACGAAGCGTGTCGGGGACACACGCACCTGCAGGCCATGCGATGCTTCCACGGAGGACGCAAAAAGAACGCTAGCCGCACACAGTGTGCACGCTTGCGTTCGCATTGTCGACCTTTGTAGCCAATGGCAACACGGGTGCGCTGGTTCCTTGAAGCAAGAGGACCTAATGTGTAGGATGTCATTCGGATGACTGCGATGTAACTGTAACCGATGACTTTTAACGCCCCGAAGCAACACCGGGGCAACTATAGATGCTATAATCGAGGACCCTGCAGTGGAGAAATTTTTTTGCCACCATTTTGGCCAGCACATTTTCAACGTGGACGTATGTTTAGGTAGACGAGCGTTTTCGCATTCTGGCACGATCAATATGCTATCACCACGGCAGAGAATCGAACTCGCGGTCTCGTACGCAGCAGCAAAAGGAAATAGTCATTGAGCCTCACTGGAAGTTACATGAATGTTCTCCCCTTGAAATGAAGTGACAGGCTCACTAACTCAATTAGAAGACAATGCAATCGAGTAGTTATTGTGTCACGGTTGCTCAGGCATTAAACTCACGCATCTCAATAAATTATTCATAATGTTTGAGAACTTTTGCGACTGCGATCGCTTGAATCTTCCGCACTGACGTTGCTTTGGGAGATGAAGACCACAATCCAGCTAAAGCCACATCAAGTCCCCCGAAAATATGAAAGAACGTAATATCAGCGCAAGGGATACATCCGCAGTATGGTGAAATTTATTGCCACTGGCAGCCCGGCGATTCGAGCCCATCCTCCTGTGGTGCACGTAGCAGGGAGATTATGGGCAACCCGCGTTAAAAAAACCTAACGTGCCAACAGCAGCGCCAAGCAAACACAGCCTAGTGGGCGGAGGAAATAGGTTTTGTAGCACATGGCGCGGCTTTCGTCTCGGAAAATTCACCGCTACTCTTCAAGCACATGCGTCCAGCGTCTGAGTTGACTGGGCACCGATGTCTGGTTATGCTTCAATTGCACAATGCGCTATTCTACTCACATATGAAATATTGCCAATTAGTTTGGGGGAACACAACAAAAAGTAATTTGCAAAGAATCATGATATTGTAGGAAAAATTTTTTAGAAATATTGAAAACGTCCCCAGGAGTCACCCCTCCCACCCTCTGTTCTTGAAGTATGTTATAATGAAAATAGACGAGCTATATCCGCATTGCTTGTGTTCACGTTATAAGCTTGAAGCAAAAAATAACAGCTATTCTCTACTGTGGTTGGCATCGCTTTCTAAAAGGACCATACCTTATGAAAGTCGAAGCATACAGCCACGGCTAATCAAAACGTGCAGGACCGGATACTGACAACAAATGGTAAACAGACCGCTACCGCATTTGTTAAATTTCTGCCACAACAACGGGTTCACTCCCGAAACAGGGTTGAAGCAGGAACCGAAATTGCTTTTCTGTGGCAAAACTCCTTTCTCATGACAGAATTTCATATGGTTTTTCATCTCTGTGCATCTACGCTATATGCACTGCAAAGTAATAATATGCTGTTCATACTACACAACGTGTACCATTTTTTTTACTAATTTCTTTCATTACGTAGCGCTTTTTACTTGCACTTTTTTCATGTTTGTACGTTTCGTTTAACATTGGTGTTTCACGCAGTTCTAAAACTTTTCATTTCTCGAGTCACTTATTCTCACAGTTGTGGACAAGTTATTGCTGCAATACTATTTGTTTGTGGTTTTTTTGTTACTATGCCGAAAATGTGTTGTTTCTTGAATTTTGTACTCCGGGAAGCTGGGAACTAGTCAAGCTGACAATTTCCAGCTTTTTTTGCCACACTCCCTCACTTCATAAGTGAAATAAAGGATATCACCATCATCATCATCATCATCAGTATCATCATCATCGTCGTCGTCGTCGTCGTCGTCGTCGTCGTCGTTGTCGTCGTCGTGAAATATTTTCTGCCTATACCACATTGATCCACATATGTGTGCATATGGAGGGTTCTTCAAGACGTACACCCGGCTGAGCTCCAGGATTTATTGGCGTGGCATGTACACCTTTATGGGCAAATACATTCATTCGACCGCGCCCTCAGTGCCAACGCCGCAAGGTTCCTACTCAGCATGTGTCTGGTACATGCCTTACTTGTGTGTTAGAAAATGTAATTTACCAACCGATGCTGCGTTTTTTGTGGTAATAATAAAGTACTTTGCGTATCATTACATGGTTTTAGAAGCGCTCGAAGAACTGCCTCTTTGTTGGAAAACTTAGCGATCTCATCAGTGCTGAACTCTAAAAAAAAAAAAGAAAATTTTGTTAGGACTTTTCCTCGATTTGAGGAAACCTTTAGACACAATTAATCGTAATATAATGCTGGAAAAAACTTGAGAACGTAGGCTTTCGGGGACCATATCAAAATTTGTTGACAAACCACTTCAGTGGCCGATACCAGAGTGTTAGAATTGGGGACACAGACAGTGCGTTAATGCCAATGAAAGAAGGGATTCCGTAAAGTTCTGTTTTGGGGTCGATGCTGTTCAACTTGTATGTAAATGATCTTGGCCACTTAGCTTTAAATGGAGAGTTATACCAGTTTGCATATGACATTGAGCTTTTGTTGGGTCAATAAAACGCGGATGAATGCGTGAACCAAATACAGGGGGATATATCCAAGCTTGCTGCGTGGTTTCAAAACAGATATTTATTTATCAACAAAGGGAAAACCCAGGTTATGTGTTTTCACATCCTTACAGATAGATTTAGCTTATGAAGGCAATCTCTTTACACACTGATAGCTGTCCATCTTGTTCTTGTTCGAGAATGAATGCCTTCATATCTCCTTTCCTTCAAAAGCAGTGCTTTTCCGCACCACTTCTTCGCTGTAGTTTATGCTAATTTCAAAACAAATGCGGTGATGTTTTCTCAGCTGGCGCCACATTGCTTCGTTGTTTCTGCGAACTTTCTTGGACGTTCGCTTAAGTGCACGCGGCTTGTTAGGCATGCCGTATATGTATGTATTATACAAGGTGTCTGCCAACTATCATACACCAAGATTTAAAAACATGCAACTGCCACGTTACTGCACAGAACCAAGATAATGTCGTTTGCCGTAGCTTGGAGACACTCAGATTAATGAGGCGAAAGCCTTAGACGGCTCATGGGACAAAAAATTCGATTTGCGGCGTTACGCCGTCCTGCGTTATGGTACCAAAATTCGTGGCACCAAATTTCATAGGGAGTCGAACACTCGACATTTGGTGGGAGTCAGACCTACTACCTGGGGTGTTAATAAAGGATAATTTAATTAAGATCCACGACCTTTGGTGGGAGTGGAACCCTCGGCTTTTGGTGGGAGTCACGCCCACTACCTTCCGTGTTAGAAGAGGCGAATTTAATTAAGATCCACGGCCTTTGGTGGGAGTCGAACGCAGGACTTTTGGTGTTATGTAGGGCGAATTAGGCCATCAATTTCGTTATAAGCGAGGGTGAAGCCGAGGCGAAGAAGCGTAAGCACGACCTGTTGTGTTAATTAAAGAAAGTTAATTCAGACACAGTAAATAAAATATACTTACTTAAGGGACTTGAACCCTCGACCTTTTGTGGGAGTCGAGCCCACTTGGAGATATGGGCAAACCGGCCATATCTCCAAATTGGATTCCAATTGACATTGTGAAGGTCGAGTCGACCCCTGAATCTTTGGTGTTAATTAAGGTGAAGTTAATTAAGGTACTCGAACTAGTCGAACCACTGACTTTTGGTTGGAGTCGAAGCCACGACCTGCGGGGTTAATAAAACCATTCTCCATACAGACAACGTCAATTCGGATATAGTTAATTAAGGCACCCGTACCGTCGACCTTTGGTGGGAGTCGAACCCACTTGGAGATTGGGCGAACCGGTCATACCTCTAAGTTGGATTCCAGTTGACATCGTGAAGGACGAGAGCCGAGCCCACCACCTTTGGTGGGAGTCGAACCCTCGACCTCTGATGTTAATTAAGGGGAAGTTGCTTAAGCCACCCACGACCCAACATGGATATATGGGCGAACGAGCCATATCTCAATGTTCGATTCCAATTGACATCGCGTAGGGCAAGAGCTGGACCCAATACTATCGGTTTTAATTAAGGCATGGTTAATTAAGATGGAGTCAATTAAGACAATCGTATCCACAACCTTTGATGAGGGAAAGGAGGAGGAGGGGAAAAAGATAAGGAGAAGGCAGGGAGGTTAACCAGAATAACGTCCGGTTTGCTACCCTACACCGGGGGAATGGGAAAGGGGAAAACAAAGATAACAGGAAAAGAGAGGAGGGAAGGAAAGAAGGAAATTGCGGTGAGTTCGCTGACGTGTGTGGCCTTACAGAAATTGCATTAATAGTCACAGATGGTCGCACAAGCCCGTCGTCCTTAAGTAGCACAAAAGTGCCTTCACCGCTTTATGGGCCGACGGGCGATGGGGGCGGTGTTCCAACAGCAGCTGCACAGAAAGCGGCCGATTTTCCAGTTTTTGAAAAGCTTTGGCAAGTTCTTGTCTCTCACGGGTGTATCGTGGACAGTGGCACAGCAGGTGGTCGATGTTTTCTTCGGTGCCACAGACCTCGCATGCTGCGCTGTCAGTCATTCCAATTAATGTAGAGTATGCCTTTGTGAAGGCAACTCCTAACCAAAGGCGACAGAGAAGCGTAGCTTCACGTCCAGGAAGTCCGAGTGGAGGTCGGAGTTGCGGGAAAGCAAGTATAAAAGGAAGTAATAACGCATTAGAATGAAAATGTCAAATAATGTAATGAATGTCTCATGAGCGCGCAGGCCTTCGCCTTCATCCTCTTAAGCGTAGGCGAAAGTGACCGCCAGTTTTCTTTTTTTTTTGCATTCCGCATAATTACATAATTAGTCTGAATTAATTAATCAACGTCTAAAATGTTATAATTACATAAAAAGTGTCATCGTATAGCAACATGAAAAACTCCCGATACAGCTTTCTGTTGCTCAAATACGTAAATGTATTTTTCCGAGCGTGAAAGGAGCCCGCGAATTGACGCAAAGTGCCTCGAGCGGCCAGTGGCGCGGTAAAAAGCCGAGGGCACCTGCTTGCAACTTTGTGGTACACTTGCGCGGATATCAAAATACTGCTTGTCTTTGAACGTTAGCGTCTGACTACACAGTAATGTGGCGTGGCACGTTTATACCACAACCCACCGGAAGTCGTGAAGGAGCCTGTAGCAGTGCACTTTGTGGTAGCGCTAAGAAAGCCCACATCCTGATGTTTTTGAGTTCCTTGCTCATTTAGACGTCAAGATATAGCGTCACTTAAGGTCTCCTTTGATCTGAAGGATGAATAACGTAAGCAAAGGCGCGCAAGGACCATTAGCGCGCTGCGGTCCTATTAGGGCGCCAAAAGAAAGGCGAAAATCGTCGAAACCAGTTAATCGCAAGGAATTTATACTTACGGAGAACTGAAATCCAAATGGAAGCACAGAAAAATTTACACATATATTTAGAAACAAATGCAATTTGCACAAATATTTCAAACCTATGTCCATTCCGTGTTATTGTGTACTATCACAAAAATGATAACTTCATTTGTATGCTTCGCACTATAGTCAAAGGAATGCTTTAATCATTTTTTTTCGTGTCTTTCTTATTAGTTTAAATATTACATTCGCTGAAGGTATCAACAGTTCGCGAGAACTTCATTATTGTAATTTCAATCACCTTGTTTCCTTATCCATATTTTATCAAGCCAAATTCCCACATTGTCAAACGTAGTACACATCAAGAAAACACATTATATTTTAGTATTACGCTCACGTCTGACGATAGAAAAAAAAGTGGGGAACGGAAGGAAGGGCAGGGACGTTAACTAGACATTGTCTAGTTGGCTACCCTCCACGTGAGCAGGGTGATGCGGGCAGTGAAAATGATTGAGACATAGAAGAGAAGTGTTCAGATTCACCCATTGTGCTAAAGAAAGGCGTATAGCGAGGCGAAGACTTTGTGAGCTTAGCCCCATCCCTTATCATTCCAGGACGCCACGCAAACGTTTTGGCAGTACCTGAAGGCAACGGACTTGAATGGCTGATTCTCTTATCGTGAACAATTTAGCAATGAGCGCATCTTGGCAGTTCTCAGCTCTTTTCCAGGTAATCAAAGACATTTAAGATTTATTATTTGAGTATAAATACTCCCTGCTACAACGTACTTTCTTGGTTCCGTACAGATTTGTCTAGTAAAGGAAAAAGAAAAACTTAGGCTTCCAAGTAACCTTGTTTCCTTAGCGCTTCTTGAACCTCAAACGCCTGTTTTTCGGTACGCGCTCTCGTTTCGTGCATAACATGGCTGAGGCAATCGAAAAGATGACCATTCGTCGAACCATCCCTTTCGCGTTAGTAACGCACTATTGACTCCCTCTACCGTTTGTATGGAAGCGCATGTGCAAACATGCACAAAGGCGCCCCGAGAAAGTTAAAAGTTCAGCAAAATACATTTGCGACCAAATATTTGGACCAGTTAAAAAATAAACTAGCCTCCTCAATTTACCTACTCCTGTTTTGCAACAGCATTATCGGTAAAATGATCTAGCCTTGGCACCGGCTTCCCTGGCGCTTTGCTCACTTTCTTCGGTTGCTGCAACCTCTGATTATGCTCCTGTATTTGCTCTGCTCTTGTCCTCCTCTTACTTTCTCTTGGTAACTGTCTCTCCCTTGTCCACGTGTTCAAACGGGTCGCAAACGACGTTACATCCGGTCCACTTCCATTTTCTTTCCTCAATAATAACGTCGCTGCAGCCTCGAAACAGACGCGGCCAAGTGCGCCGAGAGCGAAGGGAACGGCTAGACCCCTCCTCCGGAACACGCAGTTCTATGCGGATAATATAACATAAAAAAAGAGAGAAGAACGCGTCGAGTCAGACCTAGGAAGGCGGGCGAAATGATATAATGTGACACCGAGAACGTTTCCCAACGTGTGCCAGACAGTGAGCCAGATATTCGTAGAACCATTTCGGTCGCCGATTGCAACGAAAAGGGGACAACCTAAGTTAAACGAAAACAATGAGTGTCAGGGAAAATGGGCAAATTACAAGCACTGAATGAAGCGTGGGCACCTAGCTAAGCGTTTGCGCGAAACTGCAGAGTTGCTTGCGCCCCGTGTCCTACTGCTCGAACGCAAGCAAATTCGACAGCGGCACACTCTCTGTAATTGTTATTGTAGCTGTCTGCGCAGGGGCCTTTATCACTGTGTGTGTATGTCCTGTGGGTGTGTTTATGTGGCCCTACATAGTCGTAGCGCATGCACACACAGACCTAATCGGATCAGGTTTATATGTCCGGGCGTGCGTTACCACTATGTAGGCAGACGGGTACTATATATGTCTGGCAGTATGGCACTTTGCCTTACGCTTTAAATATAGTCCACTGTACTCGCCCTCATCCTACATATTCTCAGCAACGCATCTCCCTTTCGAGCGGCCCTGCTCTAATAATTGAGAATTTGCTTCTTTTCGTGCCTCTTATTGTGGAACGGGATCAAGGTACAAGTCAAATGAATCAATATTTTGGAAGACGTTTTTTGGCAAAGTAATAAGTAGAGCACTGTAGCAGGTCATCTTCGACCGCGTAGCCGCCGCTTCAGCTACAAGAGGAAAGAAAATGGCTAGAGGGGACTCGAAACTAAAAGAAATGGCTTAAGAATCGGGATGGGGGTTGGATAGCCCTTAAGCTAACGTTGCTGCCATTGATTGAACTTTCACCGAACGTGAGCTCATGGTTTGCTCGAAAAGGCCGCTGAACGTCGCAGCTGCTCCCAACGAGCAGTAAGCGCCAGCTGCGAGAAAAGCTTGAGCCGGGGTCCAATTTCGTAATGAGGGTCTGCACTCACGGCGACTGGGACTAGCCTGAATAGTTCATTCATGTCCCATTCAGGCCAAGTGCCTCAATTCTCTACCACCACGGAGAAAGACAGCCTATGCCTTACATGCATGCACGCATGCATGCATAGGTTCACTTACGTTAACAGGGGCACTGATTCGTGTAGCTCTAAATGTCGTTAATGTTTTTTTGCAAGCTGTGGATATTCGATCGCAATGTTTACGTGAGTTTTGTGTTCATAACATAATTTCAACTTTCACAATAATCCCCTCTTCTTTGTGCATCTGCAGAAATAGAAATACCTGCGTCATCTCCTTTATTAAAGAGGCAAAATTTATTCTTTATAACCCAGTGAAGCATTTAGTTGCTTTGCATATGTTCCTTAACTTGGTAAGTTAGGGTGAACGGTTACGGTTTGGTTGCAGAATACATGAAAAATCCTTAAATAAGCGCAAGCAAAACACAAACTAAAGCATATAATGATACCATTTGCACAAACGCTTTATTATTCGGGTAATTTCGCCACCCTCTAGAAGAGTGCAGACAATCTACCAGAGTGGCCAAGGGTGCGGCCGCTCGTCCGCTGACAACTCTGCCCCAGGCCGGCATTAGGAGATCACGGGAAGAACTAATGCTAATGAGCGTCTTTCAAATAATTTATAAAGCTCGTGCAGTATATATATATATATATACTGCACGAGCTCGTGCGTGTAGTACATATATATATATATATATATATATATATATATATATATATATATATATATATATATATATATATATATATATATATATATATATATATATATATAGAGAGAGAGAGAGAGAGAGAGAGAGAGAGAGAGAGAGAGAGAGAGAGAGCATCGCTCGCGTGATGCGAAGACGTGGGAACGTTCCGCACCTGCGGCAAGTTGTGTTTTCATCCACTTTCATTTCCATTAATTTATCATTTCCCCTATCTTTTCCTTAGTGTCATTGTTTGTTGGCTTCTTATGCTATGATTAACAAAAACCGGGCCTTTCGGCTAACCCCATTTCTTCTGGCTTATGTGTGTGTGTGCGTGTGCGTGCGTGCGTGCGTGCGTGTACAGGGTGTCCCAGCTAACTTTAACCAGACTGCAAAAATATGCGAATTCCACGTAGCTGGACAGAACCAAGGTAATGTTCTTTGCCATCGCTTGTTGAGAACAACGCTGAAACTCGAGAATACTGTCATTTCTATGCTGCACTGACAATAATTGAGCAAATACAGAAAAGCTACTTCCACTCTAGAGCAGATAGGCGAGACCTTTTCTCTTTGGCACGTGGAGGGGGGTTGCTTTAGCCTTGGTGACAGGCCGATTAAGGTACCTGGATGCTCCCGCTTCCTCGACTTCGCTTCGTCCTGGATGGGGGAATTACTTGAAGAAAAATAAAATTTTGTTTATGAACGCCCTCGGTCTAGGACCAAGGGTGGGGCGCAGAAGTATTGTTACCCAGTATTGTTACGCAGAAATGTCATACACCTATATTCCATAATCTATACTGACAGGTTGTCGGCACCGCGGTTGCCACGACCCTGTGGTCGAAGGCAGCGAACTCACAGGTCGGGTCCACTGATGCCGCTTCGTCCTATAACTGGTCCTGAGGGTCCCCAGAACAGGGTTGTAAAAAGTTCTGAAATAACCCTTGAGAAGCAATGTTGAGTGCAACGCAGTAAATCGTCATGGGAAGAATAGAGGCGCCTGAGTTGGGCTTGCGAAATGCACAAGGAAAAGGTGTGCACAATGCTTTTTGCGTCTGGACTATGCCAAACAATACGCCGGCTTAGCCGAAGGCGAGCCACATTTATTGAAGCTATTATAGTAATGCTTTCCTTTCAGGGTTTGATGCTATATGCGAACTAGGTAGGGAATTGGTCTATGCACCTTGCGTCTGAGTGCGGGAAATCTTGAGGAGGAATAGTGCAGCAAGTAATCCTTTTCTGCTCGTTCTAATATGATGTTGTAGCCTTGATGCACCGTTCTTACGTATCAGATGCAGCTCCCCCAGAGCAACACCTGACAGATAATGAAAGGGCCCAGTTGAGGTTCTCGGGAAGCTTTGTCGGCCGTACTGCTTCTTTCTCCTCCGAAGTGCACTGTAGTCCATTTTAGGAACTGATACGCTTCGGGACCTGTATCGTGCGCAGAGTCGCGCGATAATCTGTGCGTATGCAAAGTGTTGAGTGCCGCGACGCCCTCTGTTTCCTGAGCCCTTTTGCCCGCACAGGTAGCCTTTGCTTACGAGAATCTTAATCTATACCTGCGTACCAGCTATGCGTTTCGTAAGAAGTGAGGAATGTAATGGCAGACACTGTTGCAGAAGACGCGGTTGTCCGCGTCGGAGCAACGGCGAGGGACCGCATTTAGGGAACCTATTGACGTTTAGTTTCCACGGTTGCTATTCCATGCTGGCGACCAGCGTCAGCACATTAATCCATCTCGCCGAGGCTGCTTTAAAAGCGGAGGCCCTCGCAAGTCTCAGCGCTCTCAAACGCACTCACTAATGACGGCAGGTATCTGTGCATCTTCGCTAAGGTCCTGTATTACAGCCTCGAAGTTGCGCCTACGTGGTGTATCTCAGCTCTACGCGTCGGTGCAAACTTTTGGTATTAATCGGGAAACGACATGTCTGCAGGCAGCACTTTTTCTCAAAAGGCACTTTCATTCAGCCGCGGAGAGTTTGTCACCGGAGTAAACTGCACGTACTACATGCCTTTCTTTGCCCCCGTACACCATCTTTGTACTTTCCCGTCCCACAGCGCAGGGTGACAAACCGGATTTGTCGTTCTGGTTAACGTTTTTTTTTTGTTCCTTTCTTCCGCATCTCTGTCTCTCTCTTTATGCCACCATGACGCGCTGTGTGGTTGTTAGTGAACGCCGCGCCGGTTCCCCCCACGCATAAAGCACGACAGACAGCACTTGGGCGCAGCGTAACGTTAGTGGCCCGACGAATGTACTGGCGCCGTCTAAGCCATGCGGGTATCTCGATAACCTCGTCGCACGTTTGCGCATTACGAGGGCGTAATCCTTAACAACACTCAGCGCGCAATCGTCTTGCGGCTATTTCTCCCGGACCGATATCGCTGCCTTCAGGTGCGATGGCAAAAGGCATGTTCCCGTCATGAAACGAGGCAGACAGTCCGCGCCAAGCCAGCAGTGTAGCGCCAACGAACCAGCAAGCGACCGCTAGCGGCGCACCATAGGTGGCCGCGACAGCGTCATACGCAGCAATTATTTTGTGCCCGGTTTCCCCGTGAGGCTGCGCTGTGCTTGCATTTTTTTTTCTTCCTCGCGTGTCCAGTGCATAGCCTCACGCATGTCTCCGTCAATTGTTGAGCGCTGCCCAGTCACAGGAACCTCGAAGCCGTAGCTATGTGGCTGCGCGAAAGGGGAGAGGGATAGGGGGGACTCGTAGCGGCGGTGGGTGCGCGCGCTTGCGAGGCACGCTGTGCGCTTGGCTTGCGGATTTAACAACTTCGGCTTTTCCTAGTTTTTCTCGGTATTGTCTGCGGCGTGTTATTTCTGTGGCCGTTGCACCCACCATTTATTAACGAAGGAACTTGCTTCCTAAAAGTCTGTGTGTGGCGCGGTCCGCGGGCATGCACGCCCGGCGCACGCGAGCGAGAAGAAGATTCGAGAAGGCGAAAGTAGAATAGCGTGCTTCAGGAAACGCGCTGCGCGACGAAAGAAAGATATAGAGAAACAGGGACAGAAAGGAGAATAACGAAAGAGTCAACACGCGGCCTCAAAGCGACGTCGACGCGCGCGTTTCAGCCCCTGACCTCTGCGTTGATGTTCGCTCCGGGAAAGAAGCGGTCGCAGCGTCATGCTTTGGCTACGGTTCCAGGCCTCGCTGCACCGCGGAGTGAATAAAACGCTGTCCGCGTAGGCGCGCAGGTCGTGGGCATTTCGACGGACCGCGAGCGCCGCGCTTCCGTCAGTGGACGGCGCGCGCCAGCAAGCGTGCGCCCCGAGCTGGACGCTGGCGTTTCCTTGCTTCGGTGGCGGGACACGCAGAAAAACACCCCAAAAAATCAGCTTCTTGATTTAGGTTTAACAAACACCTAAGAAGGAAAGAAACGAGAAACAGTGGCGATCGTGAGGCTACGAATTGCAACGCGTGCCAGCTCCAAGGGTCAGTGTTTGCACCGACTTCTTTTAAGCCTGAGAAAGACTACGCCTCCTGCTCGTGTCGCTGACATCGTTCAGAATGATAACTTTGTTTTAGATAGAGATCCCCCCTGTCGCTATGTGCTTGAGATTTGGGACTACAATGTGAAACACCTCTGGCGGAAGGTGCGTTGCTTTTATATGAAAGTTTCTACCTGTTTTCAGCGCACATTCATAAACATCGAAGCCTTTGATGGCCTCGCGATGTGCTGCTTTCTTTCTGCAACAACTCAGAGGCGGGCTTTTTTTTGCTTCTAATTATTTTGATCCACTCAAAGCACCTTAATGCTCACATTGCACAGCCTCTGCGCGTTGAATATTGTCAGATCTTCGATTCCCGTGTCCCTCTAAAACTGCAGTGAATTAACAAGAAAACAGGTTACAGAAGCCTACAAAACGAGAAGAAGGGGGCGGGAAGCGCTGGACTTGCAACTAAGCTTATTTTTGAAGAATATTCGTCAGAAAAGGCTGCGCGTGCGCAACAGCATTTGGGACAGAAGAGAACAGCGTCAGACTGACCTGTGGTCAAGTTAATAGCGGCGTTTTGCTGCTAAAAACAACGATGGCACACTCGCCACATCTTGGCCTCTAATTTTCTTAGGTGATGCGCTTCGAAATCTTACGCTCGTGCTGCGTGCGCCCTTGTCCACTAATGCTAACACCAGTGAACTTTGGACTGCAACCGTTCTCTTTCCTGCTTCCTGTTCATTCGCAAGTATTTAACGACTCGCCCAGAAAAAACTCTGCTCACTAACTGTAGTAGAGTAGCCGGTGGCAGTAGTTTCGAAGTTCAACCCCGCTAACCCTATGTGCTGTACTCTCTCCCGCTGCGAAGAGATAGAGAAAAAAAATAGATAAAAAGTAGGTAGGGTAATCAGATGCAAGTTTCCGGTTTGCTACACTCTGCACGTGGGTGAAGGAAAATGGGGAAAGATGCGACCATTTTGTGGCGACTAGGTCTCACCTGCATTTATGCTTTCCGTATAGGGATGGATGACACGGCAACCAGACGTCGCTGTGACGAAGAGGAAAATATAAATTACATTTTGTGCCAGCGCCTGCAGTGTATTGTATACAGAGATTTTGTGATAACAGCGAATACGGAGATAGGATTACTAGAAGATAACGAGATAGTGGGGAGCACCGACGAATTCTACAGACGTAGTGATAAAGTCGTACAAGGCGTATAATTAAAAGTTACTACTTATGCTGAAGGCGTAGAAAAATTCTCTGTGACGATATCGAATTAGAAGTAAACAAGTCAAAAGTAGGTATACTGTAATTACGGGTAAAATCAGATGGAAATTAGGGAAAAGACAGGCTGAAAAACAGGCAATCAGACATTTTGTCATTGACTTTATAAATAAGAAAAAATATAGGTTTCCTGGAAAGAAATTAATTGGCAATAATGAATTCGAAACAAGAAAACTAGAATAGAGGTAACTTGGACTTTTACACAAATTCCAGCATTGTGGAGTATGTAAATGTGTTGTGAAGGCAAATAGCAGTGATCACAGTACATGACGCTCAGGATTGTCCTCTATTTCGGGAAAAAAAAGAGAAAGTTAGTCGAGAAAGAAATAGGCCAACCTTCTAGTAGTCGGGAAAAGTAGAATAATTCAGTGTACGGGAACAAATATGACGCTTTCGAATAAGCGGATGACGATAGCATACGGCTAATTAATGAGCTCTTCACAAAAAATTAATTCTGAGGCTGCAATTGAAGCGGGACACACATCAAGGTTGGACACACGCAAACTCTCCCAATTAAGCAACAAAGGAGCAAATAAAGAAACGAGAGTATACTAAAGTCTCGACCCGTACACATCAATCCGAATGATCATTACTATCAGAGCTAATCAGCAAGCGGAAAATAAGCGACATTCAAAATAATAACGTTTTAAAGATTGACAAAAGCAGTAAATAATCACCAAGAGCCTTGGCATTGGCAAGAACAGTAAGCATGTAGTCAAATATTAATACGACAACATCATGAATTTCGATTATGTAAGAAAGGCAGCAGAGGAATTTTATACCGCGGAGAAGAAATGGAAGTCTGGTGTGTAATTAGGAATGACGCCAGAAGGGCTTTGGAAGTCGTGTTTAAAGGAAAAGCAGCTTCACATGAAACAGCCGTCGATTTTATAGAAGAGATAGCGAGGATATTGTGCTCGAAAAGATTACGAAAATTTAAGCGCAATGCTTCCTGACTTCAAATGTGCCGGACAATTGCGAAAATTCTAAAAAGAATCTTGAATGAATAGAATTTATTGATTGGAAAGACAGAGAGGTCGACCTGAGCTAGTGCGCTCTAGTCTGCTACTCTGCACTGGGGAAGAGGGAAGGGGAGTGAAAGTATTGGGATGGGTGACGATGATAAGAGCAGTGGTGAGTGCTTATGTATACATGAGACAGTTGCCTCGCTAGAGCCGCTCGTCGAGCTTGGTGTCCTGCAGGAACTTCAACAATACTTTTGTTGCACGCACTGAAATTGCAGTGTCGGGCCATGGGCCGAGGATAGCTTCCTCCGACCGTAGTTGTCTGCCAACGCTGGCTAGGAAACTGTCTAACGTCCTTCGCTCCAGCATATATGCTGGGCAGTCGCACAGTACGTGTTGCAGTGTTTCGGGCATCTGGCAGTGTACACAATCGGGGTTGTTCGATTGGCCGATGAGGTGTGCGTAGCGACGGGTGAAAGCAACGCCGAGCCGAATCCTGCGTAGCAATGATGTTTTGCTCCGTGTAAGCTTCGGGGGCAAACAGAATTTACCGTCTGGGTCGATCATACGTAGACGTCTGTGAATGTTGTCATCGTGGGCTCTGTAAGCCTTTGTAAGGTCCTGCATGAGTGCCTTGATCATGGAGTTGGTGTCAGGTCGCGGGTAGGCAATCCGTACTTCTTCAGAGGAAGAGGAGGCCGATCTTGCCTCACTGTCAGCGAGTTCATTGCCAAAAACACCACAATGACTAGGCACCCATTGAAAGGTGATCACGTGGCCACTTACCTCGGCACTGTGATGAAGTTCGACGATTTACAGCACGAGCAGGTAGTATGGCCCTTTCTTTAAAAAGCATTTTAGCGCCTGTAGCGCTTATTTGGAATCGCACAATACCGTCCATTTATGGGGTGTCTGCGTTCTCATGAAACGGACAGCCTCTCGTATTCCCGCAAGTTCTGCAGCCGTAGATGTCGATTTGTGGTCTAATCGAAATCGTTGAGTAATTCCAAGTTGTGGGATGACAAATGCGGCCGTTGTGGCAGATGGCGTGACCGAACCATCGG